>NW_026562390.1:6580000-7780000 GCF_027474105.1 Poeciliopsis prolifica | reverse complement strand
TGATTGTGTGCTGCTTGTTATGCTCACTACAGCTGAACTATATATACTATAAAAGAAGCTTTTAGTTTTCAAAACAAGCAAGGCTTTCCAAAAAACTGACAACAGTAGCATGGATTTGAACAAATGAGGAATTTGACATCTTTTTTCCAAGCATTACATTACAGATACAAATATATAAACTTTACATTTTACAGCTGTGCAAAAAAGCTTATTTTATTTTACATTTGCTGTAAAATAAAATAAGTAGCCAGCTACTTTTGATAAGTAGCTGGCTGCTCTGGCTGCCAGCTGTTTGTTGTGTTAAAGAAACTCTCAGTAGTTGGGTTTTCATTGACAGTAATTTTACAGTTGGACATTTTAGGATTAAATTTGCTCAACAGAAACACTCCAATTTTTAGAAATAATGTTTAAAACGTTTTGGTATACTGTGGTGCCCTTGGCCGCATCAAATTAAGTTTATTTCACAAAAATGCAATGGAAACACTTTTGTCACATGACCAACAAATTGATGTCGCCACTGCTGCAGACGTCACAGAGGAAGATAACAGGAAGTAGTTGGAGCATGATTGCTTGGCATATTTTTTAATGACTTCTCAAGAGAACAAACTTATTCACGTGTGATTTTAATTGTACTTCTTTTTTTTTAAAGGAAACACCGCAATTGTGATTTTTTTTCTTTCCATTTGTAAATTAAGTTTTGCACACAGCAAACAGCTCACCTGAAGATAAACGTCAAAACCGTTTGTATCCAGAATGTGTGGGGTCTGCAGCTGCTCTTTTCCTGACTGACATGCTGTCCTACATGGACAGCATGTAGGACAGCATGATCCTCTCTCCAGTCATAATTATTTGCTGGATGAGCCAAACCACGCAGTTATGAATGAACACGGGACAGAATAAAAAGCTGCAGGTTCGACGATGACCAGCAAGTCCTGGCAAGTGACCAACAAACCACCAACAGGTAAAACCCACCAGGGTTCTTGTTGATACTTTCCAACTGCAGTTCTGCCTCTCAGATGTGAAAGAAGTCAATATTTTGTCAAAGAAAGCTCAATGAGGAAAAGAGAAAAGACAAATCTTTCACCATTACCTCCTCTTTTATGTGCGAAAATGTTTGCAAGTTTCCAGAGTTGTTGGATCTGGAGAATTTTAAATTGATTCTCCAGATTACAAACAACTTGCTTTCATTTCCAGGACATCCAGACCTCAGAAATGACAAGTGGTCTGACAGCATCACTGTGACGATTTACCAGGCCGACCAGATGTTTTCATGTCTTCTTAGTTTCTTTGTGTCCAATTGAGTCTCAAAGAGATCCAGAGTGAGGGACCACCAAAGACACACCAAAACAAACCACACCATGAACATTGTTGGCAAAAACAAACCTGTTGTGTGAAGATTTCCCCAGTAGCTGAGCAGAACAACTGTGGGACAAATATTCTGTGAGAAAAGCCTTCCTCTAAACTCTAGAGAGAGCGACAAACTTTACGTCTCAAAGCTTTTAATCCAAAGAAGTGAAGAATTTCTCTTATTTATTTACGTTTGTCTTGGTGTTACGTTTACATAAATAAATGGATGTCATATTCAATTATTCTGTGTAAATATAATTTAATTAAAGAACTAGATCCTATTTTTGATAAGTATCCAGAACAAGACTGATTACTTATGTAAATGACATTAATATAGATTCACAACTATGAATGTTTTTCACTTCATCCAGGTTGGTTTAGTTAGCTTCCCTCAAAAAATAAAATAATTTCCTGTCATCAAATTTGTCCAACATTTGACTGATCATCTGGAACATGGAATGTGATTTTAAAAAGATGAGACAGAGAAAAATTTTCTCTTTTTTTCCACTACATCTGTAGACTGTTTTTTTGTTGCTTTAATCTTTGTGTCAGCGCTGTTGAAAGGCCGGAAATCTCCTCCTCCTCTACAGACTCTCAGTCTTCCTTTGCCCACTGCTCAGACTTTACAGGAGCTCGTCTGGGTGGGTTGAGTGTCGTCCTGCAGACACACTGCCTCCCCGGTGGATGAATAAAAGGAAAAGAAACAGCTCACTGGTTCTTTATGTTGGGATTGTTTTGGTCTCATAACATCTAAAAGGGACTAAATTGACCAATTTTTTGCAATATATACAATCGTGACCCGTTTTAAAACTGTGAAGCCACATAATGGCCCACTTTTCCTGACATCACACTTAAACTGTAATGTCTTTACCATTCGACCACATCACTTGCTATTGTAGAGCAATTACACAGTGAGGCAGAAGCAGTTCTCATATTTTATAAATGTGTGTTGTTATTTAACTTTTTTTTCCCAACATTTTACCTCCATTCTCTTGATTCCCCCGACTCCACGGCCACCGTAGTACGACGCGTCCACAGTGGGCCACCTCTTCTTTGGAAAACCGTCTTCGTCCTCCTAAACAATTTTAGGCTCTTAAAATAAATGAATTAAATTGTGACTTAAATGTGTAAATGAAATTAACAACCTACAGAGAGGTCTTCAATCACGGGAGGAGGTGGCTCATGAATAACCTGCAACGAGTCGAAACAGTTACTGTGATCTTGCAGTTTCAGCACGTAAAAATGAGTTTATGAAGTATCGGGTTGGTTTCAAAAGCAAATCCATTTATTTCCATGTATTCTTGGCTATATACCACAGTGCAGCAGAGAGGCCAGAACCACCAGAGCAGAATAACGGTGAACAAGAGCAGCAGGATGAGCAGCGCGATCCCCACAAAAGTCCCATCAGACTGCAAAGAAGATTTCAATTTTCACTTTGCACTGCTTTTGATTCTTAAGAATAAAAAAATGACAAGACTTCACATTATGTCTGCATGAAATGGGGCAAACAAAACCATTACACAAGAGAAGTCAGAGTAAAGATTGGGGGAGAAATCCACAACGTAGCTGATGTTTGGCGTTCACATCTAACCATAATATAATGATCTGAACCAGCTTTGGTTTTTATACTTACACAGGTGATGGCAGTAATTGTGACAGAGCTGGATATGAAGCTGAGGCCATTATTCATGCTGACATGGAGTGTGGCTGACCTGAAAACAGGGAAGATTTCCAGCAATAAATGAAAAGGATCCACTTAACAAAACCAAACAAATGCATTTGTGTGCTATATTTGTCGACTAATTAGTTTATTTCCGTTTCAACAGAATGGTTAAATCTTGGTATGTTTCTCTCTGATCCCAGGTATTGTTTCAGTCTCATAATTAATGCATTTTCTAAGTTGCATGTATTGGGAATGTCACACAAAATTTAACTCCCCAATCCATGTATGTCAGCAGAGAACCCAACTTAGTCTTTTTCATCCTTTTTTAACATTTTAATCTGTTTTTGTGTTCACAATTTGCTGATTTTAGATTGTTCATATTAAAGTAGAGGTTTGTCAGCTTCCTAGTGTCATTAATGAGCATGCACAAGCATAAATATGAGCACAGACAGTGATGTTTCATCTTATTATTGTATTCTGCATTTTGCAGAACATTATTCCAACTTACATTCCAAATCTTTCCAGAACCGGAGCTGGACACAAAAGATAAGTATCTCTTACCACCAAAGGTCTTTCCACTGCAGGAACAGAAAAAAAAAAGAGTTAAAGCTCAAAGAGCTAAAAATCAGAGGATGGTTCAGTGATGAAGAAGGAAAGTCAAATTCATATTTTTCTTTTGGTCTTGAAACGTCAAAAACTTCTATCCTATTCTTAATGTTATTAAATTCCTGGACTTCCTGTTCTAATGGAAACTGAAGCAAACGGGGAGAGCTTGTGGCTTATTTACCCTGGCTGAGTGAGTGTCTAGCGTGTGCAAAGAGCCCTGGTTGCTGATGAGCTCCACATTCCCCTGCAGACATCTGAGAAGTCCTGAGTGCTTTACCAGCCGATTCAAAGCAAAGAACGTCGGCGCTGATGCTGACTATAGAGGTAGAAGGCTAACGTCACAGCGGCCCACCAAGAATTTTTGGGCCCAGCCCATCCATATGTTGAGAATCATAATACATTCAACAGAGTCAAAGACACCGAAGGGCTTATTATGTAATAAGGATTAAGACTTAGTATTGGCTGAGCTTGTAGGTAACAATTACGGAGTTTATTATCTCGTTTTATTGCCTCATCCTTAGTTTTTCCACACTTAGCTTGCTATTTGTAGTGACAGTCTTTTTATTGTTTGTTGAATAATTAAATAAACATCTGGATGAACTTGTGTTTCTAACCATTTAGAGGTCAGAAAAAACTTAAGGATGAGGTGAAGGAACACCTTTCAGCAGGACAATGACCATAAACACATAACCAGGGCTGCAATGGGACAGTTTAGATACTTAATTCTTAACCTTTGTTCCTAGGAGTCCTTCATGTTTTAGGTGTGTCTCCACTGCAGCACAACTAACTCAAATAAATGGTTTAGATAAAACGGCCCAGTCAAAGTCCAGGCTTAGATCCAGCTGAGAGTTTGGAGCAGGACATTCAGTTGCTCTCCCTCCGATCTGACTGAGGTTCACCAATTTTGCAAAGAAGAATGGTCATAAACGGCACAAAAATTGTGACATTTGTGAAAAACTCCAAAAGACACATTTGAGATTTTGATTTTTTTAAATGTTGTTTGATTCAACACACAAAATCTCAGTAAGATGCAGAAAAGTTTGAGTTTGTAACATAACGTTTAAGGGCAATAACTTGTTTTGTGTGGAAGTGCAGCCACAGCTGAGCTGAGAGTAAAATCAAACACATTACAAGTTGTTATTAGGCTTGTTAAGATGTTTTAGAGTGAAGAATATTTTTAAAAAGGAACCAAAATTATAAGGAAGTCTAGTTTAAGGCTTTGAATGAGTTCCATAGTCCCTACAGGAAGATAGTTCTTGTTTTCAAGCTTTTTATTTATCAGGTTTATCAGTTTTAGTATTTTACAAAAAATATTTATAGTTATATTGAAAAATGTTTGTGTCAAATCCTAAAGAAGTGCAGCACTTACTGAAAGTAACTGTGTCGTTGATGCGGAAGCTGCAGAGGACTTTCTGCACGTCTCTGGAGTGAAGGAAACCGTTTCCTCTGACAGACACCTGGAAGTTTTCTGCAGAGACACGGCAAATCAGAAATATTGTTCTAAAAGAAAAATTAACCTCTTTGAAAGTTTTTGGGTAAATAAATGCAGAAGTTTAAATACACTGATCAAACATCTCTTGCTTCAGGTGAGTTAGAATTACCTAAATTATTCCCATCAGCTAAACGCTAGAAAACTTTATTTTCAGATTTTTTTGTAACTTTCTTCAAATTCAGAAGTTTTGAACTTCAAAACAGCTGCCCATTTTGGTCTAAAATGTGCAGCTGTAGCATCCTTACTATCAAGTATGGTGGTGGCAGCATCATGTTGTGGGGCTGATTTGCTGCAGGAGGAACTGGTGCTTTTTATAATATAGATGTGATCATGAAGAAAGAACATTATGTGGAAATATTGAAGCAACATCTAAAGATAAGAACCAGGAAGTTTATATTCCACCAAAGATTAATTTCTGATCCCTTCCTGAGTTAAAATATGAGTATTGTTGTTTCTACATGAATGTGAACTTGATTTATTTGAATTACTAGAAGCTTTTTCATTACTTTGATCAGTTCTCATTTTCTGCAAATGCTAAATATTTGCTTAGAATTTCGGAGACACGTTGTCAAAAGTTCATAGAATAAAAGAAATGTGTTGATTTTACTCAAACTTTACCTATAAAAAGTAAAATCAGAGAAACTGATCATTTTAAATGGTCTCTTAATTTTTTCCAAAGCTTTTCCAAGGAAAGATAACTACTCCTGATATTCACCAAATGTATGTTAAAGTCTGAATTTGAAGAAAGTTACACACAAAAAAAAAACAAACAGAAAAAACTGAAAAACTGTCCTTGCTAGTTTTTCTGGTAAATGGAAATAATATTGGTATTTTAACTGTCCCAAAACAAGTTTAGTTTGGTTTATCTTAACCTCAGACAAAACATGTAGGTGTTTTACTTTTTCAGTGAATGTATGTTATGTTCATAGATAAATAAAGCATTTTATTTGTTTTTTTTTTCACCTCCTTCGCAGATACTTGAGGGCTCTACAGCCAGGATCTCAATGCAAGACCTCTTCAAGATCTACAAAAGAAATTAATCATATCACAAACTCGGTATTATGCTTTTGTAGGATCTAATCAGGTGTGTGGCGCACCGAGTCGATCACTCCTTGCAGAGCTTGAAATCCATCATGCACAGGGAAAACGTGGTCCTTACTGTCAGCTATTGTGGAAAGCTGTCAATTAAAGCAGCAAACAGTTCAAGTCACTCCAATTTAACGATGAATCGATTCATTTATGAGCTGGCAGGCAGAAGTCACCTGTGTTTCGTTGAAGTCTTTCACCCCAACACAGTACACAGTGGCACCGAGTTGCCTTGCTCTGCCAGCCTAATGATTAGACAGGAATTTAAAGTCCAATTTGGCAAAATGAGAGGAAAAAAAGACACATCATCCTCCTCGGCTCGGAGTCATTTCCCTCACCTCTCTTTCCGCCAGGTCAAACTGATTCTCTCTCAGTTCTCCGTCTGTCAGGGCGATGATAACACTCGCTGTCCGGTATCCTTAAGAAGAAGAAGAAGAAATCAAGAGGTTAAGATGTGAAAAATATGAAATTCAGCTGAAGTGTAGTTTTCAGTGCATACGCCACGTTTGTTTGCATCCTGAGACATGCTTGAATATTGAGAAATACCCATTTTAAAAGTGTTCTCACCATACCCAGTGCCATAGTATATTTGCTCACTGGCCTGAAAGGAAAATGTTTGAAGTTAGTTCTCCGACTTGGACTCGATTTCTTCCATTTATTTAACACATTCATCAAGATATTTACCCTTTGAAAGCCTCTGTGCATGAAGGTGTCTCCGCCTGGATGCACCATGCGCAGCTCCTCCAGTCCCGTTCGAATTTGCTCTCTGATAAGGAAACAATAAAAAAACGGCAAAAAATAAAACACAAACCAGAACCAGACGCATAAAGCAGAGTGTTGTGAGTCCCACCTGTCCTCCGTTAGCGGCATGACGATCCGTCCCTCAGTAGAAAAGACGATAAAAGACATCCGCAGCTGAGGACTGGGACATTTAGAACAAAGACAATAAATGACACGAGGTAACTGTGACATAGCATTTTGCTGGATTTTCTGCACAAACCTGATGAACTTGTGGGCGAGATGATCCACAAAATAATAGATCTCATTCCAGTAATACTGCACACTGCCAGACCTGAGTCACAAAGTTCAGAGCCGTGAAAGAGTAAGTAAGATACGGGAATATTTCTTATGCAAAACATTCAAAGAGTTACATTTGATATTTTGTTAAAGACTGGCAAGTTAAATGATTACTTTAAAGTCGTTAGCCAACTATTTACTCAACCAAACACTGTGGTATGCATTGTAATGAATTTCAATAATTGTTTTACTCTGATTGGTTGTTCAGATTAAATTATGTGATTATTTGCATGAAAACAAGATGGTTAATTATAACAAATAAAAAATATCCATATTTTCTGAGGTTCTTCAAAATTATGATTTTTTTTTTAGCGTTTCATTAATTATCCATCCAGTCCTGAAACATGGCAGCACAAAATCTACGTAAAGAATAAGTAATGTTAAAAACGTAACCAAAGAACAAGTATCAGACCTAAAATATAATATATATAACAGGATTTGATGTTCTTTGAAATATAGGGGAAACATCCAGCCAATATAGAGCTCTAGTGATTAAAACTAGAAAATACAAGGCACTTTTATACATTTTATAAATTATAAAATTGGATTTGACACTGTGGCACTTTATGGATACCACAGTGTGAGCTACTTAAAGACCCAAAACTAAACCAACACAAACAAAACCAGGAGTTGAAACCAGATCTGGAAGATGATCCAAGTCACCCAATTCATTTCCGAAACAAAATTCATCAAACTTGTTATTACTCTTCACAAACAACAGCGACATCATGTTGCACAATGGCTAAAGCGCTGAACAACAGGTCCATGTTCATATCGCTTCACACGCTAAACCCGTGGTTTACAAATAAACCACGGGTTGATTTCATGAGCTTTCACTGTTGCTATCACAAAAAAAAGAAAACTAAAGCCAAAGTCACAAGATTTTAACTGTTGCTCTCTTCTGCTCTGCATTTTAATGTCAGGTGCAAGTAAATAAAAAAGTGAACAAAAAAATGCAGGGTATTACATTGACGTCAGTAATTAAATGGAAATTTGGAGCTCTACCCAGCTCCAGCGCCTACCCTGGGCAGCCTCTCGTCCTTATGTTTTCATTTACCCACAGATGTGAGTCTAAGTGGAGGGACGGCGCCAAAAACCAGGGATCTTTGGAACATCTGGCTCTAATGGTGCAAAGGTTCTGCTACCCAGAGCACAGCGAGAGAAACGCTGCTGCTCCTGTCAAGAAAGTATGTCTGCAGTTTGACAACACGAGTCCCTGCAGGGAGTTTTATTGTCCAAGATCAAAAAAATGCTTTCTCTGTGAAACCCAGAGAGATGTAAACCAGGTCATGTGACACCGGATCCGTTCTGTAAAGTCATGTTATCTCTGTGACAGTTTAATCGCCTGCGTGATTTAACCCTCCTGTTTTTAAAGAGCGCAGAAATCTGCTGCTGGATTTTATTAGTACTTCAGGTTTATTTCTAAAATAATTAGTAGATTAGGGAGATGTATTCCGATAAATCATCCGTTATGTAAGTCTGTATACTGTGGAAATAAAAGCTTTTCAGGCAAAACGTTAAATTGTCCCTTTTTTTCATTGCATTCCAATATTTCATTCATATTTCAAACTCCCATTTTAGCTGTCAAACAATAGAGAAAAACAACTGGAAGCAGCAGGTTAGTTAGACATGAGCGAACTGTGACAAATCCAGACGAAGGGTTTTCAAAAAATTGTTGGAAATAATAGAAAAATAGCATGACGCAAACTTGAAACAATATTCAGAGGGTTAAAAAATCTTACAGTTAATGTAGAAGTCAATAAATTTATTAATTTTCTGAAGCTTAACAGATACTTTTCCAGAATTCAGAAATTACTTTCGGAAATTTGCTGCTTTTTTTTTTTTTTTGAGCAATTTTCATCAAATATACTGATTACTTGCCCGAAATTTAGAAATTACTTTCAGGACTAACTTCAGAATGTAATAAGTTAGGTATAACTTTACCTAACTTACTACTTACTTTCCTGAATCATAAGATTTACCTCCTGAGTCTTATTCTGTATTTTTCCAGAACTTTAGTGGAACAAGCTAAAACATTTTCCAAAAATTATTACATGCTTGCCTGGAACTTGAAAGATACTTTCATAAATAATTTAGGTTATTCATCAAATGGAGATTGCAGGGAAATATGTTGCAGCCTCTAACTTATGGAGAATCACCTTGTAAATTGTTAAAGAAAAAAAAAACTACAAAAAAAGAATATGTTTCAAAACTATTTAGGTTAAATACAAATATGAGAAGCATAAAGACGTGGTACCAAATTGTTCACTTATTGCAGTCACAAGTCCTTTATTTACATGCCCGACTATAATTAGAAATTGTAGCTTTTTATAGCAACAAGTTTTGCACCTGTGGCATCGAAGTAAACTGTGGTGATTCATGCGCCAAACTCTAACAGAACGTCTGCTGAGATTATCCGAAAGTAGAAGCACTCACTTGTCTAGAACAAAGTAAAGATCAAATCCTCCATAGCAGGACGACCCTTCTTCCCTTCTTTCATATATCTGTGCCATGCCGCTGACCACCAGGACCGCCACCAGTATGCCCAGTTCCGCACGCAGAATGGCTTGTCCACACCAGGACTGGGACATGATTACAGATTTAAGACAGGCCTCAGCCTGAATGAGAGCAAAAGCAAATATTCTCCAGCTGAAATATTCCTCGTTTAAAGTGCTCAAGTGTGGAGAGGCATCCTGGGAAGACTGAGCTCCTGAGCATAAAGTTCTCCTCTGAGTTAGAGTCCCATCTCTGCCTCAGCAGCAGCAGATGTACGCTGGCAAAGGACCAGGGGAACCAGTGGGACTGGGTCTCTGGCTCCCTCTTTCTTCCATCTTGCATCAAAAGTCTCTACAAAAACAGAAAACGACCATTTAATGGTAGATTAAAACACTATTTCTCCCATCTGATGCTTGTGAATGAACCCTCGGCGTTTCAGTCCAATTCTTTTAAAATTGTAAGTTTCTTTGTTTTTTTTTTTCATTTCTTTAATAAGTGATTTTCCTCCTTATCCATCAGCACCACATGGTGGTGAGAACATAAATACCACTGAACAACAACAGTGAAGTGTTCAGCAATCAATCTGCATTACACATTAGAAAGCTCGAGTAAAAACTCATTCCTCTTAATAATCATTCTTCATTTATTCATTGGATATTTTCCCACCAAGAAATGTAACATATTCATTTAATGTTTTCTTTCTTTTTTCTTTTTTTTAATTTTCATTTATTTAATTGACTGAGCTATTCTACTTTTTTTCAGTCTTTACTCAGAAATAGAAAGATTTGTTGGGTTATAAAATATCATCTCAAACTTTTGGTATTTTACGTAAATACTTTAAACCCAACTAAGACATTGTCGTTGACCTAAATGGAAAGGTTGTAGAACAGCCCAGATGTCTACTGTAGCTTTGGAGGAGCTGCAGAGATCCAGAGCTCAGGAGGGAAACAATTTTTAACAGGACAAACGTTTGACATGCACTCCGAAAATGTTGAATTGTGGGAGAACGAAGGCCTTTTTGAAGGAATGTCAATAGAAATATTGTTGAGAGTTTGTCACAAGCCGTCTGAGGGACATGCGGAGGATCCAAACACATCACTCTGAAACACGGTGGTGGCAGCAGAGCTATTCACACTAGAACCTAAATCCCAGTCAGAATCTCAACTTGGAAACTTTTGTTCACAGATGTTCTCCCACCTAATCTGACCAAAATTGAGCTGTTTGACAACAAAAAAACCATCCTGGAAAAACATTGCAGTTCTTAAAAGCAGGATACCAGAATGACATGACTATCCATGCGCTTGTCTGCCCCCACACTGTTTCCTCTAAGTTCAATTCAGTTTTACAGGGCATTGTCTGTGCCTGCCCCAATAATGGCTGCGTCAGTATTTCCAGATGTTATAATAATGGAGCCCGCTGGCAGCCTACAGGTGGTGGAGTTAAACCCTTTCTGCTTGCATGACTCTCGACAGGATTTGAACTTGCATTTGATGTTTGAGTTTACCTAATTGGTTGTGTGGGGTGTGTGTGTGTGTGGGTGTATTTGACAGCATTGTACGTGTGTTTTCCATGTGCATTCATTCCTGGACTATGACTAAAATAAGTGACGTTTAACATTTACTTAGACGCGCTGAGTCCAGATCCACTCCTGGAACAATCCCACTGAGGGACTCCAGGTTTTACTCCATTTTCCTTTTCAAGTTTTATTTTTATTTTTTATTTATTTCTTTTTCCTCTTCCAACCGCGTCGGTCTCTCAGCAGCGTCGTCCTCCTGTTAGTCCGAGGTAACGATGGACGCGGCACCAGCCGCGCTGCTCCTGCTGTGCGGACTGAGCGTCTCTCTGGCGGCTGATGCAGAAGCTGCGGTTTCCTTCAGCGCAGAGGATGCGGTCGATTACAAGGATCCGTGCAAAGCAGGTACCGTGAGATTTGCTCTAAGATTGCATGTGTTTAATTGTACAAAAGGTGTTTTTTTTTTTTTTTTTTTTTTTGGACAGTTTGAAGCGCAGTCCTGCTGTTGAGACTGAAAATAGCAAAAGCTTCACTGCATGTTGCAGAGATGGCAGCACGCAGGTTTACATTTGGCTTCAAATGGATCCACTCTGGAGTTTGCAAATAAGTCATAAGTCACCATAAATGTGTTTGACAAAACGTTATATTTACATTTACAACGTGAAAAAAAAAATTCAAACTTTTTAATATAACTTATCTCTAAGAAAAGAAGGACATGGATTAATTCAAAGTGCCACATAAAATATAGAAACTAATTGAACCTGGCAGATTTAACTGATATGAGAATATTTAAAACTTTTTCCAAAAATGTGAGGATATTCTGATTTTCATTGCTTTCTTTGTGAAATACTTATTCTGTGTCTGTTTGCTTTAATACAAAAGAATGTTCAATTAAATTAACAACATGTGGATTTTTTCAACGTTATACCAAAAGTTCATGCAACTATACAGGTTGAGAACTTAAAAAAATATATCTATCCAATGAAAGCAATTGGATTTTATTTCAACAGTAAAGTGATAAATTGCTGTTTCAAACATATCTCAATATTCATAACATTACAGTATTCAAAGTCTTTTTTTAATCACTGACCAGCAATAATCTATTATAGGTACAGAGCATCAATCCAGAGCATATTGGAAAGCCTCCTTGCCATCACCCTAATCTCCATCAGATTAAACTCTAATCCAGAATGTCAATGTTGCTTCCAGTCAGAAGAAACATGTTGGTTAGAAATTTACTGCAATTTTGGGCTTAACTAGAGACGGAAACAGATATAATACAAAAAGACTTAAAGGCTTTTTTGTCTTAAGAACAGAATTAACATATTTTAAAGTCATAATACACTTATAAAATATTAATTATAAATTAAAAAATGACACATACTTTCCTATTCTGATGGGGTATGATCGTTTTAAAAACAACAATAAAAAAAAAACACTTTGCCAAAAGGTCGACATATTCAAGAAAACAACTTGTTTCCATCGTCCAACATGGCCAACGATTCTCTAGTAATCAAGGGCCTCCAGCAGGTTTGGTTTCCTTTCTTCTTCCTCTCGTTTTTTCTTTTTTTTTTTTCATTGTGACTTTGGGAACCTTCAAAACGCACGGCTCCTCCGCTTTGAGGCAGTTGCCTGGAGACGGCGGGTCACCGAGGCCGTGCCAGCACTGTTCCTCGGCTGGACGCCGGCGAAATCCCTCATGGCCGCGGGGCACGGAGCTCAGGCGCTGCAGGAGGGGTGTGGCAGTCATTTACAGTCACCCTCTGCATGACTGAGTCGACTTCAAAGGCCTCCATATGACGGGCCACATCCTCTCATTTGTACAGCAGAAGGAGGCGATCATATGGAGTAACTCAGAGGCAAAGTGTTCCTGAAAATCGAACCAGAGCACTTTAGAAATAAATGACTGTTCAGGCTTTAAAAAGGGTTTTCAATTCATATGAAATCATCCCTACAAACTAGAAGACATGAGTATTCATACACACTGTTTATTTCTCGTAAAAAAATTAATGTAGGGGTGGAAGAGGAATAACTGAGACAATAAAAACAATATTTGGTTATGTTTTTACCATTAATCAGAATTGCTTTACCAGTTTTTTGCATTAAGGTTAAGACTTTGTCACAGACGGATTTTCCTAATGGTTGTGTTTCCTGCAACACAACATGCTTAACAATCCTTTCCTATATTTGGTCAATGTTTATCTTCCCTTCCTCCTTTCTAGCCACAGTCATCTTAATTGATGTTCTAATGTGAATCAATGACAAGGCAGCATTTAATTATATAGGATGAATTTAGTTGAATATTTACATATTTGTGCTATTTTTTCAAAATGAGAAAACCAGCTGAAACTTGATTATTGTTGCACCAGTATAATTTTCTGCATAGGAACAAGATGGAAAGGTGCCGAGACTCTGATTATCCTTTATTCTTGACAAGTGTTGCAAATGTATATCATATTTCTAACACATCTATATGGTTTTGTAACATTTATTCTTTGTGTCTGTCTCGTAAAATCTCATTTAAATACATTAAACCTTGTGCTTTTGTGATGCAAGAAGTTGGGACCCATCTAGTTTCTTTATGTTTTAAATTTGCACAGCTGCCTTTTGGGGAGACATTGCTCTGGACGAAGAAGATCTTCATATGTTTAAAGTAACCCAGGACGTTGACACAGAACATGTTAACCACACAAACTCAGGTACGCCTTACAGGGAAGAAAAAGCACATTTCTCTGTGAAGTTGGTAATTCTGATCAAACTATTCGAGATGATGTATGAAATTTCCACATGCTTTTCACAGCCGGTGATTCCTCTTCCAATGACGGAGCTGCAGACGGCGTGAGTCCACAGAGGCAGAGGCGAGCAGCCACCTCCAGGCCGGAGCGCGTGTGGCCGGACGGCGTCATCCCATATGTGATCGGTGGGAATTTCAGTGGTGAGTGCAGAGGAACGCCGCGCCTCCGTCTCCTCCAAACGTTCACCTTGGACAACCTAAATCTGTCAAAACCTAATTACAGACTTTCCTCTCAGGCAGCCAGCGCGCCATATTTCGTCAAGCGATGCGCCACTGGGAGAAACATACGTGTGTCATATTCACAGAGAGAACAACCGAAGAGAGCTACATTATTTTTACCTACAGGCCTTGTGGGTGAGTAGTTTATAAAGACTTAAATGGATGAGACAAAAACAGCTGTTATGTATTGATAAAATAAATACTTTTGACTGTTTTGAGCATTTTTAAAGCAGTTTATTTTACATTTGAAATATAACAAAGTGTACAGATGCTATTCAGTTTTATTTTAATAAATGAAGTTCTTTAAGGGAAGACAGAAATCCTTTGTTCATACTTAAAGACCTCAACTTTGGGAACTTGACTGTTCAAACCCAAACTTGCACATGATTTATTAAAAATGATTTAGCAAAAACTTATTTAACAACAAAGCAATGAAGTGACTGTCAAATTAAAACTCTACGAGGAGCAGATTGTTGTTGCAACATGCTAATGAGTCAGTTTGTCTCCTCAAAAAGAAAATGTTATTATATTATCATTAAGTTTGCATATTTTGAACTGCAGGAAGCTGTTTGCAATGAGCAATAATAAAGAAAAACAATAAAGATTTTGAATATTTAGGGCAAAAACTGAATAAACAGATCATAAACCGCTGACTTATAAATCAGTATCCAAATAAAACATGGAACATGTGGGAATTCAACAATCACTTTCCCATCTATTGAATATAAACTAAATATTCAACTACAGGGAAATACAAAAAAGTTTCGCTTGATAAACAAAACGTTTCAACAGAGGTGTATTTTATAGCTTAACATAAGTAAAAACTCGAATTGATAGTGTTGCCCATTGAGCTGAAATAACATCTTGTAGTCTTTAGTCTCCAACTCAGATTGGGAGGAAACGTCTTCAAATTTCCTGCATGTCTACTTTCTTTAATCATGTGTTTACTCTCTCTTCAGCACAATGGACTAAATGTCTGTGGTTTGAACAGAGTAAACATCCAGAAAAGCAACATTACAAGCATTTACACCTGTTTTTGATTCCATGTAAATACCGTTGGGATTTTCTCATTTATTCCATCCAAAACTGCCAAATTTTATTTCACATTTTGCTCTTTATGTCTCTTGATATATATATATATATATATTTTTTTTTTGTGTTGTACAAACTGGCTGTCCTTTTCCCACAGCTCTGTATGTGAAATATTACTTTGCAAACTTCCCGCGGAGGCTTGCTGTGCTGTAATGCTAAAAACACCTTTCATGTGTTATCTTTTATAATACTTTTCCACCTAAAAAAATTATATTCTTGGTTGCAGACTGTGCTCATTTAATCATAAGTTACCTTCACCAGCCACAAGAGGGCATAACTCTTCCCATGCTAAATATAGATATTTAAAGTCATTTTGATTCACTTTCTCTCCCAGAGACATGTTTTCCCCTGGTTTTCTGGGGTTGCTGACAATAACATCTGTTTCGGATGTGGGCTACAGATGATGTTTCATGTATTTTTTTGTGAAACTGTGCTGATAGGCTTGACAGATTCTTCTCGTTAAATGTCAGAAAATCAATGACCTTTTGAAAATTCATTACATATTCTCATTCAGAAGCAATTAAAGATGGCTGCGGACACTTTGCTGCTTTACAGATGCTGCTCCTACGTGGGGAGGAGAGGCGGGGGGCCTCAGGCGATCTCCATTGGGAAGAACTGCGATAAGTTTGGCATCGTGGTTCATGAACTCGGCCACGTGATCGGCTTCTGGCACGAACACACTCGTCCTGACCGTGACGAGCACGTAAGCATCGTCAGAGACAACATCCAGCCAGGTACTAAGGTAGTAACCGTGTTACTACACAGAAGTTTCTGTAATTGTAAATGCAGCTTGCTGATGCTGTGCTACTTCCACCGAAAGGTCAAGACTATAACTTCCTGAAGATGGAACCTGGAGAGGTGGACTCTCTGGGGGAGGGCTACGACTTTGGCAGCATCATGCATTATGCAAGGAACACGTTTTCCAGGTGGGTTGCCAATTTTCCTCTGCTTTCTTTTTCTCCACCGCCTAATGTTTAACTTGTCTGTTATTTGGGTTTGCTGAGCATACATTTTCTTTTCATTTCGAAACATTTCACATTAACAAGTCATAAAACCAGCTCTCTGAGGAAATTATTGATTTAATGGTGACTCACTCTTTCCTCTGTATCCTGCCTCTAACTCACAGTCAGTCATCAATAAACTTCTTCACCTGCCTGACATTAAAATAAAAACATGTGTTTTTTTTAATGGTTAGTTGTTGCAGTGTTCTGCAAAAGTATTTGACGTTGAAGTGTTTCAACCATCTTTCTAGATTGTGACATTTGGGCTTTGTTTCTCTTCTTCAAACTTACTCAGCCGTAAGTTTGGTTCTTTATTAATTTGAAAAGTAGACAGTTGTTCTGCATTTCAATTTAGCAAATTTTGCCATGAAACACTTGAAATCATACGGAAAACAAATTCAAAGTAGACAAATTGATTTTCTCTTGTCATTGTTTGTATTTTGCTTGTCATGATTGTCATGATCCTTTTCCTTCATGTTTTTCTCTGTTTGTAACGTAAAAATAATTGAAGTAATCATTCATTTGAAGCTGCTACATGGCAAAATGAGAAAACGTTGAAGGTTTCTCAAAAACGACTCTATTAACGAGACATTAAGTTAAATATAAGACCTGATGTTTATCCCTCTTTTTCACCATCAGTCCATCAAGAACCTGCTGTGTTGTGACAGAAATGTTTTCTCTCTTGAGCATACTGTCGCTCCTCTCTGTTTCTGCTTTGGTGTTTTACCCCCGTCACTGCGTCGGGGCTCCGGGTCGTGGCGGCTTGCCAATTTAAATAAAAGTCCAACCAGTTCAGGCTTTGTTGAACAATTTGGGGCTGGAGTGGCTTTTCTCTCTGGCATTCAGGAGCGGGCTCCACTGAGCCGGCTGGCACCGGCCAGCGGCCCCATTCAGAGCACTCTGTTTACACATGCCTGTCATTCATCATTTCATCACCAGGGTATCTGAGCAACAGCGGGCGCTGTAAACCCAGCAAGGGATTATTACCATCAATGAAAGTATCAAGGCGCTCACAAAGTTGTTGACCAATTCCAGGAATAAATATTTTGCGCTCATGAATAGAGTTTTGTAACCTTAATAAAATGAAATGAAAACTTCTGATTTGCGTATGTCTAGATGGGAATGTGTTTGGGTAAGAAAAAAAAATCCCAATTATATATTGACATATTATTCAAAAAGTTTAGTAAATACATTTTGTTTGTGCAGCCATTGATAAGGATTTATATGAGTGAAGAATAGTTACCTCTTTTTAGTCTTTTTGCAAATACAAAACAAAAAGCTACATGTAAATCTCTGTGCTCAGGTTCCTCGCTTGCTTCTGAGTTTCAACCTGAAGAGCAAATTTTGATGAGAATATTTTCCATTTCAGGTGATACATTCATTTCATGTAAATCAACAGTTACATAAACATCCTGATTTACAACCACAAACTGGGTATACCACTGATTTACAATGCAGAAATTATCAGCCATTCTATTTTACAACTTCACAAGATACAATTCAAAGCTACAAAGTCTGATATGCAAGTATAACATATTTATTTCAGTACTGGAGTTTGTATCCATGGAGGAGAGCCTCTCTAAACAGAACTTCATTTAGTTTAAATAATTAACTTCTATGTGGTCCTTATGTTTTGAAAGTCTGCAAGGATGAACAGGTTTGTACTTTGTGTGAAACAGAAGCATCTTCTTGGACACCATCTTGCCTCGTTACGATGTCAACGGTATTCGACCCTCCATTGGACAGAGGAAAAGACTTAGCGAAGGAGACATTGCTCAAGCCCGCAAACTCTACAAATGTGCAAGTAGGACATAAATAAATAAGATATAATGCCCCACAAGTCATAATTTTGTCTGTGACTTGTCATCTTTGTGAATTGGTGTACAACTTTTTATTTCCTTTTTTTGGCAGGGTGTGGGGAAAGTCTGCAGGACAGTGCTGGAAACCTTTCTTCTCCCGGTTTTCCAAACGGATACTCAGCATACACTCACTGTGTTTGGAGGATTTCTGTCACACCAGGAGAAAAGGTGACTTTTAAACCTTATCCCTGCAAAATGGGTGCATGCATTTCATAATTGAACCTCTTTAATACACAACATGCCTGATTTATTTCATGTTGGTACAAAAAAAACATATCTTGGCAATAATTGTATCATTTGACCTACTTACAAAAGCATAAATGGTAAGAAAATTAAATAAAAATAATAGTATGAACATGTCAGTATTGGAGACCTTTTACAATTGCTTAGGTCACCCAAATGATATGTTGACCAATGAGGTGCATCTTAACAAATCATCCAAATGAGATTTATTTCAGTAATTAATTTGAATAGGTGAAACTCATCTTGAAGGTGATGAACCTTTGCAGTCTATTTCTGCTAGTTTAGGTGGTTGTGGTTTGCATTTTCTTAGAGTCAGTACAAGTTTTTCCTGCTGCAAGTGAACCAATTTTTGTTTGCACCTTTTCCTTCCACTTAACTTTACATCCAGGATACACAAAGCCTCTGATGCATTTGTGCTATATAAAAAGAAGCAGAATAAACATCCAAACCGTCAACACCAAACACTAGGATGGAGTGTTGCTTAGCTCATAGTTATTCCTTACAATCAAAATATGCATGTATTCACATCGTCCTCACAATATCAGCAGTAGCTATTTCTAAGAACGTCTTTACATTTTGTCATTTTTGTTTTATATGTTAATAAAATTATCTCTTTTTTTTAGAATGTCCAGACAATCATTGCCATGGGATTAAATGAGCTAATATCTAATATTTATCATTAATTGCATTAACATAGTATGCAAAAAAATATTGCAAAACATTTTTTCTTACCTGAATTTACTCAACTAAATAAATAAACTGAAAATGTAGATTTTTCTAACATAAGTGTTTGTCTATTCTACAACTTTAAAAGATGAGAAAAAGTCCAAATAAACGTGGGATTTGCTGAATATCCAAACATTTAAGTAGTTACTGTAAAAAATATATATATATTGTTTATCAGTCAATCCTTGAAGTCCAGCATCCTGCAATTTTCAGGAATGTCCCTGGTTCAACACATCCTAATCAAATGATCAGATTACCTCCTTACCATGCTGTCAAGTTCTTCAGCCTCTTGCTAGTGAACTAATTATTTGATTCATGTGTGATAAAACAGAAATACGAAAGAACTGTTTAAGAAATTAATTTAGGTCAGAGTCTCACACCCTTGGTGTGTGAATTTGGGATCAATATTTTGATGTATACATTTCAATCTGATATATTTACATGCTGTTATGCTCAGCATCTCTCCTCTGTGTCCCAGATTGTCCTTAATTTCACTTCCATGGATCTCTTCAGGAGTCATCTCTGCTGGTACGACCACATCGAGGTTCGAGACGGATTCTGGAGAAAAGCTCCCCTGAAAGGTCTGATTGATGCCTGTTTTAGAAACTTGATACTTAGCAGCTGTTTTAGGCTTTTTGTGTCTTTTTTGTACTAACTTACACTGAGAAATTCTTCCTGACGGGAAATGTTCTCTTCAGGGCGTTTTTGTGGCGACACGACTCCAGATCGGATCGTCTCCACCGACAGTCGTCTTTGGATCGAATTTAGAAGCAGCAGCAGCTGGGTGGGCAAAGGCTTCTCTGCTTCTTATGAAGGTAAAACACAAGAGCAATACTGATGTGAATACATTTTAACAATACTTTTTAAAGATGAAGTCCATACCAAATATAGAGGCAACAATGTTTAAATTTTTTGACTAACTATATAAAAATGACCAAACGAGTTTCTGTTAAATGAAACTTTTACTGTCTTTCTACTCCTGGAGTGTTTTTATATTTCCATGTTCTTAAGATATTTTATTCAGGATGTCAGACTTAAAGGGATGCAAATGTCTGCCCCATTTTTCATATTTTTACTTGTTAAAATGGTTTTAAAATCTGAATTGAGAACCCTGGTAATTACTGTAAAATGACTGCTGGTCATTATCTACAATCGAAGGGATGAACAATGAATGAATGAATGAATAGTCATGTTTTGCATCCCGCCGTTCAAACTAAACCTGTCAGGCATTACAGTGCCCTCTGCTGGAAAGTTAGTGTATAACTAGTTGAGCTATTTTCTCTATCTGCTTTTATTTACAGTGTTATTAAATATTTATTAAGCATATTTAAAATTTCTTATTTTCCTGTTACAAGTTATTAGCATAATCTGTTCTTCAGTACGTTATGGTTCTGGTGAACCAGGACCTTCTGTCTCCGTTAACCTTTAGTTTGACTTTGGCATTTGATTCGGTCCTGAATCTGACCTCTCTGCAGCCATCTGTGGCGGGGAGTTGGTGCGAGATAGTGGCCAGATCCAGTCCCCCAATTATCCTGATGACTACCAGCCCAACAAAATGTGCGTGTGGAAGATCACAGTGGCAGAAGGTTTTCAAGTTGGCCTCACCTTTCAGTCATTTGAGGTAAAAATCATATTACAAATTGAGAAAGGTTGACTGCCTCTGTGAAAAACAAATCGCAAACATTTTGCTGCTTTGAATTTGCAAGACCTGCTATTTCCAGAAATAATTCAAAAATGTCTATTTGCAGAAGCTTGTTACATAAATTTGATCTCAAAAGGTCAAACTACGCCTCAGAAGGAGACAAGACATATTTCTTGCATGATATGTGAGGAACCGGAACAGCAGCAGCAATCTTTTATATCCTGACTGCAGATTGAGAAACACAACACCTGCAGCTACGACTACGTGGAAGTCAGAGATGGCGGTTCGGACAGCAGCCCACTCCTCGGCCGGTTCTGTGGCTACAACAAACCCGAGAACCTCCAGAGCAGCTCCAACCAGCTCTGGCTGAAATTTGTCTCTGACGGCTCGGTCAACAAGGCAGGGTTTGCTGCCAGCTTTTTAAAAGGTCAGAGACTCTTTGTTCCCTCCAGCAACAAAGTGTCTCCACAATTTTTATGGAGGAGGACATATGGACACTGACTCCAGTTTTCTTTTTGTTTAGAGATGGATGAGTGCTCCAGACCTGACAACGGCCACTGTGAGCAGCGTTGCATGAACACGCTGGGCAGCTACAGATGCGCCTGTGACCCCGGTTTTGAGTTGGCAGCAGACAAGCACAGCTGTGAGGGTGAGAGCTTTACAAACAAAACAGGGCATAATGTCTCATTTGGAGGACTTTTATCCCCATTGCCTTGCAAACGTAATCATAAGCCTGGAACGTTTTCACAATTTGTAATGCAAAATCCAAAAACATCAATATATTTTTGTGGGATTTGTTTTGATGAGCTAATATGTAGCAATGCACAATATTGTTCTATTTTAATAGCTTCTGTGTTGTTTTCAAAGTAGCAGTCAGAACAAAATCAAAGTGAAGACATTGTCTTCAAAAGTGGTCCGAGTGTAATCTTATTTAATTTATCTCTCAAAACGATAAAGAAAGTAAAATTAATCACTTGAATGCAAATAAACTTCACACTTTAACTTCATATATATGCATTACTTTGTTTTGCAAAAACAGAAAATTCAAAAGAAGACTTATTACCACTTAATATGTCAAAAAATTGACAAAATTATTGCCAGTGAAGCCTCCTATATTATTCTGACAGCTATTATAGTTCCACAGTATCCATAGTTAAATAAAGAATGTAATATTTTAATAAAAGCAACACTAGAAAAGAATAGAATAGAATTCAACTTTATTGTCATTGCACTGTCACATGTACAAAGCAATGAAATGCACTGTCTTAAAATCCACAAGGGGGCAGTATTGTCCTGTTGCAGTATCTCAAGAGTCAATAGTTTTGTTTATCCAAACCTTTGATAATAACAAAAAATCCCTTCAGCGTGTACATTTATTTGTTTTTTAATGACCTTAATGCAGCAGCAAAAAGGTTATTTACATGAGTCTACATTTCAAAAGTTTGCATGTGGTTTTAATTATTATGCCAAATAAAAAAATGAATTTTGAAGTGTTTTAAATATGTGCCACTTATGTTAGTTTGAACATGCAAGACAAAAAAAATTCTTCATTTACATAACAAATTCTGTTTAAGAATAGAAATGGAAACAGACATATTGATCAAAATGTACTCAGTGTGTTTTACCAGTTTTTCTGCTTGTCATGAAGTTAATCGATATGTTTTCATCAGTTTTATCATGAGTTTGAACTTTGCCATTGATTCAGCTGCTTCCCTCTGAAGGTTGTGTGACTGTTTTTACTTTGTTATGCATGATTTCTTCCTCTGAAATCCCTTTTCTTATTTCGTTCCCTCCAGCAGCTGCCTGTGGCGGCTTCATCACCAGCCTGAATGGCTCCCTCAGCACCCCAGGCTGGCCCAGAGAGTACCCCCACAACAAGAACTGCGTGTGGCAACTGGTGGCACCAGTCCAGTACCGGATCACCCTGACGTTTGATGGCTTTGAGACAGAAGGAAACGACGTGGGTTCAGATCAGATCAGCATGTAAACCTTTTCTTGCTAAGGCAGCGTGACTGTGGTTGTTTCACAACAGGTGTGTAAGTATGATTACGTCGAGGTGCGCAGTGGGCTGAGCGCCGACTCCAAGATCCACGGGAAGTTCTGTGGCACAGAGAAACCCGACGTTATCACCTCCCTTCAGAACAACATGAGGATTGAGTTCAAGTCGGACAACACCGTGTCCAAGAGGGGCTTCGAGGCCCACTTCTTCTCTGGTGAGCGGCCTGTCAATATAAGAAATTCCTGATGCGATACTGCAAACCTTTACCGACTTAATTTAATATTTTCTTGAAGAAAATACCACAAAAACATTACACTCTGCCTGTGCAGAGATTGGAATTTGTGTGCCGAAGATATTTTATAATTATTCACAATTTAGTAAGGAATCAACTTAAAGTATTTTCAGATTCAAACTTCTTTACTGCTTTAATTTGAAAATGAGTAGTCTGAAGAATATTGCATTTTCTACACTGGTGTAATAAAAACCATATATTTCTATTTTTCAACCTTTACTTTTTGTCATTCTTGTTAACAAAATGAGTCTTAGTCTTTCAGTCTTGACACAAGTCATGCTGATTCTCACTTCTGTTCCTCCATTAAACTCCAAAACATCACCAAGTCTGGCTCGTTTGTACATGTTTTTCTCTGCTGAAGAAAAAGCAAGTCCAGCAAACGTCTTTGAAAATCTCCACAGATATAGACGAGTGCTCCAAAGGTAACGGAGGATGCCAGCACCAATGTGTGAACACCTTTGGAAGCTACAGGTGTCAGTGCCGCAGTGGGTTTATGCTGCACGATAATAAACACGACTGCAAGGAAGGTAGGCAAGTTCAGATCAACTTGTTATGCTAAGATGAATATTTATTCTGTTTTTGTTGAACAAAATGAAGCATTTGCAGTCACAGTGCGGATCTGATTAGACTATTATTGCTGAATTGCTTTAAACATCTTCTGGTCTTAATGCAACAGATGCTGGATCATTCATATCCATCCTGGTGAGATTTTTCTCAGAGTTGGGCTGTGATTGAGACACTGTAAATATGGACTGTACAGAAATGTATGTTAGAGTTCAATTTCAAAACCTCTTTATCAAAAACAGCTAATCAATCTAAATACTGCAGACTGGAAAATCAGTTTAATTTAGCAAATTTACATCAAACCAGAATTTGTATCTTTGCTTTGTGCTGCTTCTAAAAGAACAATCTCCATTTAATTTAATATTTGCTTGACAGCAAAAACTAAATAAGTGACATCATTTTAAATAACTTAAGATAATAAGGGGTTAACTGAGTTTTGCAGAAAGAAGCACTTTCTGCACCATGTTTTCTCTCAAAGCAGAAAACAACTACTCCATGTTATTACGAATAAAGTAGCTTTTATGAGCTGTTTAATTATGAGGTGTTCTTGGTTTTTCCCATTACTTCATATGATAATTAAGCTCTCCTACGGAAATGAGGAAAAGGTGTTTCTCCCATCAGAAATGATGTGATCCAGTCGTTACCATTTCCCCCTGACATGCTGTTTCGTTTTTGTTTAGCTGGGTGTGATCACTTCGTAAACACCGTATCCGGCACAATCAGCAGTCCCAACTGGCCCAACAAGTATCCCAGCAAGAAGGCCTGCACCTGGTCTCTGTCCACCACACCGGGCCATCGGATCAAACTCGTAGGTCGTAACTCAGACGCAGCGATTTGGTGTGAATGAAAACACGCACTTACAATCTTTTTTGAAAATCCCCCACTCAGATTTTTAACGAGGTCGACATGGAGGCTCATCTTGAGTGTGCTTATGATCACCTGGAGATCTTTGATGGCGGAGATGTTCGTGCCCCGACGCTGGGCCGCTTCTGTGGCACCAAAACACCCGATCCGGTTACATCCAGCAGCAACAAGATGTTCCTGCATTTTTTCTCTGACAACTCGGTGCAAAAGAGAGGATTTGAGGCTTCTTACAGAGCAGGTGGGCAAAGAAATCTACTCACATCCACTTATTGGCAATAAATTGAAATGACAGCTGCATAATAATCAAAAAGCGACCAACAGATTTGAGTGAAATTATGTTAATTAGAGAAAAACAGAAAGATAAGAAAAAAATACATGCTGAACTCTTAAATTTGTTCTTTTTACAACCACAAACTGCAATGCATTTTGGAACCTTACCATCTTGATGACATCATGATGAACTGTTACTTTGATTCAGGTGTGCTTAACAAAAAAAAAGACAAAATGTTGATTGACACTTTGTTCAGTCAACAGTGTCAAAGGACCAAAATAACATAATCATTTCTGCTGACTACACATTTCTAAAAGTTTTTTGAAAGCTCTGCATTATTTTGATCACTATAAACATTAATAAGTTTGACAAAATCTAAAAGCTCATGGATACAAACACTTTCTCAAGTCAGTGTAAGTGTGGTGACCTACTGTAGGGCTGCAGAATAAACTGTTAACATACCGTCATTGCTGAGAAGATGCTGTTTGAGGAAAATGCACATCTAAGGGTCTCTTAAAAAGCCTGAAATGGTAAATTGTAGCTGGGGGAAACGAGTTGCCAGAAATGTGACATTTTAAGTGTTTTTTGCATTCTTTCCACCCTTTTAAGAGCCTCTCGTCTTGACCCTCTAATTTTGTGGTTGTGGATTCCCAGAATGCGGAGGAAGCCTTAAAGTCGAGGTCAAGACAAAAGACCTGTACTCTCATGCACAGTTTGGAGATAACAACTACCCCGGCGGCTCCGACTGTCTGTGGGTGCTCACCGCCGAGAAGGGCTACGGTGTGGAGATTGTCTTCCAAGTGTTTGAGATTGAGGAGGAGGCGGACTGCGGCTATGATTATTTGGAGCTGTACGACGGCGCTGACATGAAGGCCCCCAGACTGGGCCGATACTGTGGATCAGGGGTAGGATCTCTAACGATCCTGATCCTGTTCTTGATGCCTGAGCAGTTTTAAAATGACACATCTGTGGTTTTCGGTTCCCTCAGGCTCCAGAGGAGGTCTACTCAGCCGGAGACGCCATCGTTTTGAAGTTCCACTCAGACGACAGCATCAGTAAAAAAGGCTTCCACGCACGCTACACCAGCACGAAGTTCCAGGACACCCTACACACCAGCAGCTAGGCCCAATCGCAGACTCCCATCTCCAACATTTGGACGGTCACACCCATTTCCAGGCGACGGGTAAATGCTCGGCTTGATACCACAAACACCACCCCGCATACTTTACATCAGTAAGTCTAATTGAAACCATATGGAGAAATCTGTATTTGCATTCAGAGTTGTTCAGTTTCAGAGGAAATTATGGATTCATAATGGCCACTTCGCTTTTTAGAAACTGGTTAAAGAAACACACTGGATTAAGATATAAAATGTACATATTGAAATATAGTTTGCTGTGAGTCTAGACTTATAAAACCATCTGAAGACATCAACTTTTAAGAATATCATGTAATTTTAAGGATTTGCAAACACTGAAGGGAGAATTTAATCATCTTCTGGATTTCTTTTGTTTTTTGTTCGTTTTAACGTGAATGGATGCAATGCGACTCACAAGCCTGAGTCATTATGAAACATATGTTACTAATATTTATAATCAAAGATATTTAGAGATTTTATTTACTCAAAATTTCCAATCTCCTTTTTTTTATCTCTTGTGTTCTGACATCTGCTGCAAATACAAAGAGAACGTGAAGCTGCTGAAGAGAACATGAGTGGCAAATTGTGAGAAAGAAAAAAAAGCTTTATGGATTGTGCAGTAAAAAAATGAATAAATAAATGCAATTGCTGAAAATGGTTCAGTCTGATGTCTGTAATTAGTGTTTAGCAACATGCTTTCAGTGCATAACTGCTATAGCATCCTCCACAGTCATTTGCTACACTCTTAACAATGTGAACAGAAAGTTTTGAAAATAAGCTAACGAGTTTTTAGGACCTCAAATTGTTGTTCCATACAAATGTTTCTCTGAAAGGTGCATATATAGCTGCTGGCCTTTTTTCCTGTAGCTAAATCCTGATTTATAAAAATCCACATTTATATTCCTTACTTAGTTTTCTTTCTTATCTTTTCCATTTTGAAGAGTGGCTGAGAGAAAGTTGCTTCTGTGCTTCATGCCACAACCAAATGGAAACAGAAAGTCAAAGATTAGGACATTTTTAACAGTCTACAAGGTTTCAATTACCTTTATTTGCACAGGACTTCTTGGGATAGCAGATGTGAAATTTGAAATGTTGCTAAAGTAATTTTTGCAATTTGGAATTTGCCCTCACTTCGAATGCATGTGCTAAATACATATATTGAATGATTTACTTCTCTAAAGATTTCACAGATAGAAAATGCTACTGACATAAAAGGTTAATTTACTTAAAAACCATCATATATATTTTTTTAACCAAGCTGAGAAATGTGGGAATCACTGCAGGTGGACTAAATTGAGCTTTGCATGAATCAGTTTTTGAATCAAATTATTAAATATAGAAATAATAGGATGTGCGAAACAGACACATTTAAAACCTGAGTTACTTTCAGAGGCAAAGAGAAAAAAACATGTAAGACCAAATTACAGCTATTTAAAACTTTTATCTATTATTTCTTAATTTATTTCCATCTGACATTCACGCAGCATTTATTCCTTTCAATTTACTCTGACGGCACCAATTAAAGGTGGAACTGCTTCACAGTGCATGGTTTCAAAGCATTAAGCCAATCATGATTTTAGAAACAAAGATTTTACATTTTCACGTATGTCTCTTCAAAATTAAAATATATATGTACAGATGAGCAGGAGAGAAATGATTTCATCCATTCCCAGTCAGGTGATTATACACAGTTTGAAGCACAGCTTCTCAAAACTAAAACAGGGAGCAGAAAACATCCTACAAACTCAACCGAGTGTGTCAGAAAATGCTACTCATAATACAGAATAGTGTTAAATTCAAATTGTTTAGCATACATAAAAAAAAATAATTAATCAACAATATTTTACAAATGTTTTTTGCATATATAATATTGCATAAAAGTTTGAAACTACACGATTTCATTACATTTTCTTTCCAAAGAGCCAGACTCTCCTGTTATCTTTTAAAATGCTGTTGATCATTAGTTAATTCTCAATAACTTTGGCCATATTTTGCTAATTGGCTAATGTTTAAGAAATTTTAAGAAAAGCATAGAACAAAATAATTATCAGCCGCTGATGAACAAAATCCAACGTTTTTCAATGAGGAAAAAGTTCAAACTCTGAAAGAAGTTTGAACTCTTCAGCTTATCATCCACCGTATGCTGGATTTTTACCAAATATCTCCTATGAAATCAGCTTTTTGAATCTGAAATTCTATTTTATAATTTAGACTTTATTTTTTGGGATATATCTTATAGGTTTTGTAGAAACTGCTTAAAAGGTTTACGAGAAAGTCTTGCCTACTTCAAGAAAAATATAAACTCTTGATTTTTGCACATTACTGTCTGTTCAAAGCAACAATTAGTTTCCTGATGTTTAACTTCACGCATGTTTACTTGCTCACTCTTATTCCCGTGTTTAGATCTTTGGTAAGAAAACCTTGAGAGGCTCATTTTCGTGCACTTTATCCAGGAAGCCGAGGTTGAAGTAAGGGTACAGAGTCTCAGTGAAGGTCTCCCTGAAGGTGTAGAGGTGGGTCATGCTCTCTGCATTGTAAAAGGACACCAGGCCCCGTTTGTAGTCCAGGTACACCCCAATCCGGGCCAGCGGCTCCTCCAGGCACAGGACAGTTGGCGGAGATGTGCCGGCCATGTATCTGACACCATAAGACAGGGTGAGAGTCCAGAAGCCGTTGGCTGGGAGGGCCTTGATGACTCCTTTTCTGGGAACCGACTCCCTGGCGACCCCCACCGTCCACACCGTGCTGCTGTAGACCTCGATCTCCCAGTAGTGTCGGCCGTGAGTGAAGCCCTGACTGGCGAGCAGCGACAGGGCGGCGTTGAACCTGTTGGGGTTGTCCTCCACGGTGTGGTTGAAGGTCTGGTAGCGGACGCAGGTGAGGGAAGAGCTCAGGCTGAGCCACGGGTTGGCGGTGCTGGAGTTAAACGTAATGGCTGCTGGAACTAAACAGAGGGAGATTATTGGATATGGCACAGCGCCTTGGAGAGGTATTTGTATCCCCTAACTTTTCTCACTTTGTGTCACATTGCAACCTCAAACTTTATTTTAAAGCAATTTACATAACAGTGCATAATTTTAAAATAAAATAAGAAAAGATATATTTGAAAATTCTGATTTTCCTAGTTGGAAAACTCGGAAACTGGGTCAGATTTTAGAGAGGGCCACATTTTTTTGTCAGACCAAAGAATTTTTTTTGTTTATTTGCTTTTTTAAATCAATTGTTACTTTGCATTGCACTTAAAATACAATTTATAGGCTTATAACAAATTAATATTATAAAAATTTGGGGATTTCAATGAATATTAACAGTACTCAAGTATTTGGAAATTAAAATGATATAGTAATTTTTGGGGAGCATATTAAACCAATCAGATTTATGTACAGGACTATCTTTTAGTGTATTTTACTGTTGCAACATGTAAGTAAAGAAAAGCTTAAGCAGGTGTGACACTGTAATTTCAGCTTGCTTCTCAAGATGAATATCTGTGCTGGGCAGCAGCTTAGGAGCCCATGTGTTGCATGCAGTACCTGGGTAAAGGCTTCCCCTCATAGATTTCCAAACTCTGTACTGCAGAGGCCCCGCAAAGCGGCCCTCACACAGACTCGGTGGTGTGAAAGTCGGTTTCTCAAATTTGAGAGAAGGCCTGCCAACAACATCAAGCAATGAAAGGAGGGAATAAAGTCACGTCCTTCCAAGGAAAACACATCCTAAAGTTTCTCACACTCACCTCTGGGGAAGGGCTTTGATGCTCTAACGCAAGGAGCAGCAAGAAGCACAGGACGACAGACACACACACACACACACCACACACACACACACACACACACACACACACACATACACACACACACACACACACACACAGAGAGAGAGAGAGAGAGAGAGAGAGAGAGAGAGAGAGAGAGAGGGAGACCAGTAATTAGATTTTCTTTTGGATTTGAAAGTAGAGAAATCTTTTTTTCCACATTACATCAACATCTGAGCTCATGCAGTCCCACCCTGCGGGATTTCTGTGGCCTGGGGAAAGTCCCGCAGCTGCAGCCAGAGATAGAGCTAAAGTCCCTTATTCTCCAGATGAGAGAGAGAGATTACTGGCCTGCATCCTGTCTGAACTCACTGAGTGCCAGAGTCTTTTGTTTTTAAATGGTTGGTTCATGGGTGTGTAAGGCCTCTAAGAAACATAAAACACACACTCTGCTCAATCAAATCTGGAATGTTTGAAATGTGAGAGCAGATTCGCAGAAGTGAATGTTTCGGCAAAATGAAATTCCACCTCCTTTACGAAAACAGATTTAGAAAACAAAAACAATTGAAACCAACAGGTCAGCATTTTTCTCCACTGACTCATCATGCTGGTAATAACTTCCAGATGAGTAGCTCTCCTCCACTGTGGCTGAACTCACTCGGAGCAGGATGAACGGGTCCTGCTCTTTGAGTTTGTCCTCTATCTCGTGGACGGCCCTCTGCAGGCGGGAGATCTCCACGCACAGCAGGGCCTTGTGCTCGTCCAGGCGGATCAGCTCCCTGCGCTCCTCCGTCTTCAGCTTCACCTGGAGGAGTTTTTCCTCCTGGTACAGGAACTGGTGCAGGTCGCTGAACTGGGCCTCGATGCGCTGCTTCAGGTCGGCCGTGTGGTCCTGGGGTTAGAGACAGACTTTAGCCAGGACTCAACTCAGAAAGGCTTTATGCAAACCATGTGTGTATCACAAATGTTTTATAAGCATCAATTAAGCCTCTAGTATTTTAAAATATTTTGTTTCTGACAGAAAAATATTATTTTAACCGTTAACTACCATAAGCTGCTAACTAGGCTAACGTTAGCATCTAGGCTAACTGGCTGCAAAACTAACAGCCAGTTTCAAAGTTTTCGAATAAAACTGGACTGCATTGGATCATCTGTAGTTCAAATGTAAAACACTTTGACTCAGTAAATCTGAGTTGAGTCCCAGTTTCAGATTTGAGATTTTTATTTGTGAAAAGGCAAAAAGTGAGCAATTTTAGGAGCTAACTCATAATTACTTTGACTGGAATGATCTCCACCAATAGTCTGAAAGGCAGCGTGCGACGACTGGTGAAAGCTTTATTCTGTGATTATAGCCTTCATTATTAAAATACATTAAAGAAATTTTGGGTTGGATGCAGAGCCCCAAAATTTATGATCCTCTGGGTATTGATCAGTGATTGTTGTGTGTCTTGGAAAGATTTTCTTTCCGTTTGTGCCTGATCCCACCTTGAGCTTTTTAACTTCATCTTCAACCTCCCTGTCACACTGCAGCGCCGTGTTGAGCTCCACTTTCAAGGAATCCATCGAGCTGTTGAGAAATCCCTGCAGGAGAAACGCAGCAAAACAACTTTCACACAATGGCACAACTTTCACTGGCTTTTGTGGGGGGGTTGAATATCAGAGACATCAACAAACTGGAAACCTGACAGGGAAAAAAAAAGAGACATGCTTCACTACATACTGTACTGGTACCTACAAAGTATTTCCCACCAGATTTATTGCATGCAAACCTGGACCCTACTATTCCAGATAAACTTGAATAATAGCAGCCTGAAACATTTCTTGCAGAAAGATGCGATCAGAGAGGAACTCACCCTGTATTTCTGCTCAGCCTCCTGGACACACATCATAGTGTGATTCCTGTGCTCTTGGGACACGCCACACACCAAACACACCAGCTCCTGGTCCTCCTCGCAGTACAGCTTCAGCTCCTCCCTGTGCCTGCTGCAGCGTGGGACGGGAGCAGGAGCCCTCTCTGCACACCCTGCATCTGCCAGGTATCCCGCGCTCCCGCTCTCCTCCAGACCGTGACAGTAACTCTCCACAATGTTGGCAACGATGCGGTTGGGCCGGTAGCTCTTCCCAGGGTACACCTTCCTGCACTGAGGGCAGGAGCCCGTGCCCCCCTGGCCCGGACCCCGTGGCCCCGTCCAGTAGCCCTCAATGCATCCCTGGCAGAAAGTGTGATCGCAAGGCAGGGAAACTGGCTGCTTGAAAAGATCCAAGCATATGGAGCAGGTCAGATCTCTGCTGATTCTGTTTGCTGAGCTTTTGGCAACTTGGCCAGCTTTGGGAGAAGGTCGCAGCTTTTCCATTGCTGCTTTCACAGAAAAATCTTCTTCTTTGGGGTTCCAACTCTTTTTCTCAGACTTTGTCCCTTTGTTAAGTCTTTCCAAATTTTGCAGATAAACTGACTGGACTTTCTTCACTTCTTTCTGGCTGTTGCTCATTCCTTTGCCTTTGTTCTCACTACCCGTGCAGCTGGACCCTGGACGTCCTTCCTCTCCTGCAGACTGTGACCACTCTCTCTGGCCTTCCTGTTGACTACTGGAAAATGAGGTGGGAGGCGCAGAAGTAGGCTCAGTCTCAACAGATAGCAAAGGGGATCTCATTCGCCCCCCTTTTCCCCTCTCAGACGTCACAGAGTCAGGAAACTGAGGCGGGCCAGAGATATTCTTTTCTTGGCATGTTTGATCCCTGAAGTCTGTGCAGAAATTCCAGTTTCTCTGAACTCTGTGACCCAGAAAAAAGCAAATCCACTGACTGTGCAACATGTGTGTCTATGTGCATATTAGTGGGTTTGGGACTAACAGCAGAAATAGCTCTATGTGTGATGTTGGATGTCAGGTTTCCTGAAACTTTTTATGACAGCGCTCTCCACTCTCAGCCAAGAATAAACAAAATCATTAAAACAGTCAAACATTGACATGGGAGGAGAGGAGGGGGGCTGCAGGAAGTGAAGTTCTCAGGAGAAAAGAAGAGACATCCTGCATGAAATCATAGCTTCCTGTGTGGATGTTATTGTGCATTGAAATGACAAAACATCATAGTTATACAAGTCCATTTTTCAGAACTTTAAAGTATGTGGAGTTTTGTGAAAGCATTTATACCCCTGGAAAGTTGTAGCATTTTATTATCTTCTATCTGAAAATGTCTGGGGTTTTTTCCCCAGACATTTGGGGTTGTATGAGATAAATTAATTGTGAAGTGAAAGTAACATAATGCATCATTTTTGTTTCATAAATATGAATCTAAGAAAAGTCCAACTCTGTCTCTCTGACACCTCTAAATAAATAAAAATCAGATCAGCTAGAAGTTAAAGAAGCTCTCCAAAGTATTGACTCATTAGTACAAATGCAAGTCTTAGGAAAAAATTTATTCTATTTTACTAGCATGCCACTTGTTGGTTTATCCTATTAAACTTTAGAGGAGTTTATGGATGTAATGTGACGTAACATCAACTTCTCTATTAATATTTTTTGCATGAGGTTTACACAATCTGAGGCTTTTATTGCACTGGTTCAGTAAATAAAGTCTGAAGAAAGCTACAAACCCCAGCAGTGCAGAAAAATTACAAGATGTTACATCAGGTCCTGTAAACTAACACTGATGTCACTCAGTGTTTGTTTATTGTGAAATACTTCTGGGATGTAAACGCATCAGATAAACTGAGATGACATCAATAATCATCTTGAAAGTGGAGAAACTTCTCTGAAGGCTTTGTTTTGCTGAATACAAGTCAAGCTGACAAGACAAATTTTTGATTATCTTGCAAAACATCATTTCTATGTTTTCTGGTGTGCTGTTTATGATAATAATGAATGTTAATTTCTCAGCTTTAAATGTGGGTATTTTGATTAATCAGATAGTCATGTTTCAAAGTACAGCCCCTTTGAAAGGATGTCATGCTCATTGGCGTCCTCTAGTGTTAAAACTGAGAACTACAACAGGATTTGTCATTTATTTAATAGTGACGTAAACTAAATATCTTTCATGCTGTATATTTAATTTGGTAAAAAAAAAAAAATCTTTATTCATAATCATCCTCCTTGATTCTTCAAATGTAACAGAAATCATTCTCTGAGATAGGTAACTGATTTCAAAACGAACTTTTCACATGGAGGACATAAATGTGACTTAAAGTATCAATTAACTCCTTTTGAAGGAGAGCAGATAAAGTTAATTCTGTGTAAATTTAGACATTCCAATTGTAATCATGCACACACAGGTAGAATATAAAACAATCATTTGCATCCAACAATTGTTGCACATTTTTAAACTAATAGATGAAAAACTTTCAGGTTTAAGTGGCTCAGAAAAATCAGAGGTAGGATTTTTTTTCCCACCTTGTCCTGCATCTTTGAGTTGCAATATAAAGAACACCTGTTCTTGTTACTTTGTTTTGTTTTTTTTTCTCTTATTTCTTTGCATTGCACTCAAGCAGAAATGCAATCAGAAAGTTTTAAGTGGGTGTTCAGATAAAGAGGCAACTAATCTTGGGATGGCCAGCTTGTTCTTTTCTCTTCTAAACTCATTTGAATTAAGCATTTCATCCATCGACCACAGATGCAATCCAGACGCAACCTTCATTATGCACAATATTTACAAAATAAAAAGAAAATAAATCATGTTAAAGCTTCATGCTTTTAAAAAGAGCTGAACATGCTCATTCTGTCTGTTTATTCTATCATGGACATCCTGGTACATAGATTGCAGAAGCCCTGCAGAAAATCAGGTCGCACATGCAGTGTGTGTTGCATTAGTTATGATGTGCAGTGGCTGGAAAGAAGAGACAGGCAGTAAGATATAAAAGTTTTATCTGCTCTACCACACGTGCACTGTGGATTTGCAGGAGGGAAAGTGAAATAACGGCACATAGTTTGATTAACCTGCGACCTTCAGTGCTTCCTAACACTGATGATTAGCACAACTTTTACGAGCGTGATGAAAATAGGGAAGGGATTAGAGCTGGAAAGTTAATTAAAGAATCAAAAGTGCTCCTGTATTATAGTTTCTATCATCCTCATGGGTGAAAAATCCAAGAGTGGGCCAACAAAGGCGAGTGGAGAGGTCTTTCTTTTGGTTGAAATTATAAAAGTCATTAAAGACAAAGCTGAAATGATTTTATCAACCAGAAAAAAAAACACATTGCTGTTTTCAGTTTTCACAGGATAAGTGTTGCAATGCTGCACATCTGTTTATGGCAGCAGTGAAAATGACTTAAAAGTGAAACAAATCTGCAGTTTATCTTCAGTGTAGTTAATCAATGTTTTTATTTTAATCTACATTTTAATCAACCTGGATGAATAGCAAAATATCAACACATACAGTTACAATCTAATCTCAGGAGATAAACAAATGTATTAAAGTACTTTCTGATAAATAAAAAAAACTATGAGCAGCCATATGTGCACATGCAGTCATGCATGTCAGTTCAGAGAAAAAGCCCAACATTTATGAGAAGAGAGAAAATAAAAGAAAATCTCCTTTAGACACACTGAAATACATTCCCAGAGCACATCTGTTCTGAACAACACAAACCCTGAATTAAACCCAGAGCTGGTGTAGATGGCACCTGGGAAACTGGAGGCTAAAAATAACCTTGCTGTCTCCAGAAAGAGAGGAAACTGTAGGAGGACGCACATCTTGACGTTATTGAGTTTGAACACGTCTCTCACTGTGGAGAATGGTGCTAGAGATGTTATTACAGCTTTACATTATTTCCTTGACTATAAATAGAAAAAGAAAACATTTGGATCCAAACACTAAATGTATATAATGAGCAATAAATCTCACAGCAGCCCTCTAACTCTAATAACTCTGGTGATTAGTGTTTTGAAACTGATAACCAGAGTAGTTTTAATGGCTGTGATGTTTATTTTGCAGAAAAATATCTACAGGTTAGGTTGACAGCAGTGAAACGCTTGTTTTCCTTTTTCACAGACACAACCTAATAAAATTCAATAACAGACATTTCTTTAAACCACAGAAGCACACTGAAATTTAGAAAATAGAAAATATAAAAAAGTGTGAATGAAAGGTAAAAGTTGCTGGAATAATGATGCTGAAATACTGAAAACTTTTCATTAATTGATTATTCTGATCAGCTGCGGGGTGTGAAGTTCTGGAGGAGCTAGCACTGAATCGATCACCTCCATAAACTCTTAAAATGACAAAGACACGTGTAAAAAAAACATTTTTGAAGAAATATGATGACTTAGCTGACAGGATTTTCCTCAGACACCTTGTTCACCTTGACAAAGTTTCTCTCTTTAATTCTGATTGCAAAACACAATCTGAGTTTTTTCTTGTTTTTTTAGTACTCAATGTTAAACAAGAAAACTAAATTGAGCTTGTAAAGCTAAACATCAGCAGATACCTGACAATTTAGGATTATCAAACATTTTAAAAGTCAAATATCTCCTGTATAATGTTCTTCCTGCAGTTTACCAAAGCACACAGTCCTCATCTTGTTTTAGACAGACTGCAGAAAATATCCTTCACTTTCACAGTTCAAGATAAAATTTCAGGGTATTTTTGGAAGCTTCCTGTACTCAGATTAATTTACTCTTCCAGATAACACGAAACCCTGACTGGGTGCACAGAATGTTCTCTGATTCAGATTCAATTTCTCCTTTCAAAGTTAAAATGAAGGAAGTGCATTTTAAGTGTTTTCTTTTTACATGACGATTCTGTTTTAATGTGTTGCTATCTGAGGTGTAAAAAAAACAAAGAAAAAACACTGGCAAATGCTCACAATTGTAACAATAAAAGAAAACAGGAACAAGTTATGAAATTATGGTAAAATACTAATACTCCACATAATAGAAACCTTAAGAAATAATATTTCACATCAATTACCTTTTCAGAAATTGTGCATAAAATAAAAATGGTTATGTTAGAGAGTTAACATCACAATAAATAAGACAAAAAAGAGAAAAATTGTTGCTTTTGTTGTCTAGAAGAGTATAAAGTTTCCAACATTCTGACATGAGTACTTTAATATTCCCGACTTCAATTTCAACTTAAAAAGCACATACAAAAGGCTCCCACAACTTTTGTCATTCTGCCTTTGCAAAACAAAAGAAAACATTGTCAATCTCAGCAAACTGTTGGAGCAATGAGAATTGTTATTTAATGTAGACAAGATTACGGCAATCTTTTTTTATTTCCTCAGAGAGTCTCACACTGTCTGCGTCTACACCCACATCTCCCACACAGCTTATAATGTGGCTCTTTTAATAACATCTGTCACGATGTAAACACCTGATCCACACCTCCTCTCCTCCTGTCCTGCTCTGGCGCTTCACCATCTGACTGTCACAGCTTTACGACACTGATCCTCTCGCCGGCGTGCCAGCAGCTCTGCTCCTCCTTTAAATATCCGCTGTCTGTCTGATGAAGCTGAAGCTGCTGCTGCAGTTCAGTGAGGGTCGTCAGGCTGCTGTAAGCGACTTTTCTTCAAAGGAGCATCAAACATCCAGACGCAATGCAGGTACAGGAGGAATTTATCACTTTTTTTACATGTTACCGATTGAGATTCAAGCAGCATGTGGATGGATGTTTTAGTTATTTATGAGAGCCCTGTATTGGTTTGGGATTTATCACTTCAAAATAAAGTACCTTGAATCAATTTTAGGGACAAACAACCTAAAGTGGTCACTTTTTCACGATAAAAAGTTAGGAAACATTGTAAGAGTAAACTTATTGAAGACGTGCTTGAATTTAAAGTTGCAAGAAGAAAAGTGTTGCATTTGAGATTTCATTCAAGGGCACATGTTTCGTTTAAAAGTGTCTGAAAACGAGACTGAAATGCCAATTCGTGAGTAGGTAAGTGAAAACATGTCAGAATGCAGAGGTAAAAAATAAAAAGAAATTCAATGAGGAACTGAAAGTCTGCACATGGCGACAGAGATCGTGACAGAAGCTCCATGTGGGCAAATTCATGCTGTACCATATGTGAAGATCAGCAGTGGTCCGTTTCCCACTGAGTTCATAACCCGTCAGATGATTTCCTGGAGAATGTCACTATGCAACACGTCTGTTGATGATAAACCTTTTTCTATTTTAGACCAAAGCTTCCTGGAAAGCAGCTGCAGAAAAATGTAGATATCTTCCGTAGGACATAGAATGTAACTTTTTATATTTCCTATATTTAAGCACAAGTCTTGTCATGGCATTAAAACATGTTGCTGACATAATAATAAATTTTGATTGCAAAATTTAAGGCATTTAGATGCTTTTCCGACTGTTCACATGAATCTGTGCTGCATAAAAGTATGAGACCTCACTTTGCTCTTCATGCATTTTTAAGAATAATCGTGTAGGTGGCGTGAATACATGTTTGCACAGGTGCATGATGGTTACCTTTCATGAAGATTTGGAGGATTCATCAAGCATCGCTTTTAGTCATCGTTCACAAAGTCGGAGTCATCACACACCTCAGCACAGCAGCTGTAACTTTGATCTTTTATTGATGGAGTTTAAAGGTGTGTAAATTATTGAGCAACACACTGGATGCTGCACTGTCTCTGTATTCAAACAGGGTGACGAGGGGGACCAAGACGCTCTCCAAACAGCAGCCGTTAGCTTTATTATTTTAAATCAAGACAAGGCAACTTCATTTATACAGCACATTTTAGTAACAAGGACATTCAATGTGCTTTATATGATAAAAATAGAAAACAACAATCAAAGAAAAAAAAATCCTTATTTTGTAATGGAATAATATGGGAACATAATAAACAATTAGAGTCCAGATAAAAATAATGCTCCAGTTAATCCAAAGCAACTCTAAACGAGTTGTAGCCTTGATCTGAAGATTTGAATTCATAATTTTTCTGTTTTCCCTCTCTCTTTCTACCAAAACCCTGGATGACAAAAATCTTCAGTCTTGTGTATTCATCTCAACAGACCATTTTTTGAAGGGCACTTTTGTTTACAGAGACTTTATAGTTCATTTTAGTTGTTGTTTCTGTCCCTGGGACAGACTGGCGACCTGACCAGGGTGTACGCCGCCTCTCACCCAGAACGTTAACTGGAGATAAACCAGAACCTCCCAACCCCAATAGAGACAAAGATGAACTGAAAATGGATGGATGGATGGATGGATGGATGGATGGATGGATGGATGGATGGATGGATGGATGGATGGATGGATGGATGGATGGATGGATGGATGGATGATGGATGGATGGATGGATGGATGGATGGATGGATGGATGGATGGATGGATGGATGGATGGATGGATGGATGGATGGATAGTTCACCATCTGTTGCCAAGTGACTGATGATGACGTTGGTGGACGGCTGGTGACAAGCTTTACCCAGAATACATTTGGAGACAATATGGACGATCCACTTGTAATTTTGTGTGTCATAAACTTAAATGTAAATAAAGCCAGTCATGTAGCATAACATTTCATTCAATATTTTACACCTGCTATGTCACTAAAATCAGTCGGTCTGGTAAAGTTGTTAGCTGAGGCAGCCTAGATCACCCCCTGTTGGTTGTAGGTATGCATTTCAGAGCCAGAACCATCAGAATATTATCCGCTGCCAATCATAAGAAAGATTTCAGGATCTCCACAATGGAGAAGCTGTTATTATGAGGGTTCCTCACCAACTGTCTCTAATATCATATCAAAGCCACCTTTAAATAACAGTCAATTAATGCGTTAATGTAGAGTCACACCAAATCAGGAGTTGAGTTTGGTTGGTTCTCTTCTGCAGGCAGAGAAGAAGGCTGTGGACGGCGATTTGCTCCCTGATGCCAATGGCAAAGATCCCAGCCCAGGGGGACAATCAGAGGGCTCAAAGTGGGAGAGACCCCGGCTTTCACGCAAATCGCTCATGAAGTGCTGCCTCGTCAAGTGGATAATTGCCAGCACCACGCAGCAAGGGCCAGGTAGAGACACAGGGGAGGACATCAGAGCAGACTGATGCCCTGAATGATAAAACATCACAGGCCAGACTACAGAGTAGGACTATCACAGTAGAGGTGGACACCTTCCTACAGAATGCATCAATTTTGCAGGCTCTGCTTCAGCCTTTCATATTTTAAATTCAACATTGCTCGCCATCCTCCTTCACTTTCAATATGAAGAGCTTTGAAAACTATTTTCTGGCATCTAATCCCAGCTTTTCTAAGTTATAACTCATTTCTCTCAGGGAATGAATTGCAGAGTTCCTGAATTAAAAGCAAACAAACTTCACTTTACATTCTTAACTCGTTGCTCTTAGAGCATTTTTATTCTTTTCTTTTTAGCAGAAAACAAAGGTGTCTTTCCCAAGCCACTCCCATTTGGTTTATTTAAATTATTGACACCATGCTTCTCTGGAGACATGCTGATACAGACTTATCTCACCTTGTCTGACAAGTATCACATTTGCCTTGATTTGCTATTTCCATGTATTTTACTTAATGACATTCCTCTATTGAGTATAGTCTCAATAGAAGAAAATGTATTGGAACATTTTCCTTCCACTACAATAATAGTCGTCTATCATGTAAAATCCCAATAAAATGTGGTTGTAACAGGACAAAGTGTGATAAAGTTAAAGCATCATAAATACTTTTACAAGACGCAGCATAAAATAAAAGTAGCGAGAAATTATACATTCAAGAAAACAACATGGGCATCTAATCGGTCAATTGTTTAGCCTTTAAAGTGTCTTCAGAATCTAAAAACTATACAACCAAGCAGATCAAAAATAGGAAATAGATATACTTATAGTTTTTATTTATAAGTAAATCAATAGGCAGTTGATTTACCAATCTGGTACTTGAACTGCACAAAATTGATGTAAAGTTTTATTTTTGTGTGACTTTCTCGCCACATTAAAATTACTTTGTCGCCATCTAGTGGTTTTTAAACTCAGGAGCAACTATTTATTTACTATATTTAAAGCCAATTGACTGGGAGAGCAGAAAGAAAACTGTAGTTTTTGGACAGAAACAGGGTAAAAGAATCCGTCCGCAACCAGATATAGGAAGAAAAGCTTTAGTAAAAACCAAAAGCCATGCTAAATTTTTGTTAGCCCGACATTTTTGTTTATAGAGGAAACAAATCATTATTTTGCTTTTTGTCCTTTTCAGTTTGAAGTTTAATTAAACATGTTTGAAACTGAAATGTTGCATTCTTGAGCTTTTTTTTTATGGAAGACAATATTGTGAAAATAAAATTAAACCAGAAACTCAAAAGTTCAGCAAAAAAAAAAAAAGTTCATTATGAGATGAGAAGTGACTGATTGTGGTAGATAAACTAGATTAGACTTTTAGCTTTAGTGCTGCTTTCTCTGCAGTCATTAAATCCTGGTGATGAGGCCAAAAGCTGCTCTGCCTGTATCTTTGCATGTTTAATTCACTGCTCTCCATTTGTATATAACTGAAGAAAAGGTGGGTCAGCACTTAAGGCACATTAAACAACCTGTTGTTGCTTTATTTTTATATATTTATATAAGTTCAGATCCTGCATATTTAACAGATACTGTATCTCTGTTTTGTTGTGGCTGAAGGACAATAGTATTGCACTCAAGCACCAGCAGACTTCATTTGACCTTGTTCATTTTAATTAGTTTTATTGTGTTTAATCTTGTATCATTCTAGTCATATTTTTATGCTTTTCCTTTTAATGCAGGCAGTTATGCGCGGCACTTTGCTTTAGTAATACTTTATAAATAAAACTAGAAAAGACAATATGAAAGCTTATGTGAAAGAAGAACATCTTTAACTGACTAAACAATAACTGGGATTAAAGCGTTTTATACTTTGGTGTGGGATATTTTAGATGTGACAGCTAGGACCTGATACTCTCTTCAAAATTCTGCATAAATGTAGCAAAACTGCATTTCTGTTGAGATCTTTTGCATCTGTGCTACTAAAATACTATAAAAATATAATATATTAATATTTATTTGGGATTTTGGCAAGGTTTTGTTTTAATTTATCATACTCTTTAATGGATGAGACACAAGTTAGCTGACCAATTCTGGTGAAACTTCAAAGTTACATAAATCCTGCGTCAAAATGCATATGCTGCACACTTTCTCTGACCAATATTTTAACTCCCATTGATTGATTAGCACTTCCTGATACTTAAACTTAGTCCATTAAGTTTTGCAGACTCATCAGTTCTGAACTATCCCCACATTCATCTTCACTTGCACTGTGTTGCAAACCTACCTGATTAAAACGTTTGTGCATATGTGTAAAATACTTTATTTACACAACTATTCAACCGCTGGTGATAAATGCAGAACTATCTTCACTTTTCTGAAGTAAACCTTCACAACTTGAATCTTCCACCATCCAGTTTTATCACATTAAAAAACACCCCGTCACAAACGTCTGATATTTGCTTGCATGTGATTAAAACCACTTTACTTACTGAGTCTATCACTGACCAAGTGTGGAGATACAGGCAGCATTACACAGGCTCATTTGCACTAAGTGCTACTCAAACCCCAGCCATCAGCAGACGTGGATCAATGCTTGGTTTTACAGTTTGCATCTCTGAAATGACGGGGCTCAAAAAGTCACAGACCATTAGAAAAGAAATTCCTTCACCAAGAACTTCCTGTCCTCACTGGCACCACCCTTAAACACATTTGTACCCACCTGCTTCACAGCAGACAACTGGAGCTAAACCTGGAAATGAGGCTCAGATGGATGTTTTTGCAAATTAGAACAACTTTAGACTTTTCTTTTTTTTTTTTTTTTGGTGATCGGAGTTTCTGACATTTATTTTTACTTGTCAAACTTGGGCAGCAGGATGTTCCTCATTCATGTGTTGCCCATTTTCTCGGCTGGTCACTGGTGTGAATCAGTTCATATCTGCTGATGTTGCTGCAGTGTCTCTGATGAACTGATGGAGCTTTATGGATGAAGGAGATGGTGGGCAGCAGGTGATATTTTTCTAAGAAAAAGCAAGCTCAATAGATTTGTCAGTCCAGAAAAAGAGACAGTACTTTAAAAGAAAAATTTTATGATCACATTTTTTTTATTCCAGCAGCATTTTCAGAGCTGACATCTGATACAGGTGAATAATGGGTGTAGAGGGAATGGAAGTAATTGCCATTGCTGTTGTTCTGGGACTTTTTATTGTTGTTCTCAAACAGTTTGGGATTTGGGAGCCTTTGTCACTTGAAGGTAAGAGTAGGGTGAATTTTGAGTTTTCTTAACTGTGTTGCAATGTAATGATACACTGTTATTTTTCTGATTTGAATCTTCACATCTTTACATTTCTACATTTAGAATGTTTTCATTAAGCTACCTTAATCAACAACAAATGTTCATTTGCATATCTTTAATGTGTTCGCTTTGTAAAAGTTGCATTTTTTTTTCTTTTCTTTCCCTCTCATTCCTTCGCCATCTTCCTCACCTCTTCTTCGTCTTGTTCAAATCTATTCATGTGTGAAATCATTGTGAAGACGGTGAGTAGCTCCATCATCATCAGATTAATTTCCTCCCATTGATTAATTTAGTCCTCCTAAATTTTTACTCACTAGTTTGTATTAGTGCGACTGAACCTTTTTTACTTTGTGGACATCTACTTGACTTGCGGGTGGTGCTGATAAATGTGTCACCTGGCAAACATCATGTGCCAAAAGTGATTCAAGGTCATGGATATAAAAGCAATGTCATAAAATATTTTTGATATAATCAAAACAAATGAATCAATTCCATAACTTATAGGTGTCAGAATTATTGAAATGTGCTAATCATAAATGTAGAAATATCTAAATGTAAAATGTATTAATTGAAACTTGCAGAATCTATGAAGTATAAATATATTTACTACTTTTATTTATTGTTTATGCATAGTTTTTGCTCAAATTGCTATGGTTCATAAATAATATCAATTAAATAAATGCATTTCTATATGTAGTAGTTTAAATGAAACTATATTAAGTATGTATATTTTTAATAAATTGTAAAAAAAAAATCATAGATGATTAAATGGAAAAATTTAATATAAAATGTGAAAATCGAATGCAAATGTAAACATTTTGTGTTTTATTCTTATTTCATGTTTCCCTATGTAACTGTTAACATTTGAGTTTCTTAACTGCAGACGAAGCCCTTTGTTTAAGACTGCTAGCCTTTTCCAAATACATTAAATTTATGGCTTAGTTCTGTAAAATGGGATTGTCAGTGAAATAATTCAAAATGATTAATGATTTAGTTATTTAAATTTCAACATTTAAGTTTCAAATGTATCATTTATTTATTTCGAGTTTCATTTAAGATTTCTAATGTAAATCATTTTCACTTCTCTGTGTTATTGTGATATTTTGGCACTAAGTATTTGCTGTAACTCACATTGCAGTTTATCAAATGGAGCAAATTTGAAATTAAACTACATGGCAAGTCACGCTAAGAATCATATTGATAATAAGACTAGTGGCATTTCCATCCCATTTGTTTACTTTTTGTCCTCCATAATGCAAACAAAGTGTAATCCAAAGTAAAGACCTTGATCAGAGCATAAGTGTGTGACTGCCAGGTGTCCACAATGAGGAGGTTAGTTAACTATGTTAATGCATTCGTAATTTATTTTCATTCATATCGGCATTATTTTTTTTTATGTATCTACATGTTCCCCTAATTTTGCCCCTCTTTCAAACTCAACAAATTATTTCATCTCATTTTATTGATGTCATGCTCTTGCCTCAAACTGTTCATTGTCTGCTTTTTATTCATTTCCTCATCCCTCTTTTCTTCTCTCTCCACCATTGTTCTCAACTTCCTGTTATGTTTCCTAAAAGATGGTGGGTGTTTTTTCTCGTTTTGGTTTTCCACTGTTTTACCTTCTTTCCGAGTATTTCCTTCCTTCCTTTCTTTTTTTTATTTCTTTCTGGTCTTACTGCTGTTTCCTCCCTCTTTTCTTTCTCCCGTCCTCCCCCTGTTTTGTTCTGATTCTGTCCGGCAGACACCAGTGACAGTGTCCTTGAGCTCTCCATGGTGCGGCACCAGCCGGAGGGCCTCGACCAGCTCCAAGCCCAGACCCAGTTCACCAGGAAGGAGCTCCAGTCGCTCTACAGAGGCTTCAAAAATGTAGGGGAAATGTTTTTAGATATTTGTGTGTAATTACATTTTAGTTTTTTTTTTTTTAAAGTGAATAACTTTTAAAATGTGATTTAGTACCACACAATTTTTGACACTTTTGAAAAAAAAATTTTGCACAAAAAAATAACAAAATATAATATATCTAACACACTTTTTATTCCCCATGGAGAGATGAAGTTATGGGTCACTAATATGTGTTAAATAAATGTTGAATCTGTTCTGTAGGAATTCTCTTGGTTCTAGTTATTAATTCTTACTGTGTGAATTTTGGTGCTAAACTTACAGCACAGAGTTTTCTAAACATTTCATTGGGAGATTGTGCCACTTCAATAACAGATCAATCTGCTCAAGAGTAAGAATAATTTAGCGATGATTAGTCAAGTGAGTGAAATAAATATAATAGTAATAATTCTAAACATACCTTCTTTATAGAAACTTGTTTCCTGTCAACAGGAATGTCCCAGCGGTTTGGTAGATGAAGAAACATTCAAAACCATCTACTCACAATTCTTCCCTCAAGGAGGTAACCATATATAAAATGTGGTTTTAAAATGCAAAATGTAAACACTAAAATAATTATTTAAAGGTGCATTTCATATACTTATTAGTTTCTTTTACTAACCCTAGCAGTGTAGCATAACAGTTCTGTTTTATGCACCATGAGAATACACTGTGCATAACTTTTTGTCAAACCAAGGCCTTGGTTTTTAGAATTTTAATATCGTGTTTTATTTCAGATGCTACCACATATGCTCACTTTTTGTTCAACGCATTCGACATGGACAGAAATGGTTCCATCCGATTTGAGGTGATTATGTCAGCGGCTTCAGCTTTGATTAAATTCACAACTATTTAGCCATCCAGGATGTTGAAAATGTATTAAGGGGTCAAAATAACTCAAGCTCAGTCCAATTGAATAGAGAACTTCTGTGAGCTTGAAATTATTTCCACACATTCTGATTTGGATTAAGGCCTGGATTGGACTAGGCCATTCTTAATTAAACATGATTATGCTTCAATCTAAACCAAAAGGTCCAAGAAGGGCCTTGTTTCTTATAGACAACTGAAGAAAAACATTTCAATCTCCTTCACAGGATTTTGTGTTAGGACTGTCTGTTTTGCTCCGAGGCTCTGTTACAGAGAAACTTCGCTGGGCTTTTAATCTTTATGATATCAACAAAGACGGCTACATTACAAAGGAGGTAACAGTTGCAAAAATTTTCCCGAACAAGATGCACTATAGTTCATTGTTCATCTGTCTTTTCATTTTTCTCCTGTAGGAAATGTTAGCAATAATAACCTCCATATATGACATGATGGGCAGGTATACCTTACCCAGCGTGCGAGATGATTCCCCTTTTGAGCATGTGGAGAAGTTCTTCCAGGTGAACTGAAACAACATATTTCTTTATTGTTACATTCAAATTTTACATCTATTTCTGGTCAGAGGAGTTTTGATTTCCTTCAAAGTTAGCTGAGCTTCAAAACGCTTTTCTAATGCCCGCTTTTATGCCATGTCTCGAGTGAACAAATCTCTTTTTTACTTGTTAGAAAATGGATCGAAACAGGGATGGAGTTGTGACAATAGATGAATTCATAGAAACCTGCCAAAAGGTAAAATGATCAACAAACTGACAAAATTGACTAGGTAATAATCACCTAAATCTATGTTGTTTTTCTTCCTCTCAACAGGATGAAAATATAATGGCTTCCATGCAGCTCTTTGAGAACGTCATTTAGTTTCTGCAAGGAAAATTGGACCTTGTTATGCTTCCTCCTTCAAGCTCTTATGCTGAAATAATGCCAGTTGTATTCTAACAGAAATGATTTTTGGCAAGAAAACACTTAGGACACATGTTTATAAAAACTAGGAAACCGTTCCTGTAAAATGTGAACATGCAAAGAACAGTGCAGTATCCACCACATCACTTTAAAAGCTATGTATCTTTGCATGAAAATCTTTTTATATATATATGAAAAGCATATAAAAAGTTGAAAAGCATGTGATAAAAACGCTTTGGATGCAATCAAAGGATTCATTGTCTTTTTTTTTTATGTTCTTTGAAATGTCAGTGCGTGAAAATACTTTGTTATGAAATAACACTGTGGTGATTAAACTTTGCTGTGATGTCCTGGATTTTTTTTTTTATGTTATGCTGGGAAGCATATCTAACTTTTTTGTGTCTACTAATGTTTCCAAAATGGTTTTATATATTTCAGTCCACATAATGGAACAGCTTTTCATTTAGCCAATAAGGGGGGATCCACCTGCATCAGCAGAAGCATTGAGGCTGTCCTGTAGGCCTGTTGTTGAACACATGAGTTTGTTTTGGGGGCGGGGCTTAACTGGATGCTGGGTGCTGCTATGGAGGTGATAATGAAAGCCAAAGTGCTGCTCAGCTGCACTGTAAGTGTTGCTTGAAAAGAGATCACAGCTTCAGCATCAGAAGCAATCTGTGGAACAAGACAGGAAGGTATGGTATCTTTTTCTCCCATTAAATGAAATAATATTTATATTACACTCTTCCTGTCATCACAAAGGTTAAATCCACTAGAATCAAACTACAAATGAGCACTTCTAATTTCTCAAGATCTTTCTATTTTAAATTTATTAGAAAATGGTGACATTTTCTTGGCAAGTTTTCAGTTTTAAAGCAACACAGTTTTAAATCATGAAGTCTGAATTCCCTGTAAACACTTCTATTCACTTTTTTGAATTTTAGAACTAATCTATTCTTAAATTACATGCACCATACGTGATATAATATTTAATGGTTGATTTTTTTTTCCGAAATATTTTATTGTTACTTGGGACATTTTATCACATGGTAATGTATAGATATACGGAAATTTCACTTTCTTTTAATAAATACAATTCATTGATTACATTAAACTAAAAGAAGATAAAAACAAGGATATAAAAACAAAGTCTCTGTATATTTAATTGTTGGTAAGAAGAAGAAAGTAAACCAACTCCAATATGAAAAGGCAAAATCTGCATCACAGACCCCTCAGCTAATCCCAGTGTTGACAGAGCATGTGGTGGACGGTTCTGGATCTCTGTTGTGTTAGCAAAGGGGAGTGTATGACTTTGTGCAGTAACAATAAATCAAAAGCCGGTTTGAACACCTGCCAAAACACATATGTCCCCTCTGACATCCACAAAAACAAATAAAGAGTTCAATATCAACCAAATTAAAGTGGTTTTGAATTTTACGATTACATCCTTCAAGTTTGTTCAAAGTATGACGGATGTTTTTTGCAGCTTTCCAATGATGGCTGTTCAGCTGAAGCTTCTCTCATTCTGGGTAGTGATGCTGCTCGCAGCTGCTTTGTGCCCCGGTTCGCTCAGCAAGCGAGGGGGCAGCTCCCGAGGTCACGGCAAAGGTGATGGCGACAAAGCGTCCCCCTCCCAAGGCCGAGGCCTCTCCAAGAAGGGCCTGAAGTGGGCAGGAGCGGCAGCAGCAGGCATGCTGGGAGGAACGGGGACAGGGTACGGGCTGGGCTTCCTGGGCAAACCAAAGCACGGGGCTGGAAGCCATCACAACCACAAGACAGAACAACATCAACAATCTCATTACCAGGAAACCCAAAGATACAACAACCAGTCTCTCTGGAGAGTCTTTGTTAGAGGATCTGCTCCTGCTACAGAGACAAATTTCTTTCTCAGACTAGGACATCTGGTGCCTTTTTTTACAGTAAGCTATTTAAGAGACATTTAATCTAATCAATATTCATTGTGAGCTGATCTGAAGTGAAATAAGCAACTAAAACGTTCAATAAAGAATCTTTCCTGCTGTTTCTTGCATCGTTGGTCTGATTGTTTTGCATATGCAAAGAAAATGGCTGTAAAAATTATTTCAGGGGACAAATATAGCAGTCAGACTTTCTATGATCATTGCATATTCTTCTGTACAAGAATAAGCAATGTTTTTCAGGGATTGCATTTAAAACAATTACCAACTTCATAAAAATATATAGTTTTCTGCAGAATAACATAAAGTCATATAAAGTTTCACTAAAGTTCCCAAATAATGAATACCTCCGTCACAATTAATTGTTCAGCACAGTGCGAGAGGATTTCTTTCTTGTACAGATTTCTTTCAAATTTTCTTTTTCAAAAATTAAAAAAATATGTATGTAGATCTGTTCTTGTTTCAAATTCATTACAATTATTTGGTAAATTTGAACTGAACTATGAATGGTAAAGATTATTTATTCCTTGATAAAATAAATGAAAATAGAAAAATGTCAGTGAGTCAGTGCTCTAAATCAATAGATATTGAAATAAGTAACATTTTGGTTAATTTCAGTGCTCATAACCTTTTTACTTAAGTTATTAGATATAAAAGACATTGAGTCAGAACTGGCTGAATACAAAGACAGAGGAATCATTTTTGAAGTGAATTTATTTCAGACATAAACATCCATGACAAGCTATGGTAAAATGTTTACACCAGTGAGTCAAAATGTTGACAAACAGTTGCCATTTGACATGTAAATGTAATAAGCCAACAAAGGAATATCCAGAGGGGGAATAAGTGCACTTTACAGATATTCAGCAGAAGAAATCTACATGCTCTGAAAACAAAATTTTATTCAGATAAATTTTACTCACCAATAATGGTCAAAATCAAGAAGAGAACGTCAATGTAAAAAGATGATGGGTTGAAAAAAAAAACAGACATTTCATATCCCTACACAGGGATGCATACAATTATGGAAACAGAGAACAATTGGCTTTTAGGAAGTGAAAATGGAATTATTTAACAACATTGTTCAACTCATCTTGAGGACAGAAAAGCCTATTGCGATATATTCTAATGAGATCCTGTACTTAAACTGTGACAATAGAGGTTAGAGTAAAAACAAATAAATTATTTACAAAGTTACCAAGGCTTGAAAAATGACTGTCACTGTGTTGAAAAATCCAGATGCATACAGGAAGATATTTATAAAAAATCAAGACCAAATAGTCGATGACTTAAGTTTCCGACAATAAGGTAAGCTGGGAGAATGTGCACAGGGACAATAATTGCTATAAAACTAACAACTCATGCTGGGTATATCATACAACTTTCTCAGCAACATTGCCTCCGCTTCCTCTCTGAAGATACACAATATTCAGGGATTACCTGGGGCAACAATAAAGTTAGAAATGTTATAAATGTGCAGATTAAAAGCATCCAACATTATTACCGAACAGCGCACAAAGCATTCACGATAGCTGCAAGAAGCATAGTGACATTGCACACTGATCTCTCCTTTTTTATCAAAAACTTTAAAAGATTAAGAACAGGAAGTTAGAGCAAGCTAGCAGAAGTCAAACAAGATGTCTGGGATGGATAAAGCTGAGAAAGAAAGTCGTTTTTACACAGAACGTTTCAACTGTTATCTCTTGTGATGAGAGATAACAGTTTACACACATTTCACACATTAGGGGAAACATCTCATAATTCTAGGTTATATATTCTGAATTTTTAGCTAATTTCTAAAGACGCCCAGATTAGAAATTTATGTCTGATTTCCTGTTTTAGCAAACTTTTGATCTCCTGATTAAAAGTCGTTTAGCTGATTATTTCTACATCCACCATCTTTCATGAGACACTTTCTTGTAAAACCTCACAGCCTTATAACTCGGGTATTTTCTTGTATCAAGTCGATTTACCCATTTAGTTTATCAAAATGCCCAATTTCTGTTTTTATATGCTTCTGAGCAGAAGAAGAAAAAAAGTAGAACATGGTGAATGACCAGTAGAACCACAGTCAAGCTCTCTTTTGCTGCTTGAATGAACACCTCATAGGCTTCCAAAGGAAAAAAAAAACTGTTCAATACGTCCAACTTCCTCCCTCTAAATCAAGTTCCACATTAAAGAATGCTTGACCAGGTATTTAGTTTTGCTGCATTCACTGATCATAAAATCATCAGGGCGAATTATGCTAAAAACTGCATTTTCTAATTTCTCAGTGCATCTTTAACTACAGTGTTATGCATACATATTGAGTGCAATCATTTAATACGGATGTATTCTTTCCTTATAACACTCCTCTCTGCAAAAATTGTTTGTTTTTTTTATTCCCTTGAGTGTTGATTTGGCTTTCGTGGGATCAGGAGGGCAGTCAAGTGTTTCCAGTCCGAAGAGTTGCTTTATTTGAACCATTTCCTCACAGCTATGACCTCCTTTTTTTTCATACACAAACTTATGTAAGAACAAAGTCTTGCAAGAGAAAAGGGAAATCTCAACAGCTAAAGTGTAAATATATTTTGTCAAAAAGGATTCCTTTTAAAGATATATAATACACTAATTACATAATTTAGAAATCACTCCACAAATGTATTTACTCTAACAGATTTTGGCAAACAACACAGCATATCTATTTAATCATTTATACCATCAATTCCATCAGAAATTTTGCTCTTCACCAAGCATTAAAGATTAAAAACAAAAAAGTGCAGTAAATTAAATATATTCTGAAAAGCAGACTTAAAAACTCAATCCAGAGTACACTACTTTTGCAGAAAAGTTGACTGTAACAATCTGTAAGCTATCGCTTCTATTTTAAAGATTAGATACACAGGCTGCTACTGTTACAGCCATAATGGAAGCAGGAGAAATCTATTTGGGATGTGGCTGAAAGGTTTTCCTTTTCTTCTTCCTCACTGCAGTAGTAGCATGCTGGACAGAAGCACGAAGCCAGACGTGAAAAGCTGCATCACCCCATTGCTCATAGGAGCACTATCTCTTGGCTGTTGCTGTTGTTCAAACTTTCGTTCCTCCATGTACTGTGCAGAGTACTTCATGTACTCCTCCACGCAGCGGCGGGACTTGACTTGGTCGATCAGGGCTGGGTAACCAATTTCTTCAATGCTGACGGTGTCGTTATCCTCATCAGTTGCTCCACTATTCGATGAGCCTTGGTCTTTGAGGAGGTCAGTGCGATTCATGCACTCACTCATGTAGTTCTCGTAGGTCTTGGCCCGTGGAGGAAGCTTGTAGACATAGTCCCGCCCATAGTCTTTTTGATCTGTTGACTTGGTCCCATACTGACGGTACATGTAGTTGTTGTAATAGTATTCTTCTTCGGGGTTACGGAAGGCAAAATGTGGTCGAGGGAAGCGCCCTAGCCCATAACCGACAGCCATTCCAGCTAATGCACCGACACCTGCTGCTACCATGGCTTTTTTGGCAAAGCCTGTTGATTTGGGCTGAATTCCCATTCCCTGCACAGAACGAGAGAAAGGAGATCCTCCCATGCCATTGCCACCATATCCATAACCTCCGCCACCAAACCTCGGGCTGAGAATTTTATTATTTGGGTTCCAGTTAGGGTAACCGCCAATTGCTCCTCCACCGTAGCCACCACCGTAACCTCCACCATAACCTCCACCATAACCACCACCGTAACCTCCACCATAACCTCCACCGTAACCACCTGGGTAGCCACCAGCTGCTCCAGGACCCAAACCAGGCCCTGTATTTCTGACTGGGTAACCACCTGCTCCGGGGTACTGGTTGGGATAATTCCCTCCAGCAGGGTACTGGTTAGGATATCCTCCTCTGCCTTGGTTGGGGTATCCACCAGCTGGATAGCCTCCAGCACCTGGATATTGATTTGGATAATTGCCTCTTCCTGGTTGATTAGGGTATCCTCCTGCAGGGTATCCTCCTGCAGGGTATCCACCTGCAGGGTATCCACCTGCAGGGTATCCACCTGCAGGGTAGCCTCCTGCTGGGTTTTGATTTGGATAATTGCCTCTTCCTGGTTGATTAGGGTATCCTCCTGCAGGGTAACCTCCAGCAGGATTCCCTCCTGGATACTGATTGGGGTTGCTCCCGGCTGCTGGATAACTTGGTGGATTTTGTCGGGCATTCCCGCCTGGATTAGTATTCTTACTTCCAGGGTACGGGTAATTCCCTCCAGAAGGATACGGATTGGCATTGCGATTGGGGCTCTGCTGTCGAGGATAGTTTCCGGGCTGAGAGTTTGATGGCTTTGATTGGGTTCCACTTCCTCGGCTGGACGTTGTGGATTTCTTTCCACTGCTGCTGCTGCTGCTGCCGCCACTGCCTCTTTTAGCACAAGTTGATTCAAAATTCAGCAGCAACATAATAATCAGAGACAGAAGTCCAATTTTTAAAAACCACCCCATCATAGCCTTGAGGAGAGAAGTAAAACAAAGCAATTAGAAATTACAAAATAAACATTGTTTGCTCTATTTTTTGTAACACTTTGAATATGCAGAGTGAAAGAAAATGATAATCTTGTTTTTATATTTAAGCCACCCTGATTAACTGGGCTCCATAGTAACTGTAGGGCCTGATGGGATACACGGCCTTAATGAGATAACTGAATTTCAAATAGGTTACCTCGAAACAGATCGACCTCGTTGCTCTATTACGCTTTGGTGGATTACGAACAGAAAGATTTGTGTTAGTTAAATGCAACATCCATCACTGCTAATGACGAATCACTGAGTAACCATCACTGCAGAATGTATTCTGACCTTATCATAATAAAACTGACAGCGTCGCTTTATTTTCTCATTAGGGACAAATCATAAAAACAAACACAGCACGATTAGGGAAACGCATCTTAGACTTACTGTAAATTGATGGCTTGTGGTTGCGCCTCTTTCGTAATTCAATAACACTGCGTTTGTTGTTCTCCGCCTGTAGCGGTTGCCTCTGATCTGGGTGGGTTAATGTTCTCAGGGTGCGCTTGTTTTCTGTCACGGGGAGCGCCGTTTAGGAAAATGGGGAGAAGGCGGGAACGCGTTGTTATAACCTCGAATCAACAAAGCCATCAAAAAGCGACACATGCTGAGCTTTAAGAAATAACTTTAACCTAGTGTTTCACATTTGAACCAGCCGAAGTCAGAATATATAAATGTATGCTCAGCAGCATCTCTGGTCAACCTCTGTCAACATCCCAGTGTTCAATCAGTATTAATACATAACATCAACGAACATTTCTACATAGTTCATTTCTACATAGCTTTAGTACAAAAATCTGTGAAATACTGACAAGTGTTATTATGGTCTGGAGGCGCTCCCCTTGAGAAAACTGTGTTAGAACTTGGTCGTCCTGACAACCACTATGTTCCGTTACACAGAACGAGTGCGCACGCGGACGCAGTGTGTGCTGCAGCGTCACTCAGGCGCTGCACCTGTGACGCTGTTCCCTTAAAGGAGCAGTGACATGATTTTCTGTCTACGGACTTTTAATCGACTATTTATTCCTATTTATGTCAGATTTTAACGTGGGTTACACCTACATTAATACACTAGACAGCTAAGCGTGATGTAAAATGTTCTACATAATTGGGCCTCGGTTTTGTAAACCTTTAAGCTATTATGGTGTTAAAAGAAAAATCTGGGAATTTCAAACCAGCTGCGGAGAGTTAGAGCGATGCGCGCTCCCGCGACAGGGGACGCAATTCTCGGCAGGCATGCATTTCTCGGCATAACACCTGTTATTGCCGAATGCCGATTCTCTCAGTTTACTGCAAGACAAGCCAGAAGACAACACAAGTCGAGTCATTTATGTCGTGATTTGTTTATAACAAAACAAACAAACTTGCTGCTCACCCTCAGAGATACATGGCTAGAATAGCAGCGACGACATGCGAAAATCTAGTCACACAGCTTACCTCTGGCAGATTTACACATAAAATTCATCCAACCAAGAAATTTCTTTATGTTAGGAAATTACACTGACATCTCTCAAACCATCCATCTGTTCTCACAATCTCTAGGATGTGGTGAGTTTGCAAAAATTTCAAAGTCAGGGTGTGGATGCTGATAAGACTGCTACGAAATCTAAAGAAGCTTCCTCTAAGTTTGATGTTATATACGCACTTGGACAACTTGGACCGTGTACATTTTTTATTCTTTACATTTATATTTTATCCGTTTGTTTTGTCATAACGTCTGTGGAATATGCTTAAGGTAATTTATTGCAGTCTCATTTTGTTCTTGTCACAAAAATTTTGCAAGGAGCGTGTCCACTTTTAAGATCCATTCAAACCTCGGTCTTTGTGGTACTTTAGAGATTCCAGCTTTTGTTCTGCACCTTTTGGTGTTTTGCTTTCTGCAACTGCTGCCAGGTGCTTTTTACTCCCATGTATTTACATTCCCAGTATCAAAAATTCTGCATGTGAGAATTAAAGAACTCATAGCTAGACAACAAGATCACTCCAAACTCAATTATTACTAATCAGCAATTAAACATAGTCCCAAAAGCTAAGTCAATGCACACCAGAACAAAGGTTTTGAATGGAATACTTTGTTCTGAAATTGGATATCTTTTTGGAAAAAGTGCATGTATATCTATAATATACAGATATAATATACAGGCCTAATAGGTTGGGGATTTTCTCACTGGAAGTCCTGTCAACATTTAGAGGTCTGAGTCCTGAGTTGAAGCTGTAACAAAATTTGTGAAGGAAGGATTTGGTTGCTGTAACAACAAAGAAAACTTGCATATAAATAAAAACAAATAAACTACTTTCTTTTTTAAAACTCATACTTTAAAGCTTCCTTCATTTCCTATCAGAAATAAGCGGAATCCTGCTAATTCACTATTTTTTATACATATATTTAGTTTTTCTTAGCAACCCACCAAATATAATTTCTTGCCAATTTTGAAAAAAAAAAAAAAAAAAAAGAAGCACGACGTTTTCTCTGTCCTTGATCTTTGCTCTTTCCTCTACTCTGCGGCGCATGCGTATTGGGAGGAGCCAACCGTAGGCACGCAGCTGTGACGCAAGCCGCCGCGGTTGTAAACGGTCAGAAACCCGTATGTTCTCGTCGCTTTGTGTCCGGTAACAACATGTCGGTGAGGAGAGAGCCCAGTGGAGGAACTGCAGTGAGCGAGAACGGCACGCCGGAGACATAAACAGCGCGCTAAGCAACCAAGCCGAACGGTGACAGTTCAGAGAATCAGCCGCGGCTACTTTATTTTCACAGCGGCGGGGCCTGTTGGAGGCTAATGAACGGTTAAGGACGGACAGCCGGTGATCAGAGGACTCGCAGGCAGGTGGTCGGGCTGGTTGGAGAGAGGAAGAAGGGAACAGCGTGTTCGGACTCTAATCGGGACAGACAGTCTCCTTGCTGGGGAATGTTATCTGTATTGTCTTATGGCAGACTGGTAGCCAGGGCTGTCCTGGGTGGACTCTCTCAGACAGACGGTCGGGACTACAGCCTGATAACCGCCAGCTATGGCTTTGGCAAAGACTTTCGTAAAGGGATCCTGAAGAAAGGGATGTGCTACGGTGATGACGCCTGCTTCATAGCGCGACACAGGACCGCCGATGTTTTGGGTAAGGTCACGGGCATGGAAAGCTCTGTCAAATAGTCTCACGACTGAGATCGGGTGACCTTCAGTGGTCCAGCCCGCACGTGTGCAGACCACTCGGATGAAAACAAAACATCCTCCCACTCTGTCTGCCCCCTGCAGCTTTTGTAGGAACTTGACAAATTCATCTCGTGTCCAGCTAGCAGAATGTAGCATATTGGAATGCACTAATGTCATTTATTAAAAAAACCGAGCCCAGATATGTTCGACTTGTGTGTATCTTTTATCTTCAAAACATCAATTGACCTTTCACCTAGATCAGCCCCACCATGGCTACACTGCGACAAAGCTGTGGATTGAATACATAATATCAGGGGATTTGAATAAACTGCGTTACGCCTGAATGCGACTGCAAAGTGCTCCATTAAAAAGCGTCGGACTGAGCGCTACAATGTCTTGCAGAGGTCAGAATGGTTGAGCGTGGAGGCAGCCATATTGCTAGCAGCAGCTTGCTACCTCTGCTCAATGCTTTTTGTCCTCACCGGCACGAGGGGTAAACACGAGCCGAGTACTGCACAGACCACGTGGTTAAAGGCAACGTGCTGTCAGGGATGAGCAGGAACTATTTACATTTGTAAAGTTACATTTACTTCAGTAACGTTTTAGAAAAAAAAAGAATACTTCTAGGAGTATTTTTTTTTACAACAAACGTTTTAGTTCTACTTGAGAAATATTATTGTGAAGTATTGCTACAATTGAGTAAAGTTTGAAAAATACTAGTTAGTTTTTTAAATGGCTACATTTTACTTACTATGTGCAGTCATTGTGGACTTCTGTAGTAGTGCAAAACAGCTAATCAGATTTTATGCAGAACTAGAGGTGGGTAATGTGAGTTGTTTTGCTGTTCCAGCTTTGTTTTCTGTCCTGCTAACATTGATTGAATTTTAGGGGAAACCCACATTCTAGCTTCGTTTTACTTTCATAATTGAAACAAGTACAGTGATGATGAGAAATAAATGAATTAATCCACAGTTGAATCCAATCTTGAATTACTACAAAAACTAATATTCACAATCCTTCTCATTTCGACTCATTGTGGTACATCCAATCAGCACCAAGGAGAATGAATGGTGATTTATGGATTGGCTGTTTTGCAAAAGTCAGTCAATGGTGTGTCAAGTAGAATTGTGCCTGAAGGATTTCAATTTCACATGGTGCATTTTCCTTCAAATGTCTTAGATGTGCTCAATGTAAAAAAAATGTACACATGCTGAACCCCAATAAGGGGGGACCTTTTCACCTAATTAGTTAGAGCCCACCTGTATCTATTTTAATCTCAGTATGAATACAGCTGTTCCCTGACTTGATTTCTGGATGGATGAAGCTGAATATAGGACAACTATATACTTTCTAGGTAGTAGAGACTGTTATGGTGTTTGACTTTGTAGCAGGAAAACATCTACTTACTCCCAGAGCTACAATGGAACCATTTAGTTTGTAGTTCATACAAGCTGCTGTTCAGACACTCCCCATCTCACCTAACGAGCTGAAGCTGTTTTGCAAAGGAGTGGATAAAACATTCCACCTCTGGACTTAAGATTTCAGAGACATAATCAAAGCAACTTGCAGAAAGGTTGTTCTGCACAGTTCTGTTTCAGAGAGGTATATTCTTGTTCACTTTAACCTTAGAGTAATACACAAGTTTGGCCTAAAATCTAAATAAAAAAATTAAAGTTGTGGTGGTACAATAACAAGATGTCAGCCAGTTGAGGGGATACGAATATAAGGAAGCCTGGTAAAGGCATATTTTCTGACTTAATTTCCAGTCTAAAAGATCACATGTTCAGATTTTTGTAATTATATATATATTTTTTTCTGTCTTATAGGTGTTGCAGATGGTGTAGGCGGTTGGCGTGATTACGGTGTTGACCCGTCTCAATTCTCTGCCACCTTGATGAGAACGTGTGAGCGATTGGTGAAGGAGGGACGCTTCACTCCCTCTAATCCAGTGGGGATCCTCACCTCTGGCTATTATGAGCTGCTACAGAACAAGGTTCCACTGCTAGGTGAGTACTCGCAGTCAGAAACATCTGAAGAGTCGGTACACCAGGGAGCTGTGCAGTAATCTGTGGAGTGAGCTGTGCTGAAGCTATACTTAAATAGCTGCAGTATGAGTCAGACTGTAGCAGTGCTGCTGAGAGGCCTGCATAGCATTTTACTTTAAACAGTTGGATTGAACTTGCTATGTTCCTCTAGAGGTTGGAGGAATAGCAACACTGACTTTTAGCAGATTACACAGGTTTTATAAGTACTTTAGTGTTTTTACAGATATTTTCTATATGAATTTCTAGCTTGTGTCATTTTGTTTTGTATCTTATGCCAATATTTAAGTCATTTAAATGGCTATTTCTTTCACCCTCTGTGGTGCTTGGGGGACTGAAAGTACAAAGTTTGTATAGTTTCCACTTGCCAGGGTGTAAATAGGTGACATATCCATCTGTAACTGATAAGACTAAGTGGTTGTAAAGATTTTAAATGCAGGGTCAAGTCAAACATGTGAGCAAGGTCACATTTCTTTTGAGGCTCAGTATTTCGGGCCAGTGTGGGCGTCCAATGGCTGCTGTGACATTTGCCAAAGACTCTAATTATATTTTAGGAACCTGTGACAAGGTTAGTACTCGACCCTCTTTGCTCAAGGTTAGTGTGATCTGGGAGAGGAAAGCACAGTCTGTTTTTTGTTTTTGTCTCCATTTTATCCAATAATAATAGTAATATTCAACACAATTACAGTAACTAACAGAAGAATCCAATTTGATTTGACTCACAACCTTGAATATTTTAATCTAATGTTCATTTACAACAGCTTGCTCTGTTTACATGCCTCCAACCTTATGATTGTCTGTGTTTATAGGAAGCAGTACAGCCTGCATTGTTGTTCTGGATCGACGGAGTCACCAGCTTCACACATGTAACCTTGGAGACTCAGGCTTCCTTGTGGTGCGTGGAGGGGAGGTGGTCCATCGTTCAGATGAGCAGCAGCACTATTTTAACACTCCTTTCCAGCTGTCCATCGCTCCCCCGGGTGCAGAGGGAGTTGTGCTCAGTGACAGGTTGGTAGATCAGCGTTTTACATTCAAAGTCTCCTACAAAGCATATTTTAGTCTGCCTCGCTCCACCTTTTGCAGCTTAAATGTGACAGTTTAATTCTCAAATTGACTCTTCATTTATTCCTCAGTAGTCCTTCTGAAGTTCAGTAGTAAGTGACATGTAACAGTGCCATTATAACAAAAAAATCCTAAATTACTAACTACCACGAACCTCTCTGCAGTGCAACATTCCTCATGTTTATTTGCACCTTTAAAAGGTGAAAAGATCAAACTGGAGTTGGATTGTAAGACAATACCCCAAACTTTACGGCTCTTAATGAGCATTGTTCAGGCAATTGCAAAAAAATGGAAAGAAATGGTACGACAGGAAAACGTCTCAGAGGTGGACGTCCATCTCAGCCGACAGGTTGGATGGGTATAAGTTAGAGGAGGAGATGAGGTTCACCTTCTCGTGTGAAGTGGACTCTAGAGCAAATCATTGCATGGCAATAGCTCAATCAAGGATGAAAGATTTGGCACAGGACTTTCTTCCAGTCCAATAGAGTTTGAGCTACTATGCACAGAAGAATGGACAGAAACTTTAGCTTTTAGTTGTGTAAAGCTTTTAGAGGCACACTCATAGATTGCTGTACTCAGTTTTGGTCTGCAATGCACTTGTCACTTTTCAGAACTTTATTTGTGCAGACTTTGCACAACTATGCTGCTGATCACATTAAATACTCCAAAATTTGTAGAAGATTGTGATTATAACATAACGTGTAGGAATGGTGGATGAATACTTTTGCAAGGCACTGTGCTGAATGGTTTTAAACATATTTAAATGTAGATTTATAGCTGCAGTTTGTTATTACCTGACTCTTGAGATAGCTTCCATGTATCTTGTGTTGTTAGGACATAAAACCTGACCCCTTTTTATGGTGTCGGTGAGCAGGAGCCCCACTACTTCTTGCATAGACTCTCAGGACAGGGTACTTCTTGTTTAGAAACCATATTAAATAAGTGTTGGGAGTAACTCCAAATGCTCTGTTATCAGTTTATCAATATTACCACTTTACATATTTTCCCCCTTATGTTTGTTGTGTTTCAGTCCTGAAGCAGCCGACAGCTCATCTTTTGACGTGCAGCTTGGTGACATCATTTTGACCGCCACAGACGGCCTCTTTGACAACATGCCAGACTACATGATTCTTCAAGAGTTAAAAAAACTCAAGGTGTCACTTCTGGAAGACATTCATTTTTTTGATGCACACTAAACCCTTTGCACAGTTGAATGATTCTACGTTTCTCGTTTTCAGACTTCAAACTACGACAGCGTACTGCAGACTGCACAAAGTATCGCTAAGCAAGCTCATGACCTTGCTTACGATCCAAATTATATGTCTCCTTTTGCACAGTTTGCCTGTGACAATGGTCTGAATGTAAGAGGTGAGGACATTAATTATAGAACATTCAGCGCACAATAAAGAGTGTAAAACAAAACTTAAGAGTGTTTTACAGGACTCTCTGAACTAAAAGGTTTTCACATTTTTGCAGGAGGAAAACCAGATGATATAACGGTGCTGTTGTCTATAGTGGCTGAGTATACAGACTGAACATGTGCTACTCTGGGATTGATCCTTCTTTGCCGCCTGCCTGAGTCTTCCACCTGCAGCCCTCCCAGCATGCCCTGCAGGCTGACGGGGGGAGGCCCACCCACACGACTCACACTCCTTACAGCGTGGACGAACTCCACATTTGCTTCTTTTTCTTTTCTTCCGCTGTTTTAATTTGGTGCTTGAGTGGCGTACGGGCAGCAGGCAGCTAGGGTATATTCATGTTGATCATGATGCAGCAAGAGCTGAGATCACTTGCCGTGTCTCACACACACAGGAGTGTGTGAGACATGGGTTTGTCATCCCCAACAGTTTGTTTTTGTACAAACTGTTGGGGACTGAAGCAGAACAGGGGGTTGTTTTTCTGAACAGCAGCCTTTATGCTTCAAAAAATGTGACATTATTAAGGAGTAAGCCATGTATTCGGATATATTAGGAGAGTAGCGATGGAGAAGGTCATTGAACCTCCCTGTCAATCTTTTATTACATTGTTATTTGCTCCCATGTTCTGTTAAAGTAAGCACATATATTAGCTTGAAGATGCTTATGTGGGAAATAAGTGTTGTTGAGGAGTACGATTTGGGAGTTGCTTTTTGATGCCTCTGGGTTGGGAATGTCTGAGAAACCTGTGAAGTGAAAGTGTAACGCTTGTTAAAATGTTGCGGTAAGGTTAATCCGGTGTTGTCACTTAGCCGAAGGAGCTGCTGATGCGCACATCCTGGTGGATTGTAAATATTTTTGTTTTTTTCTAGGATTATATTTTTGTTATTTGAATGATAAACTTTGTGGTAACTCATGTGGGATATAAAATCATTCATGAGCATATTTCTTTACCTGGATGATAATCTTGTATTTAATTTAATTACTTCCACACTTGCTGACATGAACAAAATATGTGCAAGGATTATCAGTATGGCAAGCAGTTTGCGTATTTCATCCAATGTGCTTGACAGCAATCTTAATTTGCTCACACTGGGTTAATTTACAGCAGTAGTTCAGGAAAACGTAATACTTTTAACTATGTTTGCCAACTGGTTGCAAAATTTGTTGTAATGTTAAGGCACTTACTAGTTCAGCCAAATACTGAAGTAGTAATACAAAAGAAATAAAAGTAGACCTACTGCTGCACATCAAGGATATTTTGATATACATAAATGGTTTGCCATCTCTTCATCCGCTGAGTGGTTGGAGTGATGTTAAAATATGAGTGTGGTATGTGTGAGAAGTCTTGAATGTTGATATTTATCTCATAGCAGCTGGGAATGCTTGTAGTTGCAATGATGGGTCAGGAGTAAATTGGAAAAAAATATATATATTTTTTTAGCATTATTTTGTCTGAAAAATATTTAAAACACAAATACATGTTTGCTGTTTGTTCTGGTCTAATTTTGTCATTTGTCTTAAATACATTTTTAGCTCATATCTACATTTATGTACATGCAATTGGCTTCATCATTCAGTCAAATCACTGAGGGTCCGATGAAAAGCCGCAACATTACGCAAAAGCAGTAAAACCCTCCATACGCATAATAGGACAGAATATTTTTCCCTTGTCTCACTCTGCAGTCTTCACATTAATGCAGAACAGGGCACATGCATGGGAATAAATGCATACACTGGACTTCTAAAAACAAAACACAGATTGCACTCTCAGTTTCTACTTTAGTCTAAGGCCTCATTCAAGCTCCTCGACAAAATCTTTAGTGGTCAGTTTTAAAGCATGCGCACCAAAGACCCACTTTTGTTATGTATGTTATTACTGCTTTGTTCATACAGCAATACTGTAAGTAATCCGTGCGCAGCGAGCAGCAGCGTTGGTAGTGACGTTTAGTGTGTTGACGTTGTCTCATATTTGTCGCAGGCTGAGGTTGATGCGTTTGAAGTGTCAGGATAGCTGTAAGCATAACACAAGCAACCAACAAAGGAAAGCCATACTGCCCGATAAGACACACTGTAAGAACTCGGGATCGTAATATTGGTACTCTTCCAGTACAGTTACAGCTGATTCTTTTGTGTGCTATGCATTAAACATTAATCAGATTGTGTTGTTTATTAAGGGAGCAGTAGAACAATTAAAAATGTTTGTGTCATGCATGATCAAATTTCATCGTTTGGATCTAACCCATCTTCGTTTTTTAAGAAAAAACAGGTTATCTGAATATCATGTTCCTGCTGCCTGCCTGGTTCCTTTTGTACTTCTGCTGCCAGCACCATTTTACTCTTTTCACATAAAGAAGGGTGAGCACAGTTTCAGCCTTAAATGCCAGACCTGTAAATCAAGAGGCCTTTCCTGTCATTGCGAGCTTGTCTTGTGTCTGCTGGTGTCTTTTTTTCCCCCAGTGTTTGATGTAAATGAAGTGTCGCTGCCCTCCCCTTCTGCCTCTTGTCTTTATACTCATGTTAAGCCGTTCTCAAGGTGCTTCTGCAGTCTGATGGTATGATTGTCTTCTTTCTCGCCTGAGTGTGACCGATACGCCTAGAGGTCTACAGTGTAATATTGCAGGTCTAATTTATGTAAATACTGGTATGTTTTAAAATATGTACAATATTTAAATAAAGAATCTAGTATTTATACTAAAATTGTTGTTTTTCTAAAGGACATTCTTTGAACATACTCAGGACATATTCTTTAACCAGCACAAAGTACAGTACAGAGATTAGGAGATATTTACATGCACTATTTAAGCATAACTATTTTTTTCACTGACAATGGATCGGACTAAATTCTTTGATTAATATCAGAATTACCAAGATTATCTTTGTTTTCTAAATGCCAGAGTAATGAAGTATTATATTTAATTAATATTTTCTTATTATTGGATAGAATAAATACAAATATAATTTAACATCCATTTAAAAATGTTTTCAAAATGACAACTTGAAAAAGATTCTTCACTCAAATTAGAGAATCAGATGAAGATTGTGCTTTGTTTGCTTTTGTATTAATCATTTTTTTTGTTTCTGTATAACTTTATTTTATTTCACTACATTCAATAATGTCAAAACTCAAGATTTACTTTTAGAAACCTACAGGAACTCTTTTGGCTCAGCAGTTACTTAAAAAAAAAACTTTCCAGTTTCTTCATAACTTTCAGAAACTTGCAAGGAACTTTATAGGACATAATGATACTTACAGTGATTTGACTGGGGGTCATAGGTTAATTACCAGGGCTTCATAGGTTACTTTAAAGTAACTTTCAGGAGTTCAGATAGTAAGTCTTGGACTTACAAGTTGCTGACCTGAACCCTACTGGTCTTTTCCTGTACCTTTTTATGATAAGATATTGAGAACTTACAGCTTATGGTTTGTGATAATAGTTCACTGTAATATGTAAACTATTAGAATGTGAACTTAATATAATTATTTCTTTAGTGTTAGCAAAGTACCACTAGCTACCAAATTGCACAGTTTACTGAAAAAAAACATACATGTTGGGAAAAAATATCAATAGTATAATATTATTATGTGTGAAATTACAATTTAATTTTTAGACTTGACATCCATCACTGTCTTTTACAGAAAATGACAAAAACGTGTCAAAGAGCCCAACATAAGCCGAAAATATTACACAAAAACTTTCCAATACAGTAAAACTGCAGTTATAGAAAAATGGAAATTACAACTTTGTAAAGCAACATCATGGAAAGACTTGTTTGCTGTCTGAAGGAAGTGGCTCTTGGGGGACAGCAACATGTGAGAATTTACTTGCAGGTTCCCAGGTGTCATCCCAGATTTTCCCACTAGAAAAGATCAACAACAATAAAATCAAGTTGTGAATTTCTTGTGCTGTAAAGTTGACAATTTTCTCTTTCTTAAAGAGAGGTTGTGTAGCCAAAGCCCCCTGCCTAAACCCCCCCACCAATTAACAGCCTGTACTTACATCTTCTTGTGTCCCAAATATACAATATTAGCTTGATTTATCATTAACTGTCCAATGACAAACTGACTGCACAGTCATTTTTTTTATCACTATACAAACAAGAAAAATCTATCATAGTGCTTTAGTTACTTAGAAAAGTCAAAGAAAAAAAAAATTCAAAACACAAACAAAGTGACCGTTTCAGATTTAATTTCCAGCTTTGATGAATTACAAAAGGCACAGTATTAAATAATTTATAGGACCATAGTGCCTTTTCATAATATAATAAAGTAAGTTACCTTCAGTAACGTAGTTTATGTTACTGAAGGTATTGTGTCACTTTGCCATTTTCACACTTTAAATTATGGACCCCAGGAAAAGTAGCCATGTTTAAGGCAATGGCTACTGGAGATACAAATAAACCCCTTTGAAAATGGGTCACTGTTTCTTTAAGAAGCACCTGCTCTTCTGACACTCTGCCTTCAGGATGTTATCACAACATCACTCCTACATTAAGTGGTTTACAGCCATTCCTAGTAGCGTTAGACTGAGAAGCAATCCCTTACATGAGCTCAGCAGAGGGGCTGTTTCACCAGGTGTTTGCTAATTGCTGCTGACCGTACCCTTGAGCGGTTGCATGTGGGATGTATGCTTTGTAGGGCGCTATCTCAGCTACAGACTGAATAGCCAGTCTGTGGACTTTTGCGGCCTTTTGCTTTTTGTGGCAAAAGGCCACAAAAAGCTTGATGACATAATAACATGATATACAGCTCCAAAAGTTGATTTTCCATAGTACTTTCCCCTGAAATAGAAAAATAATATTTCTAATAAGTGCAAAAAAACACTTCTCACCAAGCAGAGCAACCAATGAATGTTTACTTCCTCTTTGCCCTAGAGATCACATAAAACAAGAGAAATTCATTACTTAAAGCAATCATCAATATAACATATCCATAAAGTTTTTCTAAAATACTTAAGTGTGGAAGCAGTTTTCACACATTATTGAAGGACGATAAGTGGTGAATCATGGGTTACCTTAAGAGGAAAGAACTCCCAAATGTCTTTTATAATAAAAGGCCTAATTACGTTATTTGAAGTTATATCTCTATGCTTCTATGTTTCTGTGCAAATACTGACTTTTTTGTGTGAATTTGTTTCACTCTGCAATACCAGAAATGTTGTGACATATGTGGCATAAGTACTATTGTTTCCTATTGTAAAGCCCTTTTTCGTCCTTGTAAAAAAAGTAAGACAAATAGAAAGAAAGAAAAGGAGTCTGGAATGTCAGTAAATATAACCACAAAATTTATAAGTAAACAAAAATAAGCACTTATCACCCTCCACCCATCTATTCATCTCCACACGTGGCAATGTCTCTCAGGGTGTCTTGGCATGTTTGACTGGGGTGGGGATAAACTTTGAGAGGGTACATTAGTAACACTTTCAGTCTTACCGCATTTGTCCTATGCCCAGTGATTGATTCAAACAGGAACACCTTTTGTCTACTACATTTCTGGCAACCTTAATGACAAGAAAAGGAAAAAAACTATTATGAAAACAAAATAAGAATTAAAGTCACAGTGTACACTTAAAAATGAAAACTAGTGTGGTGACTTTCATATTTTATAATCCTTCTAAAGTTTACTCTTCTTTACATGGACTTACACATTTTCTCAAATTCGGTCAGAGGTTGATATTATTAGTAGTTAAATATTATTAATATTTATCTACAGCAATCTATGCTGCTTGTTCAGGACAGACAGGCTACAGCAAGGCTGCAGAGCAATGTTGACTTAAGAGTCTCCACCACACAAAAAAGAGTGGCTACATCTGTCACTAGTTGTTTGACAAAAAGTCTGTAGAGGAGTGTGACAAAAAAATAAACCAAGATAGCAACAAAGAAGATCAGTTTTGTCGCTATCTTTGTTAATCTCCATCTCCAGCCCTGTCTTTTCCCTCTGCCCACTTGTGTCAAATTTGCAAAGGCTTGGGTTATGCATTCAGGACAGTTAGTTAAACTTAAAACAAATACTGTGTACTTGTCCAAAGGTTCACAAACAAGGCCAAGACAAGCATTCTTATTACTTCAGAATTTGAGGTTAGTATAACAAAAATGTACATTAAATGCACAGTGGCACAGTTGATAGAAGTGTTGCCTTGCAGCAAGAAGGTTCTGGGTTCGATTCACGGCCCAGTGTCTTTCTGCATGCATAGGTTTTCTACAGGTTCTCCAGCTTCCTCCCACACTCCGGGGTCCATCCAGGTCTCCCCATGGTCCATCCAGGTCTCCCCATGGTCCATCCAGGTCTCCCCATGGTCCATCCAGGTCTCCCCATGGTCCATCCAGGTCTCCCCGGCGTCCCTCCCGGTCTCCCCGGCGTCCCTCCCGGTCTCCCCTGCGTCCCTCCAGGTCTCCCCGGCGTCCCTCAAGATTTTCCAGGGGTCCATCCAGGTCTCCCTTGGGTCCCTACAAGTCTCCCCGGCGTCCCTACAGGTCTCCCCGGCGTCCCTCCAGGTCTCCCCGGCGTCCGTCAAGATTTCCTCGTGGTCCATCCAGGTCTCCCTGGCATCCCTCCAGGTCTCCCTTGGGTCCCTACAGGTTTCCCCGGCGTCCCTCCAGGTCACCCGGCGTCCCTACAGGTTTCCCCGGCGTCCCTACAGGTTTCCCCGGCGTCCCTACAGGTTTCCCCGGCGTCCCTACAGGTTTCCCCGGCGTCCCTCCAGGTCTCCCCGGCGTCTCTCCAGGTCTCCCCAGGGTCCCTCCAGGTCTCCCCGGGGTCTCCCTGGCGTCCCTCCAGGTCTCCCCGGGGTCTCCCTGGCGTCTCTCCAGGTCTCCCCGGCGTCTCTCCAGGTCTCCCCGGCGTCTCTCCAGGTTTCCCCGGCGTCCCTTCAGGTCTCCCCGGGGTCTCCCCGGCGTCTCTCCAGGTCTCCCCAGGGTCCCTCCAGGTCTCCCCGGGGTCTCCCTGGCGTCCCTCCAGGTCTCCCCGGGGTCTCCCCGGCGTCTCTCCAGGTCTCCCCGGCGTCTCTCCAGGTCTCCCCGGCGTCTCTCCAGGTTTCCCCGGCGTCTCTCCAGGTCTCCCCGGCGTCCCCACAGGTCTCCCCGGCGTCCCTCCAGGTCTCCCTGGAGTCTCTCTCCAGGTCTCCCCAGGGTCCCTCCAGGTCTCCCGGGGTCTCCCTGGCGTCCCTCCAGGTCTCCCTGGAGTCTCTCTCCAGGTCTCCCCAGGGTCCCTCCAGGTCTCCCTGGGGTCTCCCTGGCGTCTCTCCAGGTCTCCCCGGTGTCCCTCCAGGTCTCCCATTCGGGGACTCTCTGCAATGTACATTTTCAGATGGTCAGTGTTTATTTTCTTGAAGACCACACCATTGTCATCTTTGATATCGGCATTTTTTCCTTGGATGTTTATGACGGTAAAGGGGCCCAGAAAACCAGCATCCAACTTCCCCCCTTTTCTCTGCTGACTCCGTATATTCTGCCTCCACACTCGGTCACCAGGTTTAAACACTGTAGCATTCTGTTGTGCTCTGCCCTTTGCTTTTTCCTGTTTTTTGGAAACACTTTCAATAACAATGCTCCGCAGTGTTTCTTGGACTTTCAGGTCCTCTGCCAGCTCCTCCACTCCAATGATGTCCTCCACAGCACCGTCAATCTTTCAACACAAATGTAATATTTCAAATGTCAGTTCAAATCTGTCATTTACACAGCATATCGGCATAATTTCTATGACATGCTACAGTGAGTTATCGTAACATATTCTGCAAAATAATCCTTTTAATGTCACTTGATAGTGTTTATGCAAATTTAACATTGTTCAATAAAAAAATTAAAAACTTCTCAGAAGAAAGTGCTTTGTGAATGACACACTTCAAGAACATGGTTCACATAAGTTGGTGACATAACTGAACATTAATTCAAATATGAAGTCTTCCTGACTAAGCAACAAAACATAGTTTTTTTTTTTTGAAGAAACTAAAGAGTTAATTTAATACTATACTGTTGGACTTCTGTCCACAACCATGACATAGAAAAATTTGCAATAATCCTACCATGTAATGCTCAGGGACTTCCGAGGGATAGCGCGCTTCTCTTCCAAACATGAGGAAGTATGGGGAATACTGTGTCGTAATTTGCTTTTTGGTGCGTATCCCAAACATCACAGCATCCAAATATTCATCCCACGTGTGTGGATGGCCATCCACAACCTTACTCAGAGCTCTGAGATATGTGAAAGGTATAATATGTCACACATAAAACAAGATGTCTTATAATTTGCCTTATTATGAAAGTAGTTTATCAAATACACATTTTGTTTTGTGATCTTTCTTTGAACCTGTATGCATTGGACACAGTACTCACCTTTGAATGGTCCCATTCATTTTCTCAATCAACCCATTTGTGTGGGGATGGTATGGGGAACACAAACTTCTTTTTATATTGAGAATTTTGCACACTTCTTGGTTTATCTGAAAATATAGTTTAAAAAAATAACTAAGACAAAACAGCCAGTAAATTTAAACAAAATAGCGTACAAGAAGAACTTTAAAACTGTTAAATTTCTGTAAGAGATTGAAAACAAATACTTACAGAATTTACAAATTCTCTCCCTTGGTCAGTCAAAATCCTTTTTGGTGCTTCAAACTAATGAGAACACAGGCAAAGAGGACAACCAACCACTGATGCACACTATCATGTATTTTCAATGAATATGTTTCTTTTTCCTACGAATTATTTTACCTTTATGGGAGTGTACACTGACGGTTGTTTCAGTGCTTGGGCACTCGCCTGACAGGATGAGCACTCAGAGACCTATGAAGTTAATTAAAGACCAAATAAAAAAAGAATTTTGCACACGCAAAGTTGACATTATTGTACAATTACCGATTCATATTGTTAATATGAATAAGGCTTACACATTTATTTGCCAAAAATGTAAATGTTTTAGTTGGTATTACTAGAGAAAATTCTTTACTTAATCCTATGCTTTATGTAACATACCCATTTCTTGATGTCCACAGACATTCCTGGCCAATAAAATCTCTTGGAGATGGCATCAGTTGTTTTTATTTGTCCACAATGTGCACCAGCAGGGCTGGCATGGAAGTCAACAAATATTCTTCCAGCTTCTTCAGCTCCTTTGACAACTTTGACCGTTATCGAGGAATGACTGCCTTTTTGTCGAATATAGAAAAGCTCATTTCCTTGGAAAAGATAGAGTACACCAATAAAAATCAGACTGAAGCATGAAATTATATTGTCACAAAACATTTATAATTATGAAAATATGAAAATGCAAACTACTGCCTGAGTTACACGTAGAGGTTGAAACAAGAAACATGAAATAAACACAAAATGAAATAAGATGTAGTTGCTTCATTTTTTTAAGGTAAAAAATTTTGAAAAATAAACTAAACACTGCTAATGGGAAGTAATGTCTTTGAATTTGTTTATGTTATGTTTTTTGTTCACAATTGTCCACTTTGTTAGTTTTTATGTCTTTTATTTATTAATTTATTAGTACGGCAAACTTTATACTACAGAAATTAAAAGTAGAAATGGAGTACAAGTGTAATTCACATTTATAGCAACTGCAGATAAGAGGATTGTACGTAATTACTACGTTATAACTTGGAGCGTTTGTGTGGACACATATCAATCTACATTAAATGCATTATTAAATTTTAAAAACATATTGAGTGTTATGTAACTGTCTTAAGATAACATTCCACTATTAAATACATATTAATGTCGAGGTTATCTTCAAGACAATTTTATTCAAGATAAAAACACTTACCTTCAATCTTGTAAGACGAGGCTTTCCTTCGAATGACATATTTTTTTTGCTTTGTCGACTGTGGTGGATATTCGCCTTTAACCTTATAGTTAAAGAGTGTTTCATATTCCACACTGTCCATATTTACGAAAATTGTCGACTTAAAGAAATACTTGGCTTAAAATTAAGCAAAACGTGATAAGCTATCCGATGAAAACAGAGAGCACCTGCACATTTGCATAATTGATTGCAGGAAGAAGATCACGTGATTTTGACTTTCCATAAAACACGTTATTTGTTTATATTGTAAGATAGATTATCTTCTACAATATTTGTAAATTGGTAGAGAGACATTTAAAGAGAAAAAATAATTTAATAAATAACATCAAAACAACACTCATATTTATTTGAACTATTTTGGATGTTAAAAAAGTAAATAATAACTTTTTATTTTTATGTATAGAAGGAATGACCAACTGTATCAAAAATACAGTTGGTCAATGGACCAATGGATTTATTGATTTATTACCTCGTTATATGGGGGAACGGATTATTTCAGATGACTAAAATGTATGGTTAGTCCTCATAACTCTTGCAAATAGTGATGAAATGTCTTCAAACTTGCTGTTTGCAAACAGCCAGTTTGCTGATCATTACTGTTGATAAATAAATTTTTTTCCATGTTTTGGAGGGGGAACGGATAATTTCAGTCAGGTAAAACAGCTAAAATATATGGTTCCCCCCTCATATCTCTGGCAAAAAAGGAGCAAATGCTACTAAATTCACAGTATTTATTGTTTATGATGAGAGGAATAAGCAGAGAAAAAATCTTGCTGGTAAGTGCAGTTGTTCCCATTTTATGGAGGGGGAACGGAATATTTTAGCCAGCTAAAATATATGGTTCCCCCCTCATAACTCTGGCAAAAAAGGAGCAAATGCTACCAAATTCACAGTATTTATTGTTGATGATGAGAGGAATAAGCACAGTTAAGCATTTGCAGGTAAAATAATTTGTTCCCATTTTATGGAGGGGGAACAGAATATTTCAGGCTGCTGAATCATCCATTATTTCCTCTCCTTACTCCATAACCTTGGGGAATAAAGAACAACTGTTTCCAAATTCACAAAAACCTTTACATACACACTACGTGTTGGGAAAACTGTGTTTGGTGACAGACTTTTATTTCTGCCAGGCTTAAGTGAGAAAAGAGCGATTCTCTTGGTGTTTACAATAACATAAAACAGCGTCAGAAGACCTCGTTTATTTATTTATTTTACAATTTTTTTAAACAACAGCTGCAAATTAAACTGAGTGTTACAACATTGACATGGTTGTATTAGTTGTTTTTTACCGAGAAATCGATCAGAAGCGACGTGAAAATGATCAGATCCGCCTCTTTCGCCTCTCTGGCTGTAATGCGCGCTCCCGACGCAGGGGGAACAGATTTTCACAGGGGAACCGAATTTCGCACAACCGGTACTTTAAACATTTTATTTTACAGTAGGTGTTTGCAGGGCTTGCCAAAGCTAACAATTAATGATGTACATCGGATTTGTAAGGCGGGATCCAAAGCCCCATCAAGCAAACTAGAAAAAGGTTTTAAGATGTACGTCTCATCATATATTCATGGATATGAGGGTCAGTATTACTTTAAAGTTCTTAAAACTTCGTGGCTAATGTTAGCTTTAGCTTATGCTAATACGCAATATTCTCGGACATTTTACTCATACAATTGTGCTATTTATATATCTAAACATTCTTTCTAAGTACAATATTGTTACGTGATTTTGTATTTATTTTTAAGTGTATAGTTTGATTGTGTTAGTGTCAAACAGAGACCAAGTAACGGGGGAGATTACAGTTCGGGCTTTTTGCTTCCGAAGCATGAGAAGCCCCATGACTTAAAAGTAGGGCAGCACTATTAATTTTTTTGAGTTTGAATTCACAACAGAATAACATTGCAAATTAGTTTTTTTTAATGGAAAAGTGGATAAAGTAATCACAACTTTTACTTATTCAAGACGACCTCCAAACCTCCAATAAATTGAATTTAAAAAGTTAAACATCTTTTGAAACTAAAGCAGTAGATTGCATTTATTCTTGTACTTTGTTATAAAAACGCAAAAGTACTTTCAGTAACATTACATACTTTTTATTTTCACGTGATATCCATATAGCGCAGCAGGTTCAGCAAATACAAATCACTTCTAAACAATAACACTTGTGACTTTAACACGAAATGTAAGTGTTTAGCTTACTTTTGAGTTCAGACATATTTAATTAAGAAACCAGAGGTGGGGCGAGTAACCCAAATTTTAAAAAGAAAAAGGTTTGTTGCGGTGTTAGCTTAGCTTACCTTGTGTAAAATCGGATGTCATCGTCAGACCCGGCGAACCTTTGTAATCCAAAAGGCAGATTGAATTTTCAGTTCTTTGATCTGGTTAGTTATGGCTTTTATTTCTTCTTTTAATTTCTAATTTTCATTTATTGCCATGTCCAGGCCAGCTGGTTCTGAGACAGAGCAAAAATCGTGATCAGCATAAGTGCAGCGCACAGTCTGCTCAGCTGCTCGGCTGTCTGGCTCTGGTCTGCTCACTCGTTCCCAAACGCTGGCTCTTTCAGGCTGAACACAGAAGTTGTTCCACTGAAATAACACAGGGACGGCTCCTTTCTTTACCATTCTTCTCTCACCTGGAGTTTTAGGTTGAAAAAGCTGATCCGGAGGGAAGTGAAGGCTGCAAACTTTGCTATGAGCTGTTAGCTTGAATTTCACTCGACGAATATTTATAAGACACCGTCTTTTTACGTCAAGATCTTTCGGAAATCCGTGAAAACTTAAAAGGCCGTTATGTTTGGAGGACGCTATGCACCGTGGAACACAACAGTGTTCGTGGTATTGCTTAAATTGCTTTTGAAATACGACTTTGTCTTTCCTTGCGGTCATGGTCGGGTTAGGTTAACCGTAAAACAGAAAAAAATTAGCCGCTTTCGAGCATGCGGATGTGACGTCAGCGCGGCAGGTGCAAAGAGCCCATTTGGCATCCTCAGCCCTACTTCGAGGCGTGGAAATGGTTGCTTTTACATCATTATTGGCTCGACGCATTTTACTGCAACACTGGAAGTCGGTAAGGTGTCCTTCGATATCACTTTGGGTAAAAGACGTGTTGTTTTTTTTTAAGCTTGAGAAAATCAAATACACCCTTTGAGGAACTTGTATCCTTTCACACGTTTGTTGGTGGATGAATTAGCCACTGCAATTTCTTCCGCATCAGCGGAAGAAAGGGCTGGCAAATTAAGTAAGAACGATTTAAAGGACCGGAGGAGGAGAGCCATTTTTCAGAGTACTTGAATGGACATCATTGACTCAGTTGATATTGTTTGTGTGTGCACGCTTTTATTTAGGCTAAGTGGAGTGGAGCATATCAAGATGGTGCTGGTTTGACACTAGGGGAAGAAGTTGAGCAGTGCAATACATTTCTCTCAAGGATCGCTGTTACGACAAAACATATGTCAAAAGCTGGTGAGGAGACCAAAGATTGCTTTCCTGAAATTATAAGTTATGATAAAGGGAAACTCTACTATTGTGGGTTTCTTTCTGTTTTCAGGATGGACAGACATTCTGACTCTTATGGCCATGCGCTGGAATCAGCAAAAACTTGTCAAGTTGGCCACTTCACTAACCCATCGATATCAGAAGGTATTGAAACTGTTAAAAAAAACTATATGGACACCCTTTCGTCAAACTATTTTGACAGGTGGCGCCGCCCCTTTTTAACCGGAAGTCCCGCCTTCCAACCCGCCTCTCAACTTCCGGTGAAAAGAGGTACCCCATACCCCATTCCTGATAATTCAGTTACGACCCCTCCCTGATTTCCCATTCCCCGCCCCATCTGTTCTATTGGTTCTGAATGAGCCAATTGAAAAGGAGTTAAAGGGTTTGGCCTTTTTACTGTTTCTGCTATAAGTAATGTCGGAAAAATCAAGTACTCTAGTTGTAACAGTTGTTTTAAATAAAAAAAAAACTTTACAACTTTTACTCGGTCTGCCGTACAATGGCTGCATTCCATTTCAAATTCTTGCCGATCAAGAATTTCTATAACTAACTATGCAGAGCTCTGATGCTTCTGAAATATTTTGTATAGTTTATGATGAAACATTATGAAAGATCAGATCTGAAACAAATTTCTCTTCAAGTTACTTCAGTCTAAAAGCTTTATTTAGACTGTTTCACTTTGGATCATTTATGTAGCCAGCAATATCCAGTACTTAAAAAAAGGACTTCTTTGGTATTGACAAATCAGATCTGGAATTTATATAAATCAAGATATAAATGATTTGTGTAAATTACAGGTTTAGTTCATATCAATCAGTTGATCTGGACATTAAAATGTATTTTATCATGCTCTTCTTCAGTAACTTCACTTAAAGTTGCTGTGTTAAAAAGTAACTACTGCATTTGAAAGCAATTTTATTATAGCATTTCACAAATACAATCTGGATTGACAAAATACATGATATAAAAAGGTGATGTTGATATTATAGCTTCTTGGCATAAAACAACTTCAAGTATTGAAATTAAGTAACATTTATAACTTTTTTTCTATTTTATTTTACTAGACTATACCTTGTACATCCACATCAACCTTCGAAACACTCAAAAACAAATGTGTACAGTGCCATGTTTAAAGAATTTAAGACTCCTGGTCAAATTCTACAAACCAAAATGTGCAAATAATCCTGTTCAAAATCTGAACAACATACAGGCAAAAAAAACTTGTTCATGGAGTAACTCAGTGAAACAGTGAATTATTATGTTATAATATTCGACCTTCACCAGTAGGTGGCAGGCGAGAGCAACTGGATGCCGTGCATGTTTTGTTTACTAACTTGCTCCAGGCAGCCAGTTTCTCTTCCTTGTAGCCTAAAGCTAACCTATATTCTTGCTGACAGTAGTGAGACTCAGTGTCAGCTGACAACACGATGATAACAGTATGTCACCTTCGGCGTTAGTATTACAAACAATCGAGCTAATCTAACCTCTTTTTTTTGGAGCTGCTTGTTGGATTTAGGCTCTGGGGATTTAACCACATGGTGGAAATCGGTTTGTGTACCTGTAACGTTCATTTTGGACTCAAAAACGGAGATTCAGCAAAGAAAATAACTTGTCAATAGTTTGTTTAGGTGTCGACCAGCTAGCCGTGGAGCTAGCTCAGTCCTGTAGCAGTTAGCTAACCCAGCGGGCGTCTGCATGGAGAGCTTTAAACTCACATTCATAAGTTTTGAGACCACGCTCTAGACCGCCTGCTTTCACCCAGGTAAATGCCGACTAAATGGCAAAAACGGAGCAGAGAAATGGACTGGAACTTCAGGGCAACACAGAGAAGCTGACGGACAGTAATGGGAAGAGCAGCTCGAATGGACTGGACCCGAAGGTGAACGGCTCCATCCCCGAAGAGACGCAGGTGGATAAGTACGGGTTCACCGGAGGAGCTCAGCAGGCCGCCGGACAACTGTGAGTAACGTCAGTACGACTGGCAGCAGACTTTCAGTTTAATTATTGAATGAGGAAGCTAAAAAAACCCCCAAAAAGACAATTTCCCCTTGTGGGAATAATTTCCCTCGAATAACAGTTGTGTATTTTAAACTGATAAGTAAACTATCTTAATTTCGTGTTTTAAAAGATTATTTTCCATTTGGCTACAACAACTAAAGTACTGAAATTCTTAATACAGCTGGGTTAATATAATTTATATCCTCCTACTTGAGCTATAATAATTTCCACATAATTTAGGAGACTATTTATTAGAAATCTTTACTACATCCTTCCAGAAGTACATTTGCTAGGTTAGACATTGATGTTGGACGAGAAGGCCAGGCTTCACTCCTGATTAATTCTTAGGTGTTTCATCATGGTTTAGGTCTAGACTCTGTGCGTATGAGTCAGGTTTGTCCCATGTAAACTCAGTCATCCATGTTTTATTGACCATTCTTTGAGCATTAGTGCACAGCCATATTGGGACAGAAATGAGGCATCACTAAATGTTTTTGCAACCGTGGAAGAAATTATTGTCCAAAATGTCGTCGCATGCTTTAGGATTTTATTTTTCATTCAATTCCTGAAAGACAGCTACTACAATTTGCACTAAACTTTCCAGTTAACACATTTCAGTCATTCATGTGCCATTTTCAGAGCAAATACCAAACCTGACCATTGGATTGCCAAGCGTGCTTTCAATCCTCCAGGCACACGGGCCTGCTTGCTCCTCCTAAGATGTTTCCCTGCTTTCACACACCTGATTCACGTGAATACAGTTCAGCGTAAGCCTGTTAATCAGTTGTCAACTGAAACCATGTGTGTCGAAGCAAGAAAACATCTAAAACATGCAGGTCAGTGAGCCTCGAGGGTCAGGGTTGTGAAACACTGATGGTTTGAGAGCTGATGGCTAACTTACAGGGGATCCCAAAGCATTCCACTTTTATAATATCACAAAGAGTTGACTGTGGCATAATTTATGTAAAGAAAATGTCTTAATGCGTCTGTTGTGATTCAACAATAGAGTTCATTAGTGTTTGTAGAAGCTGGATTTCTGTTTTGATATTGGATGGATTTTTTACATTTGTGATTACCTTCCAAAGTTTGGCTTAAGAACTCCAAAAGGCAGCATTTCCCCATTTATTCACTGAACAAGTTTTGTTTCTTGAATATGTATATTTTTTAAATTAAAAATTAAAAACGTCATGTTTAAACTAGGTCATTTTTATATCACTCCTGTGTTTCTGGATAGCAAATGGAAGATCCACAAATCTGTAACATAATGGCCTAAGAAAGGACAGGAAGTGAGATTATATCTGTAGGCTGAACATTGTGGGAGATCCTCCCTGTGCATGTTCATGCAAACAATAGAGAATAATTGCAGTGAAGCTCAGGGTGGTGTATTTCCCTTTCACTTAGTTATTGTTCATCTATGCATCATTCAAGCTCTCTCCCTCAGTGTGAAGGCAAACTAATGTGAGCTGCAAACCTTTCAGACATCTGCTTTCTACATGAGTCCTTTTATTCTGAAACCTTTTGACTGCTTCATTTCAGACATCCCTTTTTTTTTAAAGTCACAAGAGCAATAATTATTAGAAGCTTTTCAGTTTCAAATGAAATGGTCTTCTCTTGAAAGTTGACATTTGGAGCTTTGTTGCATTTCAGCATTTTTTTAATCTGGTTTCAGGCTTCACCAAAAATACACTTTTAGCTTCAAACTGAACCAACAATAACTCAGACTTGTTGGTCTGGTCTATCATAGGCAACACAGCATTAAGCACTTTTTATTTGTTTTTAGGACAAAAATATATGTCTTATTAAGAATGTAGATTGAATGTAATACCTTGTAGATGATTTTAGGATCCTGATTGGAACTTCTTTTTGGAGTTTCTTAACATCCAGCATAACTACGGAACAAGTATCTCACATGTTTTGTTTATCAACACTAGTTTATATTTGTTATGGTCCCAAACAGGGTCAAAAAGACATTTGTCCCAAACATCATTAAACCTTTTAATCAACTTTGACCAAGCTTGGAACAAGGATCCTTCAATAACAAGAAGGATCCTTGTTATTGAGTGTGACAATTGTGCTGATTATGTCCTACCTGTCCCCATTTGGGACAATGAAGAGCTAAATCTGATAAATGAACTCAGTACATGATATTTGGTTAAATGTTCTTTACCAAGCTGGCAAAAGAAAAGCTCTGATTAGAGCTGTAAGTGTGCATCAGAATGAGGCCGCTGGTTTTCATTTCCACTGCTCCAAAGGCAGACATCTTTGTGCATGAGACTGCGATGAGCTGAATTGGGGGAAAGGTTCCTCTCAGCTTCCTGTTTTCCCTCCACCTCGCTCAGATTCCTGAGGAAAGTTTCCTGCATGTGCGAGGAAGACCGGTATTCTCCTGATATAGCAACAGGAGAGGACAGAGGAGCTGCAGCCAGCTTGTCTGAACGCTGTTTGTACGGATTGTGTTTCCTCAGAGCGGAAGACGTCCCCATTGCGGTGCTGAGGCAACGCGAAGCTAAATGGCTGGAGATGCTGAACAGCTGGGACAAGTGGATGGCTAAAAAACACAACAAGGTCCGTTGCATAAACTGAACTCGTTAAGAAATTACGAGAAAATCTAGTGCTGTTTATTTTAGAAAAGGGTTCCTCATGTCTTCACGTGTGAGTTTTGAGTGATTAGATGTGTTTTTGTTGAATAAAAGGTGAAAGAGCGCTGTCAGAAGGGGATCCCTCCGTCCTTACGGGGCCGAGCCTGGCTCTACCTCACTGGGGCCAAAGTAAAACGGGAGCAAAACAAGAGCCGGTTTGAGGTTGGTGCACGATTTATGCTTGCCTTTTTATGACATTTATCAATCAACCCAGCTGGAAGCACTTCATTTTATAACATGCAATGTCAGGTTTTACTGTTCTGCATGGGAAAAGTCAACATTATCATGAGGAAACTTTGCAGGAACCATGTATAAATTTAATGTCTGCATTTGACTAAATCTGCTGCAGTTATGAGATTATGAACCTTCATTTCCATTTTAATTACAAGAACATTAAAGGTTGTTTGAAGTCTTAACATGTCACAAACCGATGTGTTTCAGGAACTGGACAATCAGCCAGGAGATCCGAAATGGGTCGATGTCATTGAGAGGGATCTACATCGCCAGTTTCCTTTTCATGAAATGTTTGCAGCCAGAGGAGGTCATGGGTCAGTGTCCTGTTTTACTGGATGATCCTTATAATTGGTGTTAATACTGTGTATTTTTTTCACTTTCTGCTCCACTCACGTGACATTTACCACAACAAAAAATAAAAAGCACCAAACTTATGGTTTTAACTTGAAGAAATATGGAAAATTGAGTGAATATGCTTGCAAAGATGATCTTGTCCATGTTTATTTTTCCTGTAGGCAGCAGGATCTGTTTCGCGTCCTGAAAGCTTACACTCTCCACCGACCTGACGAAGGTTACTGTCAGGCTCAGGCTCCTGTTGCTGCTGTCCTCTTGATGCACATGCCAGCTGAGGTGAACATCCTCTAATTGTTTTATTTCTTTCAAAAATATCTACTAGCAATCTATTTAATAAGTGGGTTTTCCCCCCATATTTGGTTTTCATATTTGACACTGATCTCACCATTCTGTTTGTTTTAGGATGCCTTCTGGGTTCTTGTACAGATCTGTGAAAAATACCTTCCTGGATACTACAGCACGGGGCTGGTATGTCGCATAGCCACCGAGGAACATCATGTTCATCGTTATGCATGCTGCAAAAAAACACAAAATCTTACCAAGTACTTTTGCTCTAATTTTCAGTGCCAATATCTTAGTACAATTGAAATCAAACTAAACTAACTCACAAGTAAAATAGTAGTTTTTCATCAATATTAAGGAATTATTGCCTTCATTAAGTATTTGGTGTGATTTCGTGTTTTGTAGTGTAGCGAAAATTCACAATTTAACAAAGAGATGATCGCTTATTACTAGAAATACACAGATACATAGAATAAGCATGTATGTCAGAAATAAAAACAATTGAATCCCATTTTCTTTTCAAAGTGCTGTATGTCATAAAAACACAAAAATACATAGTCAAAGAACTATGTCAATAACTGAAACATTACATTTTGCCATCAAAGACATGAGTTACATGTTTTTAAGTTGTAGTCAATTTGTCAGTGAAACAAACACTAGATTCAAAACATTCCTGCTATGCTCCTGCGGTATGTGCTGCCATAGAGGGTGTCAGACTTGTCAGGCGAGTCTTGTCTCTCAGTGGATACTGATAAGCTAATAAGCTAATAACACAAGGCGCTGACTGGGCCAAGGGCAGGGATAAGCAGACAATCAGATTAGGCAGAGGAATCTGTTGTCCCCGTTCGCTCACTGCTGTTCCCCGTCTTCTCCACAGGAGGCGATCCAGCTCGACGGGGAGATCCTGTACGCTCTGCTGCGGCGGGTGTCTCCCGTGGCTCACCGCCACTTAAAGAAGCATAAACTGGAGCCCATCCTGTACATGACGGAGTGGTTTATGTGCGCCTTCTCCCGGACCCTGCCCTGGTCCTCTGTGCTGCGGGTCTGGGACATGTTCCTCTGTGAGGGTGAGGCCCTGAAAAAAAAATATTCAAGAAATGTCATGTTTTGTTTTCCTTTAGGCAGCAGTAATTATATCACACTTGGAGTGAAAACGTTTTGGCTGTTTGTGTGAAAACAGTCACAGATGAATTTACTGCCACGCCCTCAGAGCATTTTTAGTGTCTTAGTAATAAATGACAAGTGAGCAAACAAACACGCTGAAGTAATGTTTAACAAGGGTTTTTATTGTTTGCTAAAGTTCAGCGTATTTTGTTTTGACTTTAACATAGTTTCCAGTTTTTCAGTAATCTGTCTCGATTTCAGGGAAATGTTTTTGTTTTGGGTTCAAACATTTAGAAATGCAGAAATATTCAAATGCAGTTGTCAATTGTCACCGTATTTAGCGTCAACCATCCACACCCACTTATTGTTTTACCAAAATGGAAATTTCTTCTTTACCTTCCTGAATAAATACAGGAAAAACAACCTCTTTTGAAACTAAAAACATTGACTCAGCTGTGATTAGAAGATTTCTGCAGAACTAGACATTTCATGAAGTGCAATCCCATGAGTCCATTTGCACGAGAACAACAGAGACCTTTTGGGGTTGATATGGGTCACCACCCAGAGCGCCATTTTCCTCACGGGTTAGTTATAACACTTAATGAGAGGAAGTTATTATCTCAGTTAGGAGATTTATTTCTAATGCTTTTTGCATGTCCATCCTATAGAAAGAGAGCGCCCCCTTGTGTTCACAGGCGATCGCTATTTAAGCTGTGGTCACATCTGGGCTGAAATGTTCACTGAACAAAAATTATACAGTTTGAAATTTAAATTTGAGAAGAGCCAAAAAACAGAGCTGATTTAAAAATCTTGTGCCTTTTACAATCATCTTGAAATAAAATAATCGTTGGAACCAAAATTTACACTGAAGTCTGGACTGTGTGATTTTAAACTGACTATAAAATTATGGGAGCACTGTCTGGATATTTTTGCTCTAGTTTCTAAGATGAAATTATCTTAAAACACTTGAACTAAGACAAAACTTTATAGTCCAGAGTGAAAATGACCTCAGCAAAGTATATGGACTTTCTGACTGATCACTTTTTTTCATGGTTCAAAAAGAAGAGCCGTACCTTCAGTAGCAAAATCATCTTCATCCATGACAGTGAACCATCTCATGCTGCAAGGAATACCACTGTGCCACTGGAAGCTATGGGCATAAAAGGGGAGAAACTCATGGTGTGGTCACCTTCCTCCTCTGACCTCTGACCCTATTGAGAACCTTTGGAGTTTTCGCAAGCAGACGATCTGAGGGTGGAATGCAGTTCATATCAAACCAGCAGCTCTGGGAAGGTTTTCTGACATCCTGCAAAGAAATTCAAGCAGAAACTATCCACAAACTCACAAGTTCAATGGATGCAAGATTTGTGCATCCATTGATGCAAAAGGCCAAAATTTGAGCTTGTACTTTTTCATTAATATTAAAGAATTATTTATTTAAAATAAACTCCTATATCTTGCTGTAAAGTTACTTTTTAGTTACTTTTGATTTATTTCAAGAGTACTAAGATATTTGCACTAGAAACCAGATCAAAAATACTTTGTTTTATCCAATCTGCATTTACAGTTGTAATTACATGTTGTGCTGTTATTGGTGATTCTGCTCTCAGGAGTGAAGATCCTCTTCAGAGTGGGCCTGGTTCTCCTGAAATGCATGTTAGGAACCCAAGAGAAAGTCAAGTCGTGCCAAGGTTTATACGAGACGATGGAGCTGTTGAAAAAGATTCAGCCTCAGTACACACGTGAAGGCTTCCTGGTGCAGGAGGTAGCATTGCTCTTTTGTAACCTTTACTCGTTTGATCACCGTCTGTCTGAATCTGAGACGTCTCCACTACCTGTGTGTTTCAGATCATCGATCTACCGGTGTCTGAGAAGAACATTGAAAAGGAACATCAAGTTCAGCTGCGGCGTTGGAAGGAAAGTCACGGAGATCTAAGTTGCAAGTCCCCTCCGAGGATGCATGGCGCTAAGGCCATAATGTCCGCCGAGCCTCCGAGTCGGCAGGAGCTGAGACAAAGACCTACCATCATTGTTGAGTCTCCTTTGGAGTTGAAAACAGAAGCGGCGCCAGAGGACGAAGAGAAGGGAAGTAAAAAGACCGCAAAGGAAAACGGACATACGACCATCCTCCCACCAGACGGGATCATTAATCTCGGTGATCCGTCCCCAACCCTTCAACACACGACCACCCAGGGGTCCAAAGAGAGTCTGAGCAGTGCCGAGCACGACACATACCTTTAACCAGACCAGATTTACACCGGACTGTAGCATGAATCATTCCACAACGCTTTGTTTCAACATGAACGCTCATCCTACTTCACAGTTTTTAGTGACAAGATAAACATTAAATCTCTGCAGCAGCTGTGGAAAATGCTTTTTACTTTTTATAGCCACAACTCAGACTTCTAAGGTGTTAGACTAAGACATTTCACTAGACCAAATAGCATCCAGGAAACTTCTGGTTTGAAGTACCTCAAATTTTAGACAAGTGGTTTCTTTGGATTTTGCACTTATTTAAATGTATTTTATGCTAAAATCTTGCTGCCCCTATAAGCATAGGAGGCAAGGTTTTAAGCTGTCGAAGCAATAATTTTGGAATACACTTCAGTAATGGGCAATTCATGGTAAGAGGTGTTCATTCATTCTGCATGTCCAAAGTCAGTTCGTAAGGGTCATCCTGCGTATTTTAGTTCTTCCTCTGGTTCAACACGCATAAATCAAATGGTAGTTCATTAGGAGTACCTCTACTATACTTTGAGGTAATTGGACTATGTGAATCAGCCATGTTGGGATAAAGACTCATTTAAATCAGGCTGGTGGGGCGCTTGAGGACCAAGGCTGCACACCAAGGTCCTAATTAATGGGAGGAACCTTTTTAGAATATCTGACCTTTCCTTCCTCAGTTTTGCCCTGGTAGGTCACTACGTTTCCAATTTCTCAGCAATTCACACTAAGTCACAAACAGTTTTCAGCTGGTTCTATGAATCAGCAATTGCTGTTTTTGTCCACACGGGGGCGCGCTGACTGTTTTTTTTTTTTTTTTTAGTCAAAGCAGTGGTCCACTCTTGAGGTAAAACTTCACAGTCAGACATAGGAACCAGGTTCATCGGCGTTTTGTGTCAGTATGCCAAAGATTTGTTGTTTATATTTTTTAAATATTTGAGAAGAGGGTTTTGGTTTTCTCTGTTAACATTAATTTGTTAAAAGGGGACAAATGTATGAGAATGTAGAGATTTTTTGAATGTTTGCAGTTCCTTCCATTTGAAATGATATATTTTTAAAAAGAAGAGCTGATAAAAAGCTGTAATCTACAACAGTAAAGTCACTATTGATCTGGTGAGCCATAAACCTTTGATAACTATCTACATGTTAGCGTTGTTCCTCATTATCATTATATTATCATTATTATATAATATGGTGTCAAATGAAGGACGAAGTTTCAAATGTAGTCTTTTGCAATCAACATTTGCCAGTCCAACAAACTGTTTTAACGGATGTAAGTTGATGTACCAACATATCAATTGTCTTATGTCTGAACTTTTATTGTATAAGCCATTAAGGGAATCTGTTGATTTAAAACAAATTTAAAAAGTGTTTATGTGTGGTTTTGTGGTTCTTTTCTCCAAGAAAAAGTGAAGCTTTTTGTTAAATTTAAAGCATTTTGTGTTCTTATTCATGTCCATCACTTACATTTTGCCAAATGTTTATCTGCTGGCTAAAGCATAAAGCTTTCAATTCTATTTTAACATTGATGTGGTATTTACTGATAATCTGAGAATAAGTTATTTATATAGAACATAATGTGGTTCTGAATAAAGCAATTTTTAAATGGATCTAAATGCCAGCAGCATTACATAAAAAGTATAATTTCCCCAAGCAAAACGTTACTTGGTATTCGGTTTTTTTTAAACATGGGTTTTAAAGTACACAGGGATAAAATGTCTAAATAAATACATAATTTGATTGTGCTAGGTTTTGATTTGTATGGGAAAAAGACAGAAAAAGATAGTAGAAAGGTAAAAATTGTTTATATGCAGACTTTATTCTCTTAATCATAAATGTTAAGTATTTTCAAAAATAAGTTTCTCCAATTAACTTCTTTTTTACATTTTTTGGTTTTTAGTTCCACAACAGACATATAAGAATTAGGCTTAATTGAATATATGATACTAACTTCAATATTGTCATGTGCTTTTGCCTATTCCCTGTGTTTGCAATTTGGAGATGTGTGCGCTTCTCTATTTAACAGGGAGTCTAGCGAAAACCAAACTTCAATAATTTGCCATCATGTTCTCAGCACAAACATTTTATGCATTTTCAAAATTCATGCTCAAGCTTGCCTACCAGAGAATGTATAATTTACCAACTTCAAGAACTTGCAAAGAGCACATTCTGATTTTTAATGTGCTGCAGTTGCAGTTCTGGGAGAAGAAATGAAGACAAGGCGTAAAAGTCAAGCAAAGACAGGAGCCAGCAGTTGAATGGCTTCTGTGTTATCATTCAGCGCCCTCCCTGGTCCCTCCCTCCCTCACCCTTGCTGCAGCACACTTCCTCGGACACCTGTTCCTCCCTCTCTTTCAGCTCTTTGAGGCATTTGCATCTCAAATAGGCTAAATTCCCACAGCACCCTCTGAAGCTCGTCACGCAGCCTTTGGTCTCTGAATGGAGTCCTCCATGTACATACAGGCCTTCTTATTCTGCCCGCCCGGACAACAAACCTCAGCTGTGGTCCAGCAACGCTACACCCGACATTTTAAGTTTCCCTGGATTTAATTGTGGTCTTTTCAAAAAATTCCCATAAAGAATTTTATACATATATTGCTAAAGGATGCTTGTCATTGTGGCATCGTTGTCCATCTCCTCTCATCAAATTCATCCTCACTCATTTGCTTTTTGTTTATACACAAACAATACAAACTGTCTTAACCTCTCTTGTCTCTACCTCGCCCTTAATCACAGCCCATTCTCGACCCCCACCTGTCTGTTTTCAATGTCTCTGGCTGGACCCAAAACCCTGGGAGGGGGGTTCAATGGGAGACTGTCTTTATGGCTAATCTGCAGAGATGGGGGTGGAGACGTGACCCAGACATACCCCCCCAGACCACATTCAGAAACAAACTGAGTGGAGCTGTGGAGTTACTTTTCTCATAGGCAATATGGGAGCTCTTGCTTTCTCCAATATTAGTTCCAAAAGTTCAAATGGAAAACTTTTTTTTTTATTATTTCTGGGTCATCAAACTTGCATACGCAGGTTATTGGAGTCATTTTGCTTATTTAAGCAAGACAAAGCTAACCAAAGTTGAGGAAATTGTCATCTTCATATGTATTCGGTACATTTACTGGAGAAACACATGCAGCATATTATATGTGTTACATTAATAACACATAAACACCCAAACTGGGAGTCATGTTTGAGGCAACGTGTTGCTGCTAGATTTGTTGATGCAGCAAAATATGATCCACAATGTCCAGATATAGAGATCGAGATCATGAATAAACTTTTGAAGTCAGCAAACGCAGAAATACTTCACGGGTCAAAAGTTAACTTTAGTAAAGTTCAAAACTAGACACAGAGGCGCCCCAAAGCAAACGCACTCCTTTAAAAATACCAGTTTTTAAAACATTGTAAAATATTTTTAATGCAAAATAAATGGAAAACAAATCTGTTATTGAAAAACGAATGAAACGGTGCAATAATTCGCAAGTTTACATGCTCAACATGAAACCACACATCCACATATTTTTTTCTACTATTATTACTTGATTTAGATTAGTCAGAATCAGCGAAATTCTTTCTATTTGCTAAATGTCAGAGAACATGATTTTATTTGAAAAGTTTACATATATTTGCAGGAGGAATTTATTTTTAAATGGTATGACCGGGGTTTAATCTTTTGGGTTTGCTTCCACGAGTTTCTCACAATAGTTTGTTGGGTCAATTCATCCCGACAGAACTGGTGTCAGGTTTTCAGGTCGCCTCACTCTTCTTTACAGATCGATCCACATCCATGGATCGATTCTCTGTAGGATTGAGATCAGGGCTGCTGAGTGTATATGAACTGGCAAAATCACTCTATCAGCTGTGATAAGTTGTGTATTTTTTATATTTTTTTGCTTCATTTCCTGTTGATCACTTTTTCTGCAAAATTGTCAGTTTCTCTGATTTTAATCTTTATAGGTTTAAGTTTGAGTAAAATGAGTTTTGTTCTTTTAGTCTATGAACTGCTGGCAACATGTCTCTGAAATTCCAATCAAAAACAAATGAAAAGTATTTATTTGTAGAAAATGAGAAACGGCCAAATTAACAAAAAAGATGCAAAGAAAACAAGTTTCATTTCCATTTAGAAACAACAATACTAATGTTTCAACTCAGGCTCAGAAATCAATATTTGGTGGAATAACCAGCTTTTCAATGGGTTCAGTGCAGTGGGTTCTTTTTTCCAGAGCCATGTCTGCAGTTGACCTGTTTTGTACTCCCATTAATTCAAGACCTAATTCAAACAGTCTACTTATAACATCAGCGTTGTGGTCACTATAAATAAAACAGCCCCGTTTGATTATTCTCTTCTTTCCAGGTGCAGAAAACATAGAGAAATCTATTTAAGGAAAACCAAATCTCCTCTTCTTGAGTTACACATCATGTCTGTTGCCACCAGGTTTTAAAACGTATCTATTAATGTTGGTCCACAATTATCATGGCATACTCAAATAAACTGTAAGTAAGAGTACACCTTGCATGTGAGCTCTGTTTATTCTCTGTAGCTGTTTTTGGGATTGGCGAACACATCAAGGTGGATGATCTCACGATGCCATATGTGTGAAGCGTCTGGGAGATTATAGTCTAGTATCGCGAGCGGTAAAGCTCCACTAAAGCTTTTTGGTAACAAGGACTGAACGTCTGCAGCTTTATCCCCACCTGCCGCCCCCCATCACACCCCCACCCCGATTAGAGGGGCCAAAGGTCAGGGGGAGTTGAAACTAAAAACCCACCGTGAGTAAACTTTATGGGATTTTCTTCTGAGAAATTTAGATTACATGGTTACAAAAGGGAATGGAAGCAGTTGAAATTTTAGAGAAAATAAAACTAGAGCATGAAACTAACAATTTAGAAAAAAAAATCTTAAGTGTCGTTTAACTCAGAAGTTATTATCTTAAAAAGAGCAGGAAATGCCAACTACCTCAAACTGCAATCCTTATCAGTTGAAAGATTTTCCATGTTTTCCAGACAGAAAAACACTTTCTTAAATACTGACAGACATTTACTCAGAATAACTAAGAGCTCAAATCTTGCAGGCATTCCTGTTTGTGACCTTCCACGTGTTTGGGGGCAGAAGCTGCGGTGAAAAGTCTGAAGTAGCATAAGCTGCACGTGTGGGACAGGAAGCGGAGTGGAAGATGTCAGAGGTCAGACAGATGCTTTCTTTGTGGACAGTGGGCAGGAAGTTTGTGCGTCCTTTCTTGGTCCTTCTCAGGCTGACGGTAGCTGCGGTTCTAATGATCTCAGATCCGTCAGATTTTTGGACTCTGAGTTATAAATCGGAGCAGGAAATGATAACGAACCGCTGGTTTGGTTCCAGCTGGGGATCCCCCGGATCTTTTTTCACACATCTACTCCCAACTGGAAAAATAATGCCAAGTGTGATTTAATAGGTTAAAGGTGTTCTTATTCCTCTTTAGTATTCTGTATATGCTATTGTTTCTCACATTTTGATATCTTAGAATAGATCTTCATCCTTATCACACCCTCCTTTTCTCTTCCTTTAGTCTTCCCTTCTGCTCCATCATGGACTTGAGTTTGCTCTCCTGCACTACATCTCATTACGTCTACGACTATTGCTTATTTGTGAAGCATTTTAGAAACAACAATGGCTGTGACAAAGTGCTAGTTGACCTGATCATAATTTGGCATTTTAAGCATCCAATTTTACACTCTTGTCACAAATTTTCACCTGAAATTTGCTTTGTAAGAAAATCTGCACCGTTTTGCCCTTTTTTCCCTGATGCTGCAGCGTTCATGTAAGTTTTTTTGCGCTTTAAATAATTATGTCAGAAGAGAAGACGCATCTTACCGAATTCAAATTGCTATCGTCTTAAAACAAGAGTTGATATGAACAGAATTTGCTTAACCTTTGTTCACAAGAAAAAACACCAAAAGCTTTAAAACATGAGCATTACATCACATTAAATAAAACATGAAGAGGAATAAACATTATAACATTATAATAAGAGGCTAAAAATGAGGGAAATCATAAAGTGCGATGTTGAGGCTATAAAGCATGCAATCCTGTAAAGAAAACAATAAGCCGTGCCCTCTCTTACAGCCCAAAGCTCATTAGAGAGAAGGTCAGGCTGTTGTGTTTCTATGAATACAAATTAAAGCTGAAGCCAATAAACATATAAACTGCTGCAGTTTTAAGACTCTGAAAGGTCGTGGGGTTTCTTATGAGCGTAAAACCTGCTCACTTTCCTCCTGAATCAGATGTCCAGCACCGTTCTTCCCAGAAACGCTTGATTAGAGGCGTAAAACACTGAGAATCTAAAAATAATAAAGGAGGAAAAGCAAAAACCTACAGCTTGAGATGGAAAGTTTAGATGTTGCTGCCATAATGAAGGAATAAAAGCTCAGCCAAGTGAAAGGGCTTGGTTTAGCGGAGAACTAGCTGTGCTTGTTATTGTACGTGCCTGGCCATATTATCAAGAGGAAGCCTACACAGATAGAGCTTTTTGTTTACATTTCACTTCTTCCTTTCTTTGCGCTAACTTTCAGTGCCTGTTTTGTCCCCACAAGGACATGCAACGCATATCAAAGGACAAAATCCAACTCAGTACCTTGTGATCATTCATGCAATCGTTAAGGAATTGTTTCCATTTGTTTGATTTCAATTCAACCACATTTTTCCAACTCCTGAAAATAACATTATCTGCATCCTGCCAACTTTGCAGAGCTTTCCTTGAATTTCAAAAGCTGAAAATCTGCTACTCAAGAATTTGTTTTTTTTTCATTGGTCCTTTTTTCAGGAGCCAAAAATGTATCAGCGTAGTGAATTCTGAGATTTTAGAGCTAGTAATAATGTTCAAGATCCAAATATGTGCTCTTGATCATAAATAAAGTGAACATTTTCCATTTACACAAGAAAATTGATGGGTTTTTTAAATGGTTTTGAGTGAATAGAAAGTCAAGCAAGAAAGCAATCCAAAATCTCCATGTTCAGGCTCAAATAAAATATTGTAAAACATGATGTGTTTTATGATACTGAAGAATTTGGCAGCAATGACAAGAAGGTGAGGCATTCAGCGTTCAATATTTTGTTTCTTAGACCTTTATTTATGCACGTTGTCTCACTGAGATCCAAGATTTCATTGACAAAAGAGAGCTGTTTTACCATAAAACAAGCCAAAACAAGTAATTTAGAAATTTGACTCAGTTACATAAGCTAATAAAATATGAGGTAAAAATAAGAAAACATTTCTTTTTTCATTTAAGGAGATTTGAATTGTCCAAAAGGAATCAAAGTGGATAGTTAAAATGTCTGGAGGGTTAAAGGTGTGGCGTTCAGACCTAAAACTGTGGTGGTGGCAGCATCATGCTGTGGGTCTGTTTCACTGCCAGGAGAAGTCTGTGCAAATAGGGTGTCATTTAGAAAAGGTTAAATTTGGAAACTATTTGTGCACAATTGGATTTCCAAATTAAACAACTGTCTCAAATGCATAATTAGTTTAGGAACAGACCAAGATAACTGACATCCCAGCCAGCATACCTAGGTGGGCCCCATATGGGATATAAGTGGGCAGGCAATATGGGTCCCAAAAGGGTTTGTCCACGGTTTCCATGGTGGCCCCACATGGGTTTGCCCAAGTAAATTTTTATGGGTGCTAACTGGGCTTTCAGTGGGGCCCATGTGGTTAACTCACATGAGGCCCATCTGTGGCCCACTAGGGTGCTGTCAGGAATATTTACCTGGGTCCCAATTGGGTCTGAACTGGGCTAGAATATGGGTAACAAGTGGGTTTGTCCACGGTTTCCATGGTGGCCCCACATGGGTTTGCCCAGGTTGATTTCAATGGGTGCTAACTGGGCTTTCAGTGGGGCCCAGATGCCTTAATCCTGTAGGAACAATTCTCATCTAACCTGGATGTGAATTACATTCATAGATATGCAATCTTGATCAACAATCCAAAGTTTAGCTTAAAACGTGTTCAAATAAAAAATAAAAAAAAGAGATGAAAATTTTATTTTGCTCAAGGCTTTTATTTGGTAATTTAAAATATCGTCAGGAGTTATTTTTTACCTCACTACAGCAATTATTAGAACTTCATTAATACTCAGGGAATGGTGCCACAAAAAGAAATCTGCAATTATTCACGACATCTTTGAAAATAACAGAAGCTAGTTTACTATAACAAACTTATAAACAGATCTATAAATATATATCTATAGATGCACACAAATAAAGACACCTACATATTTTCCTACAGGTCTATAAATGTATACATCGAAATACTATCTATATAACTTTATACACGTATTTTCACATTGATACACACAATGTGAATATACACACCTATATAGATCTTTCACAATACATTTTTGTTAAACATTTTTAAAAATAACTACATACTAGCAGAATTTAAACTGAACCATTTCAACTATGTTACACATGGAGCACTGCTACTCGGATGTTGGCCTGATTAGGTTGCAGCCTTGGCATGATGGAGCCACTCCTTCAAAATTCTCTGATGACTGATTCATCACATGTAATGAACAAATGACTACAGCTGCTATCAGGTTCCTCTACACTGCACTAAGGTACCAGCGATGCTGGAACAATGACAGTGAGCCAACACGAGCTCCCCACAGACATTTTGTGCATGCTGAAAGCAGTCAAGGATTTCTCACACTCCATGAGGCGCAATGAAATGAATACTCCAGAAAACCTCCAGATTCTAAGGTTATGAGTCGAGCCCTGGTGTTTTTTTTTTTTATGTCATGTCTTAGCCCATCTCAGACTAATACATTATTTTTTAATCAAAATCATAGTAATTCTAAGCAATTTGGCCTATTTTCAGGAATTTTGCTGTCCCACTCTAAAACCCTGCCCTCAAGCTAAGAAAGTTCTTGCCAAAAACCTGCCAATGTTTGTTGAAGTGTACACTCAGCTGCTTGGATAAACTTCATGTTCTTCCCTCTGAGTCCTTGTTCTTCACAGGTTTATGGGACACTTACGATATTTTGGAAGTTGGACTTGGTTCTTGCAATGCTGTGCACTTAATATTTTGAAACTCCCCCGGTAAATCAACATCAGACAAGATGTAAACAGTGATCAACGGTATGTTTGAGCACTGCTTGTTCAATCTGCGTCCCCACCAGACAGAGATCTAGTGAACATCTGAATCTTTGGTTTTTAGTTTGTTTTATAATCAGCCCTTGTCGAAACAGTAACACCTACAGCTTTCACATGGTTATGCTGTTGTGTAATCCGTCCATCCAAGAACTGACTGTTTGCTAATGCTATTATATTCAATGAAGAAGAAAATCGATGTCAAAGATGACATCATGTCAATCACTGATTTCTGATTCTTAAATGCTTGAAACTATATATAATGTGTGTGTATATATATATATATATATGTATAGTGAATAAATGGCTTAAGACCATTTATACCACAGCAGGAATGGAAAATCACAAATGTAAAAATTAAATCATATACAAATCTATTGATCTCTTCATGTTAAATAAATAGAAATATTACTTTTTATGTAAGTATTTATCTCAGCTTGAATAATGCAGAACTGAGCTGATCGTTTCCATAGCAACGATCAGAAGCAAGAGTTGCGCCTGAAGCCCAGTGAGCTCACTGATGAGGTCATCGATGACATCATGTCCATCACAGAAGATCAAAGAAGTTCTGATTCTTAAATGCTTGAAACCGTCAGTCAGAACCAGACCGTTCTTTGGATTTTGTTGGTACACATATATTTGCGTGTTATATATAATGTTCCGTTTATCTGAGGCGTTAGTGCCATTTTTTCTACCCTTAGGATGGGGAATAGGATACGCAGTGTCGACTGGATTGAAAAAGGTGTGTGATAGCTTCTTTCCTGGGGAGGATTCGAGCGAAGACCAGCAAAGGGAGGAGGATGTCCGCCGTCACCTGTGGAGATTCCAGCCACATCTACATGATGAAAGAACAAACCGTGAAGGCAGAAGACGAGCATGTTTTCACTGCAGACAACGACTGCAGTGAAGACATGTGCCAAAATGGCCTGATTTATGTTTATGAGAAAATGTAAGTCAGTCCATTTTGGCACATGTCTTCATTGCAGACTGCAGTGAAGACATGCCACAAAATGGACAGATTTATATTTTCAAGAAATCGTGAATTTTACAGTTTCTCCAGGCCCTCCTCTGGAAGACGATAAAGATGCCTTAGAAGAGGAGCTAAAAATACTCAATTTAGAAGAAAAAAACCAAAACACGTAATTAGGAAACAATTTGAGGCTGGAGAAATCTGACTGGGACCAAACATGTGTGTGATTTATGGGATAAAAGTATAAAAAGTTTAGACAGGTTTCCTGTTGCAGGTTTCTCTCCGGGTACTCCGGCTTCCTGCCATAGTCTGAAATCACCACTGTTTAGTTAATTGGCCTCTAAATTCTGTTAGTATGGTTAAAACACATTTTTGTGATTGAAAACCATTTTGTGGGTTTGAATCAGTTCCTGGGTTCTTCTGCCTTCACGGCTTGTTCTCCTGCATCAGTGGACTCTCTCCAGGTTCCCAGGCCTCCTCCCAAAGTCCTTACTGGTCTTTGCCTCGAGTTTTCTCCCCTTGCTTTTACTTAAAGTCGTTTTGGCTACTAGAGCCTAAATTCTGTTCAGCAAATGTCAAAAATACATTTTGCAATTATATTGCGTAAATATCAAAAGTAGTTTTGTGTTTGCAGGTTTCTCTCCGGGCGCTCCGGCTTCCTGCTCCAGTCTGAAATCACTGCTTGTTAATTGATCTTGAAATTCTACTTAGGCGTAAGTAGAAACTTTGCTGCTACTTAATTGTTAGTTTATAACGATTACATAAACAATATGTCTCCACTTATATGGTTAAACTGAAGGGGAGACTGTTTAATGTTTACAACAGAAACATTTGTATGTATTGTCTGGAAAATTAGAAATAAGATTTTAATATTGATAATTATTATGGCGTTTAGTTGCACAACTTTATGGACTCGTTCATGGCTGTTTTCACGTTTATTGCGCCGTTCCTATTAGTTTCGATGTTTGATTTTCTGCAGCGCAACGCGAAGCTCGACGTCAATCAGATGTCAAATATTAACCTGATATTAACAAAGACAGAGCGCGACGTATCATCCGGGAAATGATGGACAGAGAGAGTCTAACTAAAATGTCAGACAGATTCCAGGTTTTATGTTTATTTACTAAGCCCAAAAACCGCGACTCATTAAATCTACAAGCAACTTAGAAAAACAAAGCTGCTTATAATGATCGGAGTTGGCGAGCGAAACTAGAAAATTGTTCCTGTTTTTCCTGCAACAAAATACGCATCTCCCTCAACTGTTTATGTTTCTGTCGCTGCTGATACTGTTGCATGGACTCTCCAAGGCGCGTAGAAGTAAAATTTAATGACAAAAGAAAATAGTAACGCAAAGTAATTTAGATCAGTAACTGTAGTCTGACTATTGGATTTGAAATAGTAACGCATTAGATTACTCGATACTGAAAATAGTAATCAGTTATATATATATATCTTTATAAACAAATATATATGAATATATAGTTTATATATGTATATATAAACTATATAACCCTTCATATATATATGTATATATATATATATATATATATATATATATATATATATATATATATATATATATATATATATATATATATATATATATATATATATATATATATATAATGATATATAATGATGATATAATATTTTGAAACTCCCCTGGCTAAATCAACATCAGACAAGATGTAAACAGTGATCAACGGTATGTTTGAGCACTGCTTGTTCAATCTGCGTCCCCACCAGACAGAGATCTAGTGAACATCTGAATCTTTGGTTTTTAGTTTGTTTTATAATCAGCCCTTGTCGAAACAGTAACACCTACAGCTTTCACATGGTTATGCTGTTGTGTAATCCGTCCATCCAAGAACTGACTGTTTGCTAATGCTATTATATTCAATGAAGAAGAAAATCGATGTCAAAGATGACATCATGTCAATCACTGATTTCTGATTCTTAAATGCTTGAAACTATATATAATGTGTGTGTATATATATATATATATATATGTATAGTGAATAAATGGCTTAAGACCATTTATACCACAGCAGGAATGGAAAATCACAAATGTAAAAATTAAATCATATACAAATCTATTGATCTCTTCATGTTAAATAAATAGAAAATATTACTTTTATGTAAGTATTTATCTCAGCTTGAATAATGCAGAACTGAGCTGATCGTTTCCATAGCAACGATCAGAAGCAAGAGTTGCGCCTGAAGCCCAGTGAGCTCACTGATGAGGTCATCGATGACATCATGTCCATCACAGAAGATCAAAGAAGTTCTGATTCTTAAATGCTTGAAACCGTCAGTCAGAACCAGACCGTTCTTTGGATTTTGTTGGTACACATATATTTGCGTGTTATATATAATGTTCCGTTTATCAGAGGCGTTAGTGCCATTTTTCTACCTTTAGGATGGGGAATAGGATACGCAGTGTCGACTGGATTGAAAAAGGTTTGTGATAGCTTCTTTCCTGGGAGGATTCGAGCGAAGACCAGCAAAGGGAGGAGGACGTCCGCCGTCACCTGTGGAGATTCCAGCCACATCTACATGATGAAAGAACAAACCGTGAAGGCAGAAGACGAGCATGTTTTCACTGCAGACAGCGACTGCAGTGAAGACATGTGCCAAAATGGCCTGATTTATGTTTATGAGAAAATGTAAGTCAGTCCATTTTGGCACATGTCTTCATTGCAGACTGCAGTGAAGACATGCCACAAAATGGACAGATTTATATTTTCAAGAAATCGTGAATTTTACAGTTTCTCCAGGCCCTCCTCTGGAAGATGATAAAGATGCCTTAGAAGAGGAGCTAAAAATACTCAATTTAGAAGAAAAAAACCAAAACACGTAATTAGGAAACAATTTGAGGCTGGAGAAATCTGACTGGGACCAAACATGTGTGTGATTTATGGGATAAAAGTATAAAAAGTTTAGACAGGTTTCCTGTTGCAGGTTTCTCTCCGGGTACTCCGGCTTCCTGCCATAGTCTGAAATCACCACTGTTTAGTTAATTGGCCTCTAAATTCTGTTAGTATGGTTAAAACACATTTTTGTGTTTGAAAACCATTTTGTGGGTTTGAATCAGTTCCTGGGCTCTTCTGCCTTCACGGCTTGTTCTCCTGCATCAGTGGACTCTCTCCAGGTTCCCAGGCCTCCTCCCAAAGTCCTTACTGGTCTTTGCCTCGAGTTTTCTCCCCTTGCTTTTACTTAAAGTCGTTTTGGCTACTAGAGCCTAAATTCTGTTCAGCAAATGTCAAAAATACATTTTGCAATTATATTGCGTAAATATCAAAAGTAGTTTTGTGTTTGCAGGTTTCTCTCCGGGCGCTCCGGCTTCCTGCTCCAGTCTGAAATCACTGCTTGTTAATTGATCTTGAAATTCTACTTAGGCGTAAGTAGAAACTTTGCTGCTACTTAATTGTTAGTTTATAACGATTACATAAACAATATGTCTCCACTTATATGGTTAAACTGAAGGGGAGACTGTTTAATGTTTACAACAGAAAAACATTTGTATGTATTGTCTGGAAAATTAGAAATAAGATTTTAATATTGATAATTATTATGGCGTTTAGTTGCACAACTTTATGGACTCGTTCATGGCTGTTTTCACGTTTATTGCGCCGTTCCTATTAGTTTCGATGTTTGATTTTCTGCAGCGCAACGCGAAGCTCGACGTCAATCAGATGTCAAATATTAACCTGATATTAACAAAGACAGAGCGCGACGTATCATCCGGGAAATGATGGACAGAGAGAGTCTAACTAAAATGTCAGACAGATTCCAGGTTTTATGTTTATTTACTAAGCCCAAAAACCGCGACTCATTAAATCTACAAGCAACTTAGAAAAACAAAGCTGCTTATAATAATCGGACTTGGCGAGCGAAACTAGAAAATAGTTCCTGTTTTTCCTGCAACAAAATACGCATCTCCCTCCACTGTTTATGTTTCTGTCGCTGCTGATACTGTTGCATGGACTCTCCAAGGCGCGTAGAAGTAAAATTTAATGACAAAAGAAAATAGTAACGCAAAGTAATTTAGATCAGTAACTGTAGTCTGACTATTGGATTTGAAATAGTAACGCGTTAGATTACTCGATACTGAAAATAGTAATCAGTTATATATATATATCTTTATAAACAAATATATATGAATATATAGTTTATATATGTATATATAAACTATATAACCCTTCATATATATATGTTTATATATATATATATATATATATATATAAAAATATAATGATATATAATGATGATATAATATTTTGAAACTCCCCCGGCTAAATCAACATCAGACAAGATGTAAACAGTGATCAACGGTATGTTTGAGCACTGCTTGTTCAATCTGCGTCCCCACCAGACAGAGATCTAGTGAACATCTGAATCTTTGGTTTTTAGTTTGTTTATAATCAGCCCTTGTCGAAACAGTAACACCTACAGCTTTCACATGGTTATGCTGTTGTGTAATCCGTCCATCCAAGAACTGACTGTTTGCTAATGCATTATATTCAATGAAGAAGAAAATCGATGTCAAAGATGACATCATGTCAATCACTGATTTCTGATTCTTAATGCTTGAAACTATATATAATGTGTGTGTATATATATATATATATATATATGTATAGTGAATAAATGGCTTAAGACCATTTATACCACAGCAGGAATGGAAAATCACAAATGTAAAAATTAAATCATATACAAATCTATTGATCTCTTCATGTTAAATAAATAGAAAATATTACTTTTTATGTAAGTATTTATCTCAGCTTGAATAATGCAGAACTGAGCTGATCGTTTCCATAGCAACGATCAGAAGCAAGAGTTGCGCCTGAAGCCCAGTGAGCTCACTGATGAGGTCATCGATGACATCATGTCCATCACAGAAGATCAAAGAAGTTCTGATTCTTAAATGCTTGAAACCGTCAGTCAGAACCAGACCGTTCTTTGGATTTTGTTGGTACACATATATTTGCGTGTTATATATAATGTTCCGTTTATCAGAGGCGTTAGTGCCATTTTTTTCTACCTTTAGGATGGGGAATAGGATACGCAGTGTCGACTGGATTGAAAAAGGTTTGTGATAGCTTCTTTCCTGGGGAGGATTCGAGCGAAGACCAGCAAAGGGAGGAGGACGTCCGCCGTCACCTGTGGAGATTCCAGCCACATCTACATGATGAAAGAACAAACCGTGAAGGCAGAAGACGAGCATGTTTTCACTGCAGACAGCGACTGCAGTGAAGACAGTGCCAAAATGGCCTGATTTATGTTTATGAGAAAATGTAAGTCAGTCCATTTTGGCACCTGTCTTCATTGCAGACTGCAGTGAAGATGCCACAAAATGGACAGATTTATATTTTCAAGAAATCGTGAATTTTACAGTTTCTCCAGGCCCTCCTCTGGAAGATGATAGATGCCTTAGAAGAGGAGCTAAAAATACTCAATTTAGAAGAAAAAACCAAAACACGTAATTAGGAAACAATTTGAGGCTGGAGAAATCTGACTGGGACCAAACATGTGTGTGATTTATGGGATAAAAGTATAAAAAGTTTAGACAGGTTTCCTGTTGCAGGTTTCTCTCCGGGTACTCCGGCTTCCTGCATAGTCTGAAATCACCACTGTTTAGTTAATTGGCCTCTAATTCTGTTAGTATGGTTAAAACACATTTTTGTGTTTGAAAACCATTTTGTGGGTTTGAATCAGTTCCTGGGCTCTTCTGCCTTCACGGCTTGTTCTCCTGCATCAGTGGACTCTCTCCAGGTTCCCAGGCCTCCTCCCAAAGTCCTTACTGGTCTTTGCCTCGAGTTTTCTCCCCTTGCTTTACTTAAAGTCGTTTTGGCTACTAGAGCCTAAATTCTGTTCAGCAAATGTCAAAAATACATTTTGCAATTATATTGCGTAAATATCAAAAGTAGTTTTGTGTTTGCAGGTTTCTCTCCGGGCGCTCCGGCTTCCTGCTCCAGTCTGAAATCACTGCTTGTTAATTGATCTTGAAATTCTACTTAGGCGTAAGTAGAAACTTTGCTGCTACTTAATTGTTAGTTTATAACGATTACATAAACAATATGTCTCCACTTATATGGTTAAACTGAAGGGGAGACTGTTTAATGTTTACAACAGAAACATTTGTATGTATTGTCTGGAAAATTAGAAATAAGATTTTAATATTGATAATTATTATGGCGTTTAGTTGCACAACTTTATGGACTCGTTCATGGCTGTTTTCACGTTTATTGCGCCGTTCCTATTAGTTTCGATGTTTGATTTTCTGCAGCGCAACGCGAAGCTCGACGTCAATCAGATGTCAAATATTAACCTGATATTAACAAAGACAGAGCGCGACGTTTCATCCGGGAAATGATGGACAGAGAGAGTCTAACTAAAATGTCAGACAGATTCCAGGTTTTATGTTTATTTACTAAGCCCAAAAACCGCGACTCATTAAATCTACAAGCAACTTAAAAAAACAAAGGTGCTTATAATGATCGGACTTGGCGAGCGAAACTAGAAAATTGTTCCGTTTTTCCTGCAACAAAATACGCATCTCCCTCAACTGTTTATGTTTCTGTCGCTGCTGATACTGTTGCATGGACTCTCCAAGGCGCGTAGAAGTAAAATTTAATGACAAAAGAAAATAGTAACGCAAAGTAATTTAGATCAGTAACTGTAGTCTGACTATTGGATTTGAAATAGTAACGCGTTAGATTACTCGATACTGAAAATAGTAATCAGTTATATATATATATATCTTTATAAACAAATATATATGAATATATAGTTTATATATGTATATATAAACTTCATATATATATATATATATATATATATATATATATATATATATATATATATATATATATATAAAAATATAATGATATATAATGATGATATAATATTTTGAAACTCCCCGGCTAAATCAACATCAGACAAGATGTAAACAGTGATCAACGGTATGTTTGAGCACTGCTTGTTCAATCTGCGTCCCCACCAGACAGAGATCTAGTGAACATCTGAATCTTTGGTTTTAGTTTGTTTTATAATCAGCCCTTGTCGAAACAGTAACACCTACAGCTTTCACATGGTTATGCTGTTGTGTAATCCGTCCATCCAAGAACTGACTGTTTGCTAATGCTATTATATTCAATGAAGAAGAAAATCGATGTCAAAGATGACATCATGTCAATCACTGATTTCTGATTCTTAAATGCTTGAAACTATATATAATGTGTTGTGTATATATATATATATATATATATGTATAGTGAATAAATGGCTTAAGACCATTTATACCACAGCAGGAATGGAAAATCACAAATGTAAAAATTAAATCATATACAAATCTATTGATCTCTTCATGTTAAATAAATAGAAAATATTACTTTTTATGTAAGTATTTATCTCAGCTTGAATAATGCAGAACTGAGCTGATCGTTTCCATAGCAACGATCAGAAGCAAGAGTTGCGCCTGAAGCCCAGTGAGCTCACTGATGAGGTCATCGATGACATCATGTCCATCACAGAAGATCAAAGAAGTTCTGATTCTTAAATGCTTGAAACCGTCAGTCAGAACCAGACCGTTCTTTGGATTTTGTATATATATATATTTGCGTGTTTTTATAATGTTCCGTTTATCAGAGGCGTTGGTGCCATTTTTTCTACCTCTTGGATGGGGAATAGGATACGCAGTGTCGACTGGATTTAAAAAGGTTTGTGATAGCTTCTTCCTGGGGAGGATTCGAGCGAAGACCAGCAAAGGGAGGAGGACGTCCGCCGTCACCTGTGGAGATTCCAGCCACATCTACATGATGAAAGAACAAACCGTGAAGGCAGAAGACGAGCATGTTTTCACTGCAGACAGCGACTGCAGTGAAGACATGTGCCAAAATGGCCTGATTTATGTTTATGAGAAAATGTAAGTCAGTCCATTTTGGCACATGTCTTCATTGCAGACTGCAGTGAAGACATGCCACAAAATGGACAGATTTATATTTTCAAGAAATCATGAATTTTACAGTTTCTCCAGGCCCTCCTCTGGAAGATGATAAAGATGTCTTAGAAGAGGAGCTAAAAATACTCAATTTAGAAGAAAAAAACCAAAACACGTAATTAGGAAACAATTTGAGGCTGGAGAAATCTGACTGGGACCAAACATGTGTGTGATTTATGGGATAAAAGTATAAAAAGTTTAGACAGGTTTCCTGTTGCAGGTTTCTCTCCGGGTACTCCGGCTTCCTGCCATAGTCTGAAATCACCACTGTTTAGTTAATTGGCCTCTAAATTCTGTTAGTATGGTTAAAACACATTTTTGTGTTTGAAAACCATTTTGTGGGTTGAATCAGTTTCCTGGGCTCTTCTGCCTTCACGGCTTGTTCTCCTGCATCAGTGGACTCTCTCCAGGTTCCCAGGCCTCCTCCCAAAGTCCTTACTGGTCTTTGCCTCGAGTTTTCTCCCCTTGCTTTTACTTAAAGTCGTTTTGGCTACTAGAGCCTAAATTCTGTTCAGCAAATGTCAAAAATACATTTTGCAATTATATTGCGTAAATATCAAAAGTAGTTTTGTGTTTGCAGGTTTCTCTCCGGCGCTCCGGCTTCCTGCTCCAGTCTGAAATCACTGCTTGTTAATTGATCTTGAAATTCTACTTAGGCGTAAGTAGAAACTTTGCTGCTACTTAATTGTTAGTTTATAACGATTACATAAACAATATGTCTCCACTATATGGTTAAACTGAAGGGGAGACTGTTTAATGTTTACAACAGAAACATTTGTATGTATTGTCTGGAAAATTAGAAATAAGATTTTAATATTGATAATTATTATGGCGTTTAGTTGCACAACTTTATGGACTCGTTCATGGCTGTTTTCACGTTTATTGCGCCGTTCCTATTAGTTTCGATGTTTGATTTTCTGCAGCGCAACGCGAAAGCTCGACGTCAATCAGATGTCAAATATTAACCTGATATTAACAAAGACAGAGCGCGACGTATCATCCGGGAAATGATGGACAGAGAGAGTCTAACTAAAATGTCAGACAGATTCCAGGTTTTATGTTTATTTACTAAGCCCAAAAACCGCGACTCATTAATCTACACAGCAACTTAGAAAACACAGCTGCTTATAATGATCGGAGTTGGCGAGCGAAACTAGAAAATAGTTCCTGTTTTTCCTGCAACAAAATACGCATCTCCCTCCACTGTTTATGTTTCTGTCGCTGCTGATACTGTTGCATGGACTCTCCAAGGCGCGTAGAAGTAAAATTTAATGACAAAAGAAAATAGTAACGCAAAGTAATTTAGATCAGTAACTGTAGTCTGACTATTGGATTTGAAATAGTAACGCGTTAGATTACTCGATACTGAAAATAGTAATCAGTTATATATATATATCTTTATAAACAAATATATATGAATATATAGTTTATATATGTATATATAAACTATATAACCCTTCATATATATATGTTTATATATATATATATAATATATATATATTATATATATATATAAAAAATATAATGATATATAATGATGAATAATATTTTGAAACTCCCCCGGCTAAATCAACATCAGACAAGATGTAACAGTGATCAACGGTATGTTTGAGCACTGCTTGTTCAATCTGCGTCCCCACCAGACAGAGATCTAGTGAACATCTGAATCTTTGGTTTTTAGTTTGTTTTATAATCAGCCCTTGTCGAAACAGTAACACCTAGCTTTCACATGGTTATGCTGTTGTGTAATCCGTCCATCCAAGAACTGACTGTTTGCTAATGCTATTATATTCAATGAAGAAGAAAATCGATGTCAAAGATGACATCATGTCAATCACTGATTTCTGATTCTTAAATGCTTGAAACTATATATAATGTGTGTGTATATATATATATATATATATATGTATAGTGAATAAATGGCTTAAGACCATTTATACCACAGCAGGAATGGAAAATCACAAATGTAAAAATTAAATCATATACAAATCTATTGATCTCTTCATGTTAATAAATAGAAAATATTACTTTTTATGTAAGTATTTATCTCAGCTTGAATAATGCAGAACTGAGCTGATCGTTTCCATAGCAACGATCAGAAGCAAGAGTTGCGCCTGAAGCCCAGTGAGCTCACTGATGAGGTCATCGATGACATCATGTCCATCACAGAAGATCAAAAGTTCTGATTCTTAAATGCTTGAAACCGTCAGTCAGAACCAGACCGTTCTTTGGATTTTGTTGGTACACATATATTTGCGTGTTATATATAATGTTCCGTTTATCAGAGGCGTTAGTGCCATTTTTTCTACCATTAGGATGGGGAATAGGATACGCAGTGTTGACTGGATTGAAAAAGGTTTGTGATAGCTTCTTTCCTGGGGAGGATTCGAGCGAAGACCAGCAAAGGGAGGAGGACGTCCGCCGTCACCTGTGGAGATTCCAGCCACATCTACATGATGAAAGAACAAACCGTGAAGGCAGAAGACGAGCATGTTTTCACTGCAGACAGCGACTGCAGTGAAGACATGTGCCAAAATGGCCTGATTTATGTTTATGAGAAAATGTAAGTCAGTCAATTTTGGCACATGTCTTCATTGCAGACTGCAGTGAAGACATGCCACAAAATGGACAGATTTATATTTTCAAGAATCGTGAATTTTACAGTTTCTCCAGGCCCTCCTCTGGAAGATGATAAAGATGCCTTAGAAGAGGAGCTAAAAATACTCAATTTAGAAGAAAAAAACCAAAACACGTAATTAGGAAACAATTTGAGGCTGGAGAAATCTGACTGGGACCAAACATGTGTGTGATTTATGGGATAAAAGTATAAAAAGTTTAGACAGGTTCCTGTTGCAGGTTTCTCTCCGGGTACTCCGGCTTCCTGCCATAGTCTGAAATCACCACTGTTTAGTTAATTGGCCTCTAAATTCTGTTAGTATGGTTAAAACACATTTTTGTGATTGAAAACCATTTTGTGGGTTTGAATCAGTTCCTGGGCTCTTCTGCCTTCACGGCTTGTTCTCCTGCATCAGTGGGCTCTCTCCAGGTTCCCAGGCCTCTTCCCAAAGTCCTTACTGGTCTTTGCCTCGAGTTTTCTCCCCTTGCTTTTACTTAAAGTCGTTTTGGCTACTAGAGCCTAAATTCTGTTCAGCAAATGTCAAAAATACATTTTGCAATTATATTGCGTAAATATCAAAAGTAGTTTTGTGTTTGCAGGTTTCTCTCCGGGCGCTCCGGCTTCCTGCTCCAGTCTGAAATCACTGCTTGTTAATTGATCTTGAAATTCTACTTAGGCGTAAGTAGAAACTTTGCTGCTACTTAATTGTTAGTTTATAACGATTACATAAACAATATGTCTCCACTTATATGGTTAAACTGAAGGGGAGACTGTTTAATGTTTACAACAGAAACATTTGTATGTATTGTCTGGAAAATTAGAAATAAGATTTTAATATTGATAATTATTATGGCGTTTAGTTGCACAACTTTATGGACTCGTTCATGGCTGTTTTCACGTTTATTGCGCCGTTCCTATTAGTTTCGATGTTTGATTTTCTGCAGCGCAACGCGAAGCTCGACGTCAATCAGATGTCAAATATTAACCTGATATTAACAAAGACAGAGCGCGACGTATCATCCGGGAAATGATGGACAGAGAGAGTCTAACTAAAATGTCAGACAGATTCCAGGTTTTATGTTTATTTACTAAGCCCAAAAACCGCGACTCATTAAATCTACAAGCAACTTAGAAAAACAAAGCTGCTTATAATGATCGGAGTTGGCGAGCGAAACTAGAAAATTGTTCCTGTTTTTCCTGCAACAAAATACGCATCTCCCTCAACTGTTTATGTTTCTGTCGCTGCTGATACTGTTGCATGGACTCTCCAAGGCGCGTAGAAGTAAAATTTAATGACAAAAGAAAATAGTAACGCAAAGTAATTTAGATAAGTAACTGTAGTCTGACTATTGGATTTGAAATAGTAACGCGTTAGATTACTCGATACTGAAAATAGTAATCAGTTATATATATATCTTTAAACAAATATATATGAATATATAGTTTATATATGTATATATAAACTATATAACCCTTCATATATATATGTTTATATATATATATATATATATAATAATATATATATATATATATATATATAAAAATATAATGATATATAATGATGATATAATATTTTGAAACTCCCCCGGCTAAATCAACATCAGACAAGATGTAAACAGTGATCAACGGTATGTTTGAGCACTGCTTGTTCAATCTGCGTCCCCACCAGACAGAGATCTAGTGAACATCTGAATCTTTGGTTTTTAGTTTGTTTTATAATCAGCCCTTGTCGAAACAGTAACACCTACAGCTTTCACATGGTTATGCTGTTGTGTAATCCGTCCATCCAAGAACTGACTGTTTGCTAATGCTATTATATTCAATGAAGAAGAAAATCGATGTCAAAGATGACATCATGTCAATCACTGATTTCTGATTCTTAAATGCTTGAAACTATATATAATGTGTGTGTATATATATATATATATAGTGAATAAATGGCTTAAGACCATTTAAGCTTCAGAGCTCATCAGAAATTTGTGGAGTATTTTTAAAATCAAGGCTTCATTTTGATACAAATTATGCCTGCTGATTATAGATATGAATATAGAAAATATGAGCTAAGAAATAATGTTAAAACCAAGTTGGGTGATGCTACAGATGTAAGATGAGTGGGTGTAAAAATAAGTTCATATTCACACCTTTGAATGTGTAAATATGTTTTACTACTGTTATTCTCTTGTTTGTTTTTGTTTTTTCATTTATTTTCTTTGCATATCATATTATGTTCAGTTAAACACAAAGGACGCAGCAAATTCCAAGAAAAGTAATCCTGTTCCACTTTTGGACCACAAATGTTTTAGGGGTGAAGAATCTGGAATCAGTTGTTGTTAAAGAAAAATAAATAGATAAACTTACTGTCACAAGATGCAAATGCACATCACTATTCTAACGTTTGCACCGGGTCAATTTAGGTCAAAGTAAAACTGGTGGAACCTTTGAAACCGGATTTTCCCTGTTTGGTGGCCAAATGTTTTGCTGTTTCAGTCCATAATGAGACATGCACCTTGTAAAAGTCCCTTGGCACTGTTTGTTACGTGTTTACCTCTGCATGGGATGTTTGTTAAGTCGTTTCTGCCGTGTCGATGGTGTTTTTCATTCATCTGCATCAATCTGAAGTTACTTCCTGCCATTGTTGTGTCACATCCCCACTGTCTCCTCTCTTCCTGTCAATCTCGTCCTCCTTTTCCTCAGCAAGGAAGCTGGAAGCTTGAAGAGGATACACACTGGGAGCGGAGGAGAAGGGGGGAGCGCTGTCGTTGTGTAAGGTTGTGTGATTGCGAGAGCGAAGCTGAGCTGCTGAGGCCCTGATAAGACGCTGATGGTGTGCAGAAGAAGCATCAGCGGGTTATGATAACGCCAAAGTAAACATTGGCCCAAGCTTGGCAAACGTAGGTCACACACTGTAAAATGGTTCACGTTTCGAGGTGATTTTAGTCAAGCTGAGGAGACAGGTTTTCAATATTAAGTGCTTAAAATCAAAACTTAGATTCATCATATTTATTAAATGATCTTGAGTGTGAACAAAAGAGATGATTATAGATTTCAAAACAGAATCATTTTGGAACAAAGATGTATCAAACCTCCCATGAATTAAAAACTGCTGCAGTACCTGAGTCTGAAACTCTGAAAGTGGAACCTTTCAAGCTCAACTAATGTTGGACGAGCAAAATATCTGAGAAACGTTTATGCTCAGATGAAAAAGATTCAGCTGTTTTGAAACATTAACAAGTTGCATAGATTCAGATTCAAAACCAGCACCAATTATCAAGCACGGCGGCGGCAGCATTATGCTGAAGGTCTTTTTTGCTATATATTTGTGCACTGTTTGCAAAGTGGGTGTAATAAAGAATAAGCACCTGTGGTTGAAATTTGTACAGAACTTGGTGTTCAAAAAGTTAAATTATACTAAATTTATCAAAATGATTTTGATGTTAAAATCCTCTTCTTCAACCTCACTGAATATTTGCTTTAAAATCTTAAAAACGGAACAAGCCAATCTAAATTAGCTCTGGCAATTCTCCAAGAAAAGCAGTGAAATTTAATGAAATATGTACCGTGTTTTTCAAACAATAATCTGCTGCTTTTCTGTGGATTTTTCTTCAACCACCAGGGGGCTCTATAGCAGGAAGTGAATCATTGGAAGTCAAAATTGGAAATCAAAGAAGAAAGTGCTGATTTTATTTAGAACAAGCACAGACTAGCAACAGGCATGATGGAGAAATGTTGTCATATGATCCAGCTTTTAAGTTGAAGGCTTTCGATCTGTCAGTACAGGAGGGAAATAGACGTAACTCAACGTGAACAAATCTATGAGTCGGTGTATGTACGTTGGTTTTTTGTTTTTGCTTGTTTTTTTATTTGTAGGTGCGGCTTATAGTACGGTGCGCTCTATAGTCCAGAAAATACGGTATTTATCAGAACCTGTATGGATTCCAGAAAGTCTCTGGGAAATTCAAACCTGTTCAGGCAGCTCTTGTTTGTTGAAATCTTCTGCAGTTGTATGTTTTGTATTTGTTCAAACTTGCAAAAATAACACCACTGGCATTAAAAACTTGCTTTATAATAAATTCATGCTGATGATCAGACTTTAGAAATACACTCCAACTTCAGCATTGGAAGTTGAAGTGCATTTAAATCCAGGAAGACATGCTGGTATGAATTGCAGGTTTTCTGTCTGCAGCTTATTGTTTCACTCAGTCCCGCACCTCTTCAAGATTTCTTTTCATGCATCATTGTTGTAATATGTGGTTTTAGTTTCAATCTCTTTGGTGGCGCCTTTTTTTAAATTATGTTTTCTGTAGTTTGAGTTTTTCCACTGGAGAATCCTCTAATACTAAAACAGCCATTCCCAGTAACTTAATCCTTTTTCTTATAATTATGTATCGTTTTTAACTCACTATATAATATTACAACCCATCAGCTCCCATTCTCAGCCGACCCGTCTCAATATAAATGTAAGGTTAAACATTTTCTTTTAGGGTAAAAGGAAATGGAGTGGGTTTTAATCACCATGTGCACAGGAGACAGTAAGTTTTTTTTTTTTTACTCACATCAGCAGGTGACCTCATAGGCTATATTAAATGAGAGTAATGACAAAAGCATATGTTCAGCAGGACCTTTGGTTTGAAGTTACAATAGCTTATTGTGTTGCATCTACTTCAGTCACGGCCTTCTCATTGTGCATTAAGATGAAGGATTTCAGGGCGTGTTCTTTATGTGCGCCTCTCGCAACCTTTGAACTATACTGACGTCTTATGTTTCAAAAACTATGCGTAGTTCAGAGAAACGTAGCGATCCATACAACACAGTTCATGTTGCATGTGTGGGTCGACCTCTCCAGGGTTTTCACCCCTCCCATCGGTTGTGTTGCATTCAGGGCGCCAAGATGGGATTTAATTCATACTTCAATTCCTATTTGGGCTTTTTTTTTTTTTTTTTTGTTCCTAAATAATTCCTGGATATGTCAAGCACACATCTTCTGCTTTTGTTATGTAATATTCACAAAACATTCGGTAAAAAATATGAGTTTGTCAAAGGTATGACTAACATGCAATGGAAAAGAGATGTGGAGAAGAGTTCATTGTTGTGAGCAACTCCCTCCATGTTTAATGTGGAAACAACTGAAAAATCTAAATAAAGAAAAAAAAAATAAAACATAAAAAATGTTGCATACTGTACGCACCTAGACATTTTATTTTGAGAGCAGTAAAGCTGCGTTGCTAAAGATCCAATATTAAACCTTTCTTTACAGTGAATTTTCAATTTTCCACTTAAAAAAACCAGATTTTAATATTTACTCAGGTTATCCTTGTCTGATAGTAAAATCTGTTTGATAAAGAGGGTAAATACTTTTCACAGCCCTGAGGCTCCTCATCAGGCCTAGTTTTTATCATCCAGGGTTTTTCAATCTTATCTCCTTTACATATGTTTATCCAGGCTGGGGATAAAATAAAAGTACAAAATTATACAGTAATTTCAAACACAGGACTTCAAGTTGCAATAAGTAAATCATAAACCAAAATATGGAACAACAATGCTGCTGCAAGCTGTTTTTCCCCTCTAAACTTTTGTCAGTTGTTGTATTTGTTCTCTAATCTCACAAAGTGACACTGATCTCGTCAACAAATAAACCAGCCTCCTAACTTATCAGTTATCTTGTGTCAGACAGTGAGCTGACACAAACACTGATGGCACCTACTCTGAGTGCAAACAAAGTGTATCTGATATGATTTGTGTCTCCGGTCTGCTTCTTCATCAGATAAATGAGCCTCTCCAGTTGAAACTTGTCACGGCGAGGCGCCTCTTCGTCTCCTAAGAGGCGCCCCGCCGTGATGCAAACCTCAGATATTTACTGGCAACCCTGATGGAAAACGTCAGCTATTTTTACCTTTTTGTAAAAACTGTTTTCCCTCCTTTCCTCGCTTTCATTCGTGGTAAATATTTTTCACTTGGCTCGGATGACAACAACATTTTGGAAGCAGGAAGGTTTCTGTCAACACGCTCTCCCGGTCAACTGATCCGCAGTCAGCAGGGCAGGAGGTTAGTGGGGTGTTAAAGGAAGCTGCTGCTGCTGCTGCTGCTGCTGCTGCTGCCGCTGCCGCTGCTGCTGCGTAGAGAAGAAGACCACGATACCTCCTGGTATGCTGGTGATTGTGAATATACCAAAATATGTCTTTTTTTTTTCTTTCTTCTTCCTATTGAGTTGAACTTATGAGCTATTTTTCACAAAAATGTTTGATTCTTCAAAAATGCAACCAGACTGACTGGAACTCATCTTTTGGTGCTCAAAACCTGAACAGCCAATAGGCTTTAAAGCAGGAACAGTTTTCTCTGGCCTGAACACAAAGCTCATTCTTATAACTGAGTGTTTACAGCAAAAACACAAAGACAATGACACCCTCCCTGGGTGAGCAGTAAAGTTCAATTTATGGTTTCCTCTTCCGCTTGTGCACAAGGACTATGTGGCATAAATTTTCTGGTCTGCAGCAGTCTGCAGGCCCCCCAGGGTGCGGTCCAAATATGTTCACCTGTGTGGATCCTGCCCCGGCTTTGGAGGTGAATGAGGCAACAACAGATTTAGAAGATGTTTAGTCAAAGGACAGTCTGTGAGGTTGTAGTTTTTTGCAAAAGTTTTTATTTTGCAAAACACAAACACTTTTATATTTTGTCATGTCGTATCAGATATTTGATGTATCTTATTAGAATGTTACATAATAGATCAGCACTTAGCTCTGTGCAGTTGAAGATGACAGCAAAATGCCACATGGTTTTCAAATTTTACTTAACAAATATCAATTTAAAAAAAAAGAATGTCATACACTTGTACACAGCTTCCCCGAGTTAGCATTTTCTAGAATCACCTTTTCGAGATGCAAGTTTTTCAGAAGATGTCACTTTAATGCTAAAGCACAAACTCTTGCTACGTATTTTTGGTCTATTTTCTAGTGCAAATGTCTTACCACAGTGGAAATAAGACTTGAAAGTACAAGTATCTAGTACTTTTCCATCGTCGTTAAGGATTTTTTATTTAAATTTCTGAAAAGATACTTGTAAGTTAGTTTTGTTTCCAATATATTAAGACATTTGCATTAGAAACTAGACCACAAATACTTGGCAAGACTTTTGCAGTGTACCAATTTTGTACATCTAATGACAGAAAACTACATGTCTTTGGGCTCAAGCTCACTCAAATTACACAGAGAAGTCCTGTAAACAGCAACTTCAAATATTTGGGCTTTGACTGGACCGTTCTAACACACTAGTATACTTTGATTTAATCCGTTCCATTGCAGTTCTGTCTCAAGTTTTTTGCAGCATCTAGCATTTTTTTTCTTCCAGGATCTCCCCGTATTTACATATATCCCTGTCGACTCTGTTCAGGTTCCCTGTGGAGATGCGGCCTCGGAAATATACATTTTTTCTAATTCCTCATGAGTTAGTCTGCTTTAACATAGTGGTGAAAAGGTTTGAACATCTCTGAGCCTGGGGACCTTTTTTCTCACAAGGTGGTGTCGTTCTCATTATCGACTGAAGGAAAAGTAGTGAATTGGCTGATGAAGCCCAAATGGTGGAATAGTTAAGGTCTGCTGGAGGTGTTAATTTTAACAGCAGCTAATAATTAAGTGGATTTTGGCCTTGATATGATTGCTTATTTTTTGCCAAGGGGGCCCGATTAGCATGAGAGCTGTTAGTATTGGCTCGGGTGTTTACGTCATGAATTTTAAGATAAATTCAAGTCAGAGTTCTCCAGATCAGAAGTAACACACACACTTCGAAGAGCCAGCTGTCTCTGAACAGGACATGTGGTCTGACAGCTTAACACTCACATCAAACAACTGTCGGACCTCCACAGGCACCTAAACAACAAGAACACACACCTCACACTCCCCAACTGTGACAAGCATCACTAAAAAAAGCCTCATAAACAAGAGAGAACTCTGTCACAATAATAGATCAAAGCCCTGCAACACACGCTGCTGCTGCTCATTTCTGTCCTCTTGCAAAAGTCTTTCCCTTCAGTCTTACAGAAATGCAGCCACTGATGGATGGCCATAGAACAAAGAGAGAGAAATACCAAACAAAAGCAAAAACAAAACATAAACATAAACGTAAAGGTCATCTCTGTGTGCATGGTGTGTGGCTTGCAACATGATGCCACACTGAGGAAAACAACAACAGTAATTAATATGACACACAGGTGGGTAATTAGGAGAGAAAACAAGAGCTGAATGCTGTGGAAGCAGAGTTGGTGGCATGCTGGGCATCTTGGTGGACGCTCTGCAAAACAACAGCAGCTTTGACCAGCTGGAACTTCTCACTCTTGCAGAGCAATTATGCTCCCCTTCTTGCACAAGTAGCCTTTCAGCGTCACTTAAACTTTAGTGCATTTATGTACAGTAGCTCTAATGAGCAGACTGTGGGAAAAAAAAGTTTATAGATGGATTAATCATCAGGGAGGGTGATTTATTTCCCCATCACAGAAAGGAGCTAAAAAAGGCTTCCTATCAGAAGCCTGCTGTGATCCACTTCGGTTTGCTTTCGTCCGGTTTTGCCAAAGCGCCCTGAGACACCTTCTGCTGTCCGGATGGAGCCATTCCAAAATAATTTGATTTCAGATTGCCCAAATCCCAGTAACAGGCAACAACAACAGCTGTCTGGGGGTAAGTGACGTTGGTGAAAGCAGAGGCAACAGGAATAAATCATCATCTTCATAATTGGAGGAAAAAGGAGGATGACTAAGGAGGGCCAGAAGGAGTAGGAAGATGGGTGGAAGGAAGGGGGGATGGCTTGGGAAGATTGTTGAGTGATACAGTAGTTGTGTCTAAAGGTCGGTGCCCCGGCGCCACTGCTGCCTCTCCGCTGAGAGATGTGGCATGCTGAAGACTTGAGAAGTCCCATCTGGACCAGAAAATAAAACTGAGAAACTGCTGTTAACAAAGAGAAAGGTTTTTTTTTTCTCCCCTCATTAGACAGCAATGAATCTATAAAACACAATTTTGTATGCTGCTTTATAAAAAATAACATTTCTTACCCTTTTTAATGATCAATGGAAAGATCTGTATTGACATTACAGAACTGAAACATTCTTGTAATTCCTAACTGGCTTTAGAAATTACAAGAATGTAACTAGCTTTTTGCTAGGCATAAATTAGCATAAAACTTGTCAGCTTGGTAAGAGAGAAGTCCAGTTTCCCAGGGGTTTGTGTTTTGGATATTAGCATAAACATAATTTCTAACCAGTTTTATGCTAATTTCCCACCATAGGTAGTAATGGCTAATTACCCATAGATAAGGTGGGATAAAATGTTTATTTACACTTCTAACTCTTGCCTGTTTTCTTTCTTCTTCTTTTTTTAATTCCTAAAATACAGAATGTTTATTCTGTATTTTCAGTAGTACTGTATTACAAGTAGCTTGCTACTTGTTGTGCTAACAGTAGCAAGCTTTGTAACAAAACAGCTAGTTAATCCGACTGGTTTACCAAACATAAAAATTCTTATTTTAACTTCATTCCCATATCCATGTTTCAACTTCTGCCATAAAGAAAACACTATTACTGTCCTACATGCAGTGGGCAGAGAGAAATTTGGAGAAACTGGTTTACATTTGAGTCAAGCTAACAACTGCTGGCAGCTCCACTCAAGCTAACAGCTAATCAAAGAATTCATGGATTGATTTAATAAAACTCAAACAGAAAACAATAAATGCTACATTATCCAACTTTATACTTTGCAATTCTGTGTGACTCAGGTTTTTATGTTTTCACAATTTCCTCATCAAAACAGTGTTTGTCGCTATGCTAACTGCTAGCAAAGCGGAGCTCAGATATCCTGCTGTTGATTAGCAGACTCAAACAAGAGTTTTTCTCTCTCCTTAATAAATTATTCTTCCTCGGGATGCAAATATCCTGCTGTCTTCTAAATCACACACCCACTGGCTTTGTTTACAGCATGACTCAGTTTACTGTCTGATATTTGTGCCTGAATTAGCTTGAGAGAAGAGCGGTTTATGATTCTCAGCATCCTCAAGCACCACAGGTTGTTTGATTTAGAAATTACAATACAAAAAAACAGTCTAAAATAAAACTGAAGGCATCTAAAAAAGTCTAGGTAATTTTTAAAGTTGTACTAGTTTTTGAGGGCCAAGTCTGGGACAATAAAATTCAGACTGAGTAAGAGACTTGGTAAGAGAGCAGTCCAGCTTGTTTGTGTTTTGGTTATTTGTTTATTTATTTTTTTCATCAGACACCAGAAATAAAGAAAATACTCATTATATTGTGCTTTACCATTATTTCTTATAGGTTTAAATAGAAATAGTAGTTGTTCACACCCTCTTTTAATCGATCCAGACACAGGTTAAAAAATGTTTTTTAAGATGCAGTAACTTTTCAGTGTTTTGAACAAGACAGATAAAAGAAACAACATTTTAGTCCAAAAGCCAACAAAAACCATATATTTCTCATTGTGTAAGTTACTGCATAATTTTTATTCAAAGTTTTACAAGATATACACACATAAATATTTTTATAAATTCTTAATTGAAGTACAAATACCACTATGACCAAAGTTGTATTCAAACTTATTATTTAGTATTTTCATTAGGAGGTGATCAAAAGAGGACATCTTTTTTCCATTTTTGTTGTTTGGCATGTTTCAACATGAGCAGGGGAAACAGGACAGGCAAAGAAATGCCTACAGTTTTTCTTTTCATCTGGTATGTGAGGGTGCTCCAGTAACAAAACAGCCCCCTATTGATATTAAAATGTCTGTTCTTTACTATCAGCCTGCTGTCCAGACATGTCCCTTTAGCTCTCGTTTTCACAAATCACAGAAATATGTTTCAAGATGGACCCAGAGAGTTAAGACTTTTATCATTTCAAATTCCTATGTAAGCACAGCAGTGGGGAGTAATTTTTTAAATGCAAATTAAAAACCCAAAATGTATTTTTAAAGTTTTAAAGTGACTTATTAGGGGATTTTCCAGTTGGGTTACTAATAAAATAAATGGGCAGATATGTCCATGGGGGAGCTGAGAGCTGAGAGGGAAAGATCGGCGTGAGGGGAGGAGTTGTGGTAGGGTGCGACCCGGATGGGGGTGTGTATATAAGGGTATGCAGATGTCACACACTACAACAGACTTCACAGTGTCTCAGCTCCAGTGGATCTATCTGCCTTGTACAATTTTTTTTTCTTCAAATTAAGTTAAAAAAAGAAGAAGAAAATGGAAATCACTACGGCTCCTTATGATTACTACGACTACGAGGAGACAGAGAACTCCACTATGTGCGACTATTCAGAGTGGGCGCCGTCGTACTCTGTCATCCCAGTGCTCTACATGCTCATCTTCATCCTTGGCCTCTCAGGGAATGGGATCGTCATCTTCACCGTGTGGAGGGCTCAAGGCAAGCATCGAGCTGCTGACGTCTACATTGGCAACCTGGCACTGGCAGACCTCACTTTTGTGGTCACTCTGCCCCTCTGGGCCGTTTATACCGCCATGGGCTACCACTGGCCTTTTGGAGTGGCTCTGTGCAAGATAAGCAGCTACGTGGTGCTTCTCAACATGTACGCCAGTGTCTTCTGCCTCACCTGCATGAGCTTCGACCGGTATTTGGCCATTGTCCACTCCCTGACCAGCTCCCAGCTGCTCACCCGTCGACACATTCGAGCCTCCCTCGCAGTCATCTGGGTGCTGTCTGGTCTGCTGGCTGCCCCCACTCTTCTGTTTCGCACCACCAAGTACGAGCAGCAAACCAACCGAACATCTTGTGCCATGGACTTCAGCCTGGTCGTGAGCATTAAGGAGCAAGAGAACCTGTGGATCGCTGGTCTCAGCATCTCCTCCTCGGCTCTTGGCTTTCTCCTTCCCTTCCTGGCGATGATGGTGTGCTACTGCTTCATCGGCTGCACCGTCACCCGCCACTTCAACACCTTGCGTAAGGAGGATCAGCGTAAAAGGAGACTGCTGAAGATCATCACCACCCTGGTAGTGGTGTTTGCTGTCTGCTGGCTGCCCTTCCACCTTGTGAAGACTGCTGATGCCTTGTCTTACGTAGACTTGGTCCCCGCCACCTGCGACTTCCTGCGCTTCCTGCTTCTGGCTCACCCCTACGCTACCTGCCTGGCCTACGTCAACAGTTGCCTCAACCCCTTCCTTTATGCCTTCTTTGACCTGCGCTTCAGATCTCAGTGCCTGTGCCTCCTTAATCTGAAGAAATTTCTGCATGCCAGTCCAAACAGCTCCATGTCCTCACAGAAGACAGAGGCTCAGTCACTGGCCACAAAGGTGTGACCAGAGCGTGGGAAGAGATTGAAAGACAAAACTTTGCAGCATCATCTGCAATCGGTTTCAGGGTGTCACCTTTGCCCACTTGCCCCCCACCCTCCAGGCCACTGACTGTGTGGACTTAAGAGGAGTGAATGTTGTTATTTGGGGGGATTGAATCTCACAGAAACTCCAGACTCTCTTCAAGTGACTGGCCAGTGAAACTGAACAAGGAAAAATGCATGAAACTCTGTTATTTGAGGAAACTCCTGGAATGCTCATGAATTTCTCTTTGATGTTGTGTGGACTTTGTGAACTGGACTGGACCACCGCTGTTCTTATTGTCATTAGTGCGCACTTGAGGAGTTATCTCCACCGGATCGGCCGGTGGTATCTTCCCCATGTCTGGCTACATTACGTCTCCAAGTGAGCATGTAGGAAGGGAGTGCCAGTCTGGAGCGAAGGTGTTGGAGTCAGATAAGATGTTGTAAATTGTAAATTTGTGTGTGCGTGTGTGTGTGTGTGTGTGTGTGTGTGTGTGTGTGTGTGTGTGTGTGTGTGTGTGTGTGTGTGTGTGTGTGTGTGTGTGTGTGTGTGTGTGTGTGTGTGTGAGAGAGAGAGAGAGAGAGAGAGAGAGACGGGGTGTGGAGAGTGGCTGGGGGGCTGGTTGCCTGCAGACAGACCAGACAGACAAACAGATGGCAGCTGACAAATGGTTTCAGGTTGGTGAAAGGTCCAATTAAAAGGTGACTACTTTGACAGTCATCTCAGTGTGAGGGTATGAGTTTTGTGCTTGTGTGTGTGGATGGTGAATGTCTCCGAATTTCCTCCTGACAGCAACATGAAAGAATTTTGTAAATACATTATTTTTGATTTGTATTAAAAGAAAAGGTGCTCTGAAGAAACAAACACTCTCTCTGGTGTCACTCTGTTCCCTCTGATGGCTTGTTAAGTCTTACTGGAATGTATTTTCTCCTGTCCGGTAAATATGCTTCTTCCTGTTGAGGCATTGCTGGGAGAAGGCCGTCTCCCCTCCTATTGTGTTTGGGAGAGCTGAAATCAAAGCACATGTCTGCAGGAAATGCACCCTCAACTTCTGTTTCCCTCTCCTCTAACGACTCACTCGCACAAACAATCCAGCGAGGACAAATGTTTCTAAAATGGATCAGCCACAGGAGTATTTGGTAGTCTCCCAAACAATGTAAAAATCTCAAGTGTTAATTACCAAAATGCATTCCTCAAATGATGACCAAAATAGTCTGTAGCTTTTAGCAGACTTCCAGTTTAGCTGGTCCTGCAGGAAGGCGTTAACGGCTGGAAGGAGAGGGTCCAAAGTCTTTTAGTTGCTTAAATCAAGTCCAGTGTAAAAATATCATTGCAGTGCACATGAGCAGAATTTTATTGACCTTTAAATCATTGTTACATTTATAGTAGATGCTCATTTACACAAAAATTTCAGATTTCTAATGATGAGTGAAAAACATGCCAATTTTTAGTCTCACTTACAGTAAAATAAGACAATGTAAAGATGTAATATTTGTGCTCTTCACGCCGCATTACTTTTCTGTTCCATTGGATCTGACCATAAATGTTCTTTTATTTGATTTTATACATGTGTTTCACACAGGAAGGTAATTGATGATGCACAATTTCCAACAGCCATTTTCTGTGTGGATAATGTGTTATTTTCTGTGTAAATAACTATCTAACACAATATAGCAGCAGCTCAAAGGCACATGCAGCAGTATTTCAGTAATCTTGTACGAGAACCTCATTTAAATATATTCTTCACAGTCCCCTATCGTGTGATGGTAAAGCAAATTGTTTCATGAAGCTAGAAATACCGTCCAGGTTTAGCTTTAAAGCACATTTTGACACTAAACAAATTTGACATTAATAAGCTTTTTATAGGATATAATCAGCAACAGCAGGGAGACAGAGGGATTGGACTAATCCTTAATCAGTGATTTGAGGTGGGTGTTGCTGTTTTTCTCCTCTTGGTAATACCTTGTGGCATGGCTTTATATGAATAATGGAAATAGATTCACTTGCTCTATTTCAGTAAGCATGAATAATGAAGCTGGGCTTTGAATAAGTACAAACATCTTTGTTAACTGGAAACAACAAAGTTCAGCAGCTGCACTCGGTCATTCTTCTCTCTTCATTTCTGTCCCAGTTGCAATATGAAAAAGTAACCTGCAAGCAATCTTTTGTAGATTATAAACTAATTCTAAATTCAAAACATACATATGATTCAACTTAGTTATATTTGCTAAAATAAAATGTTAAAATCTGGCATTACAGGGCTTCAGATTATGTCATTTTACAAACAGCAACTTCAATTTATTGTATTAGGAATGCATGTGAGATCAACACAAAGTAGTTCATTTGTAAAGTGGACATGAAAAAAAATGTTTTTCATAATAATAATAAAAATCAAGAAAGTATGATGTGTATATTTACTCTTTTCACTCTTCATCTATAAGTAAAATCCAGTTTGGTAAGTAAATGAATCTTTGTGAAAAACACAGTCAAAGAAAGACATGGAAAGAATTAATCAGAGAAGTGACGAAGAGGCCCTTATTAACTCTGGAGGATCTGCAACCATTTACAGCCAGGAGGGAGAATCTGTTAGCAGGACAAGCACACCCTCCTCACTGTGAAACACTGTGGCAGCTGCCAGGATGAAAACATGAGGCTGCAAAAGGTGTTGGACAGCGATGGAGGTTCAACTTCCAGCAGAACGACACTAAACATGTCGACAGACAGTGGGTTGCTTTAGACAGAACCATATGCATAAGTTACAAAGGCTTCGCCAAAGTCTTGATATAAATCCAATCGAGAATTTGTGGCAAGAACTAAATATCAATGTTCACAGAATCTCTTCTTCCAGCTTGACTGAGATTGAACTATGTTGCAAAGAGGAATTGGCAAAGGTTATGCTAATAGATACATGCCCCAAAAGACTTACAGTTTTGTTAAAAGAGGAGTGGTTGTAAAAAGCATTGACCTCAGGGGATAAATACAAATGCACACCACACTTTCCAGATTTTGATTCGTAAAAAATGTTGTAAACAATGCATCCCTTGCAACTCCCGAGTTTTCTTCCGCTTCTTAGTTCTGCACAAATTTGTGTTGGTTTGTAACATAAATTCCGAAAAGACGTGGAGCAGACAAACATACGTTTTCATGTGCAAACCGTTATGCACCAGGAAACAAAGCATGTAGTCTTCGAAGAAGTAGATTACACCATTCCAAGCAGCAGACATTTTTTACAGGACAACTTGTCACATCATTCTCCACCTGTTGTCATCAAAGACTGAGCCCTGCTGTGAAAGATAATCTGACTAGATTACTTTCAGAGCTTTTCGAGTTTTATGAGGCCAATGTGGTCAATTTACGCAGATCTCATGGCATGAAGTGGACAAACTGCAAGTCTACAGAAGTGATTTATGCCATTTGACCAAAAGAGTATTTGTCTAAGAGTTTAGACGTGATCACAAAGTTTTCTTCTGTTTTCGCTGTGGAAAAGTTGCACAAAGATAAAACATCCCAGTTTCTTGGGCCCCTTGTTTTCAGACTATATACTTAAATGTATATTGGCATAAACTAAAGGAGTTTCTATTAGCCTTCCTTAAACGATTCATTATCATATCAATGGGAAGCAAAAAGCCACAGCTTTCAGTGCAGGCTTGAGGCCAGTCTCACTTTATGTCAGAAACACATGTCCCTGTCATCATAAATCAGACTCTAATAAACTGGGTCAAGCAGAAAACAGACAAAGGAAGCATGCGTATATTTCTCCCCTGTCCTAACAATAGAGGCAGAGCAACTCGGCTTGCAGACCGGACCAGAAGACGGGTCCAACCCTGGAGGGGAAGGACGAGATGCTGACCCCTGAGGAGTCTTGGAGGACCCTCAGCTTCCTGCCACACGGCTCTTCCAGAACATCCTCCCCAGAGGAAAGCTGGCTTGGCGGCCTGAAACGGATCCAGCAGGCCGAGCAGGAAAGGTAGACCGAGGGTGGTCAGGGTAGGTTCCTGATCTGGGTATCCTGTCCTTCAGAGACGTCTATTTACTTTCACAAGATGCTAACCTCACAACCCTATCTGCAATGAATAACTGCAGATAAATGCTTCATGTTCAACATGATCTTCTAAATATTCAGGCAATAACATGGTCGTTAACAAACTGAGCTGAGCCCCCTGAAATGATTAATTGGAGGCATCTCTCCCTTCTTCTCCGTCTCACTGCCTGCCTCTTTTCAAAGACGCTCACACAAGACAGCAATCGTTAGTGAAGACACGTAGTTTCCGACGGAGCGGAAGAGTCCAAGCTTTAGGAGTCTCCGGATCTTAGGTTGGAGAGGATCATCCTCTTCAATAGGCACAGAGACTCCCTTCATTCTCTCCTCTATCCTCGCCTTTGTGCCTCCTACTCTCCCTCAGGTCTAAATGGAGGCCCTGTCATGTCCAACAGGCCTGAACCAGTTTAGGGTCTCAGCTGCAACGATGTCGGCCTCACAGGTAATAAGTCCCTAAAAAAAAATAAAAATCTCCATCAGCGCCTCGTCCAGAACGACAATGTGCCCAGCTGATTATCTTGGATTATAAACATGTGCAACTTTACTACTAAAGTATAATAGTACTTATTTTACTTTTATATTCACATTAATCACAGCTTGATGAGAAAATGCTGCTGCTTTCTGCTGTGTTTGAATGCCACTGTGATGATTTACTTGTTTAAATAATTTAAACAAGCACAAGCACTCTGATGTTTACTCAGTCACACTGTGGAGAGTCCATCTTCCTGTTGATGATAGAAACCATTTCTTTATAGTGTCTGTCAATAGGAAGATCAGTCTGGAGTTCATTTCAGAAGTATTTTTAGAGATTTGTGACATTGTCACAACCACATTCCAAGAGAAGTGAATTGTTTAATTGGGGCAAAACACCAAACTGCCTCCCTGGTGGTTGTTTTTATGTGGATAAAAGCAATTGGAAAATTTAAATGCAGTTTGTGAATCAATGTGTACTCCGCAGGGCTCTATCCTGGGTTCAAATATGTTTTATATGTGTATTCTAAGAGGATTTAGATTTAGAATCTGTGAATCCCTTCATTTTTTACAGTCTGTTGTACTTAAACTTTGATTCTGTAGATTGATTGTGATTCAGTGTATGGAGATGTCAATGAGTCAACGCAACATGCTGGGTTTCCTTGTGAACTTTCTCATCTACTTTGAATGATTAATTTAGTATACTGTGCTGTTTGGTAGCTGGAATCAACTGAAAAGAATATGTGATTAAATTTAAAATATATATATATAAAGTAATTTGAGAAGACATTTGTTGACACAATAGAAATTAACTGAATCAAACTGAATTGAATTAGATGTTATGTTTGTTATCTGGCAAATTGACAAACGTTTTGTCAAAAACTACATGCTAGTACATAAAATGTTTATGGGTTAATGAATGTTACTGCCAGTGTCTACAAGCTTTTTATCAACAAATTTAGACAATTGAAATCTACTACAAATGGAAATTTGAACTCTAGATGCCTGTTAGCCAACAAATGCTACACCGGGGCTTTAATTTGGGTTTTATAGTCTTCAGTTTGTATATTAATATACATAATGAAGAGGATTTACAATTGTAAAATGACTCTGCACTTTGTCCAAATCTCTTCGTGATTTGCTATATATTGATAATCATGGCAAATTGTTTTTATGATTGGGAGCTGTGAGATCAGTGACGCTCCACAGCGTCAGCCTTTAGGTCTGTTCTGTGACTTGTCTAAGTGTGATACAATATTTGCAATCACTCAATGAACAAGCATTCAATATATTACAAAAGATCTAATTCATTTTCCACCATTTTTGTAATGTAAAGAAAAACCTCCTGGGTAAATTTCATAAGGGATAGGAATGTTTGCCTTATCCATAGGTTCCCACATGACATTGCTCCTCCTCAACAGTCAGACTTTGTTCATTTCAAATCATCTGTGAACAGAACAAAAGAGAGGCGGCCAGAGTAGACAGTATAACCCTACTGGGAAAGAAAACATCCGACAAACCGGTTTTTCCTTTAGACTTTCTACCACAAATTGTGATGCAGCCTTTCTCATTAAACACAAAGGAAAGAATCACAACTGTTTGCGTTAGATCATTTTAATATGAACTATATCGTCTTAATAATTTGACAAACCACCACAGCTTTTTGGATAGCTGCATCTGCTATAATTTAAGAAAAGAAAACATAAAACTTTTAAATAAAAGAACAACAAACTTTTCTGTTCAGAGTGCAATTAAGTCTCACTTTCCCTGAGTGAAGCATGTGGTTAAAGGCGGTCCAATCAAATATTACAATATAATATAAAATCCTCTTATTTTGATGGCAACGTCAAACAGGAAACAAACAATCATAAAATTGACAATTTTTTAATTTTTATTTCCAAAGATGTTTCCAATGCAAAAATCCTTCCTGTCATGAAATCTCCAACTTCTTTTGTTATATACGAACATAAATAATAGTAACACCTGGAACAGTCAAGAACAGCATCCTGAAAACATCAAACATGGCAGTATTCATCATGACTTTGAACAACTTAATCAACTAAAACTAATGAAGTATGAATAGAAGAGACAGGATCAGAATTCGGTGAAACTCATCTCAATGATTTAATCCTCATGTCTTGACTTCTGCACAGTGCGACTTTCCATAACTGTTCATTTAAACCAAAAATCATACTCCATTTTTAATCTTTAAATTAACAGATGTCAAAGATTTTTTGAAGATTTCCAAACCTATTTATCTAATATGACTGCAGTGATTTCAGCAGAACATTTAAAGTCAAAACAAATTATATGTTTCAGAAATATTGACAAAAAAAGCCCTAGAATTGTTTTTATTATGTGTGTTATATGTCTATTTCTGTACCCATTTGTAAAAAATTTAATGGTTCTTTGTGTGACATGAAATACGCATGTTAAAATAAAGTCCCAGCCTCTTTTAAACAGGAGGTTCTTTGTTCAGTCTTGAAGGATAAAGTAAGAAGTAAGTCAGCTGCTGGGCAGCTGTTACAGCTGTTTCTCCGCACCAGATACAGTCATCAGTATGATGTCCAGGGCCATTAAATAAAACTTAAACACAGTATGGAATCATGTAACACTGGATTTACAAAATGCTTTGATAATTTCATGTTCAATTGAAATTTTTTTTTAGTTTATATCTTGTAAAAACTAAGAAAATTAGGCTTCTGTTTTTTCATTTTACACTTATTCAGCAGGTGGTTTGTTGAAAGTTGAGCTATAAAATCCCACAGTTATCATATGAGAGAACATACAGGGCTCTGGATTTCTGAGGTACAACAGTGGTGTTAATTTGAGAAAGCAACTGCATGCTGAAAGTGTGAGCCTCTTCATATAGGTGTTATCATATGCAAATTTAATGGGGGTGGGGGGGTTATTAGCCTGTCATTACAGATAAGCGGCAGAAGATGGATGGATGGATAAATCCTTCAAACTAGAATGTAAATTTCAAAACAAACTGATTCAATACAGACACAAAAATGAGAGCAGCTAATATTAGCAATACAACGTTCTTCAAATTTCAGATCAGGAAATATCAGATTTTTTATTCTAAAGTATAACGTTGTCAGATTATCTCCATAAATGAAATAGAATTTCAGAATGAATGCTTTGATTATGTTCCATTTTATGCCACTAAAGACTATTCATGTAGTCATAAATTAATGAAATGAGAGCAAATAGTTTATAAATTTAGTTTGTCATGTCATTATGTTTCTGTTTAATTGGCTTAATAGCAATGTTTGCATAGTTCAACAAGCGACAGCTGGGGTCACAAGTCTAGGCCACAGTAATTATGTGGGAAATTTTAGAACCACAGCGGCGTTGTAGCATACAATCAAACTTCTGTTTATCATACTTTCTAAGTATCAGTTATAGCAGAAAAATTCCTCTCTTACCAGTCTAAGTATTAAAAAACCGAATCTAAATAAGCATTTTTGACCTTGTGATAGCCTGGTGATCTGGGTGTACTCCTCCGCTTGCCCGTTGACTCTAGTTGAGTGGGTGTATCTTTGTAAGGGTAATCACATTGCTGCCTGTGATTCATGAAGAAGAATTTGAACTTTTTAAAACAATTTAAATACTATCAGTAGTTTTATTGTTTATTCAAAAATAGCTGGTGATCAGAACTTTGGGCTTTTTAAAAAATTATTTTAGATATCTCAAATAAAACTTGTCTCTTTTATCAACAGGTTTTTCATTGCAAAAAAAAATCACTTTCAAATATACATAATGCTTTTGCACAGAGAAACGTTATTATAGTGTGGACAAACAAATGAATAGGGGTATCGTGACACAAATAGTACAATTTTAGATCGCTAAAAAGTTATATTTGGTTAGAAATAAATGAAGTGCAGTCTGCTTTCAAGAACGCGTCTATTTTTAAAACAAAATGGCAGTAAAGCGGGGTTAGCCTCAGAAAACGAGGCCAACAGTGACACCTAGTGGCGACCTGAGGGGAAAACAAATACATCCCCGGAACGTTGATGTGGAGGTTTCCGCAAAACCCGGACGTGTTTAACGGACGGAACAGTAAAAAGAGGCCGAGGCCTAGTTCTGTGTTTGGTAAGAGTCTCCCTGAATGTAGGAATAGAAAACTAGATATAGGTAATTGTAGGTATTTGCTGGCTGAATGGTGTCCCAACGACAGGCCCGGGTGTGGCGGTATGTGGAGGAAGGCAAGCTCCTGAAGCTGAAGTCGTACCTCAAAAAGCACCCGGACCTTGATGTGAACTTCTCCCAGGGGAAGATGCGGAGGAGCCCGCTCCAGCTAGCCTGCTCCATGGAAGACGACGCTGTGCTGCGGCTCCTGCTCAAACGCGGAGCCGATGTTCTCCACAAAGACCGAGAGGGAAACACGGCGCTGCACATCGCCGCCAACATGACGTTCGTAAACAGGAAAACCGGTGAGGATTCAGAGGCTCACCTCTAATACTAACAGCTGGCTTTTGTTTGGTTTAATTTCAACTTTTTTCTATGTTTTTATCTCGTAGCTTATAAGGACTTGTTCGTACCTCTCAAGGAAAAATGCCCAGAAGCTTTGAATACCCCAAACAATCGTGGACTTACACCGCAAGTCGTGCTGGACTTGATGAATCAATCACAGGTCAGCAACTTGGTCAAACTCTTTAACACTAATCTAAAACATAAAGTTATTTCTATTGATTAATATATGCCCTAACAAGCAGGAAATACTCCACAACTACATCTCATACTTGGTTTTCTAATTCAGATTGCATATATTTTGGTTTATACAGGTTGCCGGTAGCAACATGTAGGTCCAAATTTCAGTTTATTCACTCAATTTAACAAATTCCGTCATGAACTTACAAGCACGTTGTCTTACCACATCTAACCACAGATCATAACTGTAAAATAACATACATTTTTAATAAACTAACATTAAAAACACATCAAAGCACATCATTCACTTCACATACCAGGCAAATACGTGACAACATTTCTTTGCAGTTGATTATGAGTAAGCAATAGAAACATATTTTACATATGCAGAAGTCAAAGCAGGCACAAATACACCCAGGACTGGTATGAAAGGGTTCCTGATCAAGAAAGTTTGGTACAAAACAACAAAAACTCCAAATAGCAAAGGAGATGCGTCAACAGCAACATGTTTTCTCAGCAGGGAGGAGAAAAACACTTCCTGGACCAGTGAAGGACAACAAGAGGCAATGACAAAAGAAAGATGCTCCTGTTTGTGATTTTCCTTGAGCAAATAGTAACTTGGTGAAGTTTAGGATGATAATGCTCAAAAGATTTTCTGGATGAACATTATTGGCTAGAAAAACTGTGAAATAAAATTCCTTCACTTTTATTAAGTGCAAAATAAGTGAAGTCATTTCTTTTAAACTCTATAGAGTGATGATTTTGCACGTATAATCTAGTGGTAAAAAGCACCAGAGATGTGAGCAATGTCCCATTTGGAGCAGGTTGGAAGAAAGACAAATAATAACTGGACTTTAGGAAGTTTATGAATTGGGAATGTTTAATATATATTGACTATATATTAAAAAAAATAACAGAATATGACATTTTATAACTTTCACCATCGCGTTCAAACTCGCTGAGTTGGTCTTGGGTGATATTTACATGTATTTTCCCTTTACTTATTCAGACTAATCAAAGCATGAGTCATCCACCTGAGGAAGATCCTGAGCGGTCCTGGATGGGGAAGCTGATCGATGCATGCGAGGACGAATGTTTTGAAACCTTTGGAGCATATGGTACATGTTGATTACTACATTTAAGATGTGATATTTTGATTCTTTCAACTGTGATGCTTTTCTTTGGCAGCTGATGATTACCTACCTGTCGACGAAGAGGAGGAAGACTTTGGGGACTGGGCGGATCGTATCAGAAGAGAGTATTTTAACAAGAAACACGCCGAAGCTCAAAGACTGGCAAGCTGGTCTTCCAGGTGGAAAAAAGACAAGAAGAAACAAAAAGTGGAAAGCAATAAGGAGCTGCATGAAAGGTTGCAGAGAGAACACGAGGAGTATCTGGCTCGAGCGGCACGCAAAGAGGAAGAGGTCCGGCAGGGAAAGAAACGGCAGTACGACGAGAAATGTGCCGCCACCTTCAGCGCAGTCGCCTCAACATCAGTTGGCACGAAGCTGAGCTACAGCGACATCCCCTGGCCAGCTCCCAGGGGCACCGTCCGGGAGATGCTGGACGTGATGCTGCACGGTGTGGACCGAAAGGACGGGGCGGCGTTTCGCAAGGCGCTCCGGAAGCAGCAGACACTGTGGCATCCTGATAAGTTTGCTCAGCGGTGTGAAGCTCGACTGCAGGAGAAGGACAAGCAGCGGATCCTGGACACGGTGACGGCTCTGTCGCAGGAACTCAACAGCCTGGCTCAGAGTATGAAAGCTTAGAAATCATAAAACTCCTCACATGTACCATATTTACTAATGTAGTCCTTAGTGTCAGTTTAAATTCACAGAGAAATTGTTGGTGTAAAATGAAGAAATTCTTTAAATAAAAAAACACTCGTATAGATTACAGGCAGATTAAAAAGATTTAAATAGTCATCTTTTTTAGGATGCAATGATGATGCAGCATAAATATGAGTGAACAGGTTGGAATCATACATACAGGATTAGCTATTTACAGAGACTCCCATCAAAAAAGGCAAATATGGCTGCAGAGAAGCCAGACACTGACTGCAACAATTTCCTGACAATTTCCTCATACTATTAGAAATTGTATTTAAATATATTACTTTCTTGATATGATTCCAACTTATAACCGAGTTGAAGTTAGGCCTCGAGAAATGTTCTTCAAGTTCTACAAAATCAGTTTTTAATCATTTTGAACAAGCAAAGTGGTGGTAGCATTGTGCTGTATATCCTTTAGAGTATAGAGCTCTGTTTCTCTGAATTAAAAAATGTTGTTTTTGATTAAACTTGTTTTATTTCCTGACTACAATATTTATTTAAAAAAATCTAGAGTATGCACGTGTTTTGTCTTATTATTTTTTTTTGCTTCGAAAGTATCTGGAATAACATCTGAACAGCCTGTAGTCGGCCAGTTTACAGCGATGGAGCCGAATAAGAAAATGCGATGGTTGCCAGGTTTGTGAGAGAACATCCCCCTTTAAAGATTGTGGCCAATCCCGCATAAATTAAAAAGACAAAGGAATGAACTGCCTGGATTTCACTGACACATCGCAACTGTTTCTCTTGAAGCGGATTAAGTCGAATATGAAACAACAGAGGCGTAAACAATAAGTAGCCTACCATTTAATTAAAAAATGTTTTGTGTGTGTAAGAGCATCAATTGGGCTTACCTAGTGGACTTTTTGTCTGAGTTCGGACAATGCCTTTGAGTTTAGGATTACGGTTCTGCTTCTGCAAGAGTAATCCGCAAGAATAATCTGCAAATGTGGTCGATAAATTAGAATTTAAAGCCGGCATTGTGTTTGAAAACACTGCGGCAGGCGAGAGTATTTAACTGCACGCATAAGGTGCAGAACATTTGAATCTCGCAGGCTCAGCGGCGCCGTAAATCACAGCGAAACTCGCCTGCTTTCCGGAGGCGCCGACGCTACCTGGCAACCCGGAGACGCAATCTGTGTCAATTGCCGTGGAGCGAATAAAGGCCGTAGCCTATTTCTGACCGGGGCTTATTTTTGTTCAACACGCGAAGCTGCCTTCTGCTCGTCTACAAACTGGGTTGATGATTCATTTCCACTAACCTCGTTGCTGGTTTTGGTTCTTTCCGACCCGCGTTGCTGGGTTACCGTTCCCCCCCTTTGCGCGCGGCAGCGGCAGGTGTAAAAGGTGAAGAGGCTCCAGGATGACGCCTTTCTCTTCCGTCGCTCGACGCCAAAATACGATCCCTTAGGCGATCCCTTTTGTTCGCTGGACGCTTTCTTATTGGATATTGTTTTTTGTTTTTTTTAAAGAGGGATAGAGAAACCATGAGCCGGAATGTGGATAATTCAATTTTCAAAGCAGTCGTCATTAATAGGCAGTAATTAATCAGTTAATTGTCTGAAGGGGATTACGTTGGTTGAATTCTGTAATGTGCTGCGTTGGGTTGTAGCAGACAGCTCGGTGTTCAGGATCAATCGGTCACCGGAAGATTATCAGCCCTGTCTGACTGTCTGTGGCAGATAAAATAAAATAAATAAATAAATAAAAAATGGTGTTTCGGAGTGAGGAAATGTGCCTGGCGCAATTGTTTCTGCAGTCCGGCTCTGAATATGACTGCATCAGTGAGCTGGGAGAGCTGGGGCTGGTCGAGTTCAGAGATGTAAGTACAAATAGAGCCACAGTTTGCACATCTATCTATCTATCTATCTATCTATCTATCTATCTATCTATCTATCTATCTATCTATCTATCTATCTATCTATCTATCTATCTATCTATCTATCTATCTATCTATCTATCTATCTATCTATCTATATCTATCTATCTATCTATCTATCTATCTATCTATCTATCTATCTATCTATCTATCTATCTATCTATCTATCTATCTATCTATCTATCTATCTATCTATCTATCTATCTATCTAGCTATCTATCTAGCTATCTATCTATCTATCTAGCTATCTATCTTTTGTTCATGGCTAATTTAAACCTGCAAAAAAAAAAATCTGTCAATTGCATCATAGATTAAAAACAAGCTCAAAAATTTTCATTTTCTTGATTTGTATTTTTTGAAAATAATCTTTTTTTCTCTTTTTACCAAACCCTGGATGACAGAAGTCTTGCTTGGTTCATTTGCCTTTTTCAAAAAAGACCATTTTGTTTACAGTCACTTCATAGTTTCTGTTGTTTTGTTGATTTACTTTGGATATTTAAAATGGCTTCCAGTTTTAGTGTTAAATGTTGATTAGAATTTAAAGTTGAATTATCATTGAGGATGTGTTCTTGCATTATTATGCCATGACCATTATTACATTGCTTGAAAATGGTCGCAAAACAACAATATTGCCATTTATTACAATAACTTCTGGAAGAATTTGTCATCCAGCAAGATTTGTTACCATTACATGAGTTGGCCCATCCATCTATCAATAAATATTTTCCATGTGTTATGCATGTGTGAATTGAATTTTTTTTTTTTGGGGGGGGGAGTTGGTAAATTTTTCTAAATGACATTTCTTGTGAAGTGGCACCATATAAATAAATTGAATTGAATTAAAATTTGGCAAGTAGTTTTTAGGTTCTTTTTAGCCCTCAATCTTTGCATCTAGTTGTTGAACACCAATATTTAAACCACTGTGGCGGCGGTAATTATATTTCCACACGCGTGCTGCACTGCCACCTCGCCTGACTAATGGTGCTCCTCTGATTTCAGCTCAACCCCAGTGTCAGCTCATTCCAGCGGCGCTTCGTCAGCGAAATCAAGAGGTGCGAGGAGATGGAGAGGATCCTGGGTAAGTCTCTGTGTACCTGGGATGTAGAAGCAGCCTGAGCATACATCCTTAACAAATAGTTATCTATTTAGTGAGCAGGAAATTGCTGGCTGTGTGCATTTTGTATAATAGTGAATGGTTGTGATGTGCCTTATTTCTTCCTAAAAGTGATCATTTTCATAAAACACACAGGCTTCCTTTTGAGGGAGATCCAGAAGGCTAAAATTGCCGTGCCTCAAGAAGACGAGAGTCCACTTGCTCCTCCGCCCAGACAGGTCCTGGAGATCATGGTAAGTCTACAGAAGTGCTTGTATATGGCTTCTTGTTTATACCTTTAAGGTCATATTGTTAATTTAATTATATTTAGTTTACTGTTAATTATATTTAGTATCTGAAAATATTCAGATTTCTATGACTTCAGTCTCAGATTTAGTCTGGCCTCTGAAATTCATCTAAACATGACAAAAACATTCTGGTTTCTGTCAGTAACTGGAGAATCTCCTCTGGAAGTTGTTTAGCTCTTCAACCCCTAATTAAGTTTGTCACCAATTATTCCATGTTTTTTTTATTCTTAAAACTGTGCTCTGTTTCAATGCCAGCAGTGGAAAATTATTTAGGCTCACAATTTTCCACCTTGTGACAATTGTTTCCACTTTTAGGAGTGGAAAGTTGTGCCTTTGAAAGCCCAGGATTATTATATTTTTGAAGGAGCAAAAAAATAAAGCCGGTTTTTAATGCAGCAGCATAGTCTTGCTTTTTCTTTTTCAGTCGAGTCAGGAAACAACAATAAACTCATTAATATTAAGAAATATTGAGTTTTAAGAAAATGTTATTTACTTCATAATTAAGAAGACAGTAGATCGTTATTGAGACATAGTTATTAGTAATGAGTGTTTGGTTAAATACAGACCCGATTTATTCGGGAATTCTAGGAAATGGAGATAATATATTAATTTAACCTTGCTTAAGAGGTGGATCTCTTCTAGAGATTTAGAGATAACCTACAAACCTCTTTATAGTCACAGAGGCCTGAATTGTAGACAAATTACTAACTCACAAATTCATGTCCCGTTTGATATGAACAGGGTATTATGCTGCCGGATGTTAAGTTAAGCTGGCATTCTCTTCCTTCCATGCAGGAGCAGCTTCAGAGGCTGGAGATGGAGCTCAGCGAGGTGGCGAACAACAAAGACAAGCTTCAGAGGAACCTGCTGGAGCTCACAGAATACACACACATGTTGAAGATCACCCGGACCTTCATACACAGCCGCTCCAGAGTGAGTCTCATTCTAATTCAACCGCTTGTATCTACTTTTCTGGCCAATAACACATATCTGGCATTGTGTGGTTAATTTAAGCTGTGATTAATATGTGGCAATAGCCTTCTAAGGTCAGCATGTTCTTGTTTAAATCTAGCATGAAGCTCTTGGTCCCCAGTATGAAGAGTTCCCCACCATGGAGACAGATTCGGCTATGGGAAGTACTGGCATGCAGAGACTTGGAGCTAAGCTGGGGTGAGCTGCACCACCAAATGTTTACTTCACTGGTATGAGATTCTAAATGTGTGTGGTATATTGACAAAGGTTTTGACCTAAATGCAAAACTAATTTATCTTTCTGCTACAAAAAATCTAGCACAACACACTAGTTATTAAAGTATTTAAGTTGTAAATATGTATTTATTGCAACTTGTAAGTCAAGTCAAGTTTAATTGTGCAGCACATTCAGCAACAAAGCAGTAATAAGTGCTTTACAGGTCTGTTGTGCAGTTTTCTGAAAGTCTGTTCCAGATCAGAGGAGCATGGAAACTGAATGCTGCTTCTTGTAGCTTACCATTTTTAATATATTGTATGTCCTCGAAATATTTTCAGACAAATTTTTTTACTGTCACCTTCCTTCAGCCAATTGACTTATTGCTCCATGGTTTAGCATTAAGCTCGCGTCTCTGCAGCTCTTTCTCTTGCATCTCATGAAACCTTAATAACGCTAACTGATCCATGCCGAGCCGCAGCACTGGGTGCCATAATTTGGTTGGAAAACACGTCGTGAACCTAATCTGATCTCTCCTGGGTTCAGCTTTGTTTCAGGACTCATCCAGCGGGTGAAGGTGGAGGCCTTTGAGCGCATGCTGTGGAGAGTGTGTAAAGGCTACATGATCCTGAGCTACACAGAAGTAGACGAGAGCCTCGCCGATCTCGACACTGTGAGACAAGCCTTAGAAAAGTTACTTTTTGTGCTTTATGTTTGCTTCTCGGGCTGATATTTTAAGGTTGCTGAATTGTGTGATTTCAGGGGGAAATAAGCAAAAGCGTTGTGTTTCTCATCTCCTTTTGGGGAGATCAAATTGGACATAAAGTTCAAAAAATCTGCGACTGGTATGTAAACATCTGTTGTCTGAGTTCTACCTTTTCAGTTGCTCATGCGTTCTTCTTTATCATCCGCATCTGTCCTTGTCACTCCCAGTTACCACTGCCACTTATATCCGCATCCTGAGAATGACGAGGAACGTGCAGACGTGTTGGACAGCTTACGAACGCGGATCCAGGACCTCAACAATGTAGGATCAAACGTCTCTGGAGAGGACATTGAGCACGTGGAACATCCTAATAACTGTTGTCTCCTGCAGGTGCTTCATCGCACCGATGACTACTTGAGGCAAGTTCTGCAGAAGGCTGCTGAGTCAGCCTACACCTGGGTTGTGCAGGTGAAAAAGATGAAGGCTATCTATCACATCCTCAACCTGTGCAGCTTTGACGTTACCAACAAGTGTCTGATTGCCGAGGTTTGGTGTCCCGTCAGTGACTTGGCAAACCTGAGAGGGGCGCTAGAAAAGGGTTCGGTGAGTCCGACCTGGAGCTGATTATTTATGAAGGCAAATAATGTGGCCATGGAAATCTGATTGTTTGAAGACATTTCCTTTTCAAAAAATCTAAACTTTTAAATGGACTTCACCAGCCTCTTAAATGAATAGTTTTTTCTTTTCCTTTAAGATATATTTTATGTTGCCCCACAGGTAATAATGAGAAGTAATTGCTTAAATCTAATAATCTAGTTGTAAAAACAACAAACAAATTAAGTAACAAAATTAACTAATTGTTTTTGGCAGATCAAAATCACACAAAGCTTAAAGCTGCAATTATATTTAAACAAAGATCTTGATGAAAACATGTTTGAAAAAACAATTTAGATGCCTTTTAAGTCAGTTAAGACTCTGAAGACAATGTAAAAAAGGAGTTTGTAAAATAGTTAAGCCTGGACAGAAGAGTGATCGCCTTGAGGAAAAAAAACTTTATGAACATGAAACTAGTTAAATACATTAAAAGTAGAACTTATGTGAGCTCTTATGTTTGTTAGTTAAGAGTCTCGCTGCAGAGTTTCTGACTCACTGAAGATGATCAGGGTGTTTTTTATTGATACATGTGAAAAGTTGAGCTCCGGATTGGAAACCGACTTTAGATTGAAAATATAACCAACTGTGTTATAAAGCCACCTCAAAGGGACACTAATTAGTCAAAATCAATATGCAATTCTTTATTTTGGTGCCAGGGCAGAAATCAAATGAATTTGCTACTTTTATTTAAATTTTTAGAGTCACTGCAGATAAAACTGGAAGTAAGAAAATATGTTGGCGTCTCAAGTTTTAGTCTACAATCGACATCTGAGGAAGCGTGCGGTGAGTTCAGTTGTGTTGTTTAAGCTGCAGAGTGTCTACCACTGTTAATGACTGCCACAGCTCTCAGGTGAATATTATTGAATGACCCTTGAAGGAACTTTTGACCATGTTTAGAAGGATGAGGGCCGCTGGGCTGGAACCAGTTTTGGTTCCCAACCCACTAAAGATTTAAAGTTTTCTTTGAGGTCTGACCTCTTAGTTCTAATTTTTTATGATCGCAGTATTTTCAGCTTTCAAAGATAAGAAAACACAATAACAAATGAAATGTCCTGAACGTTTTTTGATAAATGTGGTAGTTTTGAATTTAACAAATAATTGTGTAATTAGCAATAGCTGTATCTATCTTCTAAACCTTTATCAAATTTGCAAGAAGTTAAAACAAATTGCATTGAACTACTGTTTGTTTCTGAAATCAAAGGCTAAAAATGGTTGAAGCTTTTAGTTTTGATGTGTTTAAGGAAGAATTGTCTGATTCTAATCGTTCCCCGATTGATTGCTGCATCTAACTGGAAACATGTTATCCCTTAGTTGATCATTACTCTAATCCAAGTTTTCAGCTTGAAACTCTTGAAGAATAATTGTGTTTATAAAAAAAAAAAATCTGCCTTTATGTCTTTTGTCTTAAGCCAAAGAAATGGGAACAGTTTGTCTCTGGGACAGGTTGCTGTTAGGAACCACATTCCAAGATTAGGTTCTTTGCAACCTTTGGAAATCTTTTTATTAATATCAGTATGAGTCATAAACTTGAGATAAGAGCTAAACAGACACAATAACTTAGTTCAAATAAGGTCCTGAACAGGAAATGAGAAGAAAAGAAGCCAAAGTCTAAAACATTCAGATATCCTGGAGAACTGCTGACAGAGAGATTTTACATTTGACAAATGGGAGGATTTAATATGGGACATAAGGGAGTACTGTAAAAGATTAAAAGCAAATCTGTGTGCTTGAAAGTAAAATATAAAAAAATAGGAACTGACATTTGGCAGAAATATAATGGGCATTTGCAGCATTTTTTGTTTTATAAAACCATCTAAACCCATAAATAAGTTTCTCTCAAAGTAGATGTTTTGGCAGATGTTTTCAGATAAAATGTGTCATTAAACGCTTTAGAAGGAACAGTTTTTCAGTTTCTTATTTTTTGATTTTACTGTCTGTCGTTACCAAACCTGTAATTTTCTCTCATTAATTTATTTTCAATCAGAGAAAAGGAGACGCCACCGTCCCCTCCTTTGTGAACCGCATCCCAAGCAGTGACACACCGCCGACGCTTTTGAGATCCAACAAGTTCACCACAGGCTTTCAGAGCATCGTGGAGGCTTATGGGGTGGGGGACTATCGCGAGGTAAGCCCAGGTAAGTCATTGTTTTCCTGAGGGACAGTGAAGTTTACCACAATTTCCTCCCTGAAAAAATACTCATCATGTCTGTGTTTTATTGTCAGCTCCTTACACCATCATCACATTCCCCTTCCTGTTTGCCGTGATGTTCGGGGATCTCGGCCATGGCGCGATAATGAGCCTCTTCGCCCTGTGGATGGTGCTGATGGAGAAAAATCAAAAGAAGAAGCGTTCTAGTAATGAGGTGGGAATAAATACTCACTTTTATCCTGAATGAAGCTTTGATTGTCATTTTTATTTATTTTTTATTTTTTTTATGTTGATCTCAGATTTGGATGATGTTCTTCCATGGGCGTTACATCATCCTGATGATGGGACTTTTCTCCATCTACACCGGACTCATTTACAACGACTGTTTCTCCAAGTCTCTAAATATATTTGGCTCTGCATGGAGTGTGAAGGCTATGTTCACCAATCAGCAGTGGACGTAAGCATGATGTTAAACCTTTTCATAAAAATCAGTGAGCAGTAGACTTCGTGTCGTAACAGATCCCTCATAACACGATCACTTTTTTTTACTTTTTAGCAACAAAACAGTCCAAACAAACGCTTTGCTCACATTAGACCCAAATGTCAGTGGTGTTTTCAGTGGACCATATCCATTCGGCATTGACCCTGTGAGTAGTTATGCTCAAAAGCTACAGTCAGCTGCAGGCCTTGAATACTCAGGTGCTATTTTCTTGTTCAATCAGATTTGGAACCTGGCTGTGAATCGTCTGTCCTTCCTCAACTCGTACAAGATGAAGATGTCAGTCGTCATCGGCGTCATTCACATGAGCTTTGGCGTGGTGCTGAGTGTCTTCAACCACTTGTAAGAGGCTTTTCACTTTTACACGCAATTATCTCAAACCCGTTTAACATTTAGAAGCTGGCATTCTCAAGATGCTGGTGGAAAAAGAGCGGAACCTGGTTGTAAAATCAACAACAGTCAAAAAAGTTGTGCAGAAAAAAAATTTTCAAGATGATTTGAGTTTCAAAAAAAACTTTTTTAAAACTCATAAAATGATAACTGTCATCTTTGATGTAACATAATGCCCATAATATTGATAATCCTCTGCTATATCTACAACATCCCTGCTCCTCCCTGCTGGCTGGTCTGGTTGTTTTTTTTTTAAATGGATAGACACAAAACCTCCAACTTACAGTCATTGAATCAGCGATATGATGCAAAATATAAAATTTAAAAAAAAATTCAGACACACATTTTCTGCAAACTTACATTTGTAAATACAGCTTGCATTTTGTGTTTGACCTTTACGCTGAAATAAAATACAGTGCGGGTAATTTGTCTTCAAAAGTCAAACCAAATTTTTTGAATTTAATTTAATCAGTATAAATACAGCTCTCCCCTTAAAGTCTTAGAGGTTTGTTGGAGAAAATTGGTAAATAAACACAAATGTGGGGAACACAGGAACAAAAAACCCTGACAGATTTTTATTACAATTAATATGAATATACAGTGAATATTGGCATCCCTTCACCACCATAAACCTCACAAGCTTATGGCCCTCTGCCAGAGCGGAGCAATGATTTGCATTTTCCACTCACATCTTTTTTTTACTCCTCAGAAAAATGTTGCCATATTGATTTTGTAACTCTTTGTCAAGCCTTTGACTTGACACATTTTCATTTTTATGCCTTGTCCTCTCTTTTCAGGCATTTTGGACAGAAATTCAGTGTTTATCTGCTGTTTCTTCCCGAGCTGCTCTTCCTAATCTGTCTCTTTGGCTACCTGGTCTTCATGATTCTCTACAAGTGGTTGGCTTTCAGTGCACACAACTCCAGCCAGGCTCCCAGCATCCTCATCCACTTCATCAACATGTTTGTCATGCAGGGGAAGGATGTGACGCCTTTGTATCCGGGACAGGCATGTGCTGGCACCATCTACTCTTCGAGTTTATTTATAATCTTTTATTGAAGCTCGAGTTTAATCTTGTTGGTCTCATTTCTCAGACTGGCCTGCAGGTCTTCCTCCTCCTGATTGCTGTGATGTGCGTTCCCGTGTTGCTGCTGGGGAAACCTCTTTACTTGTACTGGCAGCAGCGCGGCGGCAAAGGCCTGCGCAGACGTAGAGTAAGTCCAGTCAAAGACTTTGGGTTGTCTCAATTCTGCTCACAGGGGTTCATTGTAGTTTCTTGGCTCACCTCAGGGTTATGAGAGGGTGAGGCGTGTGAGTGAGGATGACGGCTCCATAACGTCCATTCATGAGGAGGATGAAGAGGAAGGGTTTGATGAAGTGACCAGCAGAGAAGCTCCTCCTAAGCAGGTCAGAGAACAGTGACTCTTTTGTTGATGTCTGCTTTTTCCATCCGCTTCAACAAGTTAATGCTGTTTGCACATTAAGAAGGAGAAAGTAGGACAACAGAACAAGAATCAGTTGTGGAGAAATTTTAATATCATCTGAATTTGTTAAATGGATCTAAAACTCTGAGAACAACAGGAGGCATAGATTATCCTAACTTGATTTTTACTATAAAAATTAAGTTAACATTTCATGTACGGTTTTGCAGTTTGACTTTGCAGACGTGCTGCTGCATCAGGCCATCCACACCATAGAGTACTGCCTGGGCTGCATTTCCAACACTGCATCTTACCTGCGCTTGTGGGCGCTCAGCTTGGCTCACGCCCGTAAGTGCAACCAGAGAATAACAGAATCACCTCTTTCCTTCTGCTGATTCTTTATCTTAAATCACTTCATTTCCACAGAGCTGTCAGAGGTGCTGTGGGCCATGGTGATGCGCCTGGGTTTCAAGATCACCACAAAAGTCGGGGTGGTGTTTCTGGTCCCTGTGTTCGGACTTTTCGCCACGCTCACTGTGTCGATCCTGCTGGTCATGGAAGGCTTATCAGCGTTCCTCCATGCTCTGCGACTTCACTGGTGAGTCTATGTTAAGCAGCCCTGACAAGTCAGGAATCAATGTGTGTTCTTGCTGTGAATCAGCATGAATAAAGAAAAAAAAACTGTAAATATTTGTATTTCCAGACATAAGTTCCTATCATACTTTCTATTTTAATCATCAAGCCATCTGATCATTTGACTGTGATCCAGTCTTTTCTCCAGAGCTTAAAATCAAAGAAAACTTTGATATGGCAGATATGTAGAAACCATGACTGTTTATTCTGTCCACATTAAAGTGTTCTTGGTTGTTTTTCTGTTTGATCCCAGGGTGGAGTTTCAGAACAAATTCTACCATGGAACCGGTGTCAAATTCCTGCCCTTCGACTTCTCCCAGTTGCCCTCGGTTTTTGAGCAAGATGGCTTGCTTTAACCCACCTAAAGCAGCAGTGGATGTGCGCTTCAGCAGACTTTACAACTGTGACGGTTTTGAAATGATTCATTCTGTGACAACAGCAAACCCTCGAGACTCTGAACCGAAACTCATTCTTGTAGCAACATTTATCACTTTGATGGGTTTTTAAATGCTATCGGCCTGTGCTGACTGCCTTACTATTCTACCCAGCACACCTCTGATGGAGGTATAGAACAATGTTACTCTCTGTTGACCTTGTCACTTTCTGGATGAGTTACTGCTCAGCACCTTCTGTCACCAGCTGAGTGATTTTTTTAAACGTATTTTATTTGCATTGTGCTGTGTAAAATGGCTTTGTATCCTTGGTATTTAAAGAGCTCAAGTCAAAACCATAAGCAGTGCCATAGAGATTGAGTAAAGGGGTGCCATTTTATCTTCTTCATGTAATAAAGGTAAAGCTGCAAGCATCCATAATCAACAACACATTAAACATTTCAACCCTTTATAGAGATTTCTTTTACCATAAAGCACTTTGCAGAAATGATTGTACAATGTAAAGTTCTCACTACTGACTGTGATGATGCCAAATGAAAATAGTCACTTGTTGCTATTTGCATATTTACTTATTATTATTGCATTTATTATCCCTTGTTATTATAAACATGATCCAAAAACACCATTAGAAACCATAGTTAGATCTTTCTTTGATTTTACAGCTTATTCCATTTGTTAATGATAATGATTCATGATATTTATCTAACTTACTGTCTGTACAAGAGTAATATTTTACCACTCTGATGCGTCAAATAAAGGTTTTGACAAAGGCAACTGAATCAGAGATGTTGGGTTTTTGTGAAATAGAGAGGCGGGTTGTCGCCAGTCCATTACAGCAGCAGCGTTATCTCAGAAAATCTCTCATTCGATATTTTTTGGGGGGAAACATACTATTTTATTTTACATAATTTCTAGTTCTACATATATTTCCGCCTATGCTGTTTTTACTTTGTATTAAGCCTTTGGAAGCGATGTAGGCTCATAACATCACAGATTTTCTGTGTGCAACATATAAATTGATCCTTTGTTTCACAACAGACACATCTTTAGCTCTAAGATATGCTATCTTAGAGCTGAGCAGTTCTGAAAACAAAATCACTTTTAATATGCATGATATCTCAATTGCACAGGGTGCTACATTTGGTGGACAGTGATATTTCAGCCTGCCACTGTTCTATTGATTTTTTTGCTGCTTTATATATCCCTCTCTGGAAATAAATCAAAAGGATCAAGAAATCTGGGTGTATTGATGGACTCAGACCTGAACCTTTGCCTTTATCTGATGAACATTCCCAGAATGAAGAGACTAAAGCAAGATTTTGAGAAACTCATCCATGCCTTTATCTTTAGTAGAGTTGATCAGAACATTATGTCACAGTTCTGCTTAAAAGTTAAATCAGACAGCTGCTGCTCACATCCTCACTAAAACTAGAAAGTTCTAAAGTTGTTCTCCCTGTCGCTCAAAAGAAAAGACTTTAAAATACATGTTAGTCTATAAAATAATAAATGGCTTTGCATCAAACTACAGAGGTCTTTTTGTTCAAGTCAACACTAATCTGGAACAAGCATCCAGAAAAGTACTGAAACTGTCTCCACAGTGTTGCCATGTGTAGCCGGGGTATGTTCTCCCGGAAGTAGTGTGCTGCGCACTCTTCCTCTTGCCCATATAAGGAAGACGCCGTGACAGTTCGTGAGGGAGACAGGTAATCAGTATTTACATTTAAAAGCAGGCAGATCGGCGCAGATCCCAGGCTGATGATTCAACCAGAGGTATGTTTAATATTAAATGTGAGGCGGGTTTAGAATTATTTCTGATGTCCCCACTTGATCGATCCAGGTGACGTACGTAGAGAGTGACGTACTGAGCGCTATTGGCGTTTTCACTTTAGAGAAGGTAAAGGCAGTTTCTTATTATTTGGCTACTAAAGATCTAACTTGATCTCGTTAGTGTATAGTTTGGCCCCCTACTGTTTCAATTTTGTTTTTCTTTGTCAGTGTTTAGAATTTATTTTCTGGATAGTTATTGATCAAAAGTACTTTTTTTGTCTAAGGAAGAGGAGTTTTTATAATCTAGCCGCCTGGCTTGTTTTAAAAATAAAAAGCATGCTATTCCTGGGTCCCAAGGTGTTTTATGTAGATTAAGGACACTAGTGGAAAGGAGTTTATTTTATTTGCTGTGTTCACCAGGGATTTTTGTGTTGTTGTTTTTTGTGTGTGTGTTGAACACTTGTGTATTTGTTTTCCTTGTTATTCCTCCCCCAAGCAGTCTAAACTTTATTTAATTGAGTTTTAACGGTGGTTTTCAGCTATAAGGTTTCCAGGAGTCCTACTTTTACTGTGGTCATTTTTTGTACAATAAAATAAACTGACCATTTTTGCCCGTAGGCGTTTGTGATCTCAATAAACTGTATCTAATTTGCAACAGCGCCTCTGATCATTTTTACAAACTTATCTGTGTGATTTGGTAAAAAGAGGATTTAAGGTTCTCCACACATAACAAAGCTGTACCCAAGGTCGCACATGTAAGACACTGTCTTTTGGCTGAAATGTGCTATCCAAATAAACTTGCCTTGCCTTGAGCATCTATTTTGTACATCACAGCAGAAAGTGCCATATGTCAAGCGCGTGCACAAACTCTCACGCACGTGCGCATACACGTAGGGAGAGAGGGGGGAAATGTGCATCCATAGCTACAGTCCTGTAATACGGACGTCATCTTGTTCTCCCTTCTCCAGCGTCCACGGGCTTTATCAGGAGTGCATTACAGTGCAGTGTTTGTGGTTCAGTATTTCCTTCACGTCTAAAAATACCAGAGTCACCATTTTTAAAAGTAGGTCCGCCTCACTTCACAGGGACGCACAGAAACAACTGCAGGCTAACAACACACTACAGTCTGCGTGCTGCTGCTGCTAGCTAAAGGTACAGCTGTTTACAACTCCACACCAGCTGCACCGTCCATCCCGCTGGAGGGACGCGGACTGCCCAGAGGGGACAGATGAACGAGCTGGTGAAGAGCTTGCCCTCCCCGACTCTCCCGGGGCTCCACCTGCCTTGTCTGGACACCCACAAGGGCTGGCTCTTCAAATGGACCAACTACCTGAAGGGCTACCAGCGGCGCTGGTTCGTCCTCAGCAACGGCCTGCTGTCCTACTACAGGTAACGGTTTCTAACGGTCAGGGCGCCACCCAATGGACTCCGTGTTTCTTCAGTTAGAAAATGGAATTATTTACGCCATATTTGTAAAGATGATCTCATACAGTTGTTTTTTTTTTTTTGGGGGAGGCGGATGTAAAATCAAACTTTTAGTCTTTTCTGATTGTCTCAAAAAAATGAACTACTACCACAACTGGGGGGGAATCCTTCCCAAAAAAAATGAGTCTATTTTTATTTTATGTGACTGCACAGTCAGAATGTTATTGAAATGTTCCTTTATTTCAATATCTCAAATCACCAGGTCAAACACATTTTATAGATTTACACAGAATTATATCTTCAGCCAATGAAATCATGACGCTTAGAATTAAAAGATATAAATCTTACTGCATAAAAACTAGTTGAACTTCAGGTTTAACAAATGGGTCTTCAACTGAAGGAGAACTTTGCAAAGTTGAAGGCAATGCATTATATGGTAAATCTCTAAAGTCACCCAAACATATGGCCATATTCAGAATCAGCTATAAATAAAGGCCAGTCTCATAATATTTTCAGTCATACAAGTTACTTGTGAGTTAGGTTACCCATCTGAGGAAGCATGTGGTGACTGAATTGTTTATTTCATGATGCATGACTTTGTGTTTTTTTGTTTATGATGTAAAGCACTTTGAAATGCCTTGCTGCTGAAATGTGCTATACAAATAAAATTTGATTGATTGAAGGAAGAAACCTCCAGCAGAAATGCTGTACATTTGCTGTGACTAAGTTGGTGTTGAGAGGACAGAACTTGGACACAAAAAAGAAAACTGATCTGGAGTTCTTTGAGTTGAAACAAAAAAAAGTACACAGATAACAGCAGCAATAGCTCAATTTGTAGTTCCCTTGAGGAATGTGACACGGGTAATCAGGGAGGTGCTGAGCTAGTAATACTATCAAGACAACTGATAAGATTTTAGAAATGTGTCTGTTTTGCAGAGACAAAACAGATTAGAAGTGTTGCTCTTCTTTCACACAACTTTTATTAACCTCTCGGTCTGGGTTGTTTTTTCCATCAGGACTCAGGCAGAGATGGCGCACACTTGCAGAGGCACTATTCCCCTGGCCAAAGCTCACATCGAGGTGGGTGACACCTGTCACTTTGTGTTGACCAGCGGAGGCCGAACCTACCACCTGAAGGCCACATCTGAGGGGGAGTGTCAGAGATGGGTGTCAGCCCTGCAACAAGCAAAGGCTAATGCCACGCTCCTGGTGCATCACTCAGGTAAGGCCAATGTTTTTTTTTTTCCGTATTTGATACATCTTCACAAATATATTGTGATCAAATTTAATCATTTTGGAAATATCATTGTATTTTTTTAATTCTGTGTTATCTACATGTTGTTGCTTTGTACATGTGACAGTGCAATGACAATAAAGTTGAATTCTATTCTATTTTATTTTATCTCAGACTGCCTGACCTATAAAACAATCTTTTTAAAGAAGCAATACCGTTCCGATAACTAACCCACTTTCTCAGAAGCCTGTATTTCAGCATTTCAAGTGCAATTTCAACATCTGAACATCAGAGGGCAGTGTTACCAAACTATCTGTGACAAGGCTAATTAAAGGCAAAAGGATATTTCCTTTAAAAATTTATTTTATTTTGCTACAAACATAATTTTTTCATAATACTAGGATGAATGGGATGTGAATCAAATGAGCAAATACTGAATTCATCAACTCTTCCTTTGGAATGAAAGTAAAATAAAAAATCATATAGATGTGCATTCATGCCTCCCCCCTCCACTGTGCAGTCCCATCTCTCACCCTGTCTCCTTCACTGTGGCAGTGAGTGCTGAATAAAATGACCTTCCTCTCCTGACTCCTCCTCCTCCTCTGGTAGCAGGAGGGTTAAAGGAAAAAAAAAGGAAAAAAAGAGAGGGAGAGGCATAGCAGGCATGTGGAGAGTCTTTCATTGAAATATTTTCCACTCATGGACTATAAGGAGATGGCAATGCATCTTTTTCAATGAGTGTCGCCTTGTAAGTAAGATGTTTTTTTTTTTTTTTTTTAATATATATTCAGCAGAATAGGATTCCAGGTAGATCTTTTACGATGGTTTTTTGGGGTTTAATTTGTGATTCTTTTATTAGTGTCTCATTGTAGTTGATTTAGTTTCACCAATGTGTGGTTAGAGACAGGCTGAATGACAGTCCTTTTAAAAAGTAGGCTGTTAAATGCAGCAGTTGTACAAATCAATGCCCCAAGAAGTGCTTGTTAGCACTCTTCAATGCTGTAGGAAAGGGTTGTATCTGCAAGATGCAAATCAATGTTTTCCTTGAAGATTTTGTTTTTTTGTCAGTCATTAGAGCCTCATTTATAAACCTAGTTTTGCATCCTATCTGAGGTCATAGACAGTTCAGAAATCACAATATGCTTCGTTTTCTGTTGTCAATTTTGAAAGGCTTAGTGGATGCTCATTTTATCTGGCTCTACAGTAAGCGGGGGTGCAAATCCTGGTGCGTTTTGGTGAGGTGATTATAGATTACTCTTCCATAAGCAGCTGCAGGGCTCTGTCCCAGAGCAGATTAATTGGCTGAAAGGATCAAAACGGCAGTAATTAAGTGGAGCTCACAGAAGAAGTGAGGCACCTATTGTGTGATACCCGCCACATGGTAAGCACACATGAGCTTTGCATTCGTGAATCTGTAAAAATAGGTGTTGTGCTGTGCAAACGCACAGATTGACTCTCCTCCCACTCTCTGTCCGTTATGACGCTCCCTTTATCACCTGTGGGTGTCTTCTTGTGATTTAACTATGAGTCACCATTTGCTCTCAGACTCTCCTGTGACTCCCATGTGGAAAACAACCCGTTGCAGCACTCATCAGCCCTGTGTGTCATTCCCCTACACGTTCATCACAGTTCTAGGATGAGCTTAATGGCTTTGCATCTCCATATGAACATGTTGGATGGCAGATGGCCTCGGAGAACTCGATTTCTTACCACCTTGAGCAGCAGAAATCTGCTAGATGTGGGTCATGGAACCATTACAGCTTGAAGTTTTTTTTCACTCATTTTTAATCATTTTTCTCTAGGGACTTCACTAATCCAATTTGCCCTGATTGTTGTTTTTTATTTTCTTCCTCCTTTCATAGGGTTTGGTAGTTTGTCTCCATGCTTTTGAACTCGTACACTGAACTATACTGGCCTAGATTCAAACTATGCACTTGTGTGTCCTGGGATTTATCATGCACAGTTTTGTTTAGCAGAGAAAGTTGTGACCTAGAAACATTTCATTACGTTGTGTATATTTATAAGATGGATTATTTCTATGGCAGTTGTCATACTTTTGCTCTCTTTCATTTTGTTTTTTAATAATCCAAGGAATCCACCCCCAATATTTCTATATTTCAAGGAACAGGAGCAGCACCACATTAGATTATGGCAGATGTAAACCTTTAAGGTGTTACATAATTACCATAAACTAGTGTATTTTAGTTTATGTGACAAACCAACTGAAATTATTATAATTTGGCAGTGGAATAGACCCTGAAGATAGAAGTTTTAAATTTTTTTGTGGATAAAAACTGAAGTGTTATATTCAATGCAAAATAAACCAAGAGGTTCCGTAAACATCAATGTCCCAGTCTTGCAATAGTCTTGTTTGGCATTTGTCTGATCCCGTTGAAAGGCGAACTTCCACCCCTGTCCTTCGCAGCCTCTTAACAAGTTTTCTTCCAGGCTTGTCAGTGTGATGTGTTCCTTTTCTCCCAGACTCAGAGGTCACAATGCTGCTTGCCTACTAATTTTTGCCTATAAAATTTTTTGGCTTTCATGAAAGAGTTAAACTGAGATTAATTTACATAAATGTGGAGTCTGGTTACTTGTTAGGGGTATTCAAGAGACTAAATGCAATGTAATGATTTTTTTGAGTAAATCACAAAAAACACAATTTTCCTTCCACTTAAAAATGATATGCCACTTTGTATGGATTTATCAGATAAGATCCATATGAAACAATTTGAAGTTTGTGGTTGTAACATGACAAAATGTTCAAAAGTTCAAGGAGAATGAAGCACTCTATATTGTAAATATGCCTTGTAATGCCAAGTAATCAATCCGGTCTCCTTGAAACGCTCTGAAAGGACTAAAGACTCGCAGCTCGGCTCATGCCAGCCAGAGGAAGAGAGAGAGGAGAGAGGAGGAAAAGGGGTAATGCGTCATCCTTTTTTCTCTCTCCATCTAAAAATAGCCTTGCCTCCTGATTGCATATGCCCACGTTTCCAAGGCAACAGTGTTCATTCACAGCTTTCTGATATTTTGGAAGATGGGTTGTTTAGAGATCTGGGTGTGAAGTGCTATTATCCTTCCCCATCCATTTCCCATTAACTCGGCTCATTCTATCTTTAGAGCATTTAAAGCATCTTTTGTTAGTCTGTCTCGTGACAGACTGTGCTGTCTACTCCAATCTGGAATCTCATCATAATTAACACACAGATTGTTCAGGCATGTTTTGAATCGGTCAGTTTTTAAACTGCTGCACTGGTGTCTCTGTGTGAAGATGACTCAGGAGATGAAACCCCTGTGCCTCAGGAGGACCGTGCCCTCACCCAAGGAGCACTGCAGTCCCTGACCACTAAGTTGGAGGATCTGAGCACCTGTAATGAGCTGATCGGAAAGCACGGCGCCGCTCTCCAGCGCTCCCTCAGCGAACTTGAAGACCTGCGTGGGCCCACCGAAGGCACGGACAGAGTGAAAGCCGTTAATGAGCGAGCCACCCTGTTCCGCATCACCTCTAATGCTATGATCAATGTGAGTTCGCGCAGCTCATACCTCTGCTGGTGTAAAGGCTTAAAGACTAAACTGATTAGCTGCCTATGTCTCTTGGTGAGGGACTGCAGCGAGGCCTCGGAGTTCGCCATGTGCTTTGATGTTTGTTGTGTTCACACCTCAGGCTTGTCGGGACTTTTTGGATGTGGCGGAATCTCACAGTCGGCGGTGGCAGAAGGCTCTGCACTATGAGAGAGAACAGCGCCACCATCTGGAGGAGACCATTGAACAGTTAGCCAAACAGCACAACAGCCTGGAGAGAGCGTGGAGGGAGAATCCCACCTCATATGCAGGTGACGCATCACTGCCATTGCCACATAAATGAACATCCAGTACCTACGATGTGCAAAGTGTGTAAGATTTCTGCTACTTCGCTGCTGGTTTGGTTTAACAAGGAACACATTGTTTCAGAAGAGTTAAACTACTTTCAAGTCTTGTAATTTCAATAAATCCTTAAAAAACTACCTGAACTCAATTTTACATATTTCCATGCCTTAAATAAAAAGAATAAAGTGATGATTTAGTAAAGGCAGCAACAGCATGGTTGAAAAAAACATGTTGGGAGGTCTTGCAGCTGAACCTTATAATTTTAAAGCTGAATTATCTATTCTGTGGAGGGTTTACTCTCCCTTATTCAATTTTCTCTAGTGTATATAGACATTCATTCAATCAATTTGTTAAAAATGCATTTACATAATTACTTTCAACTAATTTGCAGGGACAAAAAACAAAACAAAAGTTTAATGTTTTCCATCTCTTCCACTGGTCACACTTTGTTTTTTTTACCTGGTGGTTTTAAGGTATTGAAAAGATTTTAAATCTTAACACTCTTTTTGTTGAAGCTGATTGACATAAAAACAATCTTGTATAACATAGCAGCATAACTGCAATACTTGGTTTTATTTTATTGAGACATGTTTTGATAAAGCTTCGATTTCTATCATATGTTAAAATCTAAAAATTACAACGCACTGATTGGATTATTTCATAATTACTTTTGTTCTGTTTCAGATCAGAACAAAGTGAATGCTGTTGTATGTTCTGAGTAAAAAAATCAACACATTGATCATAATTATAAGTTCCAACTAAACATGCTTAGTCCTACTAAAGTTTATTACATAAATTGAATTATTTTCTTATTGCATCAACAGCATCACATGGAATCATGTGGATGTAATGGTGAAAACATGGATGCTTTATTATAGTTAAGAAGTATTGTTTTCATAACTTTTTTAGAGTATATTTCAATAATTTCCAGCAAGTTGAGATTTTAACTGTGGCCTAATTTAAATATGCTGAAATCTGTGATCCTTAGAGTTTTGATCCAGTAATTGTCAATCTGCACATTTTTTTTCCAAGCATTTCAACTCGGACAGGTAAGAGTTGTTGTAAAACCTGGAAGTCAGTTTATCAGTTGTAAAAAACTTGTTTTTAAACTTCACAAAAAAAGCTGCACTTGAAACTGTTTTTCTTTTGGCTAACTTCCCTGTCTATACAATTTAATTATGACAAAGCACAGATAGTTCTGACAAGTTAAACTTGCAGATAAACCAAGCTAGTCAATTTTTTTGTTTGTTCTGCAGTATCCTGACCCTTACCAAGCTACACACAGCTGTTTTATCAAATAAAGCCATTATTACTTACTATTTTAAATGTTGGATATCTACAGTCCTGTTGGCTTCAAATTGTTTACAATAAACTAAAAAGATCTCAGTAATTATCTTCTGATATTTCTCATAATTCAACATTTTAATGGCAATATTAAACCAAAACAAATTAGAGCTCATGTTTTGACAACAAAATGTACCAACAGTCTACATAATGAACAATTTTTCCAAAATACAAACTGACAATCCTTGGACATTGAAGCCTTTTATGCTAACATGTCCCACGTTTGCTCCTGCAGGTGTGGAGCGATCTCAAGAGGGTGATGCGAGTGATGAAAATGAAGAAGCGGAGTTTTTTGATGCCATGGAGGACGCCCCTTCGTTCATCACTGTGACTACCACTGGAAGTATCCGACACAAGTAGGGAGCATCACGTTCAGTAGATACTCGATGATTTCAGCTAGAGCTGTGCTTTAGTTACAGTAACAGTCCTTGACCTGCAGTTAGCTGGCATAGGTGAAGCAGTGCCTCATCTGTCGTTATGAAGAAATAAAATCATATTTGATTACACGTGTGCTGCACATGCTGATGTCTGTATAATTAATGAATGTGTGTGACATAGTTGGTGTTTCTGCTAAACTATAAATGCACACTGAAATATGCAGGGTGAGGCAGGAAGTATCATGCTGCACTGGTAGAGGGCAGTGCTGAGCCCCATAGGTACAATGGACAACTGATGGTCTTTTTCTATGCACTAAAAATACTGAAAATGAGCAGGAAAAATACAAAATATACATTTAAAATTAAACCAATCCAGGATTACTGTAATCATTGGTGATTATCTCCATTAAAGCAGCCAAGTTTTTAAAAATGAAGGCCAACAAAGAAACAGAAGATTTTTGACTGAGTGACTTGAGATATATCTGAAGGAGGAAAGGCACATGGGCTTATATTTGTATACAAATATAAGTAAAATCATACATTTTGTTTTATATATATGAAAAAGCCCAAAACAAGAAAAAAATAATTTTGACAGAGTTTTTTTGTTCTTCCTACTATATTGTTGAACAGCATGCAGTTGATTGGAGCATATTTAGTAGCTGCTAAAACAATCAAATGTTCCAATTATGAAATATAATATTCTATTTTTGAGTTTTGTTCTCACTGCATGTCACTGGCAACTAGTATTTCCTTTATGTCCCACTGCCTTATTTCAGGCGCTCAGGCAGTAACCAGAGTATGATGAGTGGAGGAGTGCCCAATGACTGGACTCACAATGAGAGTGTAAGTCCAAACCATTTTGGCTGAATGTAAAATTTGTCTCTTTATTTTAATGTGTAATAGTATTTTTACCTTTTTAACTAGTTTATATTTTCTCATGTTATGAATGCAAATATCTGTCTTCCCATCAACTCTGAGTAGCTTTCTTGTTTTTGCTGAAGAAAACCATTTCCACAGCTTGAGACTCGTAGCATTTTGTATTCAGCCCAAAAAGATAAATATCGATGAGCACCTTCTACAGCAAGTTTAATGTGTATACTACATTGTTTATTGTAATCTGTAAACAGAGTTTACACCTTACACCTTTCTTTTGACAGTGGTCAAGAGTGCACAACTAATAAATTTCCTCTCAACAGATTGATACTCAAAAGTAAAATTAGCAGAATGTATCACAGTAGAAGGGGCTGAATACAAATTTAAACCAAAGTTTTTAGATTTTTATTAGCTATAGTTGGCCTGTCCCTTCACAATTCATGTTGGTTTGTCCCATAAAATCCAAATAAATATAATGACATTGACAAGGTATTGAAAAAAATTCAAGAGGTAGTTCTTATGTAAAATATTTATTTTTGTCATTTGAAGGACACCTCAGGCACAAACCAAATGCAACTACGAAGAACAAGACGCAGTCGTATACCTGATAAACCAAACTACTCCCTCAACTTGTGGAGCATCATGAAAAACTGCATCGGAAAGGACCTATCCAAGATTCCCATGCCTGTAAATCAAAATACTATTTTGCACATTTAAGAATAAGGAAGCAGGCTCTTCTTTTGATACTCTAGAGGTGAATTTCTTCTCTACACCAACAAATGACGTGCCTTCTTGCAGGTAAACTTTAATGAGCCGCTGTCGATGCTGCAGCGTCTGACTGAGGATTTGGAGTACAGCGAGTTGCTGGACCGGGCGGCTCGCTGCGACTCATCTGTGGAGCAGATGTGCCTCGTGGCTGCCTTTTCCGTCTCGTCCTATTCAACCACAGTCCATCGAACCGCCAAGCCCTTCAACCCTCTGCTGGGGGAGACTTACGAGCTGGACCGACTGGAGGAGTACGGCTATCGCTCCATCTCTGAGCAGGCGAGACATAAACTCATCCATCCATCGTGATTTTCTGTCACTGCACATTTGATTTATCCATCTGAACATTCAAATGATGTAATAGCTCGACAGTTAATGACTTTCACTGATGCCGTTAAATCTTAGGTCAGCCATCATCCACCAGCTGCGGCCCACCATGTGGCGTCAGAGCGAGGATGGACTCTGTGGCAGTACATAACTATTGATAGCAAGTTTCGGGGGAAATATATTTCTGTCTTGCCATTAGGTAAGAAACAGTTGGCAGCAATTTGCACCTTCTATTTGCCCCAATCTTGTAAAATGTTATAGAAAATGTATTGTGTTCCTCTTGGCAAAAATATTAACAGATGGAATCTGTCACAGGTTTCTTTAACAAACTATTTTTTTTCACTGATCTAGTTTAAAGATAATGCTCGTGTAATAGAAGTTTTCCTATAAAGTTTTCCAAAGGAGCCAAAAAGATGCTGTGTTAACAAACATTAGCCACATTTATTTTACAAAAAATCCAGACTGATTGTGTTTGGGTGTTTTGGTCTTCACCACAGGTAACATTCACCTGCAGTTCCACTCAAGTGGAAACCATTACGTGTGGAGCAAAGTGACTTCCACAGTGCACAACATCATTGTAGGGAAACTTTGGATCGATCAGGTTGGTTTCAGCTTATAAATCACAACTGAAGAGGTAAAGCAGAAGCTCGTCTGCATTATATCTGACGCATCTCTTCCTCTTCCTGTCCACATGTCAGTCTGGAGACATCGACATTGTGAACACCACCACAAAGGACACCTGCCGTCTCAAATTCTCCCCATACAGCTACTTCTCCAGGGAAGTTCCACGAAAAGTATGTTTCAGCTACAGACAAGGAGTCGCTAAACATATAGTAGCCAGCAGTGTTGAGACAGAGCAGAAAATGCATCTAAACATGGTTCCTACATATTTTCCAAGTTGATATAAAACACTTTTCTACATTCTGCATCGGGTCTTGAGTTCCAGGTGTAAGGAAAGAAGTAAGGACCAGGAAAGATTGAAGGACTGCGAAGGAAAGAGCAGCAAGTAAAGGATTATTGGGTTTGATAATTTTGCAAAAAAGGATTCTTTATAAAATTAGGAATGTTACAGACATTCCTCATATTGAGAGTCCTCTTTATAAAACTGTCAGAGGCTTTTTCAGAGCCGCTGTAACAAAGACTGCTAACAAAAGATCTATCCTGCCCGAAACCATCAGCATCTACAACTATTTGAAGAACCTTGAATAATAGAACTTACTACAACATTCAATTTCCATTTGAGGAGAGACGAGGGATGAAGGAAGAAAGGGAGAAGGGAGGACAAGATTTGATTGATGGTACACTTGATATTTATCACAATGAGATGCATATTTATTTTTTCCAGAAAAAACAACAACACATAAGTGTACTATTCCAGACTTTTAAGGAGTCTTGTGTAGCCAGACCTTCTTTGTTCTCGTTCTCTAGGTAACCGGCGTGGTGGAGGACAGAGAGGGAACAGCCCATTACATCCTGTCAGGAACCTGGGATGACAAAATGGAAAGTGCAAAAATAGTGGAAAGCAGCCGGGGATGTGGAGGCTCAGAAGGCAAACAAAAAACTGTTTATCAGACTCTTCAACCCAAACTCCTGTGGAAAAAATACCCTCTTCCGTGGGTTTCTGAAATCTAAAACTTTGCTCCTGAATCTACATGACTTCTGTAAGCGCACATTCGAAGACTCTTCTTTTCTGCATCTCTTCTCAGTGACAATGCAGAGAACATGCACTATTTTTCCACCCTGGCACTGACCTTGAACGAGCCAGAGGACGGTGTCGCCCCAACTGACAGCCGTCTGCGACCGGACCAGCGGCTGATGGAGGCGGGCTTGTGGGACGAGGCGAACATCGAGAAGCAGCGACTTGAGGACCACCAGAGAATGGAGAGGAAAAGAAGGGAGGCACAAGCTAACCAGGCTCTGGAAGAAGGCGAGTACTTGGACCTAGGGCTGGGGGATATGAGGAAAATCTAATATCCTGATATATTTGTTGCTATATGATGATACCTGATGTATATCACGATATTCTTAAATGAGCTACAATGTTATTTTAAACTAGACTCCTTGCAGCATAATTTCACCCACGCAAGTTCCCGCCCCCATTTCCCTGCTAGACTTAAATATAAGCTCATATAAAAAAAGGATGTAGTGTTTCACTTTAACGGACTAGTTCTACTGCGGCAGCGCAGCTATGAACAGCATGAAAAAGAATAGTTTGACTATGCGATGAAATGCATTTGTGGTACAACCATGCCTTGGAATGGCCCAGTCAAAGTTTAGGTATAAATAAAATTGATAATCAAGCTTCTCACTTATTACAAATTGCATATTTTCTTTACAGATTTTTAGTAATAAAATAGGGCTAAAGGTTTTAAAAATCATGAACTTCACATTGACTTTGTGTTTGATATTTATATTTTGGAAGAAACAGCAATATATATATATTTTAAAGTTTTCTCCTTCCTAAGGTTGTTTACCTTTGCTTTCAGGGCAAGATGTGGAAAGTTACCAGCCAGTGTGGTTTGAGAAGAGAACAGACGAAAACACCGGAGAAACATCCTACATGTACAGAGGTGGCTACTGGGAAGCTAAAGAGAGACAAGAGTGGGGTCACTGTCCTGAGATCTTCTAGGAATCTGGTAGTTTTTTGTTTTTTGTTTGGAGGGTGTTAGGTTGGCTTAGATGAGCAGGTGGCAGTGGGTGAGATGGCTAACTTCTCTCAGCTTCTAAAGCACAAAACCTCCAGCCTCTACTTCCTATGTATGTGTTCCCTCCCTGTTACAGCTGTTCTACCAGGATGCATGGCTTTGATTGGTATATGCTTCCATGCTCTGCAGAACTTTATATGTGAGCAATTCAAGTTATGTGTGTGAGTGGACTTTAGTTTACACAGAACCAATTTCAGCACGAAATATACCCAACTGAGTGTGCATGGACGATCCTGGGGCCGTGGAGCTACCTTGGTGTAAAAGTACCAAATGTCCTGTACCAAATCAGAGATGGAGGGTATCAGTCTTTAAAAGAGTTGGACAAAAGCCTTCTTCTGTGCTGTGAAGTTGTCTCAGCAGTGCATGATTTGCTGATTCTTCACATTCTTTGTTTTTGTGCTACAGTGTTTTTTCAACATTGCACAACAGTATCCTGCAGCACAAGCTGAACCCAGAGTGGCCTCTAAAAACAAGGACCTTGTTTCATTGAGAGATGAGTAACAAACACTGTCAGTTTAACAGTTCTAAGCTAGTTCAATGCAAAACCCCAGAGATCATGTATGACTGAACTAAAGGAGTTTTATTGAGTCTATGGTAAAATAAAAGCTGCAGTGTTAGTGTAAATTAATGCTAATCTTAGATGTCAGAGATGGCAAAGTGGAGATTTTTGTACATCTAACAGACTGAGAAGATTTTGATGTTTGACCCAGTTAGGCAACTAATCTAATTTGAGCAATTTCCAATGCATTAGTCATTCTAGTAAAAGGCTAAACTTTGTAAGTGCTTCAGAAATACAATTTGTACAAATCTACAGTTTCACAGCAAAAGCTTGCATTTTTCACCATCAGTCTTCATATTATCCTCTACAAGTACAAATCAAATGCAATTTCTTTTTCTTTCAAAACAAAATGCAGTTTATAAAAATATTCCAACCATTTCCTGAGAGCTCAGGTGATTTATACCACTATCACAATTAAGTTTAATTAGGTCACACCACTCAAGCAGACAAAACGTTTCAAGCTTTTAAAGGCCTTAAAAGCACAGACAGCTTTTAACTTTCTAGATGAAACTGCACTATTAAACTTAATGATGAGGGAGAACAGCTCAATTCATAATCGATATGATTTTATTTGAGCTTATATGATCTATAAATGAGTTTTGTCAAGATGGAATCATTTTGATGCTGAACTCTGTAAGGGGTTTAGTTGATAGGCAAATTGAACATGAAAGCACTTTTGAAGAAACATTAAAGTCTGTGACGTTTTTTTAATTAAGCACATCATCTCAGATGATTCGGAGCGGAATAATCCGATCTGATTTGGCAGGATGTGAAGAGCCACTGTTCCTTACAGTGTGTGCACCAAAGGACCGATACTGAGCACCTTTTAACGAATCCCATCAAGTTTGCAACATCTTTATATGGGAACAAATGCAATAATTCATAGACTCGTCTAAATCACGTGATTTTTCACCAGTAGGTTGTTTGGGAGGTTACTTCTTTAGATTAAGTTATAGACAAGAATAATTAGATTTTTTTTTTCATTAATTCCTTTTTTTTCTATCAAATTCCAAATCTGGCCTGATTTATTAAATTGATAAATGATTACCGTATTACTTATAAATCATAGTTAAATTAAAATTGTCAGAAATTGAAACTGGGAATCTCAACTCATTTGAGAGCCTTCTAGATTTTAGGGTAAATACTTTTTTTCCAGCACTCAACATTCTGCTTCCTGTCTACCACAAATTCTAATATTGGGTGAAAAAAACTTTATAATGATGTTAAACCTTTTACTGCTGTCTCATTTGATTTTTAGAGGAATATAAATTAGTCCCTTGTACCTGAAAATATGTGAAGACTCAATTTTAGGAGTTTCTCAAATGCAGAAATCAGTTCATCCTTCAGGGTTACACACAATGATAACTTAAATTGGTGCTTGATGATAATTCTAGCCTTAATTAGAGCATGTAACAAAAGAGTAATCTACAGTAAGTCTGACCTAGAAATAGAAACATTTTATACAGATATTTATGTTCAGACTTCCACAGAATGCATTCAGGTGATTGTTTTGGGTAACAAGGTTTAGAATATTAAAACATGAACTATTTTCCCTATACAAAGATTAAGAAATATAGATATTCATGACAAATATGTATATCATGTGTATATGTAAATAGGATTTTTTTTTTGTTGTTCTTGTTGCTTTATTAAAATGCTAGGAATAATGCAAAAGAAACAGCTACTTCAGTACAAAAAAGCACTACTGTGTCAATTTAGTATAGATTTCCATTAGATGAGTGGTGGATTAGTTGCTAATATGCACATGGACACCCATAATAAATACCTTGCATATCTAATACTTCTGTATATTTATACCTTACTCTGTACAATAATGGGGCATGATTTCACTTTTAAGGCTGTCCGGTTAGTTTTCACCAGTAATTAGTAACAACACAGTAGAAGTAGAATCTCAACAGCTAAATCACTGTAGAATGTTTGACATTACATGAATATCCATGCTTAATCACTCTATCTTCTGGTTTCGAATAGTCGAAACCAAACACAGCTAATGAGATGTTGCAGAGACTGAATTGTGAATGTAAGAGGATTAGATGCTGGATGTCATATTACTCTTAAAAAAATGTATGAAATCATGTTCAAATAAAGCACAAGGTCTTCTTGATCTGCTGTAACACTGTACAGAATCCAGAGGTTTTCATCGCAGCACACTCAGTAGCTATGCATGGTTTCAGAGTGCAAATGCACTTTTGTAGTGGGCAGTCTTCTAACCTTGCTAAGAGTGGATTGCCAATGAAACATGATGTAAATTCACCTTTTGTGCCCAATTACCTTAAAGTTTCAATTTTCCAAATCAAATAAAAATACTATAAGAAACCGTGACATGGTACATTGTCAAATCTGTTTTTTGTTTTGTTTTGTTTTTCATGACACTTGATAAGAAAAGCCTAATTTTAATAGAGCAATGTTAATAAAGTATTTTTATGTAATTCTTTATTTTAAGCATTTTAAAGTGTGTCCTGTATGTTGAGACAGCTTATAGTGATGCACTTTTGTGTATAATTTAATGTTATTTTTTGTAAGTATTGTATCTTCATCTGTAATACTGGCAAACATAATTCAATCCCTTTGTTTTACACTATATATTAGTGTAAAGCAGGATGTGTTGATTTAATTTTCCAAATGGCTATATTTCCACAAGTGCTATCAACAGGAAATTCTCAGGAGATGTGAGTGATGGTACTAGTGTAAAGTCCTGAGTCCATTGTATCATAAACTGGCTGGTATTGAGTGATTCCATCAAGATTTCTGACAGAAGTGGAAAAAAAATGTTTCATAGAAAGGGATAAATAATTCCTAAACATGGTGCTTGCTCACCACACAAGACTCCACTGCTGAAGAAAAAGCATGCTGGAACATGTTAAAGTTTGAATAACATTGAGACAAGTGTGTAAAATACTAGAATATAGCCTGGTCACACAGACTGAAATCAAATTAGTTGGATGTCATAAGACACTATTGCCACTGGAAGAATTTTACCATGTTCTCACATAAACATACTTAAGTATTGGTTTTACAAGTATTAAATTGAAAATATGTAATTTTGAAATGTTTCTTCTGCCTGAATTTGTGTTTTTGTGTCCTTTTCCCCCTCATTTTACACTTTAATATACCAGAATCTGCAGATTACTTTTTGGTTTTTTTTGTCTTTTTGGTGGTACACATTTTAAATAAAAAATAAAACATGCAGATTAAGTACTCAAGAAGCCTTTTACCAAAATACTTTTTTTCCTTTTTTAACTTGGGTAATTTTTTTGGATACTTTTCTCTTTCATTTGAGTAAAAATATTTTTGAAGTAGTGCTGCTCTTACTGGAGTATAATATACCCACTTTTGGGTTTCCAGCGCTTTACATCATTTTATTTTTTTTTTTTATTAAAGTGGCATTGTCCTTTAAACAGACCATCCAATAAAACTGAAATGTGGCCCCCTGCTGGCTGTTGCCTGACAGTGCTGTTTCCCACTGGCGGAGCTCTGGAGATGCTGACGGTGCTCCAGGAACGAGGTAAAAGCAGAGACCATTTTTATTGGGGCAAAATGTGTTGATAGAATGCTTTTATATTCACGCGAGACCAGCGGCCGCTAACATCGCGGGAAGTGAAGCAGCAGAAACTAAATGTTTTGAAGCGAACAACCTGCTGTTAGCTAACACAGGAACACGCCACTAGCTTAACATTAGCGCAAAACGTTTGTACCTGTCAAGTTACATAATGCTGCTCAATTCTGCGAAGTAGCATGTTAGCATCGCTGCTTTGTTGTTTTATGACCAAGTAGGACATTTTTACTGCAACGGTTGTGACTGGAAACCGTCGCCGCATAGAGGCGTGAATGAAAGCAGAAGTTTAGCTGCGCTGACTGGAGTCACAAGCGAGCTGCTGTTCATCATCTGTCTGAGGGAAACGGAACCAGGCGCTGAGGTAAGCTGCCTTTTAAAGGCAATAGGCAGCTAAAAATATAACTCCTCACTATTTTCAAGCTTATTGTTGTAAGCAAAGTTGCGATTTTCGGAACAGTCCCGTCATTAAATATGTAAATTGTTGTGTATGTTTACAGCACTACTGTCTTTATCATGCTCTGTTCGTGCCTGTGGCTTCATAACAGCATGACGAGACAATAACCAGTCCGCCCAGTCTCCCTCCTGGAGACGGTAGATTTATGGCAGGCCGATGTCGCATATAATCCAGCTCAAGTTAGCTTCCGAGTTGGGAAAATGGCAGTTCCACTTAATTTGTCAATAGCTATAGTCTTTAACTACGACACTTGCACTTTTCAAACCTGGACTAGATTAAACCTTAAGCCCAAGTTTGTGAAACCTTAATTAGATTTTGGTTTTGTTTGAAGAGACTTTGTGTTGTAGTGTCTGAGTGTGTTTCAGATGGAAAAGGAAGCACGAACACAATCTGTTATTTAACTTTGAGTAATTATGAGCAACAATTCATGCTCAAAAGTCCAGAATTAGATCAGTTCTGCAGCAAAGAATGGGTGAAAATCGTCACTTGATGATCACCAATTTTTGTGCTAAATCAGTTTTTAGGTTTAGAGAGCAATAACTTTTTCCCTTAGGGTGAGTTTATGGTTCAGTTTTTCCTTTTGTAAATGAAATCATTTGAGGGCTTTATTTTATATTTATTCATATTGTGTAAAATAAAAATGCTAATAAATTTTCACATCTCCATCTTTTCAGAAAAGTAGTTCTTGAAGGCACCTAAATAGAATACACTTTTTTTTTAAATTTTCTGAAAGTTTCAATTTAAATTTGGAGAATTGAGTTTGGAATATCTACTGTGAAGATCTTGACTGCCTCACTCTATAAATGACAAACCGTCTTGCCGTGGTACAGACGGTTTTCCAGCCCTCCCTAAACAGTTCAGTCCCCTCCTCCTTTCCCTTGTGTGGTTTCCCACTGAAGCATATGTCATCTTACAAACTCAGGGTGAGTTACACAACCCGGCTGTCATCCAAAACAGGGACACGTGTTTTTAGGCGTTGCTTGAAAACACATCTCTCACAGACAACACAGACTGGTTAACAACGCAGCTGTTGCGGAAACAGCTGCGTTTCAGAGGAAATATTTTTATATATGTTTTTATTTTTAGAATCTCCAGCTTGACAGCTTTTTTATTTTATTTTTTATTTATTTATTTTGGAGATGAGAAGAACGAACTCAACATGTGCTTGCCTTACAGAGAGGACCATGCTACGAACATGACCAGCAACGATGGCTTCTCAAAACGCGAGGCGACTCTGCAAGCCAGAAGCCGGAGGAGGCCGCTTGCAGAGATGCTCCATCTGCTCTCAGCCGTCATCGTTTGGCTGGTGACCGGCACCACTATCTCAAGCCTCAACAAATGGATTTTCGCAGTTTACAACTTCAGGTACCCTCTGCTGCTGTCTGCGCTGCACATGCTGACAGCCATCGTGGTGGACTACGGGCTGATCAAGCTGCGGGTGATCCGACATAGAGGGGCCGCCGAGCAGGACTTGACTCCGAACGCTAAGTGTAAAGTGTTCCTGTTGAGTCTGACTTTCTGTGCCAGCATCGCCTTTGGAAACATCGGTCTGAACTATGTACAGCTGTCGTTTGCACAAATGATCTACACTACAACGCCGCTCTTTACTCTGGCCATCTCTTCTCTGATCCTGGGTAAGCAGCACCACATCATCAAATACACGGCCATGATGCCCATCTGCCTGGGAGCGTCCTTCAGCATCATGGGAGAAGTCCAGTTCGATCAGACCGGATGCTTCTTTGTGCTTGCAGCAACCATGTTGAGGGGTGTCAAGTCCATTCAGCAGAGTGAGTACAGTCTTTTTTGTTTGTTTTTTTACCCCATAAAACAATTAAAAGTACTTATTTTATTAAATAAGTGACCCAAGCAAGATGCTTTCTGTACTTTATGCACATACCGGTGACTTCAGGGAACATTTTTCCTCTGGACACCACATCAGTTTGTGGTTGTGGAACAAGTTGATGATTCATTCCACAGTCTAGACACACCCTCACATTAAGGTGGAATGGTACAGCAGGAAGCTTCCTGGTTGCCTAGGGAACATAATATAAACATTACTGCACGTCTGCGAGTGAGTCGAGTCTGCTGACAGCCTAACCTTATGTTTCTAATGTTTGATGATCCAAAACTAGTCAGAAAAAACAATCTAGACTGTCGCATTGTGCAAGATGTGTAATGTGACAGTCTAGATTGTGTTTTTTGATCTTTGTTCAAGAAATTATTTTGAACAAAAGTGCTGTGTTGCCACAGAAGATTCAAGATTTTATCAAGTGATTAAAAACATTGTGACAAAAACTGAACTTTTTGTGCGAAGTTCACTGATGTCATGAGGACCAACTCTTGTTCTGATAATTACCTCATGTTTTGAACTCTTGCTGAATCATTTGTTGCTTCGGCTAATTTAAAGCTGAGGGTTTCTGTTTTGTGTTGCACCACAGATGAGTGTTTGTTTGCAGTAGATTAATGGGCTGTAATGTCATTACGCTCGGCAACGTGAGCCTTGTCTGAGAAGACGTGAATTTAAAAACATGCAAGGAGGTTCAATGTTTTGCTGCAAACCGAGTCGGATCTTCAGGTTTCCAGGATGAATGAACTGCTAAATCAGAGTTTTGCAGGGCCTCAAAATCTTACAATGAATAATCTCATTTTCAGTTATAACAAGTTTCAAAAGTATCCATCAAATGTACTTTATACATTACATTTTTCTGCTTGTTTAAGTGTATTGATGGCATTTGTGCCTACAATGTGAGCATCATAATTCAGATATCCGTTTCTACAAAAGTACTAGATAAAGCCCTTGTTGTAGCTGGCTTATTGTTGGCTTGTTTAAGTTGTAACAAATGAAACAAAATGTTTCTGCACAAATACAAAAGGGCAGCACTGTTTCTAACCAGTTAGGACTACCAAAAATAATTTTATTTCTGAAATTCCCATATTAACATAAAAAGATAGTCATTATTACTCTCTTGAAGTTTACATGCATTTGATAGAACTGTCTTTTTAGCTCTGAGTTAAATCAAATGTTTTATCCTTTTATCAACTTTATTTTAGGACTTTTAACCCATTTCTCCTGACACAGGAGCCAAGTAGCCAAGTCTGGTTTCCAAGCTGCCTCTAGATCTCAATTTCTCAGCTCAGTGCTTTTTTATATCCATAAACTGCACTGTAACTTATTTTGTAGTTCATAGGGTCATTCCTCATTTGAAAGATCCAATTGTTAACATCTTGACTAATATCTCAGAATGTATTTTGTTACAGAGTGCAAACTGTAATCTGGTTTCATCTGACGGCTTTTTTTCTTTCCGAACAGCTTTTCAGCCTATGTTAGTTCAGAAAGACACACTAATCAACTTTTAAATTTGAAGAAAGTCATTAAATATGATCTCTGACTTTTCAAGCTCTTAGCAAACAGATAGTTTTGCTCATGCTAATTTATGTAAAACAGAAAATAGGGAGCCTCATTTCAATGATTAAATGGTTTAATCTGAAAAAAAATGCTAGCAGAGTTAACATTTTAGTTGTTTAGGGAATATAAATCATAATAAAATTGTAATAGTAATATATTTTTAGTTTTAAATGTAAGGTACTAAAACATGTAGGATCATATTTTGATCCTGTCGTGGAAAGGGTTATCATAACCCTGAAAGCTTCAGTGACACACGTCACAAGACTGCGGAAATATTCTTGTTGTCTTTATTAAGTTGAGTTATGTCAGTGCAGGAAGGAACATTAAGTACTAATGTTGTTTCTGGACCAGATGATATAAACACAGTCCAGCAAATCAGATGTTCGGCGATGTCGTCTCAGGTTTCAAGTAGCTATTTTCATCCTCCGGCCGGCCGTAACACTTTCCTCTCGGTATATTCCGTTGCTCTGTCCCACTTCAGATCGAGTTTTTGTTTCAACGTCAAATTAACTTCTGATGACTCTTCAGCAGTTGGTGAGCTGCAGGCAAGCTTTCAGTGAGATCACTCTGGTTGTAACATGTCAGAAATCTGCAATGTCAGCTTTATTTTGCCAGCGACACGCCTGTAAAGAGAAAAAGAATAAAGCACAGTTGGGAGAAAAATGTGTAGAAAAAAAATCTTTCTACAAAGAAACAGAAACAAACTATTTACAAAAAAACTAAAAGTGCCTTTGTTGTTTTTTTCCTCCAAGAGAGGACTACAGAGGAACATTTGTCCATGATGACTCAGAGACATGAAACATGGCTTTCAAAGAGGAGCTTTGCATAATGTCCAGCAATATTCCTGCTCTCAACATGACTGTTACAGTTCTTCATGGCTTGACTATCAAAACAAAGTAAACAGTTATGAAAGTCACCTAAACCAAAACATTCCCATAATAGTTGGGACAGGACAGCTATTCCTGTGTCAAACTCTACCCAGTTTGACACAGGAAGTAAAAGTTTTTATTGATGAACTAAAAGATCCTTACAATCTTTAACAAGAAACAAGTGTTTTCTATCAAAAACTCTAGTATCTCTTAGTAATCTGTTTAAACGCAGTTAGTAAAGTACAGTTTATGTACAGCAGGATCATGAGACTCGACCTTCAGATGACATAAGCAAAAACTAGCCCTGATCATTTTTATGAACAATCTGTTCTGAAAAAAGTGTGAGAATAGCTTTTACACATCTGTGTGCTAAATGAAGTTATTGACCATTTTAGGAATGGTCAAAAACTTCAACAAACTCTCAAAAACCTTGTTGATAGCATTTCCAAAAGAGTTAAAGAGTGAAAGGTCTTATAGTTGCAAAGATGGGTGAATATCATATAAAACCCTTTAGATTAAGAAGGGGATGTAACCCAAGTTCATATACATGTTGTGTGGAGTCAGACAGACAGATATTTTTAATTTTTTTTCTCTTTTTTTAAGGCATTTTACTTCAGGAGGAGAAGATCAACTCTGTCTTCCTGCTCTACTTGATGTCCATTCCCAGCTTCTGCATCTTGGCTGTGGCTGCTCTGGCTTTGGAAAACTGGGCCATGCTGGAGTCGCCGCTGCATTACGACCGCCACCTGTGGGTCTTCATCCTGCTCAGCTGCCTGGGCTCGGTCATGTACAACCTGGCCAGCTGCTGCGTCATCACGCTCACCTCTGCTGTCACCCTGCATATCCTGGGCAACCTGAACGTAGTCGGCAACCTGCTGCTGTCTCAGCTGCTGTTCGGCAGCGAGCTGTCCGCTCTGAGCTGCGCCGGCGCCGTGCTGACGCTGTCCGGCATGCTCATCTATCAGAACTCCGAGTTCATCGTTAGCTACATGGACGCACGCAAGGCTAAGCTCGAAGTGACCGATTTCAAATCAGAGTCTGGTGGGGATTCGGTTAAGGAGGAGGGGTTTGAGAAAACAAAGTATCCACAAAAAGTGGACTGATCTGAAAGTATAAAGAAAATGAAGAAAAAATTATCACTGGATACACTGTAATTTGTGTCATATAAATGGCAGAACATTTCCTTCCTTCCCTGTGCCAACACATTCATATTCTTCACGCAGAGTCTGCACAGGAAAAAAAACCCACCATGACCCTTCATGGAAGAGGTTCACATTAATTCCTCATCTAGCCTATAGAGCCACATGCGTGCATGAGCACACCGGGCAGTTTGGTACCGCTGAAGTTACCGACTCTGTCTCACACTACTCCACTGTGAAAAGCTTCGTCAGCTCCAGAGGGCTGTAATCAGTGTTCTCGGGGACGGTTGGTCAGGTTTGCATGACTCTGGAAGCACTTTGGCCCTGAATCTGATTAAACTCAAGTTTGTACTAAGAAGCTATATTTATGGTACTGTTGCCTTGTTCCATTTTGGACAGGGGTTGAGGTTTTATGGCAGCTTTTTTGTTGTTGCGTAAAGGAGGAGCCGGGTGTTGTTGAGCTGAAATTTCCTGTGCAATGAGTCGCCTCTTTTCCACTGAAGCACATACTCACTAAGAGGCCGAAGCTGCGTGTTTTGTTCTCCACTATGAACCTTTCTGTAGCCCTACTTTGTGTTCTCAAGAAGTCTCTGTTGGATTAGTCCAATTATGAGCAGCACGTCGTCTTCCTCGCAGCGTACTTTGATAATTAGTGTCACAAGCTCTCTAAGGAGAGTCGCTCAACTTTAGCTCGTCTTCCTCCTGTGGAAAAGGTCAAGAAAAAGAAGAATGATGTTTTATTTTTAGCTTTATTCTTTTCACTGATGCTTTTTTTTGGGAGTTCGAAATAAAAATATAGATTTTTTTTTTTTTTTTATGAGGGTCTCGGCAAACATTGGCTGAAAATGCTGTTTGCTTTCTTCAAGTGTCATACAGTTAATACTAGTAAGCATTTGTCTCTTTCTAAGCTCTCCATTATGTGAAAGCATCCAGACTGCATGCGATCCTCTCTGAATTCAGCATGTTTGGTATGCCAAATATTTACTTTGTTGTTTTACAAGCTGGGTCAGTGGCTCCTTGTTCAGACTTTAAGATCCTACAAAGCAACTCCACAATATATTTACATATATATATATATATATAAAAAGAAAATTCCATCAGTTTCATTATGTTTTGCCTAAGAAAAAATGACATATTTTTATTGCCAAGATGCCATTTATAAATACATTTAATACAAGAATCATTAAGATAAAAAATGTAGGACCGCTGTTACTTTATAACCCTAATTCAGTTTAAAAACTGTCTTATTTATTTTAGATATGCAGTGCATGTAATGATTCTGTACATGTAACACATTTCCACTGGTTTCCCTGGATGTCTCAGCTGTTTAATAAGACACTGGAACTCAATATTCAATCAAGATTAAAAAAAAAAAATCAACATAATGTTGCATTAAAAACTAATAAATTTACATATCAAGGTCAACATATGTTTTTATTAATATTATGTTAAATGGATAACAGTTTGGGGGCTTGTGTTACACTGACAGGTTGCAGTGTTTCTGCCTTCAAAGCCTATAGTTCATTTTGTACATATTTGTTTTTGAGTGCAAAGCTTGTTGGATGTACATATTTATTTTATTATATTTATGTATTTTGTAGCCCTTAATGGCTGGTTTAAACTCAATTGCTTAAAGAATGAACCATCTTTGTCTCATGCCTTATTTGGACATCCTGCAGATGAGGAAAAAAATAAACAAATCATGTGGACTGGAATAACTTATAATAACTTATAAGTTGTTTATAAGTTATATATGTTATTGCAATAACATAATATATAATAATAATAAAGGAACTTAAGTCCATCACTAATGTGGTGTGAATGAATTTTCCTGCTTTGATTTAGGTGAACTTTCTGAAGTATTTTCACTCTTTGGCTTCAAAAAATAATAAATTGTGAAAATGGCTGTTTCCTTATGTTGCTTCATAAATTGATGGGTAAGTTGGATATGAAGTAAATAAGTTACCATTTAGTTCAAGTTGATGCCACAAAGCAAAAAAAAGTTAGTTGTCCTTTACTGAAATTCACTGCAGAATTAAAATATATAAAATTGGGGGGTTCAAGAAAGTCTGGAAGCATAACTAGAGCTACAATAAAACGGCTTGGATCATAGTGTACTCATGTTAAGAGTGGCCTAGTCAAAGTCTGTAGCTCTCGCTAAATACAACAATCTGTGATGAGCATAAAAGCTTCCCGACTGAGCTTGTGAAAGTTGTAGTTATCGTTGTGAAACTATAAATACAGTCATGTATTTCTACTAACTACTTTACACTGACTCGTGTAGAGATAAATGCAAATGCACACCACACTTGTAAGATTTAATACGTCATGTTCTAATCTCCATTCATGTTATCTGGATACTAAAGCCTGAGGTTCTGCCGCTGCCTCACCCTGTGTGATGGTTTCCAGGAAAGCAAAGTCAGGCTGTCTGAAAACAAAAGATATTCTAGCAGTTCTACGAGGTCAACACAAGATGGCGCAGTTTATCTGTTTCAGGCCTACTAACCTGACGCCTGAATGTCCCTTAACTTTTAAACCACTAAACAATCTCTGCTGATGTTTTTATATTTTACCGACGTTTCCCGGCAGATGTTCGTGTTTGAATGCCAAATATGTGCTCTGTCCGTCCGCCTAAAGATTCCTCCACTTCTGTAAACAAAGTTCCTGTTCAGCCTTTTGCCTGAATAAGGCAGTGCTCCTCACTTTTTGCCCCTGTTAACCCTTCACATCCCACACTGCTGCTGCACTCTGAAGCTAAATTGTAATAAAAAAAAAAAAGATTCATGCAAAAACATTAAAACACTGATCCGAAGACATTCCTGATGTCTTTGGAATCACATCATCCTGGATCCTGTGACAAGAGAAGCAAAGATTCAGAGTGGAGGTGACAAAGATGGATGAGCTCAGAGAGTTTCCTCCTCCTTCTCCTTCATCCTATTTTGGGAGGTTCACATAAGCAATCTGAACTCTCTCTTCCCTCAACAAGCATCTTTATGAAGCACTGAGATGTAAGTTGTGATCTTCTGCACGAAGTTCAACAGAGAAGAAAGAAGCGAGACGGGAGTGTTGCATCCAAACGCTGTCGTCAAAGGAGCTGGTTTGCATCCTGATAACAGGTGAGTTAACCACAATAGCTATTCAAATATTACATTTCTTTATATGCTACCATGTTGTTTTCCTCATTTTATGACATCAAGCTAAAAATATTGAGTCAGACTCTCGACAAATTGTTTAGGTCTGCTATGAGATTGTTTTAGAAACCAGCTTCTTCCATAGCATTACTATATTTGTACATGCTGAAGGGTCTTGTTTAGTGCAGTTGCTCTGCTGCAATAAGCAGCGCTTCAGTTGGACTAATAATTTGTCACACAGCTGCTCATTTTTAAGCTGCTGTACATATTTCAGCTAGAAATGAATCTGTGCTTCCTGCTTTGTTTACACTTCTTCCCAATATATAAAAAAAAAAAAAAAAAAAAAAAAAAAAAATATATATATATATATATATATATATATATATATATATATATATATATATAATTGAATTTGGGGAAGTTAGGATATTTTGGATTTCTCCTCTTTTACATGGCAGAAAGATGCTTTCAGTTTTGTTTTGTTTTGGTTCTTGCCACTAAGATATCCTTCAGAAATGTGTTTGTTTGCATATTTGTTTTGTTATTTCAGCCAATCAGGTTTGCTAATAAGACATGGAGTCAAAAAATGAAGGGTCAACGCCATTGACCAGTGAGGAATTGGTCTCTATTGAGGATGAAGATGTTCTCAACAAAATGGTGAGTCCATTAAAAAAAAAAATAATTACATTCATGCAAATACCGAGTCTCTGGCATTTTTGGGAGACTTTTATTATATCTTTTTATCCTTTAACAAACGACAACACTTAATTTTTCTTTGGATAAACTGGGATAACAGAGTTATTTAGTGACTGTTTTCCGCTTGCAGCTGGACAGTGCAGCAGATTTTGAAGAGAGGCGGATGATTCGAGCTGCTTTGAGGGATCTGCTCAAGAAAAAGAGAGGTAAAAATCATACAAGCACAAATTAAAATCCACAAGGTTTATTGTTTATTTGTATCATAGTCACTTGAGTCAGTACTTTGTAGAAACATGTTTGGCTGCAGGTCTTTCAGAGTGTCCCTCCCAGCATTATAAACCTAGATACATTTTTAAGCTCAGGTTTAGGTCCAATCTTCACCTACTTGGTGCATGAAGGCAATTTGATGAGACTTCAGTGACATTTGAAACACTTTGAAACCTGATTTATTCAGCTTGTGGCCTTCAGTGAATGATGAAGGATAAAAGCCACAAGCTTTAGCTTGATCTCTTAATAGAGTTGATCTCTTAATAGAGTTGCTTTACAGTTTTTCTCGTCTTGCCACAGATTCTCCTCTTAATTTAACTCTGGACTTTGACTGGGCCCTTCCAGCATGTAAACATGCATTTATCTAAACTATCTCATTGTAAGTCTTGCTGTATGCTAAGAGTCATCGTACAGCTGGAAAAAACAGTTCCAACCCAGTTTAAAAGGAGATTTATTTTCACTTTCTATCAACTTTGTCCTTCTCTTTGGGGAAAGAATGATGAATATTTGTCCTGTTGGTCGAATTTCTCTCTAGATCCGAGGATCTTTGCAGCTCCTCTAGAGTTACAAAGGACTTCAGTTGCTTCTCTGATTTATTTTTCTCTCCCTGACTTGTCTGCTTTGCTCATTATGTTGCTGTTGTCATCTAATGTTTTCTAACATTAGATGATTTCATTTTGCGGCATGCACACCAGACTTTTCTGAGTTCAACTTTTCCGATCAGAAAAAAGGGAGCAGGAGCGCGGGGTGAGGCACCAAGACCTGAAACAGCAGGGCTTGAATAAAAGAGGGACAACAGGAGGAGCTGTCAGCGTCGGAAGAGCATCTATGAACCAGCAGCCGTCGGTGAACAGTAAGTCTGATGTCACTGTTTTCTGCTTTACATCATTGCTGAAAATGAATCTGTTGTGGTTTCAGAGTCAGCCTGTCAGCCGTCATCCTCCACTCCAATCAGCAAGTCCACAGGCAGGTGAGAGACATGAGGAATCAGATTGTTTTTGTAACATAATTGTCAAAATATGGCATTTCTGCTTCCTCTTCTTTGAAAGTGAGATAATTAATGGCTGTTTTCTGTCTCCTCTCCTCTGCAGGGCCGGTCCTGCTGCTGTCTCAGCCCAGAAATGTTCCTTTGCTGAACCACCCAACGCTAAAAATGTCAAACAAATGCTTCTGGACTGGTGCAGGGCCAAAACAGAGCCATATGAGGTAAACCTCCATCCAGCCAGCTTTTGCGCTGATTTACTGCCCATATGCACAGTTCTGTCCCTGAAACCCATTTGGCCACGGCTCTTGAAAACCGGTTCCTCTCTCTTGCGTGTGGCTAAAACAGGGGGTAGACATCCAGAACTTCTCATCCAGTTGGAAAGACGGCATCGCCTTCTGCGCCTTGGTGCACCGATTCTACCCAGACGCGTTCGAATACTCCACCCTGAACCCCTACAAGCCCAGAGACAACTTCCAGCTGGCTTTCAGCACTGCAGAGTGAGCTCTCATCTCTTAAAGTGAAACAGGAATAAATGTAGTCTCCAGAGAGCGGATTGTCTGAGTTATCTGTGTTGACATCCTGTCCTCAGGAGGCTGGCAGGCTGCCCCCCTCTCCTGGATGCTGAGGACTTGGTGCGGATGAAGGAGCCCGACTGGAAGTGTGTGTACACGTACATCCAGGAGTTTTACCGCTGCCTGGTGGAGAAGGGCCTCGTCAAAACCAAGAAGCGCCCTTAAGTCTCCGAAAGCCCATGAGTCACTGTGATCTTTCCAGATAAACGCCCGGAGAGAGCCTGAGGTCAAAAGGATGACTTTCTGATCGTGTCCAGATAAATATTTACCATTCGATCCATTTCACTGTGAACGAACGGTGACAAATGGTTGGTATTAGTTTGCAGGGAATTGCTGCTGTCTGTGTGATTTAAGGGAACAGCTGGTGCTTAGGGTCAGTTCATTCCTCTGAAATTACACATCTGCATTAATCCCACTGTGAGTCTGAGCATGACCTTCATGATAATGATGATGATGATGCTGTCCAGGACTCGCTGCAGTCTGTGCGTCAGATAAATAAATACTTATTTCATTATGCAACTTGTTTTTTTTCTTCGTTTTTTTCCTGCAAAAGCAATTAAGAAAATTTATATTTTTTCCATAAACTTTGGTTTGAGATGTGTAAACTGCATTGTTCAGATGCTGAGAAATAAAAAGTGTAATTCATACAGCTCAAACTTATTTTTTTTATTATATATACTGACTGTATATACAGAAGAATATAAGTTGTGCTTCCTGTAGAACTGTCTTGGAAATTTAGATTTTTTTAAACTGCTTTACCACTATTGAAAAAGACTCAAGGTTTTGAAATGAAACATTATTAAATTTAATAATAATAATAATAATAATAATAAATTGAATACATTAATTTGATTCATTATTAAAATGTAATTAATTATTAATTCGATTGTCCTCAGTTTTAGACAGCAAGCGTGAAGGATTTTAAAATATGCTCACTCTGACAATTAAAATGTGTCTTTGATATTAAAATCTTGTTTTAACATTCTAATTTTCTTCAGATCATCTTTGATTCCTCAGAGTATTTAAAGCATAAATTTGGTTGATGCAAATAAATAAATAAATAAATAATTAAATAATAAAAAAACATTTTTCACAGTTGTTTTGGTGCAGGTTTTGATGAGGGGAGGCATTTCATACATTTAAATTAAAGCCTTTCTCTTTTTGTTTTTGGTTTTTGGAGCATAATTTACAAATCAATTTTCCACAAAAATCAGACACTTTGTGTCCTTAAAATATTCTGTGCATTGGATTGGAGGTGAAATGTAATATAACCAAAGTATTGTGGCTGCAGGATATAAAAAAAATAGAAAATCATTACATGCTCGTTGCTATCTGAATACATCCATATGGAGATACTAATAAAATAAAACCTTGACCCACTCCAATTTATCAACGCATTTCATGCATGTGCAGAGATATTTCTACATAATATTGATAATTGACTTATATAAATGCAATCTTTGCCTCCACTCCCTCTGTTCTTCATTTATATTTTAAACAGTTTGAATGAAACTTGACGAATGTTTGCATGATTTTATAGATTTTCAGTTCTGAAGTATTAAATTGCCATTGGATGCATCTGAACATCAACCCCCAGCAACATAAGTTGCCCTTATGATTTGAACATCATGGTGATCAATATGTCACCAGCCAACATGCAGGAATACAACCGATTTTGTTTTAATGTTGCAGATTGTTGCTCAAAAGTGCTCGTTTAAACACAGCACCTCACCCTGGTATGTAAAAGTTCCCTCCGCTACTACATCCAAAGCAGGAAATCATAGTTTATTGATATGCTGATCGATGCTGCCTATCAGTGACGCAGAGTTATCGGATTAATGCGTCAACCCGCAGGACAGATGCGCTGTTATTTCTGTCCGGCTGTACTTTGGCAGCTTTAAATTTCTCTGCCCTGTTCTGCCCGCCCCCAGCAGCAGCAGCAGGGATGGAGGGATGGATGGAGGGAGGGATGGAGGGAGGATGGAGAGGTGCAGCCGGGTCGGTGAGGTGGAGGTACAGCCGTGATGCTGCGACCAGCTGCGCTGCTGCGCTCAGACAGCATGCAGGATCAAGGTGATGCAGCGTGGATTCAGCATTTTGTTTTTGTAATCACTTGTCTTAGTGCAGCCCGAATGAGCAACATGCAACGGTTCGGGGCGCACGACGCGTGACGGCTCTCTGTCCTGTCCTGATTGCGCCGTGACGAGACGTCGGCCGTCCACGGTCCATTGATCGAGCCCGGCTTGTTGGTGACAGTCTGGTGTCTTGGGTCGGTGTGTGCTATACGGGAGGAAACCGAGATTCATGTCATTGTTTTCAGTTCCTTCGCGATATCACCCTTGTGGTTCACCTTGGACTTAAAAATACGCACGAAAGGTAAGACTCGATGTGATCCTCAGCGCTTATTGCTCCGGCTTGTGTTGTCTCACGTTTCCGTCATCTTGTAACATAAACCTGCTGCTCAGACTTGCAGACTCATGGCTTTGGAATATTAAATAAGGCCGACTTCATGCCGGCCGTGAAAGTTTTGACTTTGAAAGTGAATCCAAACGTGTCTGATCACTTTTAACTCTTTCAGCGACGCCAGCGCTGAGTTTCTCTGTTTGACGGACAAACACATTTGCATATGTTGAATAATTGAAGGAGAGGTGTATGATTTCTGTGTTGGGCTCCGAGACAGTAAAATGGAGGAAGGTCTGCTGCCCTCCTTTAATGTAATCCATCCTCTTCCTTGTGACCTGCCTGTCTGACAGGCTTTGAAGTGGACTGTTATCAGCAGCACAGCTGTGTGTCCTTATGCAACTTGCACTTATCAGAAACAATCCATCAATGAAGGGGTCAAGGATTAATGAGCATCACCAGGAAATTTAACTGCACTTAAATAGGTAAGAAAACAATTCAAATGAAAAGTTAGCTACAGCCCAGTGATGCAGGTGCCGGAACATAGAATATGATGCAATTTATTTTTCACAAAATTCCAACCCCTTTAAATCTCCTAAACTCTTGAACGTCACATGGTGTCATGGTGCAATAACTTTCTTTGCTTAGATGACATGCAGTCCGACCAATTTAATAGAGTTTTTTTTTAAATATCAGAATAAACCCAACTGCTCTGCAGTTTGTTCAAACATGAGCAAACACGTCTGTTGATGGTTTAATTTTACAGGTTTAATTGCAGTAAATTCCAGCTCTTTAAAGTAACAACCCAAGAGTTTGTGAACATGTCTGCACAGCCAACAAATCCCTTCTGGATTTGTGTTTGTAAAATTATTTTAAAACAATGCATCATTTAACTTCCACTTCCACTTTGTGATCATGCGCTGCTTCTGGTCCCAGGCTGTCAAACTCATTTTCATTTTTCATATCAGGATTATGAAGTTCTTCAGTGGGCTGGTTGTGGCAGAGTTTTTGATAAAAGCACTTAAGAAACCATTAAAACGTGAATGAATAGTCTCAATGAGTAACTGACACTATGGAAAGATGTTGAATTATATTTAACATCTTTCCATATTGATGTAATTTTGCTATATTTTGATGAACTGCTTTGATTTCATTGATAAAATATTATTTGCACACATAACTGTCACCTTAAAGGTTTTATTAGCGTGTCCCTTTAGACTATAGAGGATCACATAAAAAGAGATGGCGAGCCAGACTTGCATGGCTTTTCTTTTTGAGAACTGCTCTGTGCATCTTGTTGCAGGCTGATGGATCACCTTCCACAGAAACAGCTCAGCTCAGACCCTTGTGGTCCCAGCATGCTGCCTGGACCCTGCGCAGGGATCAGAGTGAGTCCAGCTTTACTTCCACAGCCCTCAGTGCCGGAGCCACGTGTACTCAAGCCATCTGAGGGGCTCAAAACACAGTTAGGACCAGAGCTCACACAGGCGCCTACCAAAGGGACAGGCCGGGTGCAGTCAGGGGAGGATCGACCCACTCCTCCACTGTCAAGCATAAGTCGGCCCAGACCGACTGCTCTTGGAACTAGAACAGCCTCAAAGCCAGCCAAAGTCCCACTGGAATCGTCTAAGGAAATAGATTTGATTCCTGTTTGCATTCCGGCTCCTCACAGCGGTAACACAATGTCGCATTCCTCGTCGGAGCCCTCGTTCCTTCTGAGCAACCCCCAGAGCCCGCAGCCTTACCTTAAACCGACTCTTAGCCCCAACCTGACCCCAAGCCTGAGTCACAAACCCAGTCTGAAGCCTCAGCCCCAGAAGACCGCCTCACCTGGGACCGCAACTCAGAGCCAGACTCAGTCTGAGGGGCCAGCAAGAGAGAACAATGACTTCAGGTAAGACCAGCAACACTCATGCTGAGTCATTTCCATTGTTTTTTCTGATGCAGCAGGTGCAAAGATCGTCTAGAAGGAAAACTGACGCGTGGTCCTTCATGTCACTTGAGTCAAGGCAGCAAATTTCTCTAAGAGCCGTAGGGGACCGACACAATCACAGCCGCTTGACTGATTTCCCACAGGCACTTTAGCTGAAGTCCTTGCTCATAAACAAAGGCTGCTTGAAAAAAACAGTTTCAACTCTCAGCAACTCGTTTACACCAGCAGTAAATGTTGTTGGTCTTTAGACAGAATGGTCCCAATGCTGAGACAAACACAAATTTTACACCTGCAGGATTTCTTTACGTGTGAAATAAGAAACTTCTTCAGTTGTGAACAGTCCATTCAGATCAACACAAAACAAAATATCATAAAAATATTAATTAACATTATTTTTAAAAATAAGTGTACCCAATTTGTTTGTTAAAATATATAAAATCCTGTGCTTACAATTACAGATATTGTATATATAACTTCTCTTTATTGTACTAAAATAAGCAAATCAAACTAAACACAACTAAAGAAATTTGTTGTATTTGGCCTGTCTTTATAGATAAAGTAGTTTTTTATATATTCTTCAAACATCCATAAGTTATTAAGAGTATAAAAGCTGAATCAGTCAGATTTTTACTTTATTTAAACTTGAATGCAAAGTTATTACCTTAGCCTAGCAAAAGTATTCACACCTTACCTTAAACCGACTCTGGCCGTATTAGTTCAAATCAGGTGTTTTAATTACTTAAATGTCATAGAAAGTCAGAGTGTTGAAATATTGAGTCACAGAAAGGGCTTCTTTAGGGCTTCTTTAGCCAATTTGTTGTTTTTTTGTGCAAAATTTGCTTAAAATTTCCACAACAGATGACCTAATGCTCATCTTTTTTTCATCTTCATTTCCTACATACAAATATATATATATAGTTATATGTTTAACTAAAACACAGAGCCTTGTTCAGCCTACCTGGGAAAACAGGAATTAAAAATAAAGTGTGGGATGTTGTTTCATAACCAAAACCTGCTTCAAACTTCTCAGTGTCTTGATTCCTGACCTGCCTGTCATGTTCGTCTGCCTTCACAGAACAGATGAATTCACAAAGTGATTGCAATACAAAAATGTGGAGTCCATTTGATTTTTTTAAACTTGCGCTGGGTTTTATTTAGAGCTGAAAGGGGGTGAATAAAAATGCATGCTACAGGTTTTTATTTGCTTCAAATAAAAGAAAAAAAACTATATTTTTTCCTTCTACTTCACATTTGCATGTTATTTTGTCTTGTTTCGTCACATAAAAACCCAATAAACTACATTTTAAGTTTGTGGTTTTAACGTGACATTTAAAAAAAAAAAGTGCTGTGTGTATCTCTGCAATTTAGTTTTCAAGCTAATTTATCTCTGGATTTTTGTTTGCCAGTGGGAATTTTCATCAACGGTGTACGCTTTTCATGACAGAATGATTAAATTACCATTCGAGAAAGCCAGCAGAATTATATGTGCTGAAGTTGACATTTAAGTGTGAGCTTATTCAGCCACCCGTCTGCTCAATTTTATAAAATATTCAGCTCGATCCATTTTTTTCTGACTGGTAGTACTCAGCCATGTAGATACTCATACACACATAGAAATGCTTAGCACTTAGTCATCAATGATGTTTGCTGAGGTGCTTAATTGTGTTTTTTTTTGTTGTTGTTGTTTTTTTGCGTTATGCAAAAGCCCGGATGGAAGCTTTTCCTCTGAGGATTACATCGCAGCTCATGTTACATTTTCACCTACACAAATGAATTTGAGTCCAATGCGGCGTTCCCTTTGCTCTTATCCGTTTGTCAGGGTGTACATTGTCACATGGAACGTGGGATCAGCTGTCCCACCAGATGACATCACGTCTCTGTTCGGACCAAATGTTTCAGATGGGAGCATTGACATGTTTATCATCGGGTAAGCGAGTATTTGTGGACGACTCAGCAGTGCCAGAGCGACAGCAGTAGATGCCCACTCAGTCATCTGTGGTTCTCTCCCCCTACAGTCGCTGTCCTTTTTTAAAAAAAATTAAAGTTTGGGTTTTGGTTGTTTTAAACATTTTCTTGCTTCTGTCACCATCCAGACTCCAGGAGGTTAACTCAATGATAAACAAGAGGCTGAAAGATGTTCTTTTTTCAGACCAGTGGAGTGAGCTTTGCATGGACACGCTCAGTCCCTTCGGATATGTTCTAGTAGGTGCATCTATCATTCTCCACGTCCTTCTTTGTCTGATTGTAAAAACGTGATGGAGTATTTTGTCACCTTCCTCATCTGTCCAGGCGGCATCGCAGCGAATGCAAGGAGTGCTTCTGCTTGTTTTTTCCAAAATCTGCCATCTTCCATTCCTCAGAGGTGTGCAGACCCAGAGTACACGGACGGGACTCGGGGGATACTGGGTATGAACACCGACGTGTCGCTGCGGTGCTGCGCAAATTGGTTTGGGGGTAGAGTCAGAGTTAGGTTGCAGATAGAAGTCAGGCCTGCGCTCCATCCTGCTGGCAGCTGCGTGCACGTGTGGGTGAATACTGTATGTCAGTGTGTGACCTTCCCGTGCATGTTGATGTCAGCATCCCCCGCTGGCTGCTGCTGCTGGTGCAGTCACCTTCTCTTTGAGGTCAGTGCAGCAGCAGGCTGTCTGGCTCTCTGATGCTGTGGCTTGATGTCAAAAAAAAAAAAAAAAAGAAACACTTTGTCCCCCGGCACAGATCTGGTTGATGTACTCTGGTTGTCCTTTAGGTCTCTATTGAAATACACTCTCTTGTTATTTTAAAGGGGAATAAAGGTGGCGTGAGTGCAAGAATGACAGTGTTCGGCCACCCAGTGTGTTTTCTGAACTGTCACCTGCCGGCTCACATGAGGAACTTGGAGCAGCGGATGGAAGACTTTGAAAGCATCCTTCAGCAGCAGCAGTTCGAAGGCGGGACTGCCACCGGTGTCCTGGACCATGAGTGGGTGATTTTACTCATAAGTCATGCTTTTTCAGGTGGAGTAATTACACGACATACAGTTTCAATTATTAATTATATATCTGACCTTTCACACATGGCTAAATTGGTAGTTCATTCAAATTGCTTAGTTTCCTGGCAAGAGCTTTCAAGAACAACATTCAATTTGGAGAAATGTTTGAAAGTTAAAAAAAAAAGAAAAAAAGATTGAGTTTTTGCATGTAATAATAAGTAGATTTCCAAACAAGGTATCAAAAGCCTGACTTTGAGCTGGATGATTGAGGATTGAAGGATTAAAGATCAGGTCAGTGGAAGGAGAAATGCCAATTGAAGTGATCTCAGCTAAATATGGTAAAGTACGCCAATCCAATTATTGTGTGGATCAAAAAAATTTCACATCCAGTAGAAACATTTCCAAAACAAAAGTAACTGCAATTGTTTGTTAAAAAAGAGAAAAGTACTCAGAGTTGTTAAGCTGCTCAGACCTGAGTAAAATAAACTAGCTAGAAAAATTGCCAAAAAGCAGAAATTACTAATAATACTTAAAGAGTACATTTAATAGTTCAATATTATTTAAAAAAAGATCAATTACAAATCTGGTGTTAGTGAAATAGGGTGCTAGGCATTTCTCATTACTTTATTTTTACTTATTGTTATCAAAAAACAACAGTGAAAACAAAGTCTACCCCCATTAAAAGCATTTGAAACTACTTACAGTGCCACTTTTAAAACAAGCTTGAGTTGTTTTAATGTTTCTGCAAAGTGAAGGTGCTGTGAATCATTGTTTTGTCAGTTTTGTTTTCCTCTCACCTACACACAGTTATATTGGAGCCAACTCTCCCACATGCTGAAGCTGCACACATAACAAACAACTCAGGGGAGATTTAGGCTTCAGAATAATTAAACTCAAAGGAATAAATGTCCAAGTTGGCACGATAAAATCATGCATAATGAACAATAAGAAATAATTCACTAACCTGCCTGGCTATTCAGAGCAGTTCATACATTTAGCACTTATTGCCACTCAGGAAACTGACATTTTCTTCATCTGCAGTTAAACCGTCAGTAGTTGACAAATTGCCGATTGGCCACAATTTCAGAATATAAAATACTCTTTTATTTGGGTAAAAAAATAATTCTGGATTTTAATTCTTTGCAAAACAATCTTGGGCAAGATAAAAATATTACTGCAGCTTCAACACTTCATGTCACTGAACGAATTTAAAAATCCACTTAGTAACTGTTCGACTGAAGAGTTTAATTGCTTTTTTAAACCTCTCTTAATTGATTTTATGATGTGTTATTTATGTTCTCTTATGAGTTTTTATCTGGTTTTGTTCTTATATGGGTTTCAAGATGTATAAATTGGATGCAATATTATTTATTCCGTTCAATATACTGTGAAAAGGCCCTAATCTCCCTCAAAAAAGGGACTTAATTTTAAGGGACTTCGTCATCAAATAAAGGTAAAGTAAGACAATTAAGAATTTGAAAAACAAAAATAAACTTGCTTTCTGAGATATCATAAATTTAACAAACATACTTTAGTAAAATCAATAATTACATAATAATACGACACCATTATCTGTGATGCAAAAGTATTTCAAGACTATATTTTGTGTTTGCAGCGTTGTGTTTTGGTTTGGGGACCTAAATTTCCGTATTGAAGACTATGACATCCATGTGGTGAAATGTGCCATTGAAAGCAGCAAGCTGCCTCTTCTATGGGAACGGGATCAGGTGAAGCAACTTCATAATTTAAAAACAGAAGCATGGATTTTTTCTGGATGGGATGTCTGTTGATTGCAGCCAGCAGAGGGAGCTATAGCCCTAATTAAAGAAAATAGAAAGTCTGCCATTCTCCTTTCCTGTTTTTTTCTCCAGCTCAATATGGCTAAAAACACAGAGTCCATCCTGGAGGGCTTCATGGAGGGACCGCTCAAGTTTCCACTTACGTATAAGTTTGATGTGGGAACCCACACATATGACACCAGGTCTGCACATACAGAGTTTCTTTTTCCAAAATAAACCCTGAATAAGATATATTTTTTAAAAATCTCATTAAGAGATTTCAGAAAAATCTCTTAATGAGGTTGATCTTGAGTTTATGATGTGAAAATATGTTGGTAAATGTATCCAATGAGAAGAAATAAATCAGAAAAAATGTCTTAGAGCAGCAGCTCGAAGACTTAGCAAACCAGCAACCTACACAGGAATTTAAAAGAGCAATATCAAGTCTGCCTGTAACTCATTACAAGAAGTTGAGACTTGACTTTTGACAAAAACTGTAATTCTCAACACTAGGACTTTGGTAGGATTCAGGTAGATGTTCCTGCTCCAATTCTGACCAGCATTGTTACTCTGGTGCCAACAGATGTCAGCGATCTTATTTCTCTAAACATTGACAGAATACTTTATATTCTTTAGTCATTTAGTGATTGTGCAAGTCTTTTCTACACATAAACCATAGTCACTGTTTTACTATAGTTCAAATTTAGATCACAGTTTTTGTAAAGAAAGCAATCCCTTATTGAGTTTTGATTTTAAATAGAGTTTTGATTTTCCCATTCAGATATGTAAATTCCTCGTTTTTTTTTTTTGCTTCAGAAAAGAACCTTTTAAAATTACTTATCCAATTTGAAATCCTAAATAAAGACTGATTTTGATTTAAGTCCCATATTAATTTTCTTCTCTATAAATTATAATGACTGCCCTCATATTTAAATACATCAGTGCTAAGAAGAGAAAACCCGCCTGGACAGACCGCATCCTGTGGCGCCTTCGTCGCACCGGCTCCCCCGTTCCTACCCACAATGCATCTTTGCAGCGGGGTCTGACTTCCTGGTTGGGCGGAGCCACCAAAGTGATACAACATAAGTATCAAAGTCACATGGGCTTCACCATCAGTGACCATAAGCCTGTTTCCGCGTTGTTCTCTCTGCAGGTGAGGTCACATCTCTTTTCAGTACGATGCATTTTTTGCAAGTATAGTTTATGTATTTTAACTTTCGAATTATAGTTCCCATTCAGGGTGGATCTACCTCTGGTGGAGCTGCAGGTAAATAAGGAGTGGTGCAAAGCATCAGACGCCACAGTCAGATTCACTGTTGCTTCAACATATCAGCGCAGTTCATGGGACTGGGTGGCAATATACAAAGTAGGTCATGGAGAAACTCTTATATCAAACGTTGACACTTTTCTTCCAAGCATTGCTAACACATTTCTCACTGAACAGGCGAGATTCAGGCATCACAAGGATTATCAGGCGTACGTCTGGGCCAAAGGAGAGCACGCCACACAGGTGTGTTGATGACTGCAGCTTTAAAAGTTAAAGTTGACTCAGAGCTGACTGGGGTCATTTCCGTAGGTGTCGTTCTCAGAAGAGGATCTGCCGAGAGATGACTGTGAATACATCCTGGGTTACTTCAGCAATATCATGAACAGCATCGTCAGTTTGTCTTCGCCAGTTCAGGTAGCAAAGTTTCATCAGATAAAATTACTGTTACGAGGTATGCAGTGCACAATTCAACTTTTTAGTATAAAAGAAAATCTATATGATGCAATATCTTATTGACAAAACTACCATAAGATAAGTACAACTGAATTAGTTTTATTAATTCACCTTGTTTATCAGATCAAAGTTTTTAAGAATTTTTAATTTTCTCTTTTCTTTCTTTTCCATCAACACAATGATCTTTCCTCTCTCCTGGAGATTTAGCATCTCAGTCGCTATTATGTACTTGACATGAAAACGAAAGTCAGTCTGAATGGCCACAAAGATCATTGACTCACAGACCCTGAAATGTTACAACCAGAAGCTGCATCCAAGCAGTCTTTTATGATGTTGCACATACTGTTGTTGATGATTTCATTCAATATATTTAGCAGATCTTCTTCAGATCGAAGCTTATTCTTGTTAAAATATCTCAGTCAAATTCTAAATTTAAGTCAAATAGTGGCAAGACTTTAAAAAATGGCATTTGCAGACACGTTCCACCCAAACTGACTGCTGAAAGCTTAAGCTGTTTTGCAAAGAAGAACTGACAGATTATTTTAGTCTGGAGATGAGTAAAGCTTGTAGAGACCTGAAGCTGTAATCACAGGTAATAGTGCCCAATATACATGCATACTACATCTCTTTTCTTTGTAAAAAATGACTATAATTTCCTTTACACTTCACAATTAAGAACTACCTTTTGAATCTATGGCATAAGTTCCCATAAAATACACTGACGTTTGTGGTTGAAACAAATTGTGACAAAATTCAAGGAGATTAAAACCGTTACTTCCTTTAACAATAACCTTCTTCTCAATCCTCCACAGATCAGGATGCCTGCTGTCAGCCCCACTGTGTGCCGCTCTGACAGCTCCAATGTCAGCTCTGAAGATGACAGCACCATGGTTCTGCTGGCTCCAAACTCCCGCAGTCCAAGCCCAAACACTGGCAAAAGGCATCATCGCCATCGCCGTAGTCGCAGCCCCGCCGTCCCTGCGATGTCGTCCAACCCCCTCCCTGCCTTGCAGGGCCTCAGCTTGTGTCCTCGCACCAAGGAGAGCCAATCACGAAGCCGCTCGCCATGCTCTGCTGCTAAGAAGGAGCGCTTGGTCTCCCCCGACACTGTGCCGTCCCCCACCATCAGCCCCCTCAGCCCTCGCAGCCCCGTGTCTCCGGGCAGCGGGGTCACAGCGCCGGAGGCCCTGATTGTAGCCATCTTAGGTGAACACAGTCCAGCTCAGGTCAGCCCCACTGGGGTCAAACAGATTGGGAAGCAAGTCGAAACAGACAAACGAAAGACTATAAAGAGGTAAAATAGGAAAAATGACATCCACACTATCATGATCTGGCCTGAGGCAATCTGAGAGAAGCTGCACCTTTATCGACTATCATGTAGTTTGCAAACATTCCACGTTGCAGCGTTGCAGTTTCCTGTTAGAGAACCTATCATCATCTCATACGACTCTGTGCTGTATGTATATCTTTGAGTGAAGAATGTGAGCAAACTCTCGAAATGTTCTCATGAACTCAGAAGTGATGAATGTAAAGCCAAACGTCTGGCTAAACCTGCGACAGAAATGACCAGCTATCACTGAAAGCAATATGGATCCATGCTTGGTATCAAAATAAGGACTCTGAACCAGTATTGATGGTATTATAGGTCACATCCAGGACAGGACGTGTCTGTGTGAGTCAGAGTAGTGTAAGCTTAACTTATTCATTCAAGTGTCCAAAACGTGATGATTTTAGCTCTATACGACTTGATCCGTGCAAACATTTAGTTTCAGTGTGCAGTTGACTGTGTCACCTCAGTCTTAAGTTGTAGTCCTGAACCAAGGCTCGTATTGTTCTTAGCCACTTTGTGAACACAACCCCTGCTCCTCAGAGCTGGTTTCTGACACCCAATGTTTCCCTTCCAGGACAGAATGTTGTTTGATTGTGCAAATAAAACGTGAACAAATAAACAATAACCAATCACAATTATTTGATTTGCTCTGCAGATAGTACAATAACTGTGTGTTTTTGCATATCTCTTCTGAAAAAAAAAAAAAGATGTGCACAACTTTTTGACATTTTTACATCTACCTAAAACCTATGCACTGTACCACTTTTGTTTTGTTTTCTCAATTAACCAGATCCTCTTCCATTAAAAATGAGAACGTTCTACCCTGAGTAAGAACCAGTGCCTGCATGCAGCAGCCTCTCTCCTCATGGACGTGTTTGTTTTGCTGGAGTTGGAACACGCCCCTCAGCACCACATGGTCCAGTCGGGGCTCTGCATCACTTGGCTGGAAGCAGTGGACTGTGGGAGTCCCATAAATACAGCTCCCTGCTCCATCATCACCCACTCAGCTGGCTGCAGCCGTGGTCGTGTCGGTGATAAACCCAGGTGAAGGCTGCTTTTGGTGCTACAGTCTCCCTCCCCCCCGACCCCGGATCTGCAAACAGGACTGCCAGCTGCTAGCCCGCGTTAGCTTAAACAAGATGAACGGCCATCTGAACGGTTTTTACAGCGACTCCCTTCATGATGAAGACTGCTTCCTCTTCACCTCCGAGTCAGTCGGAGAAGGTCACCCTGGTGAGTTTTAGTGTGTCTGTGCAAAGCGCCGCCGTCCATTTTACTGACCCAAACGATTAGCCTAGCATCCTGTTAGCTTCTCAAACAAGGTCATGTGGCTGATTGTTGTCAAGCTCTACGTGCCAGTTGTTTTGTGCGCAAAACAATGGATTAACAATCCGGACTGGTAATAAAGTTAAAGCAAAAATGACCGGGTTGTACAGAAATTGTGATTAAAAATGCGTTTGAGCAGAACATTAGATAAAGCTGGCTCTGTGAGCCGCTACATTGTTTCATCCAGCTAAAAGCTAAACTATTAGGCAACTCTCACTGTGCTTCTGCAGGAGCGAGTTTCACACTGTGTTCTTTAAGAACGATTTGTAACATTTTTTATGCTGGGAAGCTGTATTTTTAGACCGATGGGAGACTCCAGCTGGTGCTGGAGCAGCTCTGTGGCTAGGCGCTGAAGCTAACATGTGGCAGGACTTGTGGTGCCTGTCAATCACATGCTGTCTTCAGTCTGTTTTTGGCACATGAATAAGATTAGTTTAATGACTTTAAAATGTTTCATCTAACTTTGATTATCTATAAAACATGGACCCAGGACCTTAACTTTGGTTTGAGTGAAATGGTGGGAATAGCTAAATGTAACAATATATATATATGTATATTTTTTTTATTAGTTTTCATAAATGTTATCAGTCTAGTTTCAAAGCTGGTGTCTGTTTCAATACTGACTCAAACAACTTATTTGTTGCTTAAAATAAGTAAAACATTCAATGCGAATGAAATCATTTTTTAAAAGCGCAAATAGGTTTGGATAAAACTGGTTCACACTAGTGCATGAAATCTCCATGTAAAAAATGTATATATGCTGACCCACCTTTATCATTATGTATATTTTTTTGCTTCTTGAAAATGATTGAAATTGTGTTTATTCCTCATCACTTCTTTTCCCCTAATTATAGATTCATAAATATAGTTTTATTTGTTCAATCACTTTTTTAGATCTGAAAACAGAAAAAAAATTCTCTTTTATAACTCTGCACAATTATTGGAAATCATTTGATTACAATAATACTTAGTTATATTCTGCAGGAAGTGTCAAAGATGAATTATCATCAAAGTGCACTCAACAGGCTAAATTATTATTTTCTCAAACATCTTTACATTTGGAACAAAATGGCCAATAAATTATTCGCACTAATATTGCAGTGAAGGTAAATTTATGATGATCTTGAAACCCTACATTTTAAACATTTCTACTTTGATTTCTTTTATGTTGGCTTTATTCAGTCCAGTTTTTACTTGTTTACTGTCAACACAGGACTTCCTGCACAGGATACAATAGTATCAATGTTTTTAAACAAACAAGTGCAGCCAAATATTTAACAAATTGTTTCATGTCTCATAGAAAAGCTACAAATGTTGCTCAAATATTTGTTAGAATTCTGATATAATTATAAATATCATTTAGTGCTTTAATTTCCTTGTGTAACAGAGCAAAACATCTAAACAAGCTCAATATTTAGACTAGAATTTAATATTTGCTGCATCTGTCACATCTGAGAGTTTATAGAAAAAGATAACATGATCATATTCATAAAGATATGGTTTTGAACATGCATTTTGTGAATGCAAGTGGTGGACCTGTCGCAGTTGTCGGCCTACCTCTTAAAACACCAGCTCTACTGCTAAAGATAATAGGCTTACCTCTTCTTCTAAGTACTGGACAGACTATCTGCCCATCTGTGGGTGCAAAGAATCCAAATCAGTGGATATTTTTTATATGCAACATTGACTTTACATTTACGAATATTGGGTAAAAGCGTATTTGGATTCTTTCAGCTTAAATTTGCCACCAAAAGTAAATCTTTGAAATGTTTACAATTTCACACACAGTGCAATGGTTGGTATGACACAGAGATGAGATGGTTCAGGCTGGATTAGCTCATTGCTTTGCTAATCTGTAGGTTCATTTTGCATCCATGCTTTGCTGCTTCATATATCTGCCTGAAGTTTTAATTCTTTATTGATGAATAACGACTGAACAATTTACTTTTAATTGTGTATTTTGTGAGTTTTGCATGAGACCTTTCCATTTCTTGTGGTTCTGGTCTTTGTTTGGACCAGTTGACTTTTATGTAAGATGACAGATCAAATGAAAATAACCCCCAAGGGACTTTTCTGCTGGCAGATAACATTTATTGGAGTCACATAACCATATTTTCTTGAAGTACAGAACTAGTTGATTATAGATAATTGCATTATATTGTCTAAAAGCAGAAAGTACACAGCATAACAGCCTCCAGCTGGCGCTTTTTTAAGTAAACACCCTGATAAGGGACTGCTGCGTCATGGAAGAACACATGCGATTATTACGATGGATGCTGAGGTTCACTGAAGAACGATTGTTTACATCAGGCTCATCTGATTTATATGCAAGTAATAGATCTGCCACATTAAAATGGTTTGATTCATTAATAGTTTAATAAAGGTTAAAAGACAGGGTCGCTCTCCTCAACAACCTAAAGCATTAAAACAAATTAAAGCTTAATTACAGAAAACCTTGAGCTGAGACTTTCCATTTCCTGGAAATGTTCTTATCCTTTTTCTATTGGGTTGTTCCTCCACAGATAAGATTTGTGACCAGATTAGTGATGCGGTGTTGGACGCTCATCTGATACAAGACCCTGACGCCAAAGTAGCATGTGGTGAGTAACCATAAAGGTTGTTCTTTAAGGGGGAACTATTATATTTTCTTGAACAGATTAGTATATGTTTATGGATAGAAAACGCAAACAGAATCACAGTTGTACAACCGTACATCTTTGAAAAGCAGAGGTAGTTACTGGATTGTAAGTCGACAACAAAACACTTGTTTATTCCAGCAGCCATTGTACAGCGAATACAGCGGTAAATCCAGCTGACCAAATGTGCAGAAACTCTGCTGGGGTTGCTAGGTGATGGGCAGTGCCTGCTGATTAGTGAGATTAAATTAAAAAAAATTTTTGAAACCCATCTTTTTCCAGACCAAAAAAATACACAAAATGAGACTTTTGAATAATTGACCCTCTATAAAAAGAGCTGCATCTCCACTGAGCTGTAACTTTGAACGCCACTGATCTAAGAGTTCAACCTTTCTATTAGATCAGTGGAGAACAAGCTTCAGATGTTTTCATGGGATTAAATAGTGGAAATAATATTCATCTTAAAAAAATATTGACCCATTCTACCCACACTCAATTATAGCTTAAAGGTCCCCTTTGTTTTTCTGGTTGAAAATGATTGTTTGCTTTGTAGCTGAATACACCAGGGAGGGAGATGATGAAAGCTCTAAAAGCTTTCAGGTTTCAGTATGGTGGTCCTCAATGGACCAGATGAATAAAGATAATATTGTTCCGTTTGTGGTTGTGAGCTTTTCCTCATCTTCATATGAACAGGCCTGAAAATGTTTCATTGTCACACAGTTTTGTTCAACGTTGAAGGCAACAAAGTATAACTTAAGTAGCGTAGCGTTGGTGTTTAAACAGTGTTGGACTCTGAATTAGATTTAGATGTAGCACACTAAATGTTTTCTGTTTGTCCCCAGAGACTGTAGCTAAGACGGGGATGATCCTGCTTGCGGGGGAGATCACCTCCAGAGCCACTGTTGACTATCAGAAGGTCGTCAGAGAGACGATCAAGGACATCGGCTATGACGATTCCTCCAAAGGTACGCTTGTAGAGAGAGGAAGCTGGTTCAGACCCAGTTCAATGCTGCTAATTTAAAAAATGATGTTTTGAAAAAGAGGTAAACATGGTGATGGTAAGCAAATATGGATTTGTTTATTTTTTTAACAAACTAGCTAATAATCTCGACCTGGGAGACCTCTTCCTTTAGTATTCTCACTGAACTACACAGCACACTGTGTAGAGAGAGACATCAACCTACTTAATACATTTTAGAACTGGGTCCTTTTCCTTAAATATATTTTAAAGTAATTGCTTAAAATTGAAGATGGAAAACATGCTCAAAGCTAATCTGAAAAATTATATATTTTTTTGATAACTTTTAGGTTAGCAAAAACAACCTAAAAGTTTTTTGGTTTTTTTTGCAACATCTAATGCAAAATGTTGTGATAAATTCAATGCATTTTTGATTGATGTTCATTTTGATTTAAAAGTAGAAGCTGATTGTGTAATATACCAACAAGTTTATTGTTGTGGTCTTACGAGGAAAATAATACATTTGTAAAGTTTTTTTATTTATTTTTTTGTTATGATTATTTCTATTTTTGTCCAAACACAGAATTATTCAAAACAAAACTTTTAGCTATTACATTATCAATCTAACTGTTTGTGGAAATAATTGTTTTAGGATTTAGTCGAACATTAATTACTACAAAATCTCCTTACATCTCAGTAAGGAGATTTTCTGCTGCTGCAGCTCTTGTGAGTAATTGCTCACATGAGCATTGGTTTTCTGGATTGAACAGATTTCTTCTTCAAAAGTTGAAGCTGATTTGTTTTCCCCAAGGTGTATCGTGAGTTATACCCAAAACCTAGAAGCAGATTTGTGGAGAGAAACTTTGGGATTGTGAAGGTAAAACATTGTTGGGGCTTTACGCAGTGAAGCTTTTGGACTCTTTCAGAGTGAGAGCAGCCATGGACTGTGCTGCATTGAGGTCATCGAGGGGGAAATGGATCCGTCTTTGACCAGCTCTTGTTGTTGAATAAATTGAAAACAGTCTTTTTTTCTCTCTGTTTTCGCTCTAGACATGTTGAACTGTCTAAAGTCTTTGTCTAAAGTAGCAAACGAACAAGATATTTTTAGAAAGTCTGACTCTATGTCTTCTTTGACTAAGAGTTTAAGATTCAGAAATGGAGGTGAAGCAAGGAATCACTTATTTCAGCAAAAATATGTTTATATCACATCAAGAGCAGTAGGTTCAGAGTAAAATTTATAATTTAATGCCTAAAATGCGTCCTGAAATCTAAGACTGGGAAAGAATGGAATAAAGAATGTGGCAATTTTTGAAGTCAACAATGGAGGATTTTTAGCTAATTACCTGGCAAAGTTTTGTGGTTCTTTACTCTGGCCAGGTGAAATGATTCTCCCTTTGAGGTCACAACCTTTTTTCACAGGTTTTGACCATAAGACCTGCAATGTGCTGGTGGCTTTGGAGCAGCAGTCTCCAGACATTGCTCAGGGCGTTCATCTCGACCGTAAAGAAGAGGACGTTGGAGCCGGCGATCAGGTTTGTGTTCGGTCAGCAGTTCAACAAATCAGGTGGTTTGGCCTCGTTCATCCTGTCACTGCATTTCTGACAGGGTCTCATGTTTGGTTATGCCACGGATGAGACGGAGGAGTGCATGCCGCTCACCATCGTTTTGGCTCACAAGCTCAACGCCAAGATGGCCGAGTTGCGTCGGGATGGAACGCTGCCGTGGGTCCGACCCGACTCTAAAACTCAGGTTAGACAAGCATTAAATTAGCATTTATTATTATTGTTCTTAAAGGACAATTACATAATTTATTTTAAAAATGTGGATAGATGTCATCCAAACTTTATAATGTTGGGCAAGAAGAATTTAAATATTTTCATTTTAAAAGGAGTATCACTGCCATCTAGTGGTCATTTTGTGCCTGCCAGGATCTTCCTATGTATAAACTATTGTAGAATTACACATTTTAAAGAATTAAATTTTTTTTTTCATAATTAAATACGTAATCTTGAGGTTTTTTTTTTGTATTTTATATAAGTTTCAAAATGGTCACCAAAAATTTCTTTAAAAAAATCTTAACTAAATTGAAGTCTTTTTTTTTTTTTTTTTTTTAAAGGATTTTATTGGGGAACTTTAAGTACAAATACACCTTGCATGGTTGTGTAATTGCAGGATCAATGTTAACTAATTTATTTAGTGTATTTATGGTGAAACAATATGTTCTACAATTAAACAATAACTTGTATATGCAAACCAAATAAATATTAAGCAATTAGTAATTAAAATTTTGTAATTTGGGTCCATTATTATGAATATGTTATGATTACAGTCTCCTTAAGATTCTCCTAATATTGGAAGAATTTTATGAATAGAAGCATTTATTTAGTGTTAAGACTGTTATTTGAATCAGAGTTGTTGATGGACTAAAGCTAAATAAGGCTCGGTAAAACCCATTAGAACATGTATTTCTTGTATATCTCCATAACTTGCAGAAACAGTTTAATCATCACCAGGTTCTGTTTAGATTTTCCGTCTGTAATTGTCTGAAATCTGAGTTCTTCTTCTTCTTCTTCTTCTCCATCCAGGTGACCGTTCAGTACCGGCAGGACCGAGGAGCCGTGGTGCCGCTGCGTGTCCACACCATCGTGATCTCTGTGCAGCACGACGAGTGCGTGAGCTTGGAGGAGATGCGTCACAGCCTGAAGGAACAGGTGGTGAAAGCCGTGGTCCCGTCTGGTTACCTCGACGGCGACACCATCTACCACCTGCAGCCCAGCGGCCGTTTTGTCATAGGTGGTCCACAGGTGAGAGAACGGCTTTACTGATCAGTTTAAAGCATCTGGATTACATATATTCATATTTATGTTTGATGTAAAAATATAATAAATTTTCCATCTTTCCTGCAGAGTGATGCTGGTTTGACTGGACGTAAGATCATAGTGGACACCTATGGTGGGTGGGGAGCCCATGGAGGTGGAGCGTTTTCTGGAAAGGACTACACAAAGGTCGACCGCTCTGCGGCGTACGCCGCTCGCTGGGTGGCCAAATCTCTGGTAAAAGCTGGACTCTGCAGACGCGTCTTGGTCCAGGTAAGAGTACATCTCACCTGGTTGTGAAATGGAGGAAAAAAATAAGCAAGTGAAGCCGAAACGTTCTGGAAATATTTAATATTTTCAGAAATTATAAGGTTGTTTAAAATCTGCCCGGTTTTAGGTTTCCTATGCTATTGGAGTTTCCCATCCTCTGTCTGTCTCCATCTTCCATTATGGGACCTCTCAGAAGAGTGAGAGAGAGCTGCTGGACATCGTGACAAAGAACTTTGACCTCCGCCCAGGGGTCATTGTGAGGTGAAAAAAAATTTAACTAAATATTTAGTTGAATTTTATTTTTTTAAGCAAGAAGTTGATAAGCTTCCAAAAAACAAAACTATGGTGTGATGCTTTTTGTTTTTGTTTTTTTAAAGCAAAACAATATGTTTTTGTGCAATTCTACAAATAAAGTCAACAAACTGACTCAATGCTTTACTAAAGGTCCAAAATGTCATAAACATTGGCCTTATAAATATTGCTCCATTCATTAAACCAGCTGAACTCTGACCTGCTGCTTGGTACTGTAAGGAGAACAACTTTTTGTGCAACTGTTTCTCGTTTCCACAACATAATTGAGTAAAACAGCAAGAAGTGGGAACCAGAGAGGTCAAGACGGGGTCTAAAGGATAAAAGATTGTCTTTTAGCTGCAATTGGCATAAATTTTAATTAAAAGTATGTAAAATTGAAAGGAAAAAAAAAACTACATAGACTATCCTGCTTTGGCCTTTTGTTGCAAAGTGTCAAGGAAAATAACGGCTCCAGTTAATACCGAGTTATGCAGACAAATGTCTGAGCATTTTACTGCAAATTCTCTCAATGGGGTTTAAAAAGCAAATTCAGCCAATTGTTCAGCTCTATGACCGGCTGTATGTTTGAGGTGTTGCCTTAAAATAAATCCGCCGCTGGACCTCCCAATTGAATCGACTGTGAATTTATCAACTGGACACAAACATAACAATGAGGGCAGAATCCTGAAGTGGCAGCTTAGTAAATATAAATCTCTAAAGAAAGTAAGAGATGCTTCTGATATTCTGATGTGATTTTTATAGTATTTAGCAAAATGAAATGAACCAAAAACTAAAGGAAATGAAAGATGAAGACTTCTTCATGTATCTTTAATTTCTTAATGAGTGATGACCTTTTGTTTCTCTCCAAGGGACCTCGATCTGAAGAAGCCCATCTACCAGCGCACGGCTTCCTACGGTCACTTTGGTCGCGATTTGTTCTCCTGGGAGATTCCCAAGAAGCTGAAATACTGAGGCACTCTGATCCCCGTCACACACACACACACACACACACCATCCTGCAGATAAACCTCTTACCGTCCTCTTCTCCTCTTCTTTGCTTTACTTTGCTTGTACATCAGAACACCATCTAATTAGTTTTTGTCCAACTGTTGGCAATGTTACCATTATTTTGCCTGCTGCACTATAATTTTTACTTATTTAGTATTTAAAATTAAGAGTTTTATAAAGACAGGTTTCGAAGGAACATTTAACCTACATCTTGTTGCAGTACAGATGAAGAGATGAGCCAGTTCGTGCTCTTTGGTGTGCAAAAGGTTATGTTACAACTTTGTTACAAATGAAAGTCAGACCACTTTATTTATGTAGTTGTGTGCAGCCTCTTCATGCCATTGTTTTTTCTGACGTTTTACAGAGAAGTCAGAAGCTGCTAATGGTTTTGTGGTTATGTTGGGCTGCACAGTGGTTTCTGTATTATGTAGATATTTTCTATCCTTAAATCTCGCTAGGATTTTTCAAACTTTGTTCAAAAATGTTGACTAAGATAAAGGCACAAAGATCACCTTATTCCTGAATCAAACACTCCATCGTTGCATCGGCTCAATGCTCAGATTATTTTTTGTGACGTTTGTTGCAGTGTGAGACCCAGTTGGTGTACTGAATGTATTCCTCTTCCTTTTCGACAGTCGGTTTTTGGGCGCTTTGAATGTTTGAACTTCCAGTTTCAAATTATATTTAAATAAAATCTAATCTCCTCTGCTAGATTTTTCCAGATGGCCCCTCTCGTCCACTTACTTCACCCAGATATCAGCTGAATACCTGGCTTTCATCTAGGTGGCGCTGTTTCTCTAAAAACTACCAGAGCTAAGATTCGCCTTTGGCGTCTTCAGCTCAGTATTGTGGTTGTTTAGTGTTTTTAAACAGGAAACCCTGATTACAACTGCTGCCAAAATAATAAAACACTAAAATATAACTTAAACACCTGCTTGAGTTTGTGGTAATTTATACCTTTCTGCCACTCTGCTCTTTTAAAAAAATTAAATGCATTTCAGAGATGATATAAAAAGGTGGCTTGGTTCCTACTAATCATTATCTGACCGTTTAACAGATGTGGACTCAGCCAGTCCAGCTTTAACTTGAGAGCGACGGCTGGTGTGTTGAGGAATCTCCTGTCAGCCATCTTACTGGTGGCGTGCAGCAGCAGGTTTGGGAGGGGCAGATGGAGAAACTTTAAACTTTAAAATGAGGTTTTTAATCGATACATCTTGATTCCGTAACGACACATAGAGTTATCTGCTAGTTTTACTTCACTATTTAATTCACAACATGTCTGCTTCCTCAAACTCACCCACGACTCGGAACAAATAATCGGTTGGTGTTGTACAGAGAAACCAGCCTGTTTACATCGTCTGCAGCTGGGAGTGTGAAAAGCCGTTCCCCTTCTTTTTGTTAAATTCAGTGTTTTGTGTATTAAGTGCCTTTTCTCGTTTGCTACAAATGAACCTAAAATCAATCTGTTACCTTCATGTCTCTCTCTCTTCTCCTTTCTGAATTTTCCTCAAATAAAAATTCACATGTCTGACTTGTTTGTCATGTGCTTCAACTGGTCACCAGATGTACTTGAAAGTACCAGTGAGAACATGAAAGCAGAACTGAGTATTTTGAAGATTTGGTTGATGTGATCACTTCCTTTATGATTAGTTTCCATTCTAAATGAATGTGTCACTTCTGCTCTCTGTGACCACGCGACTTACCATTCTCAGGTTTGTATTTACTTTAAATTCTAGCACAAAAGTCTGAATATTTGGCCTGCAGGTGTTTGCAGAAACTTGGTTTCCACCTGCAGACGGGAACAAAGTGTGAAGTGTACAAAATACTTAAAAGTGAAATACCATTGGGATCATTTTATCCCAGCCAATTCAAACAATAAAGAACATGATATAAACTGTTGACGCTTGATAAGCTGACTGAAGGTTTAATCTTGTTTACAGAGTAACTGGGTTATGAAAAATTCAACCTCCATCCAGTGAAGCTTCATATCTTTGCAGCATTTCTTCAGTCCTGATCATCCTTGGTGCCCTGTTTTTTGTTTTGTTTTTTTGTTTCTTTTTAGCTCAGCCAGTGTAATCATAAAGCAAAACAATCATAAAATGCAGTAAGATACAAAATTATATTCGTAGTTGGAGCAGGGCTTGTTTATAGAAACAGCACCAGCTTTTCTTCTCCACCCTGTTGAAGAAAAATAAGTACATGTGGGTTATTGCAGTTCCGTCTTTTTCTGACTTTATTGTCGTTGGTGTTTACTCACCTTTAACGTGTCAGATTGTGTTGTAGCTCAGAGGTTTCCAGGCGAATTTCTGACAGTAGAACAGAGTCTGCATGCAGAGGACAGATTGCATGTTTAACACCAGGAAGCTGAACTGGTGGCTTCATTTAGATTGTTGACTTACTCCACATTTAAGGGCGGTGCTGACGTCTTTGCATCTGTACGCTGGCAGTGTGCATGGGTCTGTGAAGTCAGAAGAAAAACTTTAGTGTTTTATGTGCATGTGAAAAATTCTGCATTTGTTAATTTTGATTTTTGCATTTAACCATTTTTGAATTTATGCATGACAGGTTCACAGTTTGCCTAAATCCTTTTTCTCAAATGTGTTTTTATACTAAAAAAAATAAATATGATTTAGTCAGGCATCTAGGAATCCTTGATCTTCCTATTTTATATTTTCTACTCATATTTCCTTAAAGTTTTAGTCTCATAAGTAAAGTGATTGTTATATTGATATTCTTGAAATTTGAAACATAGTTTTAACAAGTAGCTTTTCGCTACATTTTTAAAGAATTTATCTTTTACTTTTTGTAAGTCGGTCAAACCTGAGCTGATGGGTACACTTTTCCAGTTTTCATAGGTTAAAAACATTTTAAGAATTTCAATAGACAGGTGCATGAGACTGTGTGCTTCTTCTGTTGAGTGAAGATAAAATAAAAACCGGGTTGTGACTTAAACCTGCAGAAATGTTTTAGTCTTTTGCGTCTGACATGGTTCGTAAAGCACATTTAGAAAAACAGAGTTTTAAATCTGTAATGTTCACTCATCCAAGAACAAGGATGTGCCGACTGACCAACAACAACTTCCTGGCCTTTGCACAGGTGGATGAGGTGACAGATGGCCTGCGGGGTGGCGTAACCCAAGATTGCGTCCAGCACCGTTTTGCTGTACTTGTCAATGATGACCTCGCACTCGTTACGATAAGTCGACGGTAGGATGTGGCATATCTCTTCCAGCAGTTTGATCACGGCACCCTGCAGTCGGAAATGAGAGAAGTGACTGAGGTTAATGCCGCGTGTGTTCCCTCCATTGATTTATAGTGTTTTCCTGCTGTTAAAAACACGCCTCAGTCCTTTCTTTAGGCAGCAACTCTTCCAAAGTCTTGAAGAAGAACATGCAGAAGGAGCAGGTTGAGGCAGGCTCCCCCTGATAAACACAAAAATCCTGCATGGTAAAAGTATTATCGATAGAAAATATTCAAACATCATTTTACAGTAAGTTGTACTGACATGGTCACTTTTCAAGGCAACCTGAAGAACCTCGTTGGCAAAGTAGCTGAGCATCCTGTCACGCTCTTCATCAGAGCCACACAGTCCAAATATCTTGCAGATCTCTGATGGTTTCTGCAGAAACAGATGGATTATTTTTGATATATACTATCAGTTATGTCTGTTTTTTTAAAAAAGCCACGACTGATTCTGGCCTCCAACTTACTGCAACACCAGTAATAAAAGTGATGGCCAATGGGAGCATCTTGTCCACCTCGTCTTTACAGATTTTGGCAGCCGGTCCAGGTAGATGTGCACACAGAGCATCGATTCCTCCCATGATCTTTTTCTGAAATAAAATAGTCACAATTACCGTCTAGAAAAAGTGAGCCATTTTTCTCTCCACTGAACAAAAAGTTCTAGTGGAAAATAATGTCAAAAACAAGTTATGCTCCATAAAATGATAATTTGTTTTTAGACACACAACTCGTGCTTTGTAACTTGGTTAAATGTTAGTAGACGCAACTTAATATTGAACTAATGGGTCTGTAGCATGTGAGGTTTCTTTGTTGATCAAAACAAAGTTTCAAATATCACAGTAAAACATACTTGGCTTAATTAAAATAAAATTTAAAAAAAACCACAGTCAAAAATTACTGGTTGAAAATGAAAACATTAAAAGATTTTATATGTACGTTTGAAATGGTTTGTTAGAATTAGGTTAGAAATTTTTTGGGCTAGTTGGCTAATTAAAGTAACCATCCCTAAACAAGTTGGCTAAATAAATAACTAGTATATTTAGCCACAATAAACCACAGCACATATTTAGCCAACTAACACATTTGTTAGCGAATCCTTACACACCAAACAATTATAGTTTTTTGGTGATCGTGATGCTGCTTTTTGTGTCTTGAGTTAAGTTATGGTGATTCAGTTCTACTGTAAATTTATTGTAATAATGAAACAAGATCAGACACCAGTAAGAAGAGATGGAGAACTTTCTGCAAAAATAATGAGCGGATTACAGAGAGAACAATCTAATAAACTTTGTGGTTGAGTAGTAAAAACTCAGTTTTTTGGAGGAAAAATACCAACGCCAGATCAGAAAAAGGTCAAAGTCCAAGAAAGCGGATGTTCAAGATGAGGAGAGAAAAATATCTCTTGAGAAATGTAGTTTCAGCTTTTGCTAGAAATAAAAACAGGAAGTAACGTTTCGTGTGAGAGAAAGCAGGAGCATTTCTCTACTGTTTGTGTTTCAGTTCATGCATGACTGATCAGAGACGTTTTTCTTTAAGGAATGTGAAAAATGTGTTTTTACTCCAAAGGATTTTATTCAACAGCATCTGTTCAACCCACATATAATAGCAGGCTATTGTAGAACATTGTGTTTTTCGGTCCTGACCTCTGAATGTAGACTTGATAGCATTATCAGAAAACCAATATGAACACTCAGGTATGTATTTGCTCCACAATCTGCCATTGTTCTCACCTGCATGTCAGCGTTGGTCAGCATGTCAACAAGGAGTGTGAATATTTGGGTGCAGTCCTTGCAAACGTCCCCATTCTGGATAGAAAATACATTTTATTGAAATCTATTGCGTCTCACATGGTTCATAAAGCACATTTAGAAGAACAGCATTTTAAATCTATCATGTTCACTCATCCAAAAAATAAAATAAAATAAAATTTGCATTGCTGCATTTGATTAATGCAATTTAATCCAATTTCTTTTTCATGAAAAAAGAAAATTGATAGATGCAAAACTATTTGTTCATTTTGGCTCCGCAAGTTATTTGCAAATACTTTCCACAAAAAAAAAAAAAGTTTTTTTTGTTCTAAGCATCGGCATCATAACTACATTCAGTTTTCAGTTTAGACTTTAAAAAGAAGAATATAATTATATACTTGTATAAAAATTGCTGACTTACTTCACCAGGAAGACTTTGCAGATGGTTGCTGTCACAAGTTGCTGTCACATCTGCAGAAAAATATGTGTTACACTTACAAAGTAGAGTTGTCTCTTTTACTTTTAAATTTATATTTTGAGCATCTTACCATAGCCTTGGAGAGCAACTAGGAGAACCAAAGGTAAAATCAGTTTGGCCATGGCTGCCTTCTGGGCTTTGTTTGTTCAAACTATTTGCTTCTCACATCTGAGGGAACTGCAAGCGGATTTTATATCTTGTGTCCACCTGACAGACAAAATGTTTATTCAGTGCAACTGCATGGGGGGTTTCAGTTCCTCACACCAGCCGGGTAAAAATATGTTTCTAAAAAATGAACGTATCACAGCAGCAGTGCTGCTCTTATTGATAATGTCTTTATCTCTCACTTTCTGTTTCCTCTTCTCTTTTCAATGAATCTTTACTTCTACGGCTGGTTGCCTGTCATTTTCAGTAAATATGTAATGATTTTGAACTATAACATACTGTCTGTGCAGAACCCAATAATGATTTTCTTTTTTTTTTTTTTTTACAAAGGCCAATTAAAATTTAGATCTTAAAAAGATCAAATCTCTTCAGGGCCACAGTCTTTGAATTTGCTGTGATTTCTCCACAGAGGTAAATACAAAGCCTTGCAGAATTAATCGTTCTTTTTGCAGAAAAGCCTGGTTTCTGCAACAACAGCAGCAGATCTAAACTCTTGTGCTTGTTTCTGCACAACATGATACTTCCACTACCATGTTTTAATGTGACAACTGGTGATGTGGATTGTAAGTTATGCATGTAGAATAGACATGTTCAATTTGATTGTCACTGACCTGACCACCTTCTTCCACATATTCGCTGTGACCTTATATGGTTTCACTCTAGTGATTCTACTATGAAATCTAAATTTGCAGAAAGCCTGGGTATTAGTTATCCTCCTTACAAACTCTCCCACCAGAGCTCTGCAGCTCCTCCAGAGTTACTTTTACATTTTCAGATGAGCTTCATAGCTTCCTTGACATGTCAGTGTTCATTGGTCTTCATGATGCTGTTTTGTTCTCTAACAAACTTCTGAAAGCTTCATTATGATTGAGTACATATTTAGAGTGAGATTAATTATTAATTATGCTCTATTTCAATTGGTTTTGCTGGATTTTTTTAGAGTGAAGAGAGTAAAGTAGCCCTAACATGCAAGTCATAAATTCAGGTTTTATTTGGGAAAAATGAGGAAATATGTCGTCTTTTTCTTCCATTTCACAATTGTTTCAGTTCAACATTTATGCAGCAGGGCAATTTTCACCATGATCTTTTTTTCTTTACTTGCTTTTGTTGCTTTTTTGTCTTAATATAAATAGTGTCATTGTTTCAGCCTCTGGTAATTTAGTAACTATCTTAAAGTTCAAATATATTACGAGCGACTCGGTTCACAGTCAAATTCTTCATTCTTTTCTGTGTCGTTTGTCTGTTTGCTTTGGCCAGAAGACTCCTTTATGTGCTGCTGCTACTTCCTCATTCTGTAAACCAAACCATTTTTTTTTAAATGAAATTTTTTATCTTTGCCAACAAGGACGACCGTAGCGCCGCCTGCAGGACTCTTCTGCAGTTGCAGCACATGCCTCATGCACAGCATCAGCCAGACTTTAGTCAGACAGATTAATACACTTATGCTTCCATCATAGAGCAGGAACATCTGATTACTCAACATGAGGCAATGCAATGCTGTAAGAGTTGTGTTGCTAAGTTCCATGTTTACTCAAAAGTGTCATTGTCTTCATCAGAAGTACAATTACCCGTTTGGGCATTTACCACCCACAGCTCTGAGGCTGTAATATCTTCGGTAAAAAATGACTTAATAAACATATATTCATTGTAGCACTTATCCTTGCAGAGGGGCTCAATCGCTATCTTCAGCGATCGATGGGAAAGAGGCAGGATACTGCAGGGCAAACAACCATGCACATACACCTAACAACAATTTATAGAGAGCAATTTAGTTGACTTCATTGTTTTCTGGGTTTGTTTTTTATTTTTTTGGACTGTAGGAGGAAACTGGTGCACCTGTTTGTTGCAAAGCAACAAAAAATGCTTCCAGCTGCACCATTTTGTAGCTCATAATATAATATAATACATAATGTAATATAAAAGCTAACATACAACTCTCACAATTATCAACTATTCAATAATTGTGAGATATACAAATGTAAGTTTTTAAACCTATGTATACAGACACTGATTATTAATGATTATTAAGGATGAGTCCACTTTTAAATTCTTTGTTTCCATTTCAAAAGATATTTATTTTAGATTTAAAAGAATTGTCTTATGAACCAGCTGTTTAGTATTTTATTCTCGGCTGTTGCCTTTGCTGTCTGATTCAGGGCATGACCTTTGACATAGGAATTATAGGGAGTAAGTTTACAGTCAGTGGTGTTGGTCAACAGACCTGAACTGGATAAAACATTTCCTCAATCAGCGCCTCGATTATCATATTGTTCTCTGAGGTGTTTAGAAGAAGCATCATAAACCAGATACAACAATTCAAAGGAAAATATTGCTTCAGTAACTTGAAGTAAGTCATTGCTTCAAGATAGCAATAAATCAAGAAAGCAATAACAATAAAGATAGCAGGAGTCTTCTATCTTTATAATCTGCCTGTCTCCTTTAAAAGCCACATTTCCTCAAAGCAGTTTGTAAAGTATGACAATTTACTTCTCATTGTCGATCATCGCTGTTAAATATTGGTGAAACTTGTCTCTTCCATCCTGATTGCTGCTCTGTACTGAAATAGAAATGACTTATCTTTGCGACTTGTAGTTAATGATGGACCAAATGGGAATTCCTGTAAATTCCTGCAGCATTTAGGTCAGTAGGTCACTTAAATTGTACTTATATGCTGCTGTAAAAGAATAAAAACGTTTAAACGGCTTCATTCTTGCAGTTGCAGCTATGTATTATTTATCTGATCACTTTATAGCATAAAGATTGTAACTTTGAGCACAGAGTAAAAAGACAGAGAAGGAAACAGAAATCCATTTTCAGATGTTGACTGGCAGTAACAAAACCTTTCTGTTCTTACATGGAGTCATGATAGAGATAGTAGAAGGGATTACAACACTTTTTTTGTCCTTTGTGTTTCTTCCTACAAAATGTTCAACTCTGTTTGGCCTATTTAAAATGTAATTTACATACAGTGCTTTATATTTCATTTGAACGAGTTAGAATGCCTTGGAAACTTTTGGCTGGTTTAGATAATCAGCGTTTTAGGCTTTTTGGGGGTATTTTCTTAGAACATCAACATCCTTTCGATTCATTTTCAGTTCAACTTTGGACTTGAAGCATGTTGGACAGAGTATTGTTACAGAATATGGACAGAGAATCATAAAAACTATGACGCTGTTCAAAAGTCACGTATTTAAGAATCTATAAACAAAAACTGCAAGAACTGAGACAAGCTCTGAGAGGCTAATCATCCATCCCGTGAGTTAGCTACATTAATATAATGACCCAGCTAGTTGTCAATAGCTCATTCTGAGTTTCTATCAGTTCTGTCGGTGAGTTTCAGCTAATGACACAAGAACAAGATCATGACACATTTCCTGAAAATACGATTAGTAAAACGTTGCTTTTAGACACAACACTGCTTTTTTCTTTGAGTTTTTGAGTCTGAAAGATTTGTTGGTTGGATTAAAGTGTCCCTAACATACAAGAACACTGTGGAAACTGAAAGTGGCTTTTAAAAGGAGCCAAAGTTGAAAAAAAAAAAAACTTTCAAAGAGCTACGAAAGCAAGCCATTATAACATGTGTAGTAAACTATATTACTAGAACAAAATGTGCTCCTCACATTTACTCTCCTTCCTATGGTGCACAAAACTACTAACACATTTCAGTTAGCCGTTGTTTCAATAAAAAGCTATTTGTATTTTTGCTTGGGTTAGACATTGTCAGGACTTGGTATGGTGCAGCACTTTAACACTTAATGTTTCTCCGTCACGAACCCTTCGGATATATGAGTAATGCAGTTTTACTCTGAAGTATTTTCTGTCGTTTTATTTATTTACCACTCTTCACCCAAACATGGGTGTTGTCCAGCTATTTTTGTCACAGCGCTCGCTGATTCATATTGTTTCTCATTGTTTCTCTGTCTTTACATTTCTTTAAGCATAGTAGTTATTTACGTTGTCATTTTGGGGCTTATGAACAAACATCTGTCTCACGTCAATGTTTTTTTGTTTCTCCAAATTTCCTGAATCATAGGAAAATGGAATATTAATTTAAAAATTTGGTTTCAGTAGCATTTTTTTAAAATAATTGAATCATAATTCTGCACAAATGACTTGTTAAAAACAATTTATTTCACATTTAACTTTGTTGCTTCATTTTCCAATCATTAAGAGGCATAAAATGCTTCATTTTCAATGCAGATTTTTTTTAAAAAAATACAAATAATTTTGTTGGTGAAACTTGATTTTTCACTCTTTCCATGACAACTTTGGCCCAGGTTTTTCAACTCCAATCATTTGTCTTTTTGCAGCAGTGTGTAAATTTTTGTCTGTTTTTTTTCTCATAAAGGTTTGTTGCTTAAGATGCCTTTCAAAGACGATTAATTGCCAAATGTGAGTTAAACTTTTGAAAGCAACAGCTACCTCTACACAAGATGCACGCCCATACTTGTTTTCTGCTTTCTTCATTATGCATTCACAAGTAAAGTGGCTTAAACATTTACACTGATGTAATTCCAATTAGTAGAGCATCACGATAACAATTCCTGCATGTCAGGAATTCATTTTAGTATCCACGATGACTTACTGCTGCTGAGGACAAAGCTTCCTTATTATTTTAACAGAAAAGGTCAGGTCTGCACGACATCTCATAGTCTAGTAAATGATTGTCATCACAAATGACTCATGCTTTGTCCCAAACCAGCTTTTCCTCCTGCTTTCGAGGATTGCACAGAGCAGTGATCAAGGTACCATTGTTCAAGTAATCTTTGAGATATTTTTAATTTGTTTTTGTGCTTCAGTGTGCAGTATTGTTGTCTGACTCTCGAAGGGCAACTTTGATGACTGCGGTCCACCCTGGCCTGAAAAACTACCTTTTCTCTTACACATCAAGTGGTGTAATGTGGGTTTCTTGCCACACTTAAGAGTTAACTAATAGCTTCTCAGGTTTGTTTCTCCTTTTCTTTCTAACTTCCTTCAAAAAGAAGTTAAGACACAAGTGTAACTCTTTGCTGAATGTTGCAAAAAAAGGGTGGAAATGTTTCTGATAAGTGACCTTTTCTGCCAAGAAGAGAACATGGGCCAGTTGTTGGCTGCTGATATGTATGATAGATTGAGATGAAAGAATGCTGTTACACCTTTACTGAGTTAATCTGCAACAATAAAAAATGACGTACAATTTTCATTGTACGTCATTGGAAAACGTGCAGGAAATGTTCCAGTTTTATTGTGCTATACAGTAAAGGGCAATGAGGTCTAGTTTATTAATTCAACAGTATTAACTTCCATCACAGTATCTGGTAAAGTTTACCCTTTTTTTAACAAAAGCTCAAAGAAAATGTGCAAAAATGAAAGTGACATAATGAAAAATATAATGTCTCTGTTGCTATCCTGTCATAGATTAATCCTTAAATATAAATCAAAACTGTGCAAATGAAAGTCTGAACATTTGTTTCGAATTATTAAATGTAGAAAAATACAACACAGTAGATTTTCTATTAGAGTTTGTCAAGTTTGGGTCACGTTGGCCAAAATGACATTATGGTGAGCTTTAGATTTTTCTCGGCCTATATTTTTTTATTTTACATTTCTGAATTTTGTATGCTGCTTTCTTTTCACCACAGACTGTGCGTTAGCACAACATGTCTTATTTTTCTGTACAATGCTATTGATGGAGCTAAGGCCGTTTTTGTCTCTCTAGACAAATACATAATTAAGCTTCTATGCAATTTTTTTTTCTCTTTGACAAAATAAAAACTACCAAAAAACTTTATAAGCTCTCTGAACTATTGCTGCCTGCAGTTATTGCCACATTATTGCTTATTCTTTCTACAAAAAATGTCCACATATTTGTATTTCGCAAATGTATGATGCCAAAATTCAAAATATGCAGTCAGATGAGTGAGCTTAAAAAGATTAGAGAACTCTTTAGTCATATAATTTACCTTCTGATTACATCAAATATTTAATGACTTTCCTCTATATTTCATGTATGTATTATTCACTTGCTTGATGGCAGTCAAAGCTGAAGGACTTTGGCTTGTTTTGTGTTAAACTTTATCACAGTTTGCAACAGAAAGAAGAAAGCCATTGTATGTACAGAAAAAGCATCTCCATCTAAAACACACACACCCTTAAAGTGCTTTTGAGGAAAACATTACATTTGATTCACTCTTCCTCGTTACTCAACTTTCACAAATGCCTTTTATTTTAGTTTCTCATCTCTGTGACACATTTTTTGTCAATACCTCATTGTTTGAAAATGAAAACATTCTGGATGTTTTTTTATATTGTGTTGTAGCATGAACAGTTGTTATGAATGACCTTAGTAAAAATGCTTTTTATTAAAAATGTTATCCACAGATGTCAGTGTTAATATGTTTGTGGTTTCTAGATATCTGACCAACCCATCCAAATTGTCAGACAATTGTTTGTAGGTTTCTAATAGGGATGCAGCCAACTGATCTATCAGCGCTAATTTTCTTAATTTTTTGAGATTGGACGATCTCATCTATTCCACAAAGGTTTAAAAAATCAACTGTCTCCTTTTGCTCTGCTGTGAGAGAGAGAGATTACCCACCAACCAGATCATGTATGCACATTTTCAGTGAACAATAGTCACCCCACTATTGACAACTCAATAACATTTCAGACGAAGAGTATTGGTATCGGCCAAAATTGGAATCGGTAGGTCAGGCTTTTAAAAGATTGTTAATCTCACTCTATCAGAAAACTGCAATCGGTGCACCAATAGGTCCAAAATAAGATCTTATAAGTTCACCAGAAGCTATAGCTAGTTAGATAAAAGGAGTGTTTCCTACAGTTTTTTGGCAAAGAACTAGAAAGTGACAGAAGCCACGCCTGCTGATCCACTAAAGGAGGCAAGGCGTTGGGCCCATTTACCGAATATAAGAAGGGAAAGATATCTGAACACAGCATCACTACCTCCAAATATCAAATAACATCTTAGAACACCACAGAAGCCTTCACAGACAAAGGTAAAAACAATTATTTTAATCCATATAGGAAAATATCATTATATTTTCAACCAGTTGATGTTTGTTTGATGCTTTGCTTCAGAGATGCTTCTCTCTGTCCTCCTTGTGCTGGGACTCTGCCTGGTGCCCAGTCAATCCAAACCTACGGGTAAATTTCTCCTGACATAATTTCTTTTACGTTTGCTTTTTAAAGGCATTATGTTTAAATTGTTCTTCCTGTTTTCCAGAGGAAAGACTTGGCAGTCGTTTTCTTCGTAAATGCTTTGAAGAAGCAAAGAAAATAGTAGACGATGCATACAAATACTCAAGAGAAGAGTGAGTTCATAATGCTTCCTTATGTTGACTGATGGACAGTTTCTGAATGTCTGAACTGCCAGAGCTCTGGATTCTCGTTGAGAGAGAGATATTTCCATTCCTTCAGGAGCCTCAGACGGGTCCGCAAGGATGCGGTGCAGCCGCATGATGCTCTTCGTCTCCTGAAGCAGCCTCGCGGTGACACTCGTTCAGCTGTGCGCTCTGCTGACTACATGGCACAGACTCTCCGTTTGGTCCAAGAGAAAGTACATCGTGTGCACAGGCGCTCCCTCAATGCAACAGGTCAGACAGAGTCAAAGCTGATTTTTTCCATGTCTAGTACTTTTAACAATCTGATTACATCTAAAAACCGATAAGGACATGGAGCTCTATGAACTACACCTTTCAGATTTACTCACGGAACAAGATTTGAAAGAACTTGCCCGGATCACTGGATGTGAGGCTCAAATCAGGAATCCACCATGTCGCAACACGCCCAATATCAATAAGTATCGCACAGCCACCAGCGTCTGCAACAACTTGTAAGTCTTAAATTACAATTATGATTTTATTGAATTTAAAACAGTTTTGCGGGACCGATTGATAGTCTGTCTTAAGAACTTGCTATCAGTCGCGAATATATGGTTTATTGGTGCAAACCATCATTTTTAGAAGTTCCCGTTTTAGATCAAAAAGTTGAAACTTACCTTTAGAGAAGTACTTCTTAACATCCTAGACTATGAACCACAAAAGATGTGTTCACTTCTGAGGGATTTCAAAAGTGTGATTTCTAAACATCAGCCTTCCACATTTCTTTTACAGGAAAAACCCTCGCCTTGGTGCCTCCAACACCCCCTTCACACGCTGGCTGCCCTCTGAATACGATGATGGCATATCCCAAAAGGATGGAACAGAACCCGCAAATTCAACAACTTCTTGCTCCCATTGGTACCAACTTTGCTTCAAGAATCCATATTTTTTCATCAAATTATTTGCCTCAAGTTTAAAATGAAATCTTTTTCTCTCCACTTTTAGGTGCGGCAGGTGTCCAATAACATCTTGAGCACCACAGATGCAGGCGTTGTCAATGACACTGAGTACTCCCACATGGTGACCATGTTTGGGCAGTGGAATGACCATGACCTCACCTTCACGCCATTTTCACCAAGTATCCGCTCCTTTAGCAATGGACTGAACTGCGATGAAAGTTGTGAGCAGAGTGAGCCATGCATCCCTATCCCGGTTGGTGTCAAAGCTCAAACTAAATTGTTTAATTTTGTTCCACCTTTCTGTTGTTTCACTTCAAACTCTTGTTTTTGTAATGATCAGATCCCTCCTGGAGATCCCCGGATTCCCTCCCGCCCAGACAGCTGCATCCCAGCCTTTCGATCTGCTCCTGCCTGTGGAACGGGTTACTCTGCATTTAATTTTGGAGGAGAACCCAGCAAGAGGGAGCAGATCAATTCACTGACGGCCTTTCTGGATCTGGGGCAAGTATATGGCTCCGACGAGAAGCTCGCCCTGAACCTTCGTGACCTCACCAGTGATGCCGGCCTGCTGCGCGTCAACACCGAATTCAGGGACAACGGACGCGAGCTGCTGCCCTTCCACTCCCTGCAGGTGCAAATGTGCGCCACCCGCAGAAGAGTCACCAACGACACCAACGCAAGGGAGGTGCCCTGCTTTATTGCAGGTTTGTGACTTTCTAAGGAGAAATTGAGTTGCATGATTGAATAAAAATGATAATTTGATTATTGGATATTTCAAGATCCCGTATCGCCAATATTCAATATTGATGAACGACTTACCAGAAATTGTCATTTTCAGCTAATGTCATGGGAGTGGAAGAGTTAGGGATCTAACTCCTGGAATGGGATCTTTCTGCATGTTCTCACTATGCATGAGTGGGTTCTCTCTGGACACGCTGGTTTCCTCCCACAGTCCGAAAACATGATCATCAAGTTAATTGGTCTCTCTCTAAATTCTCCTAAGCTGTGGATGTGTGCGGGGATGATTGATTGTCCTGTTTTTCTCTGTCATGCCTTTTTATGGACTGGCAACGTGTCCAGGATGTACCTGCCTCTCTCTGGAGATAGGCACTCTACACCACTCGCGACCCCACTGGGGATAAGTGTGTTGAATAATGTTGGGTAGAGTTCATGTCATATTTCTAAGGTGGCTCCAAAAGTAAAAATGTCAGCAGGAACTGAGCTGTTGCTACATTTCTATGCAGGTGATGCCCGTGTAGACGAGAACATCGCTCTGACATCTATCCACACCCTGTTTGTGCGTGAACACAACCGTTTGGCTCGTCAGCTGAAGAGGCTGAATCCACACTGGGACAGTGAGACTCTCTACCAAGAGGCCCGCAAGATCATGGGTGCTTACACCCAGGTAAAACAACCCAAAGAGTCAGCAAGGAGTCTCATTTTACTCAAAGCCTGTGCTGTTTTCTCATATTCTGGTTTTTGTCTATCAGATGTTTGTCTTCAGGGATTATCTTCCTCACATTGTGGGTCCTGACGCAATCCGCAGACAGCTCGGACGTTACCCTGGCTACAACCCTGATGTTGACCCCAGCATCTCCAATGTGTTTGCGACGGCCGCTTACCGTTTCGCTCACCTGGCAATCCAGCCAGTTTTGTTCCGACTGGATGCAAACTACAGAGAGCATCCTACTTTCCCCAGCGTCTCCCTGTACAGGGCTTTCTTCACCCCATGGAGAGTCATTTTCGAAGGTGTGCCCCGCAAAAATAACTGCAGCCATCTTGTCATTGTGCTGTAGGATGAAGCCCTCGTTTCATTTGCTCTCACCCTCCAGGTGGAATCGACCCTTTGCTGCGTGGTCTGATAGGACGCCCTGCGAAGCTGAACACCCAGGATCACATGATGGTGACTGCTCTGAGGGATAGGCTGTTCCAGTTTGTGATGCACTTGGCTCTGGACCTTGGTTCTCTCAACATGCAGAGGAGTCGAGATCATGGCCTGCCTGGTACATGATTTATTTATTACATCTAAAAGCAAGGAATCTGAACCTGATCTCTGACTCAGTCCTCAGAGGTTTAAGTCTTTGAATTTTAGGAGCAATTTTGTGAGACTTCCCACTTCATTCTTAGTCATATATGCTGATTTTGGAATAACACAGATCATGCCACTAATATCTCATATTAACATGTAGTTTTATTTGGACAATCATCCCTAAAGTGTCTCATCCTCATGATTTCTATCACTTCAGGCTACAATGCCTGGCGCAGGTTCTGCGGTCTGTCCCAGCCTCGTAACCAGGCAGAGCTGGCTCAGGTTTTGGGGAATCCCTCCCTGGCTCGTAAGCTGCTGGAGCTCTACGGGACCCCCGAAAACATCGATGTGTGGCTTGGAGGTGTCGCAGAGCCATTTGTGCGTGGCGGCCGCGTGGGTCCTCTGTTCGCCTGCCTCATCGCAACTCAGTTCCAGAGGATTCGTCAAGGTGACAGGTCAGGAAAGCAGTGGACGAATGAAGTGTACAAATATAAATCGTAGAATTAAATGAAATGATTTGGTAACTTTCTGGGATATTTCAGATTGTGGCACCAGAACCCCGGTGTTTTCACGCCGCAGCAGAGGCAGGCTCTGTCTGCTGTTACACTCTCCAGAATTATCTGTGACAACACCGGCATCGCATCGGTGCCCAGTGACGCGTACAGCGTCGTCTCACAAAGGAACTCCCTGGTGCAGTGCTCCACTCTGCGTCGCCTGGATCTTAATGCATGGAGGGAAAGACCCGCCATGCTCTGTGACTCCGGTGAGAACTTTTTCATCCTTGGGACCAATCGGCTTTCCTGATGTACTGTTCTCTTTTGTAATCGTGTATGAACTGTATGATTTTGTTTGATATTACAGGATCTTCTGCTGGTTGTTTAGACTCCAGTGGCGGAGAGGTCAGTTTAACCTTTAATACTGAAATCTAGGACATTTAAAAAATCTGGACTTATTTTGATCCTTGTCACGAACAGAACCCAACCCAGACGGATGAACTGAACAATCTGGACCCTCTGGATGTCCAGGACTCATTAGACCCTGTGGACCCTGTAAATGTTCATGGTCCTCTGGATCTCCAGGAACCTCTGAATATGCAAGAGTCATTGAAATTTCAGACCAATGAGGTAGTTGATTCTGAGTAGTTACTTTATAAAGACAGCAGTTCATCTGTATATTTTTTGTCAGAGCTCAGATTTGGTTGCTTTTGAATGTGATTATTTTGTGCAAACAATACTCATTTCATTTTCTCAGCATTTTGATTTATTTATGTTTCTCCTCAGATCCATCAAGACCATTCAGCTCCAGATGCCCTCTAGGATCACCTAGAGGGCATCTAGGTGGTCCTAGATGCCCTCTAGGATCTCAAACATCAGTGTCCCTTTTTGGAAATACGGCCCATACACATAGAGATTCATTTGTTTCCGTCATAAAGAAACAAAACAAGCCAAAACAGATCCTGGACACGCCTATTTATGTTCCTCAGTCTTTGACTCTGCACTTCTTTAATTGGAACAGAAATTGTCAAGCTGGCCATCAAAATCTTCTTCTCAGGACATTTGTTCTTCACTATGGCACATAAACACACCCTGTGGAGTACTTATAACTTTAGACCAACATTTAGCTTTTTACTTTTGATATCAGAGCACGATCTGGAAAAACTCCAGTTAGTTTACTTAGAAACACAGAAAAAGAATAAAAAATGGATAAGCACCATTTAGCTTTATACTGTATACCTACTAATAGAATCTAACATTGAGAAACAAACTTAAGTTCCAGAGAAAAACTTATTACAGATTATGATCTACTCATGGTTATAAAACATGGGGAACCAATATTTAGTTTTGTACTTTGTCTTTTGTCTTTGGATTTGTTGTTTTCTTTGCATTTTCTTCTGATTCATGTAAAGCATTTTGAACTGCCTTGTTGCTGAAAATTTGCTATATCAATAAAATTACCTTACCCTCTCCAGGATGAACCTCCAATTAAAAAATACCAGTGACTTGTGGGCTTTTAAATTTCTTTACCTCAGTCAGTCACAGCAGCAGATGACCAGATAAAGACAAACCATGAGTTTGTGAGTTTTACGCTAAAACTCACAAGGACATTCATTCCATGAGTTTAAATTCAACGAATGTGTTTAACTCTGTTACAACTTACAGTTTATCAAACCAAAAATTAGCATTTGGCCAAGTTTGACGGGATCAACCAGTATTAAATTGAGCATGTTATGCACTAATAACTTGTACCTTAAAATCTTATGCTATGCTTTGTTTGCTAATATTTAGATTTTCTGCAACTTTGTTGTCTTATATTAAATGTTGCATTCAATAAAGCAATTGAGCAATCACTGATTTTATTTATTTTTTATTACTGATTTGTTGCAAATTTAAAATAAAGGTTAAAATAAGGAGCTGCAAATCATTAAAAATGAGAACTCATTGATGTTAAATGTGGAATACACTTAATGACATGTCTTGCAAAGTTGTAGCCAAAACATACAAATAAATGTATCATTTATTGTAGTAGCATAATCTCACTGCAAATTTACAAAAAAAAAAGTAATAAGAAGAATAAAAATTCACTCTTAAAGTTGATTATAAAAAGAAGAAAGGAAAATGTTTCTAACAAAATCACATTTGAGAAGATAAATGTGTGGATGTGCTATAACCTTCTTCAGCTTAGCAAAAACAAAACTGAAGTTACTATCTTTGAACCTATAAAGGAATGATCCGGAGTCAGCTGCTTCAGCTGGAAACTGGCGATCAAGCCCAAAATTTAGATGTAGTGATGGACTCCGGCATATACCCATAGAATCAATCATTCCTTAAAGATGGGTTCATAGTTGATGCATTTAATGAAGCTGGGAACATGGACCAATCACATTTTGGGGCTTGCATCACACGCACTGCCACAGCCGAGTCTCTAAAATTTACCTCAGCACCTTTCACTCAAACTGGACACAGGCTGACCTGTATATCGACTCCCTGTGGACTGCTGTTGTGGCAGGTAAGGACGTCATACACACAAGGGTCCTTCTCCAAGACTTGGCACTCTTCCTCCTCCAAGTGAGAAAAGACCTTTAGCTTTGGATAGCTTTGGGGTTTCTCTCACTGCAAATCGTGCAGTGCATTCAGCTAGACTTTAGAACTGAGGCGAAGTGCTCTACCTTCTTGGTTTCAGTGAGTTTTAGTCAGCTCGCTGAATCAGCTGCAGCTGTTTGATTGACTTTGTAGAAAAACATGTGAAGAAGACACTGTTGCAATAATCAGTTACTCACTTAACCTCATGATGGTCAAGATCAAGCAACTTCAGCTTGTTTGTCACAGTGACAACAGCACAAAAAACCCATTGTGCAGAAAAGACATGCCCACCATAAAATACACACACTTACACTGCTTTTTAAAGAAACATAATGATTAACTTTACATTGATTGTTCCTTTTTCTTATCTTGCACAAATTCAAGTCATTACAGCATTGTTTTCATATGGATTTTTTTCCATTAAATGCTAAACAGAAAAATTAAGACACTGCTTTTTGACTCTTTGAGGAAGGGACTTTCATATTATTTAGATTTTTTATCTTCATTTTATAAAGACTAAGATGTTTTTGCTTTGTATTTTGCTTTTCCTATTTGTCGTTCCTGTGTTGTTCTTCAAAAGGCTGAAACCACAGTACCATCAGGAAAGTATTCTGGAGAAAAGCTTTTTCCAAAAGCAAGTGTCCTTCTTTTCCTTTGTCTCTGATTTCATTTAGATCACAATAAAAGTTTATGAAGCTAAATTAAACCTTTTGCTATGAATCTAACTCAAGATGTTGGTTCATCTCACTTTAATTCTCATTTGTGAAATGTTGAAATGTTATATCATTAATGACTATATTAACAAGGTGAATAATTAAGAATAATTAATAATTAATAACAGTCAAAAATGTTGAAGTAGAGAAAATTTCCATGTTTGAGCAATAGTTTAGCTTTAAATAGTTTAACACAAATGCAAATGCTAAAGTCAAACTTGCTTATTGTTATTTGGTTTACCAAAGTATAACTCAACACAGAAAAATTATTTAAAACCAAACAAATCTATATCACTTGATTTCATTGATAGAAATGAAACAGGTTTCAGTTTTTGGCTGAATTTTTTTGTTGTTCCTCTACCTTCGTCAAATTACCTTTGAAAAATTACCTTGTAAAGTGACTATTGATTAAAATTATTGAAACGTTTTATCCCTATATGTCAGTGTTTGTGCCGCTTTCTGGGCAACAGAACCTAAAGTACTATTGTTCATAGGTTTCTAAAGGCCATTAGTCATGTCAGTTGCCCAGAAGCTGTGACTGATTAGACAAAAACAGTGTTTCCTTCAGGACTTTGATAAGGAAGAAGGAACTGCATTTCCTGACAGTAGCCGCACCTGTTCATCCCGTAAAGGAGGCGAGGCAATGGGTCAGTCCACTGAATATAAGGAGGGCCAGAGAGCTGAATGCAGCATCACAACCTCCAGATCCCAAAGAGCATCCTAGAACGCCACAGAAGCCTTCACAGACAAAGGTAGAAAGATTTATTTTACACCATGGAGGAAAGGGTTTTCAATTCATTGCATTTTTAATCGGTTGATGTTTTGTTTTAGAGATGCTTCTCTCTGTATTCCTTATCTTGGGCCTCAGCCTGGTGCCCATTCAATCCAAACCTACAGGTAAATTTCTACTGAAAATGTTATTTTTTTTACATGTGCTTTGTAAATGCATGATGTTTAAGCTATTCTTCTTTTTCAGGCGAAAGACTTGGCAGTCCTTTTCTTCAGAAATGCTTTGAAGAAGCAAAGAAAATAGTAGACGACGCATACACGTACTCCAGAGAAGAGTGAGTTCATCATGCTTCCCTATCTTTGAGTGATGAGCAGTTTTCTGAACTTCAGAGCTCTGGATTTTTTTGTTAAAACTGAGAGATATTTCTATTTTCTCTCCTTTAGGAGCCTCAGTCGGGTCCGCAGGGATGCGGTGAAGCCGCATGATGCTCTTCGTCTCCTGAAGCAGCCTCGCGGTGACACTCGTTCAGCTGTGCGCTCTGCTGACTACATGGCACAGACTCTCCGTTTGGTCCAAGAGAAAGTACATCATGTGCATAAGCGCTCCCTCAATGCAACAGGTCAGACAGAGTCAAAGCTGATTTTTTCATTTTCTAGTTGAAAGTCTTGTGCTTCTGATTAAAAATTTAATTATACTTAGAAGTCAATAAGGACACATGGATTGTTGAACTGTACATTTCAGATTTGCTCACCGACCAAGATATTAGAGAACTTGCCCGGATTACTGGATGTGAGGCTCGACTCAGGAATCCATCATGTCTCAACACACCCAATATCAACAAGTATCGTACAGCCACCAGCGTCTGCAACAACTTGTAAGTCTTTATGATAAAGAATAACTTTCTTTAATCTAGTTTTATAGACATAATTGTTCAGCTATCTTGTCAAATTGGTTTTAGGACTAAATTTGGGGTTTATTGGTGCAAAGCATCATTTTTAGAAGCTCCTTTTTTAACTTACCTGCCAGAGAAGTACTTGTGAAATGCACTCTAACTTCTTAGGCCATTCACCACAAAATATCCTTTCTCTAGAATTTCAGCAGTAAGATATCTAATCTTGAACCTTCCACATTTCTTTTACAGGAAAAACCCTCGCCTTGGTGCCTCCAACACCCCCTTCACACGCTGGCTGCCCTCTGAATACGATGATGGCATCTCTCAACCAAAAGGATGGAACAGAACCCGCAAATTCAACAACTTCTTGCTCCCATTGGTACCAACTTTGCTTCAAGAATCCATATTTTTTCATCAAACTATTTGCCTCAAGTTTAAAATGAAATCTCTTTCTCTCCACTTTTAGGTGCGGCAGGTGTCCAATAACATCTTGAACACCACAGATGCAGGCGTTGTCAATGACACTGAGTACTCCCACATGGTGACCTTGTTTGGGCAGTGGAATGACCATGACCTCACCTTCACACCATTTTCACCAAGTATCCGCTCCTTTAGCAATGGACTGAACTGCGATGAAAGTTGTGAGCAGAGTGAGCCATGCATCCCTATCCCGGTTGGTGTCAAAGCTCAAACTAAATTGTTTAATTTTGTTTCACCTTTCTGTTGTTTCACTTCAAACTCTTCCTTTTGTAATGATCAGATCCCTCCTGGAGATCCCCGGATTCCCTCCCGCCCAGACAGCTGCATCCCAGCCTTTCGATCTGCTCCTGCCTGTGGAACGGGTTACTCTGCATTTAATTTTGGAGGAGAACCCAGCAAGAGGGAGCAGATCAATTCACTGACGGCCTTTCTGGATCTGGGGCAAGTATATGGCTCCGACGAGAAGCTCGCCCTGAACCTTCGTGACCTCACCAGTGATGCCGGCCTGCTGCGCGTCAACACCGAATTCAGGGACAACGGACGCGAGCTGCTGCCCTTCCACTCCCTGCAGGTGCAAATGTGCGCCACCCGCAGAAGAGTCACCAACGACACCAACGCCAGGGAGGTGCCCTGCTTTATTGCAGGTTTGTGACTTTCTAAGGAGAAATTGAGTTGCATGATTGAATACATAATCTTACAAAAAATAATAATAGCAAAAGGACAAGTCTCAAAACAGTATATTTGTTAAAGGATCAAGCAATCACTATATTTATTGATCCTTTCAACATAAAAAAATTATTTTGCTCAAATACTTGGTCTGTGTAATCAGTTACATAGAAAGGATTTGCTAATGAGAAAACCCTGCAAGTCTATATTTCAAGTCCCAGTATCTCCAATGTTCCACACTAATAAATTACTGTCGACCAAATTATAATTATAGTCATTTGTCATTTTTCGGTGGCTCCAAAAGTAAAAATGTCAGCAGGAACTGAGCTGTTGCTACATTTCTATGCAGGTGATGCCCGTGTAGACGAGAACATCGCTCTGACATCTATCCACACCCTGTTTGTGCGTGAACACAACCGTTTGGCTCGTCAGCTGAAGAGGCTGAATCCACACTGGGACAGTGAGACTCTCTACCAAGAGGCCCGCAAGATCATGGGTGCTTACACCCAGGTGAAACAACCCAAAGAGTTAGCAAGGAGTCTCATTTTACTCAAAGCCTGTGCTGTCTTCTCATATTCTGGTTTTTGTCTATCAGATGTTTGTCTTCAGGGATTATCTTCCTCACATTGTGGGTCCTGACGCAATGCGCAGACAGCTCGGACGTTACCCTGGCTACAACCCTGATGTTGACCCCAGCATCTCCAATGTGTTTGCGACGGCCGCTTACCGTTTCGCTCACCTGGCAATCCAGCCAGTTTTGTTCCGACTGGATGCAAACTACAGAGAGCATCCTACTTTCCCCAGCGTCCCCCTGTTCAAGGCTTTCTTCACCCCATGGAGAGTCATTTTCGAAGGTGTGCCCCGCAAAAATAACTGCAGCCATCTTGTCATTGTGCTGTAGGATGAAGCCCTCATTTCATTTGCTCTCACCCTCCAGGTGGAATCGACCCTTCGCTGCGTGGTCTGTTAGGTCGTCCTGCTAAACTGGGCACTCAGGACAACATGATGGTGGATGCTCTGAGGGAGAGATTGTTTGAATTCATCCAGCACTTGGCTCTGGACCTGGGTGCTCTGAACATGCAGAGAGGTCGTGATCATGGCCTGCCTGGTACGTGATTTACTAATTCCACCCTGCAGCTGGGAATCTGAACCTGATCTCTGACCCAATCCTCAAAGACTTAAGTCAGGAGTCTCAAAGTCCCTTCCTCAAGAGCTGATGTCCTGCAAATTGTATATCTGTTGGCCTCGAAACACCTGAATACACTATTATCTCCTTAGCATAGCTCTTTGAAGCTATATGGGTATTTAATTCAAATGTGGAGGAGAAGTGGTACATAAAAAAGATGCAGGACTCTGATCCTCGAGGAATGCAGTTTGATACATCTGATCTAAGTCTTCAATCGTGAGAAAATTTGTTAGTCTCTCCTTTGTCTTCTAGTGATCACCAGAAAGCCTCAGATACAATGCCAAGTAATGATTAGTCTAGAAGACCACATCATATGCTACGCTGATGACCTATTATTCTATTTACTGGTGTTGCGAAATTAATAACAGGAAGTTTTTCTAAATATTTAAAGTCTAAATATTTTATGCTACAAATAGAATGAATGTGTCGTCTTATTTGGACAAACATTTCTTGATTTCTCAACTTTCTCATCCTCATGATTTCTATCTCTTCAGGCTACAATGCCTGGCGCAGGTTCTGCGGTCTGTCCCAGCCTCGTAACCAGGCAGAGCTGGCTCAGGTTTTGGGGAATCCCTCCCTGGCTCGTAAGCTGCTGGAGCTCTACGGGACCCCCGAAAACATCGATGTGTGGCTTGGAGGTGTCGCAGAGCCATTTGTGCCTGGCGGCCGCGTGGGTCCTCTGTTCGCCTGCCTCATCGCAACTCAGTTCCAGAGGATTCGTCAAGGTGACAGGTAAGTAAAGTAGAGTAGAACTATTTGATTTTTTCACAAAAAGAAATTGTAGATTTGAATGGAAAAATTTACCAAAATTCTGTCATTTTTCAGGCTGTGGTTCCAGAACCCTGGGGTTTTCACGCCACAGCAGAGGCAGGCTCTGTCTGCTGTTACACTCTCCACAGTCATCTGTGACAACACCGGCATCACATCTGTGCCCAGAGATGCTTTCAGCGTCGTCTCACGTTTCAACCGTCTGGTGCAGTGCTCCTCTCTGCGCCGTCTGAATCTGTCGCCATGGAGGGAAAGACCCTGTGGCTTCGGTAAGAACCACAGGGACCGATCTAAGCACAGTTTTACACGATATGATGCGCTTTCTTGTAATCCTGTGTATAAAAACTTATTATGTTTGACGATTCAGGGTCTCCTGCTGATTGTTTGAAGACCAGTGACGGAGAGGTCAGTTTCACCGATGTTACTAAAATGATGTCACACATTGTCAAAGGAATAATGGGATCTTTTCAAATCCAAAGACTTGATGTGATGTTTATTTCTTCTTGATCAACAGAACTCAACCCAGACAGATGAACTCAACAATCTGGATCCCCAGGACCCACTGGATCTCCAGGATCCCTTTGACCCTGTGGACCCCGTCGACCCTCAGGACCTTGTGGATCCACAAGACCCATTGGAACTCGAGACCAATGAGGTAGTTGATTCTGAATAGTAATTTCATAAAGTCTGCAGTTCATTTGTATGTTTGTTGTCATAGATCAGATTTGGTTCCTTCATGAATTTTGATTATTATGTACAAGCAACACTATTCATTTCATCTTCTCAGCATTTTGACAAAGTGTATGTTTCTCCTCAGATCCAGTAAGACCATTCAGCTCCAGATGCCCTCCAGGGTCACCAATATTCAAACATCAGTGTCCCTTTTTGAGATTACAGGCCAACATAGAGAGATTCATTTGTTTCCGTCATAAAGAAACAAAACAAGCCGACACAGAACTCAGACACACCTATTTATATTCCTCAGCCATTGACTCGGCGCTTCTTCCATTGGAACTGGAATCTGGGATTACAATGAATTCCAGATTAAGCTGGCCATCAACATCTTCTTCTCAGGACATTTGTTCTACACTATGGGACATAAACCAGTGACTTGTGGGCTTTTACATTTATTTACGTCAGTCATTCGCAGATGACCAGATAAAGACACACCAAACCACTGTATCCTCGTTTTACTCTTTACTGTAATAATAAGGCATTTTTGTTAGTTTTAGCTTCATAGCAATGGGTTTTAATTGAACAAATGTGTTTTGACTCTGTTACAACTGCATGTAAAAAAAAATCAACATTAGAATAATTTTTGATGGAATCAACCAGTGTTAAATTGTGAACATGTTTTGCACTAATTCCTTTACCTTCAAATATTATGTTACGATTCATCTGATCATATTTTTGTTTTATTGCAATTATGTTGTTTTACATTGAATGTTAGATTTAATAAAGCAATTGAGAAATCACTGTTTTGTATGAGTTTTTTATTGATGAATTGTTGCAAAGTAAGAAATCCTATTTTTGAAAGTAGGAGGATTTGTGGAACATCTAAAAGGGGAACTCAAAAAATGTTGAAGGTTGACTGCCTTGCACATTAATTGACATTTTTTGAAAAGATGTAGAGAAAACATCAAAATATATTCCATATTTTACTGATGAATAAACATAAGAAGAAAAACTAATTAAAACTAATGCAATTGTTCTGTTAACAATTTCAAAGGAATAGGCACCCTGTTGAACTCCTAGCTCAGATTTACTTCCTTTATGAGGCGATAAGAATTTTGATTATTATGTGCAAACAATACTTTACTCATTTCATTTTTTTCCAACTTTTTGACACAATTTTTATTTCTCCTTTAATCCAGTGAAGGCATTCAGCCCCAAAGGTTCGCCAAAATCTGTTCACATCAGTCAGATACTGCAGAAAATGATCAGGTGATGAGAAAACATACGAAGCAATGTATCCTCATTTACTGTAATAATAAGACATTTTTGTTAGTTTTAGCTAAATAAGCATGGGTTTTAATTGAGTGAGTCTGTTTAACTCTGTTACAGCTTGTAGTCTATTAAACCAAAAATCAACACAGAGTCAATTGTAGAGATACTATACAAATCATGGAGCTTAAAAATGTGATATTTTATGCTTTGCCTGCCAATATTTTTGTTTTAGTGCAATTTTGTTGCCTTACATCAACTTGCACTCTCCCTGAGAAATACAGCTCTTTTGTCAATGTGAAATTATGTTGTTAGAAAATGTTAAAGTGAAAAATTTTAAATATATGTTTGACACACAGAACCAATACAAGATAAAGTAGAAAAATTGAGTATTTGAACAAAAGTAAAAAAAAAATTAAAGAATGTGATTACTTTATACTTTAGCAGAAGTACTCTTTTGATTTATAAATATAATTTATAGGATAATTTCTTTTTTTTCCAGTTCTGATTAGTTCAGTGCTTTAATTTTCAGCAAGAAATTATTTTCAAATGAGAGACAAGATATCAGAGTGACCAACAGAGGGAGCCAATGTTCCTCTTTCACATTTTTAAATATCATTACAGTCCTCACTTCTGTTCAAAAGCTTCAGTTACACAATGAATCCCTCAACCCAGATTATAAGATAGAAAAACAGATTTAAAAAATATGTTTGCATTGCTTCAAAATGCTCGCTTTTATTTATAAACTGAAGAAAAACTGCCTTATGTGATGCTGTCTTTTGTCTTCAGCTGACTCATTTTTTCAGAATCCAGATTTGGCAGCTGGGTGAATCTTAATTTTCCAGACTGCCTGGACTGCATGTCTTTGCAAAGAGAAGAAGACAGTCGCATGTTCAGTATAAACAGAGGTGGACATGGGAGTAAACATGCTAATGATACACAAGAGACAGATTAAAGCAAAGTCTTTCTTACTGGGAGTGATGGGTGTCATTGAACAAGCTAATCTGGTTTTAACATAAAAATCTGATCAAAAAATTGTGATACATGAGTTCCTAAACTAGGTTTTGATGGGATTGTAAGATATTTGATTCCTAAAGAGCTTATGGTGACTAAAAGCCTGAAAAGACAAATCTGAGATTTATCCAGATTATCTCTAATGTCAATTTGTGTCTAATTAATATGAAGAAAAAAGCCAATTACATTTTTTTTTTGTCCAAGAGGCAAATAACTCCATATTACCAACCACAATTAATTATGGACGATCTGAATTTAAACATAGACTCAGAGTTTTTTTATGTTTAGCAATTAATTATATTCATTGTTATTATTATAATTGTGTTATTAACTGGGCCTGGTGGACTGGGATCAACAGGAGGAAGAATAACCCCACAATGTAAAGTTCGCTGGGTTGTGTCATGATTAAGTGCTCCGCCTACAGCTTTTTGGTTGAAGAAAACATGCAGTTTGCCACGTAGTCCACCAGACAGTGTATGTGTGTCTATGTGTTACTCAACCCCCAGCTTGTGTGCAGTAATGGATACCTATTATTCATGGCACATGAGAAAGTATTTAGATGGTCTGTTTTTGTCATAAGAGCTTCAACTCAATTTTATGTGAATGGAGAGAGGAAAAATTAGCTACTGGAAGGAAGTATTGGAGTGTAAATCTGGTCAGAGTTAGAGAGGAAGCAGAACGCTGAAGCTTGAAACACATGTGAAGCAGAGCAGAGGAAGTCGAAGAGGCCGTGGTTGTTTCAGGATTCTGTGTGGCCCTGTTTTACTTCAAAGGGGGTTTAAGTTATATGTGCTGAAATTGATAAAAGATGAGCTGCTGAAGTTTGAGCAAGGGGTTTTGGCCTCAGCTGAAGCGAGAAGTTGCTTCAGCTGACTTTTTGAATAATGTCAACTTTATATTAAAAGTGTCATGATTTACCGAATGTGCAATGAATTTTCAGAGAACTCCTTTTGTTGATATAATTATTTGGTTCAGTATTGTAGAAGCAGAGCCACATTTAAGACTTGCAGGACTCCAACCCTCTAGGACTGGGAGTTAGACACCCATAATCTAAATGTAGATTTGAATGTACATTTAAATCATTTGCTATCCTGCAAATGCTGGAAAGCATAAGTGAACCTCCATTCTCTAGCCTGTTTAAGCCTCAAACAGATTTTTTTATGTTATTTAGTTCAATCCACCACTATCCACATAGCATGACGCTTCCACCACCATGTATTAAATGGAGATGGGTTGTTAAAGGCGACGGCTTTGTTAGCTTTGCATGCAGGTTGCAAAGAGCTCGTTTGACACTAGCTAACATAAGCACCTTATTCCACATGTTCACTAAGTGTCTGATGTGAATGTTAACATCTGTCTCATATAAACGGGCAGTTGCCAGGCTTCTGCAGCAGGAAATGGGTGAGGAGGAGATGCACTGGTTTGACACTCGTGTTGGAGCAGGGAAATGAAAGAAGACCAGGATTGAAACCATTTCCTGGAATTGCAGATGTGACTGTTTATGGTTTTCGTTCATCAATAGCTTTTGGCTTGCCACTCTTTCATGAAGGGTAGATTTGTGAAGAACATGACTAATAGTTTCCATGCAGATTTCCTTACCTGATCTTTGGATCCACATTGCTCCACATTGGCCTCCTAGCTGTTTTCTTCTCCCCGCCTGGTCTGTGACGTGCTGCTGTTCACTAATTATCACTAGCAAACCTCTAAAGTCTTTAAATAACAGCGTTAAACCTGACAATCCAATACGCACTGCTATTTAGCCATTCTGAAGACCACTGAGATTAAAGAGGGCTAAGTGCTAATGTACACCGCAGACTATTTTTTTAGTCCAACACATAAAGTCCTAATAACAAACACTAAAGCTTAAGTTTTACAAAAGTTGTAAAACAAAAAGTTCCAGAAGCAGGAATAGTTTTCCAGGGTGATATAAGTGTATGCTGACTCAGTAATGACTTCAACAGTTTACATTTTGGTTTTACAATAAATTTAGCTCAAAGACATGGTGAAGATTTCTCTTCCTTTCTCACATGTCTTCAACACAGTCACAGCTTTTTCTTCTTTTCCTTCATCTCCGATTTATTCAAATTCCTTAAGGCTCGTTCCCGTGCCCAAAAGAGTCAGGAACAGGGATGAATTCCAGCGACGTGGTCTGAAGAACTGTGCTAATCCCTTACAGATGTGTCTGAATCTTGTGAGGGAATAGTAAAGGGCATAAAGTGAGAGTTAAAGAAGGGACTCTGACATGGAAAAAGTTTAATGAATTACCCGCAAAACAAGTGAATGACCCAGAACAGCTGGATGTGACCGCCTGGAGTCTTAGGGTAGAGGACGGATTTGATCATGAAGCACATGTTGTTCGGTCTCTGGAGGAACTTTTGGTATGCAGAATCAAGCTATGTCAGTCATCCTCAAAGCTGAAGTATAACTGCATGCCAGCCAAAACAAAGAGCATCCTGAATAGTTATATGCTGGAAAAATATAAAGCTATGAGAAGAAGAACTGTGTGACAAAATAGGAAACATTTGCAAAAGAGCAGATGTTTTTTTTGGACTGCTGAGGTTTCTGGGACTGGAAAGATCATTTTTATGAGGCTACAAATTCTTCTTAACTTGTTTGTGTCTTTCTTGATCCTTAAAGTTATTGCTTTCCTAAATAAGTGTGAAACTTTAAAACATTAGGTTTTGTCCTCATCTTTCAGTAACTAGCCGCAGTATTCAGGGAGGATTTGTTCTGGGGCTCTTCTGCCTCTGATTTGTCCTCATTGTTTACACAAGCAGAAAAGGAACGTCAAGTGATGGTGGGACGGTGTGTCCTCCAAGAACAATACAACTGCCTTAACTGTAATTTACAGTATGATTTAAATGCTTGTCCCATGCAGAAAATCAGTCCAGGACACAGATTACAAGGTAGTTTGTTTTAGTTTGTTTAGTTTTTTGTCTTTCTGCTGCCGCATAGGGACTACGTTTTTATCGGCACGCACATAAAACTAAAATTAAAGAAAAAAAGGAGAATAATATGAAAGTATAAATTTAAAAAAAAAAAGAAAACCTAAACACAGAGACTGCCCCTCCCTCAGTCAGGCGCCCTTGAGCAAAGCCTTTAACACCTAGCAGCTCCTCTGTTACCTCAGAGTGTTAATAATGATTTAGCTGCTGCTGGGTGACTTCCAGGTGTGAAAGTTAACAAAGAGTGTCTTTGATAAACTAAAAATGCTTAACTGCTGCTATTATGATTTCCTCATATTTCTATTATGGAAGAACATTAAGGCCTAAATGGTAGAATCACGGAGCTTCTGTCAGCACAGAGATATCATTACAGGGGAAGAAGTGATTAAACTTGTGCAGTCCTGAGCAAAAGTTTGTGCAAATGTCTGAAACTAACCTATTTTTAGTAACATTTACAGAAATGATCTAGGATACAGGAGTATTTGTACACTGCAAAAACAAAAATCTTACCAAGCATTTTTTGTCTTGGTTCTAGCACAAAACCCCAAGCACACTTTGAAGAAGATAAAATTAAATAAAATAACTAACAGCAGTATATAGGAGCTTGTTCAAAGTAAATAATTTTGTAATATTGATAAAAAGGACATTTTGACTGAGTATTACTCATCGAATCATTCACTGTGTCTTTGTAGGTGCTTTGTAAAAATGTACCCTGATGGTACAATTTAGGAAACTTTTGTTCATGACAAAATTTTCTTTTTTATTTACATCCAAGACTTGTGTTGCTTCACAGTTTTGTGAGGGTTTTTCCTTCATGTTTTTGTTGAATTCAGTGTTTAGCTGGTAAACCTCCTAAGGATCTATTTCACAACATGCCGGATTTTCTGATAAATGTCTTTTATGTGTAAGCAAAACACTGCTTATACAACTCCTTAAGTTTTTATCCCTGAATCCATGAGTTGTTCATCAAGACAACTTTTAAGAATGAAAGTAAAGAGAAATGAGATTTGTTTCAAGGTGTTAGTCCTTTATGCTGTGTAGATATATACTGTTCTGTAAACATTTGTGTCAGCCAGTGTTTAGGATCATTTTGGGGGGAGGAAAAGCTTGCAGCGCCCTGATGATGTAAAACATCCTGTCTCCTTGATATAAACACTGTACATTATTTACTGCTCAACTTTCACACAGTGAAGACTCTAGTGGTTCAATGTTTCCTTTTCTGTTCCCTTCTGAAAAAAATTACATCAAGATGTGACTTAAAACCAATAACAATCATTTCTTAAGAGCTATCTTTTGTTTAAAATGTAAAATGTAGAGGGTACTAAATTTACCCTCGAGTGGTATTTTGGATAAACATAATTTAGCTTTTTTTTCTTAAAGTAGCATTTTGTTGTGAGAAGCTGTGAAATCCACGTGACAAGTTGCTGTGGTTTAGCAGCAACCATGGTGTGGTCTGTGCTGTAGATGCTCGAAAAAATGTCCTGGTTTCCTGCACACAGTAAAATGAAAACCTCGGATGAAGTTTCCCAACCTATGCATTACGCATCTGGAGTTACACCAGGAAGGCTGGGATTAGACTTGCCAGCAGCGAATGAGTCCAATTCATCAGGGGATGAGATGTGGGTCAGTAGTCTGCCAAAAAGCAGAGACTATCGTCCAGACTCCCCTTTTCCCTTTCCCTTTGACTGAGAAATGACTAATTATGCCCTTGTAGAAGATTGCAAGTTAGCTGAGTGTGGATTCCACGTTGTCAGGAAAGCACTGATGAAGAAGAGGCTCTAGAGGAGGGTGGGTTTGTGGGAGATGGGTTTCTGGGAACATTGGAAAGTAGGAGTGTTATCATGTGAAAGGCAGACATATTAAGTCTCGTTCCTGAACATAAATGATCTTCAGTGCCTAGCAAAAAGTTTCCTCTTAGCTTTTCAGATTTTGTCTTGCTCCAACCTCAGTCGGGAATAATTTAAACTTTCCCCTGAGTTTTGAGTATGTTGGAGCCTCTAACAGGTTTATGTCTGAAATTGCCCTGTATTTATCTCCACCTACCTTCTTACCAATTCTCACCAGCTGACTCATTACCAGTCACAGTTTATACAAGAAATCCCAACTGTTAGGATTTGAAGTGGTGTGTAAATAATATTTAACCAACCACCATAACAGCAAAAAACAATTTAAAATTAGAAAATAAAACAAATGCTGACTGTGTGCAAGCTGCTAAGATGGACAATCACCGATAAAGTGGATGTGATGTTCTGTAATTTAATTATAGCACATATAGGCCTGGACAAATGGCTGAGAAACATATCAGAATAAGCATTTTATGTCAGTCAATATTGATCATTATTGATTAGAGTTGGGAGGTTTTTTTGTCTTAAATATCTGAAATACTCCCTAACAGGTGATGTGACCTTTCTTTTAATTTTCTTTTACTTTTAATTATCTACAATATGTGATTTTTTTTATGTGAAAAATGAATATTGTTTATATGTAATTTATGTTTCATGATGCTCCCACAATTTCTTCCATGTTTTAAAGTCAAAATAGCTTTTAGATTTATGTGAATTTTGCATCAGTCATCAGTCTTCGAATCCAGTCTGGGTCGTTAGGCAAGACCCTTCAAGCTACTGCCTACCTCATACCATGAGAGATACTAAGTTGCGTAACATGCCGGCTCAGACGTCGCCCGGCCAAACAAGGTCTGCGTCAGGTGTTGGGGAACCAGAGCACCTTGATGACAAATGGGCTACTGGAACAAGACGGAAATGGGCGAGAGATGAAAACGTGGATCTGTTGGAATGCTACTACTCAAGTAACCTAGTGAGAGAGGTTACATGCAAAGACTGGGGAAGGAATGGTCACTTCGACATCCCCAGTCAACACTAAGCGCTAAACAACTAGTAGCTCAGTATTCCAACATCCGCAAACGGCAACTGCTATCACAACTTGAGATTGACGAGATACAACACAAATGCTACGGCAAAAAGGAGGAACCCGGATGTCAGAACTGTGGGGACTTAACTACAAGTCCCCACCCAGTGAGGGGATACACGGCCCAATGAGCGAAACAGAGCTGAATGAGACAGCTGCTGACCTGAGAGAGAGAATCATGACCCGAATGACAACCAGACCTCCTCGGCGCCAATTACAACAGCTGAGTGAAGTACCATCAGACTGCTGGGTGAGAAGTGTGGTCGGCTGGTCACAAAGAGGGGGACCACACAGAAAGGGTCTCACTCCCAGAAGGAACAATAGCAGACATAGAGGACAGTTACAAGTACCTAGGTATACCACAATGCCAACCTCGATGAGGTCACAAGGAAAGGAGCTACAGCTAAATACCTCCAACGAATAAGGCAAGTCCTGAGAAGCCAGCTCAATGGCAAGAACAAAATCCGTGCGATAAACAACTACGCCCTGCCAGTAATCAGATACCCTGCTGGAATAATTAGCTGGCCAAAGGAGGAGATAAAAGCCACAGCACCCTGAGACTGTACACGAGCCGCAAGGACGGAGGCAGAGGACTAGTGAGTGTGAGAACCACTGTCCAGGACGAAACAACTAAGATCCATAAATACATCAGGGACAAAGCCTCAACAGACAATGTGCTCAGTGAATGTCTCAGACAACAGGGAACGGAGGTTGAGGTGCCAGAGATACCATCATGGGAGGACAAACCCCTACATGGGATGTACCACCAGCAAATAACCCAAGTGGCTGATATCAGTAAATCCTACCAATGGCTGGAAAAAGCTGGACTCAAGGACAGCACAGAGGCCCTCATCCTGGCCGCCCAGGAACAGGCCCTAAACACCAGAGCAATAGAGGCCCAGATCTACCACACCAGACAAGACCCAAGGTGTAGGTTGTGCAAGGAGGCCCCTGAGACAGTCCAGCACATCACAGCAGGGTGCAAGATACTGGCAGGGAAAGCGTACATGGAGCGACATAATCAAGTGGCAGGCATAGTGTACAGAAACATCTGTGCAGAATATGGACTGGAAACCCCGAGATCAAAGTGGGAAACACCCCCAAAGGTGGTGGAGAACACCAGAGCTAAGATCCTGTGGGACTTCCAGATCCAGACAGACAAAATGGTAATGGCGAACCAACCAGACATTGTCGTAGTGGATAAACATCAGAGGAAAGCCGTTGTGGTAGATGTAGCAATACCAAGTGATTGCAACATCAGGAAAAGGAGCACGAGAAACTGGAGAAATACCAGGGCCTCAGGGAAGAACTGGAGAGGGCCTGGAAGGTGAAGACCACAGTGGTGCCTGTGGTCATCGGGGCCCTCGGGGCAGTAACCCCCAAACTGGAGCAGTGGCTACAACAGATCCCAGGAACAACATCAGACATCTCAGTCCAGAAATGTGCAGTCCTTGGCACAGCCAAGATACTGCGCAGAACCCTCAAGCTCCCAGGCCTCTGGTAGAGGACCCGAGCTCAGAGGATAAGAACCACCTGCGGTGGGTGAGAAGGGAATTATATATATATATATATATATATATATATATATATATATATATATATATATATATATATATATATATATATATATATATATATATATATATATATATAACACAATAGTAGTTTATATTGTGTTAAAGTGTTTATATTGTGTTAAAGTTCAGTCTAATTTTGAATTATGAGTCAGTTTTACTTGTGAGTATAGCTGTCTTACCACTGTCTCGTTTTCGTTTCATTTATTTTTTCGTAGTTTTTTTAATTCCAGTCGGATGCCGCTTCATTTTTCAAGGTGTCCCGCTATTTGCTTGGTGCTTGTGTCACGGGGCCCACTTTCACTTAAAGGGGTGTCGCGAGGAGGCCAGTCATTTCGGACGGCTCAGTGTTTCTTATGGTCGTTGCATTTGGCCTCTTCAGGAACGCCGCTCTCTGTTCGGGGTTATTTCTTTCAGAGGAATCGACTAGTGAGGCTGTATGACCGGCTTTGCTGTTTTTTTTTTATTATTTTCACCGTTTTATCCACTGAGATCAACACCTCCGTACTCGGGGACCCCCTTTTGCTCGGGGCCCTAATTGCCTTTTTGCAACTAACAATAAATAGTGAGGGCTCTGTTTATTTGTAAGAAAATTAAAGCCACGCACTACGCAATCATGCACTATTTTGTGTTGATCTATTACAGACAATTTCAATACACTACGAGTCTGTAGTTGTAAGAAAAAATGGGAAAAAGTCCGTTTGGATATATTTTTGCAAGGCAAAGTAATATTAGACTTAATTTCTCTCTTTTCTGTTTCACTGCTTGTTACCAACGCTCGTTTGGCATCCAATAAAAAAAAAGATCAGGTTGTGCATTTTTGGTTGGTAATGATCACACGTCACTGTCGTTACATGAGCAGCAGCAGACTTGTATAACAAGATCCTAAACTCCTCCAAATGCTGAACTCCTCCTCCTCATAATCATCATCATCTTATGCATCTCCAGGCTGCAGAAAAGCGATATGAGGTCACAAGGAAACACTAAAATTTAGCTTTTCACTTTCTCTGCTCTTTGAACGCCCTTTCGACTGAGACATGAAGACTGCTGCTCAAATTTAGGATATTTGGTCATTCTTAGCATTCTTTCCATATTTGACAGATTTCATCAAATCTACAATGGAAAGGCGCGTGTTTGGCGCGTTTGGCACTTCTTACGCATGCTTTTGTTTATTTGTTGTGCTCCTGCAAATTGCCAGCTCCCAGAGAAATCCGGGAGCGCAACCCAGAAATGACCAAAGAGGTGCTTTTCGGCAGACGCTACAGTGGTCTCACAACGGGAAGGTTTTCAGCCTTTTGAGCCAAGGCTCGGAGTACGTGCCGCCGAAGCGCAGGGGCGCAGCGCAAGAAGAAGAGCAGGCGCGACCTGTCACCATCATCCGGGATGCAGGCGTGAGACATCAGGAAGCCCGGAGTCAGCCACAGCAGCAGCAGCAGCAGCAGCAGCCGCCCCGCAGCCTCCTTACGCTTGTTAGAGGGCAAGAACATCGGGAGCATCTTCACCGCGAACGACCCGCGGAGAGCGCAGCGGCGCAGGCGAACCGCACTGCCAACGACACCCGAGATGTCAACGTCAGCCCGTCTCTACCCAGAGCCAGTGACATGATGGTCGGCGATGATCCGTACGATCCTTACAAGTCCATCGACTTTGACAATCCATATTACAATCATTATGATGTTTACGAGAGACCCAGGCCGAGGTCAAGACCCGGATATGGTACAAGGTATCATCAGTATGGTAAGAATGAAGAAGGCGCTCTTCACGCATGAATAAATGTGTAGATGCTTGGCAGAAAGGGGTGTTTGTAATGAGAGTCAGCATCTGTTCATCAAAAGTGTCTCCACCTTTATTCACTGAAAAAAAAATTGACCAATGAAATGAGTCCTGCAATTGGATTTATTTCAGTGGATTTGTTCATGTGTAAACTATGTACTAATTAATAGGTAAAATACCATTCAATTTTTCCTCTCAATTATTCACAACTAATGTACTCATCTGCTTTGTCTTCACGTCAAACAAAGGAAAAACATCCCAAGACCTGTTTTCGGACATAAAAATTTGGACATAAAAATTTGTGAAATAATTAAAAAAAAATATATATATATATATATATATATAGGCCTATTTATACATATTTATATTTTCTAAAATGGTCAAAAGAAACCTTTTTTCAACCACAGCATGTGTTGTCCATTGGTAATGACTTTTAGCTAGATTTTAACAAAATAGCATTTCTATAAGTGCAAATAACATATACAGTTAATTAGTAAATGCTACTTTGGGGTTATAGAGTTTGGTTTTATTAGCACTATCACAACATGCTGGATAGAAACTTTGTAAATCTGTTCATACAAGAAGGTGGAAGGTGAATTTTGTCCATGCCAACCACAGTTAAGTTGTGGCATTCATTGGTAACAATAGCTGCACGGTTGGAAAGCTCAGCTAAGGTCTAACTTTAAAGTTAGCATTGTCACTAAATTACTTAAAAACGTTGTGTAAATTTTAAAAATCGATCAAATGACATGTAAATATTTTTTCACAGAGAACTACAGGTATTAGCAAGCTTCACTTGGTAATAGTGAAGCTTGCTAATAATATCCAGCATAATTTCAAGCTAAAGCTGGATGCAAACTTTTTAAGTCTATTAAAACAATGTGGCTTCTTAAAAGTCTCCTAGAAAATGGAAGTAAGAAAGTGGCTCAAAGTTTAGAAGCTCATTTTACAAGTTTGACTTCAGTGTTGTTGCTAGGCTAAGCTAAGCTAAGATAAGCTAAGCTAGTTACAACACAAAAACTTTTTCAACCACAAATTTTATGCTAATTCTTAGCTGCTACTAATATAAACATATCAGGCATTCCCTGCTGAACAATAAATATGTCGAATGACTGAACCAAAAGTTTTAGTGTCATTATAATCTAAATGTTTTGATAGCATTTATTACCAATACAATGTTTGTTTGATTTACCTCATTTTGACAGTAGGTAAGACAAAAAAGTAAGACATTTTAAGGACAAAGGTGTAGCACCCTCAATTTTTTTTTCTTTTTTCATTTTTCAAGCTGGCATTAATCCACTGGTAGATCAACTGGATTTATGTTATTGAGCAATAATTATAATCTCTTTCATATTGTGTTGTAGGTCTTCCCGATCTTGTGCCAGATCCGTACTACATTCAAGCCTCTGCTTATGTCCAAAGAGCACCAATGTACAACCTGAGATGTGCAGCTGAGGAAAACTGTTTGTCAAGGTATTGGGGCTCATGTATGAGGAGAAAAAAAAAAATAAGGGTGGGAGTTGCAGCCTTGTCTGAGTGTGAATCAGGGAGCTCTGAGCCATAACAACCACCTAAGTGTTTGTAAGGAAGGCCTGCCCAGCTGAAGCGATGAGATGAGTTAAAATTAAGTGAATCGTGCAGCTGATGGTGGAGAAAGGGGGTGGAGTTGGTGGATTTCTGTAAAAGTTTAATCATAGCCTGTCCTCAGGGAGAAAGCCTGAATGGTAAACACATTATCGAGGACTAACCCAAACAACCGAGCGCCTCTGAAGGATTTTTTCCACCCTGCATTTACACACACACGCACACACACACACACACGCACGCACACACACACACACACACACACACATATACGCGCACACGCATTCATATACACCTTGGCAGACTTAGTTTCAGTTTGGACCCTTAGAGTCTGCTCCACTCTCAGGAAGAGATGAAGCAGGGAAAACATCAGTGGTGATGTCACCGTCTACATAAGAAGGTATTTTCTGTCCCTTCAATCACATCTGTTTTCTTTGCTCTATGCTTGCAGCTCAGCCTATCGAGCGAGAGATTACGACACCAGAGTGCTGCTGAGGTTTCCTCAGAAAGTCAAGAACCAAGGCACAGCTGACTTCCTCCCCAGCAGGCCACGCTACTCATGGGAGTGGCACAGCTGCCACCAGTGAGTAGGAAGTTTACGTCCACGCTGTCCACCTCATCATCACACAAACATTTGATTTTTTTTTTTTTTTTTTGATTTCTCCTCCGGTTTGGGTGGATTTTGGTTTTGCTGCTTTTTTTCCTGTCTTTGTGAGTCAGCTTGTAAAATGCTCCCACCCCCTATTGTGCTCTCTCACTTCATAAATCTGCTTATTTTAACCCAGTGGAAAACTGACAGAATTTTTAAAAGTTTGTGAAGGTCATTAAAAATTCAATGTGGTCAAACAAACACAATCCTGTTATGTATTAAATTCTAAATAGTTGTATATATATATATATATATATATATATATATATATATATATATATATATATATATATATATATATATATATATATATATATATATATATATATAGCTGACTGGATAGCTCAATACATAAGGCATCAGTATATCACCCGAGAGGGCAGGGTTCGAATCCAGTCTGGGTCCTTAGGCAAGACCCTTCAAGCTACTGCCTACCTCATACCATGAGAGATACTAAGTTGCATAACATGCCGGCTCAGACGTCGCCCGGCCAAACAAGGTCTGCGTCAGGTGTTGGGGAACCAGAGCACCTTGATGACAAATGGGCTACTGGAACAAGACGGAAATGGGCGAGAGATGAAAATGTGGATCTGTTGGAATGCTACTACTCAAGTAACCCTAGTGAGAGAGGTTACATGCAAAGACTGGGGAAGGAATGGTCACTTCGACATCCCCAGTCAACACTAAGCGCTAAACAACTAGTAGCTCAGTGTTCCAACATCCGCAAACGGCAACTGCTATCACAACTTGAGATTGACGAGATACAACACAAATGCTACGGCAAAAGGGAGGAACCCGGATGTCAGGACTGTGGGGACTTAACTACAAGTCCCCACCCAGTGAGGGGATACACGGCCCCAATGAGCGAAACAGAGCTGAACGAGACAGCTGCTGACCTGAGAGAGAGAATCATGACCCGAATGACAACCAGGCTCCCCGGCGCCAATTACAACGGCTGAGTGAAGTACCATCTGAAAGTCTCATTGAGAATGTGAATGCAGCATTGAGAACGATCCCTACCAACACCATAACAGAAACCAATGAGCTGATCTACAACTCAGCATCAGTGATCCTTGAGATACTTGGCTATAAGAGCAACCATGAGACCCAATACCCACCATGGAAAAGACGGTTAGAGGCTAAAATCAAGGTAACAAGGAGGGAAGTGAGCCAACTGTCAGAGCTCCACAAGGGTGCAATGAAAAGACCAGTACCCAGAAAGTACAGGCAGATGCCCATACCTGAAGCACTTGAAACTGCCAAACAGAGGCTCCAAGCCTTGGCCAGCCGCCTAAAGAGATACACAAGGGAGAATGAATCCAGAAGGATTAACCGGCTCTTCTCCACTCAACCAGCTAAGGTGTACTCTCAATGGCAGGGTAACAATAACAACAGAGCAGACCCACCAAGGCTGGAGACGGAACAATACTGGAAAGGCATATGGGAAAGGGAGGCGTCCCACAACAGCAATGCACAGTGGCTGATCTCTCTACGAGAGGACCACAGCAACCTCCCTGAGCAAGCCTCGGTAACCATCACTGTGACAGATGTCCAAGAAAGAGTCTCAGGTATGAAAAACTGGACAGCACCAGGGCCTGACATGATCCATGCCTACTGGCTAAAGAAACTCACTGCTCTCCATGAGCGAATGGCAGCCCAAATGAACCAGCTGCTACAAAGTGGGACTCACCCTGAATGGTTAACTGAAGGGCGGACAATCCTAATCCAGAAGGATCCATCAAAGGGTCCAGTCCCCACCCAACTACCGACCAATAACCTGCCTCTCCACAACCTGGAAGCTCATGTCAGGCATCATAGCGGCCAAGATAAGCAAACACATGGATAAACACATGAGCACGGCACAGAAGGGTATCGGTGTAAATAGCAGAGGAGCCAAACACCAACTCCTCGTAGACCGCACAGTTGCCCGAGACTGCAAAACCCGACACACCAACCTGTGCATGGCTTGGATTGATTACAAGAAAGCCTATGACTCAATGCCGCATACTTGGATCATTGAATGCTTAGAGATGTATAACATCAACAGGACTCTGAGAGCCTTCATTGCAAACTCGATGAGGCTGTGGAAAACCACCCTTGAAGCCAACTGCAAACCACTTGCACAAGTGTCCATCAAATGTGGCATATACCAAGGAGATGCTCTGTCCCCGCTACTGTTCTGCATAGGCCTGAACCCCCTCAGCCAAGTTATCAACAAGACTGGCTACGGATACAGACTCAAAAATGGGGCCAATATCAGTCACCTACTCTACATGGATGACATCAAGCTGTACGCCAAGTGTGAGCGAGACATCGACTCACTGATCCACACCACCAGGATCTACAGCACGGACATTGGGATGTCATTCGGACTAGAGAAATGTGGTCGGCTGGTCACAAAGAGGGGGAAGGTCATCCACACAGAAGGGGTCTCACTCCCAGAAGGAACAATAGCAGACATAGAGGACAGTTACAAGTACCTAGGTATACCACAAGCAAATGGCAACCTCGATGAGGTCACAAGGAAAGGAGCCACAGCTAAATACCTCCAACGAATAAGGCAAGTCCTGAGAAGCCAGCTCAATGGCAAGAACAAAATCCGTGCGATAAACAGCTATGCCTTGCCAGTAATCAGATACCCTGCTGGAATAATTAGCTGGCCAAAGGAGGAGATAAAAGCCACAGATATTAAGACCAGAAAGCTACTAACAATGCATGGGGTTCCATCCCAAATCCAGCACCCTGAGACTGTACACGAGCCGCAAGGAAGGAGGCAGAGGACTAGTGAGTGTGAGAACCACTGTCCAGGACGAAACAACTAAGATCCATAAATACATCAGGGACAAAGCCTCAACAGACAATGTGCTCAGTGAATGTCTCAGACAACAGGGAACGGAGGTTGAGGTGCCAGAGATACCATCATGGGAGGACAAACCCCTACATGGGATGTACCACCAGCAAATAACCCAAGTGGCTGATATAAGTAAATCCTACCAATGGCTGGAAAAAGCTGGACTCAAGGACAGCACAGAGGCCCTCATCCTGGCCGCCCAGGAACAGGCCCTAAACACCAGAGCAATAGAGGCCCAGATCTACCACACCAGACAAGACCCAAGGTGTAGGTTGTGCAAGGAGGCCCCTGAGACAGTCCAGCACATCACAGCAGGGTGCAAGATACTGGCAGGGAAAGCGTACATGGAGCGACATAACCAAGTGGCAGGCATAGTGTACAGAAACATCTGTGCAGAATATGGACTGGAAACCCCAAGATCAAAGTGGGAAACACCCCCAAAGGTGGTGGAGAACGCCAGAACTAAGATCCTGTGGGACTTCCAGATCCAGACAGACAAAATGGTAATGGCGAACCAACCAGACATTGTCGTAGTGGATAAACATCAGAGGAAAGCCGTTGTGGTAGATGTAGCAATACCAAGTGATTGCAACATCAGGAAAAAGGAGCACGAGAAACTAGAGAAATACCAGGGCCTCAGGGAGGAACTGGAGAGGGCCTGGAAGGTGAAGACCACAGTGGTGCCTGTGGTCATCGGGGCCCTCGGGGCAGTAACCCCCAAACTGGAGCAGTGGCTACAACAGATCCCAGGAACAACATCAGACATCTCAGTCCAGAAATGTGCAGTCCTTGGCACAGCCAAGATACTGCGCAGAACCCTCAAGCTCCCAGGCCTCTGGGAGGACCCGAGCTCAGAGGATAAGAACCACCCGCGGTGGGTGAGAAGGGAGTTTTTTATATATATATATATATATATATATATAATATATATATATATATATATATATTTCTTAGATGTTTTTAATTTATACAGCATTTTTTTACACATAATGACCAATAAAAGTGCCTTCACACCATGACTCAAACTCACTTATCAGAACATAAATATATAGATAAGACAAAAATCAGTAACAACTCAGTAACAAAAATCAGTATGTTGCAGAGGATGAATCAAACTATGAATACTCTTTACACTGAGTCACAGTATTCTTATAAACAAATCTTCTTAATTGGAGTTATTAAAAAAAAAAAAATCTGACTGTTCTTTACTACTTTAACCGAGTGGAGCCTGAATTCACTTACAATCATATGAAAACAAATTCTGCTATCAAAGTGATTCTAAGTTAAGTAAATATTGGTAACATTAACATCAAACAAAAGGTGTTTAGTTGAAAATCAGCTAAACTGGGGTTTAATGGCCATAACTCTGAACACTAAAATGCTGGAAAGTCCCTCCATTATGATCTTGGTTTGCGTTAAATGTGCATCAGTAGGAATTGATGGTATGAATACACCATGTTGACTGCATGGTAGTTTGATTCAATTTTATGACAAAAGTATATCAGAGGTTATTGAAACACAGAAAGAATACTTTCGCAGTATATGCTGATGACTACATTTTCTATTCATCTGAAAAGTGACAAATGTCACTATTCTGTGTCCTGATACGCACAAGCGGCAAGAAAAGCAACTATGACGGACTATAATGAGGATTAAGTTGTCAATATGCTGTTTGAAGTTGTTGAAGTTGTTGCTATGCTCTACTGTTAGCATCCATGTTTCCTTCCGCAAACACTGAGCATTTCTTCTTTTTATGGCGGTCGGCTGAGAACGCTGACGCTTTTGCGCCCTCTACTGCACATGCCGGATACTTTCAGGTCGTTTGGCTGTTCACTCTGCAGAACACAAACAGGTCACATTTATTTGGCAGTGTGAACGGCCACGACAAAAAAAAATAAATCAGATTTGACAAAAAAATCGGAATTGGGTCACTTCAAGCTGCAGTGTGAACACAGCCTAATAGTCTGTCTATTAACAAACTAAGCTACTAAAGTAAGATTTTCTGTTTTGTTTTGACAGAAAGAGAATCTAGCTCTCCTTAATTTTTCACGTGATGAGGTTAATAAACTTAAACAGAACCAGAGTGTTTTATTCATGAGCAACTCCAAAGATTTATGTGGATAAATAAATGAAATGTAAAGTTTAATGGTTCCAAAGAGGAAGCTGCTGATCTTTCAGGTCTTTCACTGGGATTATGGTAAAAGTCCTACTTCAGTTTCTCCTGAAACTACCTCACTCCATAGTTATGCTGTGAAGTGAGAGGTCGACTGGGCTGCTTCCAGATATGGAGCCCTTCTGGCCACGATCCAGCAAACCGTTGATGTGGTCTGTGTAGGTTTTTTTGCCAGTGTTTTGAAAGTCAAGTGCAGTTAGAGGCCAGACTATTTTCCTAAGAGACAGCAGAGTTAAACCAGATGTTGTTCTGCACAAGGTCACATAACTGTGTATATGGAAAAATGAATTATCACTTGTGACGTTGGGGAATTTAGACATGGTGCCCAGTAGTTGCAGAGAGAGTTTATTCTCTGACCTGTCTGTTTTGCTGATGATCGACAGGCACTTCCACAGCATGGACGAGTTCAGCCACTATGAGCTGCTGGACTCCTCTACTCAGCGGTCGGTGGCAGAGGGCCACAAGGCTAGCTTCTGCTTGGAAGACACTTCCTGTGACTATGGATACTACCGGAGATATGCCTGCACGTCACACACACAGGTCTCAAAAGAAGCTCCAGTTTTTTTTCATGAATGCATATTTAAACATGAAACAAAACTGTGACACTTATGAGTGTTTCCAGAAACCATGCTAAGCTCATTTAAAAGTCTATACCTCAGTTTTAGTGGGTTAAAATAACCAGTTTGTCCTGTCACTTTTGTTTGTTAATGAAATACCATTTCATTAGAAGCCTGTCTGCTCTATCAGATTTTGACATTGATATAGTGACAAGCTTTTAATTTACAATAATCTTGTATTTTAAGTAATTTCTCTGAGTCCTGGGTTTTCTGAGATTCCTTCCCATGAAACAGATAAAAAGAAAGCTACTGCAGTAAATACAGTCTGAACCACGGTTCAGATGATGAGTTTAATTAAAAACTTCTCAATTAAAAATTACGTTCCATCTCAACTTCAATAACATCCATATGAGATCAGAGAGGCGCTAAGAAGGAAGTTTATGCCTCTCCGCTTACATGAATATAAACAACTTTTGTACTGTGTTTCCTATTTCCTGATTCATTATTTGATTTAAACTCAAATAATTTAGAAACTGAGGTTATTTTGTAATTCTTGTTCTTTCAGGTACAGTAAAGCAGTAACATACTTTAGAATAGCTTAAATTTACCTTTAGCATTAATCATGTGAAAGATCTGCACATGTCTTAACACATTTATCATATTATTGTTGAATGTGAATACTGTTTGATGTGCAGGGTCTGAGCCCAGGATGTTATGACACCTACAACGCAGACATCGATTGTCAGTGGATCGACATCACAGATGTGCAACCTGGACAATATACCCTCAAGGTCTGTGCCGAACAGGCTATCTTTGCCTTTGGGGCACATTTCTTTGTAGAATCTGCAGTTAATGATGTTGCTGATTCGCCTCTGTTTCGTACGGTTTGTTGTGCACAGATCAGTGTAAATCCTTCCTATCAAGTTGAAGAATCAGACTACTCCAACAACATTGTGCGGTGCGACGTACGTTACACCGGCAACTATGCCTACGTGTCCGGCTGCCACATGTCGCCGTAAGCATCATGAATGAAGTGACTGTTTTTTTATTTTAAAATTGTGTTCTCTATTAAGTCACATGCTCCTTTTGCTTCTGTATTTTTCAGATATTAAGACACAGCAGTGATCCACTGATATTCAAGAAGTTTCCCCTGTGAATGACTTTGACGAGTGCAAAGACCAACAGCGGATGTGTGAAAGATGATAATATGTGACATACGTTTATTTTAGAATAAAAAATTTAGAAAAAAATAAACATAACCATCAGATATTATGGCACAAGATTACATTGAATCTTCCTTGCTTTATGAGGAAAAAGACCTCTGTTATACTTTGTCTCCCTCTCTCGTATCCCCCAAGCCTTTATTGTAAGAGACTTAAATAAATCTGTTATATTTAACAGCTTAAATAATAAGATTAAAACAACACAATACCTTCAGTGTTTGGTCATTGTATCTTCTCTCTCTTTTTGGCTTTTCTCTTCAGGGTTTGCCACAATGAACCTGCCTCCAATTAGTCCCTTACGCAATATATCAAAAAGTGAAAGCTATCTAAAAGAAAAATGCATTTATTATATTTATATGTCTTTATTCTAAAGCTTTTGATGGAGCTTCCTTAAATAAATTTGGCAGACATTGTCTCGAATGTTTTGGTTCTTCATGTGTTTTTTTTTTTGTTTTTTCAGCCGTTTAGGCTCTGCTTTAATAAACTGCACGCAATCAAAAAGAAGAAAAAACAGATTAGTTTCTTCATGTGTTGGCAAACGTCCTGTGACTGCTGAGTGCAATAACAGTCAACAATTACTGAAAATGAAGCAATAATTGTACAGGTTTTTGCTAATCAGTTTATCTACATAAACTTTATTAATGATTTTATTGTTTGTTACACAATTTACCACTAAATTACATTTTTATATCACTATCGTTACTATTATTATTAATTGTTGACGCCATACATTTCCACAGTGTTCTGTTTTAAGATGTAAAGAATTCATTACATACAAAACATTTTACTGAGGTTTCTATTAGCAACATAAATAAAGGACCTTTTTATTTATGTTGTTATGTTATCTTTAATTACTAAAATATTGCTATAGCGTCTGTAAGTAATTTAATAATTTCACAATATAAAAATAAATAAATAAATAAATAAAATGAAATTTCTAGTGCCATCCAGGCTACGATCCATGTCATCCAGTCCACCAGGGGGCAGCACTGAGACATGCCTGAGTTTATTTGAATTCAGTGATTTTTATCATTCTAACTGCAGCAAACCACCAGCAGTCAGTCAGGTGTTTGGGTTAAATGCGTGTGTGTGTGTGTGTGCGCGCCAGACGGTCACGTAGAAGCCGAACAGAACCGTTTGGTCCGGCGGGAAAATGCAGCCGATCCGACTGTCGATCCCGTCGTTCCGCTCGGAGAACAGCTCGGTGGAGAAAGGATTCACGGTAAGACCAACGGAAAACCTGCGTTCGTGTCTCCGGGCAAAAAAATCACCGCCGTAAAACTGTCGCTGTTTCAACGAGTCTTTGCGGCAGAACGTCACAATGTGTTACATTCTCCCTGTAAACATGTCAGTTTTCTCCATTTAACTTGCTGACTTTTGGCAGCTTTACATTAAAGAGCCACTGCACTTCCAGACAGCCTTTCTTTTTTTATTTTTTGTGGACGAGTTTAAACCATTTCACCTGAAATCATCACCGAAATTTAAAAAAAAAATAACTCAGAGAAATTAATTATTTCAAACAGGTGGTCTAATTTTGGGACACTTTTCAAAGGGATTGCAATTTTAAGCTATTGACAATCTGGAGTTTGATTGTGCTGCTGTCATATAGATTGAATAGATAATAATTAATAGTAACCTCCGTAAAATACATTTTGCTTTTGATATATATTTTTATACAATTCCCTTCATTAATATTCATAGAAAATGCTAGGCTTTTAAAACCCTGGTCTGCACTTTGACTAGGCCATTCTGATACATAAAAATACTTTAATCTAAACCAGGGGTGTGCAACCTGTGACTCCAGAAGGCTCTTATGAAACCGAGTAAGTTTGTTTTTTTAAGAAAAGGTGAATTCAGCAGTGCGAGCAGCATATTTATCTACAGTGAATACATACAAGAGAAGGACACCAATGGCACAAAGTTTTTGAAAGCAGTTGAATTCTTTTTAGTTTCAAACTATGAGCTTTTCCTATTAAAGTTTCTGTGCAGCTCCATTGTCAATCCAGAACTTGCTGTCATTGTGGTAGATACAGTCACGTTTGCGGCGAGTTTTTTAGGGAACAATCAAGCAGAGTGAGGGAAGTATACAACACGTTTGGTCAGGGGTGCTAACAGTCACTTTGACAGATCAGCCAAAAAAATGGAGACAGATGTTTCCTTTCGTTAGCTGCTAAATGCTGACCAAATCAGATTTACTCTACATGAGGAAATCACTTCTTTTTGTCTTTCCGTCAGGTCTTCAAAATTGACGTCCTGGTGAACGGCAGACTGCACAGTGTTGAGAAACGCTACAGTGAATTTCACGCTTTGCACAAAATGGTGAGACCCAGATTTTTATTTTGTGGTGAGGTTTTTGTGCTCAGATATGTATGTAACCATAATGTCAGAAAATATATGTATATAGGAATATGTGTTTACTTCCACATTCAAAGGTGATGCTATCCATTTCAACAACTAAAATGAAATTTCAAACCTTCTTCTTGGCAGTATTATAGTCTGTCTCCTTTAGATGTGCACAATTTTATTGGCTGACCTTTCAGCTCTTGCTTGTTTTAGCAGCCTCATTGTTGTTTTAGCTGTTTCAATTGTCTTATTAAAAAGTCTTTTATCTCTCCTTTAAATTTTTTATTGCATCATTATCATGCATTTTATTTCTTTTAGTTGCATTTAGTTTTAAAGCACCCTGTGCAGCATGAAATGTCGGTAATGTGCAATTTCTTTTGTAACCGTCTGTAGCAAACAGCTTCACAATGCAGTCAAAACTCTCACCCCTTCCTCTCTACTGTTCTATTTATTTATGTAAATCATAAATAGAACAGTAGAGCGTTTTGGCACCTTCAGTGCCAAAACCTTGCAATTTTAAGATGTGCAACTCCACTGATTTGAGTGAATGAATGAATTTGCAGAACCTGACAACGTGCAGAAGCATCTTGATAAATTAGAAAATTATTGAACAGTTGGTGGTTTACTAAGTGAAACATGTTTGATGAATTCACTACACAAATGTGTTCTTTATGAAATTATAATAATTTTCCACTTGGAGGTAATGAAAACACAAGATTTAAGATTAGAATGTAACATCAGGGCAATACAAAACAATTAGCAGAAATGTGAGGCTAATGAAAAATATGCTTCATAAGTAATAGATGTTTTTTTTGTTTTAAAGGTACTTTTTAATCTGACACGTTATTTATTTACACCTAGTGTAACTAAATACACTAGGTGTAAATAAATATTTGAGTCTGGTTCTAAAAGTAATCTGCTTTGTATTTAAAATAGATGTTTTGCTGCATTTAAATGCTGAGTGGAAACTGTTGGCATATTTCCCTGTTCATCACACGATGACGCGTCACCTTCTGCAAATTTTCCTGCCTCTTTTGTAGGGGAAAACAGATGGAAGTGAATCAACTTGTGGGTTGTTCTGGGCAATTAAATTAAACAAATTAACAGAATGATGTGTTTTGTGTATGTATATTAAAAAAAACACTTGAAAGGACAATTTCTTTCACTGCTGCTTTTTTTTTTTTTTTGCAGTGACAGTGCAGTGATTACTTGAATATTTTCAAGTTTTCTGAAGAACATAGTGGAGCACACATTGTTAAAATTGTCTGCCCTGACATCCAAGAACTTAAAACTCAATCAATTATTTTTGAAAATGTGTTTTATACTTTTGAAGCTCCAAACAACCCAGGAGTTTCCTTGAATCTTAATCACAACATACGGTCTACCTTCCCCCAGAATGTTGCATTTTATTTCACTTTTTGTATGCAACACATTGATAAACAGTCATTTTAACACAGCTAAGGTGTTAGAGGTTTTCTTTTAGTAACTTTGTAATAAAGCACAACCTAGATAGGATATTTAAAGCTTAATTTAAAAATCTATCACAATTCTAAGATTATTAGAACTATAAAATGCAAAATAAAATAAAGTTTTTTTTAACAATTGGACTCGTTTCAGCTGAAAAAAAGCATAAAACCTCCTGAAATCCCTTCGAAGCATGTTAGAAACTGGGTCCCTAAAGTTCTGGAGCAGAGGAGGCACGGCCTGGAGCTCTACCTGCAGGTAGACTGCTTATTTTTTCTGTCTGCTGACCTAACTCATTGAGCAACTTTGTTTCTGCATCCTGGCGTGGCGCGCTCACAAAAATGTCCTTTTGTTTTGTTTTTTTTGGTTAGACTGTAATTATGGAAAACGAGGTCCTCCCAAAGATATTCCTGGATTTCCTCAACGTCCGCCATTTTCCTTCAGTGCCAAAAACGGAAAGCTGTGGGTGAGTTGGAACTGCAGGTTGGCTTCAGTATAGAAAACTAGAGCAATTTGTGGCAGTTTATGTTTGTGGGACAGTTTTGTTCCCAGACTCTTGACCGACTATGTGATTTGACTTCTCTTTCTTTCATGCTTTTCAGCTCTTTTGACACAGAATCAATGGAATCAAGGTGAGTCATTCTGAGTTTCCTCCTTTCGCATAAATCAGCAGGTCATGTGCTCGTATTGCTTTTCACCCAGATAGTTTGCTGAACTTTACCCGCTCACTTCTCTTTTTTCTTTGACTCTTTTTCAGTAAACTGTCTCATCAGCCAGTGGTTGTTTATCTCAGAGATCCATACCTGCTTCCTTCTGCACACGGTACGCTCACACGACATCATGACCCACATTTAATCACAGTGTTGAGAAAAGTATTTTCCCTTACACAGATCTCTTCTACTTTTGTCTTTTATTTTTCTCAGTGAAATGATGATTTGATTCATGAAAGGAACAATGTTCTCTAAAATTAGTCTAAAAATCACATCAACCAGATGGTTAAATCAACATTTATAGAATTATAGGCCTCAGTAAAAGTCGGTGTTTATGATTCACACAAAAAAGAAAGACAGAGGGCAAAAATGGCTTCTGTGGGGGAGTTCCCAGGAAAAAACCCCACTGCTGACAGAAAACAATAAGACATTTTGCCTCTTTTACACCAACAACCAACTTGATGATCTTTGAGTAAATATGCTACGGATTTAAGAGGCAAAGCAGGAATATTTTAGGCGTGTCCATTTCATTTTATATAACATAATTTCAGAAAAAGAGCATCAAGAAACCACTTAAAATCTCTCTGATCCTACTTTTTATAGGTATATGTTTGAGTACAATGAACATTATTCTTTTATCCTATGAATTTCTGACGTGTCTCTGAAATTCCAAGCAAATATTTTGTATTTATTTGCGGTTTTTGTATTTATTTTTACAGAGCTATAACAAAAAAGCTAAATTATAAGGGTGTGAACACGCATGAATAAAAGATTTAATTACATTTATAGACAAAAGCTGTGAAATTGCATATGCATTTTTTTTCTCACCTTGCAATTTTTTTTCCCTTATTAGATTCCTTTTCCAATGTTGTGATTGAAGGCGTGGTGGACGGCGTTTTCTACCCAGATTTTCAGCAGAGGTAGAGTCGCAAGCCGGCAGTCAGACCAATGCGTCTCACCAGCTTTGTTGTGCACCAGGAAGAACGTATAAGAACATAATTTGAGCCTCTTTTTAACTCACAGACATACATCAAAAACTCATAAGTCTTCTACTTTTTTTTAAACTAAAATTGATCACTGGTTTCTGAATAATTCACTACAAAACTTATGTTTTGCTACATATTCCATCTGGTTTTCACTTTAAAACTCAACTTTAAGATGTAAATTAAATGAGAAATAGTCTGACAGGTACATTTAGATAGCTTGGAAAAAGAGAAACATTCTCAGTAGTTTTAGAGTTAGATATTGGAATAATAATAAAAATAGGCTGGAAATGTTAATGAATGTATCGTATCTGGAAGATAATGGTTGAACTAAACCTTTGATGCATTTCTTTTTGCCATGAAGGAGCCAGTCGAGGGCGAACGGCAGGAATAATGTGGCTCTGGTTTCATTCTGGTTACACTGAAAAAATGTAAGCAGATTCTGAAATGATGTGGATCCTCATATGTAGTTTTTTGTTAAATGGTTCAAATGCTCCGTTCCAAGCAGTGGTGAACTTGAGGTTTTTAAAGAAGCACGCAGTTTGAAACCAAAACTGCAAAAGCTTTCACTGTGGTGTAGTTTGAGTAAATTAAAAACTGCCTTTAAATAGAAATGACCGTTATACCAGCTGTATGAAATAAATGGTTTATGACTCATTACGTTACACGGAGCCTGTTGCATAAAAATCTCTTATTAGATATTGACACTCCTGGCAAAATATGTGTAAAAAACCTTAAATTAAATTGTTTTTGTGGGGAGTTGTTAATCCTGGTGTGCTACTCTTCACTCCAGTTTTATAAACCCTGCAGTTTCTTTCCTCCAACTTTAGAAATATTGAGCTTAGTTGAAAATACACATTTGCCTTATTTAAATTGCATCCTCTTTTTAAATAATTACCATTTAAAAATTCCTTCAAACTCAGATTAACTTAAAAATTATTAATAAGAAATGCTTCGATTACATTGTCTTTACACTTAAATGTACTTACAAACATGAGTATATTTCTTAAAAGATCTTTATGTTTCCCAGGTGTATAACTGTTGAAATGTTTTTAGCCTCTGCTGTTTGATGCAGAACTTACTGAACCTTGATGGTACCAAACCTGCTTGGCATCAATTTCGATTAGACTAATTAAGCAGAAGTTTCCACTTTTTAATCAGATCCTTAAAGTTAGAGTCGTGTGTTTGTGGTGCGTCTACCTTATTTTCTGTTACAAATTTTTATGCGAAGACTTATTTATTGTGAAAGGAAAACAATACACAGCCTATAGAGATGGTCAATTGAATAATTGGTTTCAGATTAGTTGTTTTTTTTTTAGTTAGCGATCTATGCAAAACTATTTCAGCTCAAAAACGAGTTTTGAGCCGTTACTGTGAAGCTGCTTCTGTACGAACGCTGTCCTGGCAGCTGTAGGTTGAAGGATGATTTCCACAAAAAAAATTCTTGTTTCTAAACAAACCTGGATCATTTTCTCTTTTTATTCCTGAAAACCAGCATCTAACACTAACTGCTTTCATGTTGCATTAAAAATGGGAATATATCATTAATAGGCCAGTTGTGAACATATTAATTAAGTAGAGATTTAAAGGGTAATTTGTTTTACCGTGCAATATAAGACCATACAACTACTCACTGTTTTGTTGATGTCGACTAAATCTGTGACTTTGTTTGGAGTCGTCAATGATCAGTTGTTTAATCTTTTTTTTTTTTTTTCCCTTGGCTGGATCTTTATTTCTTAACACTGAAGCAAAAATCTCTGTTTATTAGTAAAAGGAAGTTTATTAAAATCATCCTGTAAAGATTCATGGTGAAGATTTTTATGTATTTATTGTGTAACTGAGTGGAAGTGTCATATCTGTGCCATAATGTCAAACTACAATAAACGCTGAATCTACACTAACAAATGCTTTGTAATATACAAACACTAATAAAATTATGTTTCACAAAGTTTTGTCAGACTTGATTTTATTAAATAAATGCATTTATCAATACAGTGTAATAAAAAAAAGATTAATCACAATTACATGTGTCAAGTTTGTTTTTTTTTCCCCTCACATTTTGGTAAAAACTAAAGAAAAAAAAAGAAGGTTCAAGCTGCTGAAACTTAAAGACATAATACTCATTCAACCTCATCCTTTCCCATTTATAGTCTGGCTTGTTTATGAGTTAATCTTCCATCAGATCATAATTTAATGGCTTTCTGGCAGTGACATTATGAACACAAACATACAGACTTTTGGTTGTACTGCAAGGTGCTCTGGAAGCTGAAATTTAAGAACAAAATATTACATTTGGGAATAACCTGAAATGCTAAGTTCTTCAGAGTTCTTTCATGGCCTGGCCACTCGGTAACAGTCCAGCAGTAACAGATTTACAGGAATGTGTGATTCAGTACCCGGAGTTCATCCTTATACTTCTTGTTTTGACAAGTTTTAAAGTTCTGCGTGACCAACTTCACGTTTGAGCGTCTCGTCTGGCTCGGCTTCTGCTTCAGGTTCCTTCATGTTGGCAAAGGCTACTTCACTCCTCAGCTGCTCCACAGGAGGGAGACCTACCGCCAAGTTTCTTACTGCAATGGCTGTCATCAGAAATCTACCAGACAAAGGGACAAGGTTGTTGTTTCCAAGTGTTGCAATAACATTTTCATTAGGTCATTCAGCTGATTTCAAGATTTTAAAGTCAATTTGTTTCAAAAACATTCACCATCTCAACATGCTTGTATTTTGTGTCATCAGTTCAATTATTTCATTTGCCGTAATAGTTTAATTATGGCATTATATTAAAGTAATTAAGTCTGAATGTGTTAATTGGAACTTGAATGTTTCATTACTTGAGTTTTTTTTGTCGAGAAAACTGATTTAAAATTTCACTTTTTAAAAATATCAAGAAAACTGAATTTATTGTTTCTTTTCCCACCTGAGCATTTCAAACTATCACAAAGCATCCTGAGATAAAAAGGAGTTTGGTTTGTGTAGTTAGACGAAAAAGTCGAGCAATTTGCTTTAAACGGTTTTTGTTTTCAAATGTTATTTTTCACTTTTTGAAAATCATGGTGAAGATTTTGGAAAAATAATTGTTTTAAGTCTTATCCAGATTTGAACAACTTTCCGAGAGCGTGCAGGAACAGAGAAGCACGTACCCCCTCCGTATCGTGTAGTACTTTTTAACGACAAAGCGATCCAGTCGCTCCAGAACTCCCGCCTCCCTGCGTTTCTTCACCTCCTTCATCCGACGTTGCCTCTTCAGGAACAGCTGCACGACGGGGTCGGTGGCGTTGACCTCCGCCTCTCTGTCGTCCTCTGCCGCCATGAGAGGCTGCAGCTCCGGAGGGAGAGGCTCCGTTTCTGCACAGTCATTTGTCAACATATGATGTGAATGGATTCAAGTGGCAACAGTTTGCTTCTCATTTAGCAAGAACTCTGTCCCCAAAGAAAGTGAGAAACTTCAACAGATGAGTCAAGTTTTAGCCTAAAAGAAAATTAGACAAATCTTCCTCTAAATACTGCAATAAACTTGGTGTGTTCGAATACCAGTTTTATAGTATAATCCAAACTAATCGTTTTTGAGGTTGATTCATTGACATGGACCAGGCTTTTTTATAGGCTTTTTACTGTGTTTTTTTTTGTGAGTTGTATTTGTTGCTGCCTCTTGGCCTGCACTCCTTTGAAAAAGAGGATTTTAATCTCAATGGGGTTTTATCCTGGTAATATAAAGGTTAAATGAATAAAAATAAAAATAGTAGCCTGGCCAGCTGGTTTTTACTAGGCTAGTTTTATAACATCATCTCATCCGAATTGTTTTCACCTGTTCCATTGCGAATGCGCTCTTGAAGCTCCTGCAGTTTGGTGAAGTTCTGCAGCAGCACTGCCTCTGTGGTGTTGACATAGACATACATGTAGCAGGAAGGGCTCTCAGATATGGTGTACACTTTATGATAAGCCCCTGCAGGAACCTGGAAACACAAAAAAACAAAAATGAAATTTAGGAGAGTCATACCAATATTGCTTTGTAATTATTTAGCCAGTATTATTTATACAGGTTTTCGTCCTTTCTCTTCTATTGCTACTCTTTTGCTTTTTCCGCAGTCCACCTGCCTCCTTTATGACATTCCAGATTGCATTTCCACAGTTGGAAAACTTTCAGCAGCCTTGGAAGGTGAATTACTTAATGCATCAGCTGGAGATTCTGTTTGCAGAAACTTGCACAGCAGGTTTTTGCTTTCTTTGCTAAAATTAGCTTGTAAAAGGACAGACAGGCCTCACAAGCAGTCAGAAGAAGCTTTCTGAATTAGAACAACTTGCTCACATGAAAAAATATGACAGTTATTTTCTAATTAAGAGGAAAATAGTCATTTTACAACACCCTCATTAACAGCCATTTCCCCTTTTTGAACATGACACAGAGGATCCCTTTTGTAAATGAATGCTCTTATTTTATACTGAAGAATATGACTTTATCCTGCACCTTTTCCATTTCAAACATGTATCTATCAGTGCACAGCAGCTCAAATTTTTACTTGAGTTGAAAAATATTTTGATCAATCATGTATAACTAATCCTACAAAATGTTTAAATCTTAATTTAATTGACTATTAGTGTCTGAAAACATTGTATTCGTATTGATAAAACTCCTGATGGCGATGCTGTTTAGCTGTACCTTTATCTGGTCACCAGGCTGCAGAGTGTGGTTCTTCTTCTCCTCCACTATCTCAACATTCACCTGCCCTTGCAGCACATGGATGCTGGTGTTGCCCAGGTCTTCACTCACAAAGTTCTCCAAATGGAGACCTGATCGGTAACAAAAATGGTAGTTAGACAAGCAATACTTTACAACAAAAATCAGGGCAAAGAAGAGAGCTTCAACCTGGAAAATCTGCAATGAAGACGATCTCCGTCTGATTGTCCAGACTTCCCTCAATCTCCTGGAACTTGGTCCTCCAGGGTGAGAGGTCAACCAGCAGGGGCATCAGCCACGGGTTTGGTTTGAAAGGTGACCACTCTGCCTTCACGATGTCCACGCGAGGATCAAAGATCCTTACAGAGAAGAACATGACGAATTCAACCATCGCACTTTTTCCATCCAACATCTGACATCCAAATTTCCTCCTACCTTTGCTGGAAGCGCTCGTTGATCGACACCCAGATGTCAAAGTAGATTTCAGGATGAGAGATGTTGTAGCGGGGGAGCAACCCGCTGAGACAGGTGGCGTATTGCTTCAGCATGTCTCCATGATCTTTCCAGCGGCGACTCTGAGTGAACACCTGAAATACAGACGGGATTATTCCAGAAAGCTTTAAAACTCCCAATATTTAAGGATAAACCCGTAATTTAAAACATGATATTTAGGTTTACTATTTTTACTATTGTGACTGACCTGCAGATTTTAACATCTTACAGATAAACAAAATGTGCTCTGACTTCTCTAATAATTACTGTAGTTTGAGATCCAAGAAGAAGATACACATTTAAAGTTATATGAAACTCCTGAGCTGGGGCTAAGTTGTTATGATGCATAAATAGTGATAATAGAACCATTTGCCATTATGTATTACAAGTGTTCCTTCATTGCCCACTTTTAAAATTCTTCTTTAAACATTTTTTTAATTGTTGGCCTTTCTTCACTTCCAGTGTTTTATTTTATTGTTTATTCAATATTTATAGTAGTAAAGTGGTAATACAGTTGTTTTATTCAGATGCTTTGAACCAGATACACATGTAAACTTTGACACCTTTTCTCCTGCCTTTTTCAACAGTTTTATGAAGCAAAATAGTGGAAGTTATTAGTTTTAAACAACTTAGTGGATAGGGAAGTAATAGGGTTTTACAATATGGCTTGAAAACACAATTTCTGATGTTTTTTCATTCCCAATTTCTTTTTAAAATAATCTTGATTTCTTTTGTTGAAAAGAAATTACAAATGCCCTAAAAAAATTTCAAACACACGCTTTTGTTTCAGTCATTCTTTGACCTGAATTCAAAGTCCAAGTAAACAGAAGCTGTATAACACGCTTGTCAAACAAGACGGTAGGCAGCGGGTGAGTCGACGTCACTCTGAGTTACGGAAACCATTGGTAAATTGGTAAAAATTCAGATTTTTCAAAAAATTACATCTTCAGAAACTGATCAAATTAATTTATTTCCCAGTCATGTGCAGAAGTAAAAAATAAATAAGTATTTTTAGTAATTGGTTAAATTCAATGTGTAGTGAAATGATCGCCGCAAAAATAAGGAAAAGATTATTTTCCTCGCTCGCATGGTTTTGTTTTTCCTGGTATCTCACCCCTGGGTTCAGATATCCAATTTCCCCTGTCTTTCCATCTTTGTAGGTGATCTTCACGTGCTGATGGCTGCGGGAGTGGACCATCATGTCCCAGGAGTATCCATACAAACCATTAGTCCAGTTATTGTAACCCTGAGTCCAAAAAAAAAGAACATTAGGACCATTTTATATTACACATGCACTTTACATCACATGCATGAAAGCAAACACCCATGTTTTCAGCTTCAGAGACTGAATGATAAGGGCTCTCGTATTGCAAAGTTTTGACTATATGAGCTGCTGTTTATAGTGAAACAATGACTGTGTTTTACTATCAGGAGGGTTTGAAAGGCTTTTGTTCACTCGAAACGCAAGCTGTCCACTCAGAAATGGAAATAAAACAATCTAAGAAATGAATGCTAGACACTGAGAAGACATACCTGTGTGATGAAGTGTGAATAAGGCATGAAAAACTGCTCGGCTATGTAAAGAATAGTAAAAACAGCTCCCAGCTTGTGCTTAAATCGCATTTTGGAAGCTTTTCCAGGACTTTGTGTCCCTGGACGTTCGTTGCTGTGGATTTCAGGGTAAAGGCAGGAAGTGCTGGGCTGAATCTCCTCTGTGGTGAACGGCAGGACTCCGCTTAGCAAAGAGGGGAAGCGGGCAAAGACTCTCCTTGGCCAATCAGTGTAGCAGAAGAGAGGACTTGTTGCCAACATCGTGTAGGAGAACATCCCTGAACAGGGTTAAAAATACAGCTAAATACACATCAGTGGAGAAAACAAAGACTTTACCGAGTGAATGAAGCAGCACACTGACCGATGCTGAACAGCTGGGAGTTCATGCAGTGGAAATAAGACACAAAGAAAATCGCGACTGGCCGTGTGGCGTCAAAAAACAGCAAATATCCAGCGGTGAGATCCAGAATTAGACCGCCTCCGTGCACCACCAGCAGACTCACTAACTCCACAGGAAGAATCACTCTGAAAAACAAAAACAACGTTGGTACAGCTCAGTGACATCAATGACAAACACTGCCTCGCAAAAGCTTTTATACCTTGTTGGCATTTTCACATATTAAGTGAAAGCAGTGTTTGATCAGTGTCAATATAAAAAATATTGGAAAATATTTTCTGTCATCTGTAATTTCTTTTAAAAATAAGAGAGGAAGATTAAAAAAATAAATAAATATCAGAAATTGAATCTGGTATGAAAACAATTTGAGAATCTACTTTTAAGCCATATTGCCCAACTCTATCATGACAAAAACCGCTGCATATTTGATTATAAAATTATATAATTTATGTAGGACTTAGGCAAACATACTTGAAAGGATCAAAGAGCCAGTGGTGTGCCAGGTAAGACATGGAATATCCCTCCACCCAGTCTGCGTCCAATTTCTTCACTCCAGCAATGAAATATACAATAAAGATCTTTGAAAAACAAGATCACAGGTATCATTAAATCAGCTCAGATTGTCGCAATAATTTTTACATTAAAATTGCTAAATGATGACTGAAGCAAACCTGTGTCCTCAGTACGGTGTAATTCCACAGAGGAACATGAGCATTTCTTATGGAAGGTTTTCGTAATCCATCCAGCGACCTAAAAATACACATAAAAAAAAAAGAAAAAAAAAGACTGACATGGAGAAAAGGATGCAGATTAAGTCACAAGCAGTCTAATAAAGCTTCACCTCACCAGTATCTGTTGCCGTCCATGATGGCGAGTTGAAACCCAATGAGACCGTAGAGATACGAGTGATTGTTCCAGGCTGTTTTGTCCAGGAAGAAGATGTACCAGTACGTCGAGATGAACATGAGGCAGGAGAGACGGTAGAAACAGCCCAGCATGATGCCCAGTGCACCTTTAATTAAAAATAAACACACAGTTTAGTTAAATTTAAGGGGAACAAATTCAGGAAGTATTGGGAAGCTGCTACAAGCTGCAGAAATAGTAAATATAATGAGTATGTGTAAATAAGTTCTAAAATTATTTACACCTCACCTTAAAGTAAAAGTGTAGAAAAAGTAAGTACACTCTTTTAGTTTCCACAGGACTTAAGAGAGGACAGTCGCAGGTGGGCAGTGCTTATGAAATGCACTTAATGAATAAGAACTTTAGCAGATGAGACCTTTTTATGAAAAATTCAGGTATGCAAATAAAAAAACATAAAAGGAATGACCCTAGAGAAGCAATTTTTGCCACTCATCAATCTGGGAAGGAATCGTAGGCCATTTTCAAACAACTTGGAGTTAACTATTCCGTGGTGACAAATATTATTCAGATGTAAAAAACAATCAAGAGGTGCTGATTTCACAGAGATCTTCTAGTAGAAATCTGCTCAGACTGTAGTCTAACCTCTCTTAACAGTAAAGTACCCACCGAGGAACATCACCAGGTACACCACGTACATCCAATCCAGAGGGAGGGGCTCTAAGAAATTGAAAAGAGGAAATCGGCACACGGGGGCCCCATCTAGGTATTTGTAATCCAGGTGGCTGAGGCCCCTCTCCTGTGTGACGTCTATAGCCATAAGCAATCCTGGACAGAAAACAAGTCGTGAATACAATACGATTCTTTGTAACAAGTCGAAATTTAAACAGCAGACAGCACTGATTTATTCACCAAACATGCAGCGGAAGATGCCCAGAGATGCAGGGTCAGTGGGTCGGTTCAGAAGGGTCACCAGGTTCTCCCAGGAGCTCAGGTCCTCTTTCCTGAAGCCAAACATTTCCTCCATTCTGCTTTTAGTCTGTGGTTTCACCGCTTTAGGGGCTGCATCCTTCTTTGCAGATTTTTTCCCTCTGTCGGTGCCAACAAAAGCACCTATAAGTTGAATAAAGAAGCGTCAAGACGCAAAGTCATGGTTATTGTTAAAAGGCAAGTCTAAACAGTATCTGTAAGGACTCATTGTGCTCTCTCTGTTCAATCAAAACAACCTGCCAGGTTCGTGTTCAGGGCTATATTTACACAAACATAGCTGGTATTGAGGTCCCAACTTGTTAGGTGTTACTCTAACTGGTAATTAGAGTGAAAACAACAAACAGCTCTCTCTCTCTCTCTTTCTTTCTAGCTGTTTGACAGTCGGTGCTAACAGCAACCTCACCTGCAGTAGCGTCTCTCGCCTCCATGTTTTGTTTTGGTTTTTGTAAAATTCTGCGTTATTCTGGTTCGGGACTAGGCATGAGTCTTTTCTCTGCTCTCCCTGTCCCAGGTGGAGGTATCCTGCCAGAGGAATGTGGCGGACAAAGTTTACGTGTCACAGTACCACACACTCGGCGAAAGGAGCAGAAGAGGGGAGGAGAGAAGGAGGCGAACGTTGTGGGAAGGATTGGAATGTTGTGAAAAAGGTGCTTCCTGCTCATTGGCTGATTTCACTGCTAATCCCGCCCTGTTCTGCGTCACATCCTGAAAACTCCCCCAGCACATAAAGGTATTATTATTGGAACTCCAATGTTCAAACTTATGCCCAGTTCACACTACACGATTGTCGGGCCCGATTTTGCCCTTAGACAATCTTAGAACGTTCTGAGTTCCAAGATTGTCGCTTCCGACAATCGTAACCGATCATCCTGTAGTGTGTTACGACTGATCGGGTCCAGTCGGTGGAACGTGTTTAATAATCTTGGCTCATTCATCGCAATGTCTGTGGCGTTCCCCCGACTTGTTTTTTTTAAAATAAAAGATAATAGATAATGTATACAGCCATTGACTTAATGTCTCCACAAAATACATAACCACATAATTTTATTATTATGTGATCATAATAATAATATTATAGCAACAGTTATATTTTACTGAAATTATCTTACATGGAAAATATATACAAAATGCTATCTTTTACCTGCGAGTGGACGTGCCGTGTAGTCATGGTCCGCAGTAGCATCTTCAGCCTGGCTAGCTTTCTGAGAGGACAAACTGCCGTTTCTTAGCCCTCTCGAAAGCAGACTCTCTCATTGCCGGTTCAGTGAAGTTATTCCAGGCAAACAGGGAAGGAACAGCTCCACTTCTAAGGTGGCTGATGGTGGATCAGCTAACAAAATCCTCCGGTGTGAAGTGGCGGCTACATACGAAAGTGTTCCCCGTCTTTATGCAAAAGTCCGTACCTTCATCTCTTCGGATCGCCTGGATCCACTGCCTCCGTTGGTCCGGGTCCGTCGGGAACGCATGATATGACAGTAAGGCATGTGGGGTAAGGCTGTTTTCTTATCCCACATGAACAACCAGGGACTGAACAAAAACAACTGCGCCGAGACTGAGCCATTTTCCTAGCCTTTCAATGCTAACTCTATAGCCACCGGAAGTTGTCCAACCCCACATCCGCCCCAGCCCCGCGCATGCGCACATCCACCCCGGTCCCGCGCATGCGCACATCCGACCCGGCCCCGCGCATGCGCACATCCGACCCGGCCCCGCGCATGCGCACAACCGACCCGGCCCCGTGGGGTGCGGCGGGGGTATTGCACAGAGTGCATCTGGTTGAGAAGCGCATTTCAGTCTTTGGTTGAGATGGTGCATTTGATTCATTCTGCAATCATAATACAATAAGTTTCAATTAAAGGAGCTGGAATACGTTAAGCTTTCGTGGTCAGTTGGGGGGAAAAGGACAACTGCCATCTGATTTTCTAATAACGAATATGCAGGAAATGCTTCCTTCTACTTTAAGCTGCTCTGATGCTTGTCATTCCGTTATATGCATATATTCTACAACAACATAAACACAGCGAAAAATTATAAAATTATACGTAAACGCTAACGGTTAATTAAACAACCAAAGCGAAAACATTAAAAACAGCATTTTTTATGAAAAATGAAAAAAGCCTCAGTTTGTCTCCAGTTCTTAATCCAAAGCTTTGATTTTTGGTTACGTCTTTTTTGGGTTAACATAAGTCCGCAAACTAAAGTTACCACTTCAACGTTGTTGTCCATGTTTGTTCGTATCTGGAATTAGAATGTGTTCGAGTGAAACCTCACACTCTTTTAAATCGGCTAGTATGTGGTCTCTCTCTCTCACGTTTTCAGAATCGGCCGACTTTTCTAAAATCGTGTAGTGTGAACTGGGCTTTAGAGGGAAAATACTTTTATCTGTCTGAAAAGGACATTATTTTATTAGGGTAGGGCTAGGATTAGGGTTAATAATTTGCAATTATTATTCATTTATAAATAAAGAGAAAATATAGAATCCTTACTATTCTTCAATTAATTCTTAATATTATAATTTTTTTGTTTCCCTCATTTTTCTTTATTTTTAATTTTTAAAAACATCTCAGGGAATAGCAAAATACATTTAGTTTTGTCATTTACGTTTACTCTAGAAATCTAGAGATACATGCGTTGAAATCTAAAAATGATAATAATCAACTTCCATCAAGTGAAGCTGAATGTAAAATAATAAGTATATTAAGATTTGTCAGAAAACCCAGGACATATGCGGTACATGAAGACCCATTTAACATAAAGAAAATGGAAAAAACGAAAAACTAATAGTGAGTAATTTGAGAGAATTTAGTTTAGCAATATTTATTTATAATCACTATTTAGTTCAAGTATTATGCGTGTTTTATCTTATTTTTATTTTGGCTTTCTGTGTTTTCCACACTCCGGTCAATTGGTGGCGGTAATGCGCCATCATAGCTCATCTGCCAACTGCCGATATAATAAAAAATACAAAGAAGAAGAATAAGAAGGAGAAGAAGAAGAAAGCACATATTTTCAGTGTTAAAATATCTTTTTTCTCTGGTTTCGGATTCGTTGTGATTTATAAAAATGTGACCGGAGCCGTCTGAAACTTCGCCGTCTGGAGGCTTGTAGAGAGCAGAAGCCTAACAGAGAAATCTAAATCGCTGTCTCTGCTCTCATACTTGGTTTTGTTGGTGAATTTGGCAGCTAGGTTAGCTCTAAGGTTAGCTTCTCTCTGTATTGTCCCGTTGAGGGTTGACAGAGATTATCAACTGTCCAGAATAATTTCTCACCTTTCCCTCAGCTTTACGTCTTAACCGTTAGGTAAGTGAGACAGACTGGTTTTTAGCTGGTCACACTGCATGTCTGTGTTTGATTAATGAAATTTCACTCGGGAGTTTTGCTCCAACCTGTAATCTACCAAAGTAAATGATGTTTGTCCCTGTTCAGACAATCCATTTGTCAAATAATGTAATTTCCTTTAAAAGTGTGTTTGGTCACGATGAAACACAGATAGATGTGACAGTTTTGTGGTTTATTTATCCTTATAGATGATCTTTTATGGTTTTTAAATTGTTAGTACATGATCCTCAAAACCATTAGTTGAAATGTGAAATGACTATGATGTTTGTTTTAAGTTTGCCCACTGTGATTAACACAAAATGCAACAAGCCAACCTTGTTAGATTTTGTGTTGTTGATATTTACCAAATATGTGTCTCTGCTGTTTTCTGTTCCCAATTTTGGAAACTAAATGAGAGGAAATTAGTTTTTAATAATTTTCTACCACAAGCAGTGGCCAGGTAAAATAAATAGTGGAGAATTGTATCCAAGTATCTGGTTCATGTCCAAAACAACTTAAAATTTGTTGGAAGAAAAGAAAAGCTTCTACTTAAGAATTTAAACTATAATTATTTTAATTCTGATTACCGAAATGCACCAGAGTAACTGAGAATCACTGCAAACTCTCGATGGGAACAAATAAACCAACGTCCTTAAATGCCACATAGACAAAAATAAAACTTGTACACAGTATAGTACACAACCCAGAAATGACAGCTAGAAAGGAAGTAAAGGTCAAAAACAGAGTGCCTATCTGGTGATGATGGTTGAGAAGCAGGAGTGAAGACAATGCAGATTTATTGCAAGTGACGTTTTCGTCATGATGCTTAACAAATTGGTTAATGTGTGTAGAGATGGGAAACCTGAGCAGCAGGTTCCAGTCTCCCTCTCAGGGACCAGAGGAAGCAGCAGAGGGCGCGATCAGCAGCCGAAGACATGGCTGCGAGTGTAAGAAGAGGAAACGGAATGCTCAGTGTGACTGCGACAGCGAACAGGAGGAAGAAGACATACTAGACACACCTCGCAGGTAAGTCCACCCAAGGAATTTAATTCCCTGTCGATTCATCTCAATATTCTTGCCTCTGAAAATTTTGTCTGGTTTGCTTTTATTGGACAGGAAGAAATTGAAAAGCACCTCAAAGTACATTTATCAAACCTTGTTTCTAAATGGAGAAAATAGTGATATTCGTATCTGTGCTCTGGGGCAGGAGTGGAACCTCCATAAAGTGTACCTTTGTCAGGTAAGATAGATAATCCAGTTGTGCAAAAAGTACGGATACAAATTTTTAAAGTGCTTTTTACCTCACTGTGTCTTCATCGCCATTTTGCAGTCTGGATATTTCTCTAGCATGTTCAGTGGCTCTTGGAAGGAGTCCAACATGATGGAAATCAACTTGGAGATTCCCGACCAGAACATCGACGCTGAAGGTGAGTCATAGAAACCCAACAAATGTTTAAACTGTGTCTCACTCTTTCCTTACAGCTCTTTTACTGTCCTGTGTCTGTGCAGCTCTGCAAGTCGTCTTTGGATCTCTGTACCGGGATGATGTTCTGATCAAGCCCAGCCGGGTCATCAGCATTCTCGCTGCTGCGTGCATGCTACAGCTGGTCGGTACACACAACAAGCCCACTGCTGTTTCCTGGAACGTGAAATGAACAATATGATTTCTGTACGAATAGAAATATATATTTATTATACGTATATGTATAATATTTTCTTTCCATCCTGCCAGGATGGCTTGATCCAGCAGTGCGGTGAAACCATGAAGGAAAACATCAGCGCCAAGACTGTGTGTGGCTACTATGCTTGTGCCAGCATCTACGGCCTGGATTCAGTCATGAAGAAGTCAGATTTTATACGTATTGTAACAATGTTTGGACTTTATTAGTAGATATTTTTACTAATATGGCTGTCTATACGTTTATTCTTTCTTGCAGGTGCCTTGAATGGCTTCTGAACAATTTGATGACCCATCAAAATGTTGAGTTGATGAAAGAACTTGGGTATGCATTCTGTATGGAAAAAGAACATTTAGATTACAGCAACATTTGTATTTTTTTCAGACTTCATTCAGTTTCCCATTCTTTGAAGAATCCATCATCTGTCCACTGGTCTGACTGTCCAGTTGTCTGTCCATTCATTGTTAAGCTACTTGGCTATTCATTAATCCTGTTCAACCACATGATCAATTAAAATGAGCTGAATATTTTAAATTATAATTTTTTTAAAGTGCAATTCTGTTTACAGAAACATCATAATCCATTTATTTATGTTTTTTTGTCGTTTTATAATTTTGTTGTGTTTTATTTTGGGTGTTTAAAATCTGCCAGTTCCAGAGTTGTTTACAAAGTGAAAGTTTATTGGTCTTTGAGAGGGTCAACTTGTATTATTATGCCATTATTAATATATTACTTGAAAATAGAATAATATTGTTTATTGCAGTCTGTTCTGTGACAATTATCGTTCAGAAAAAATTTGTTATGTTGACAAGCACACTATTCATTCAACAGGACTTCTGTCTGTCCATGCATCCATCCATTTGTCCCTTCAACTCTTTCCTTCATTAGTTTGTTCACATGTCCATCTGCCTGTTTGCCCAGCCATTCTTTTGTCTGTACATATTTCCATCCAACCAATTGTTCTTTGTCCATCTACCTGTCTTTTTGTCCCTCTGATGCTTTGTCCTTCTCTTTCTAGATCTCTCCACCCATCTTTTCATCAGTATGTCCTTTCATACAAACGTATAAAGTTGTTGTTTTTTTTATCAGTTGAAAAGGCCAAAAATCTAGAAATTTGAGTTTGAAAAATTATGAAATTCCAGCATTAATTTCTGTAGGAACTCTGGATTAGTTTCAGTGATTTTTTTTTTTTCAATTTGGATAAATTGGATAAGATCTATATTTATTGTTCGTATTTTTCTGTTTTGTGAATATACAGGGCTGATGTGATGGAGCATCTCATTCAGTCCTCAGACCTATTCGTCATGCAGGTGGAGATGGATGTGTACACTGCTCTGAAGAAGGTAAAAGAGAAATGACCAAACACTGCATGCATATATTTTGCACTATTTAAATTTTCTTGGTGTTTCTGTAGTGGATGTTTCTGCAGCTGAACGCTTCATGGGACGGTCCAATCAAGCAGCTTCTGGCCGATGCCGACGCTTGGCTTTGCAAACGCAGGACAGGTGATTTCATGTCCTCAAACTGTGGCTGCACGTTACATTGCAGCTAACGTTCTTTCTTACAGAACACTTTCTTGTTTTGTTTTTTGTTGAACGGCGACGTACAGACCTGTGTGAAAAGGAGCCGTTCTTAAACACAGAGGACGGCGCGCTGTTTCGCTCCGTCTTCAGGCTCGTCCGTCTCCAGTACATCATCAACGATCTGGCATCTGCTCGCATCCTGGAGAGAGACAATATTCTGCCCCCTGGTAAAACCAACGCTTCATTGACATGTAATATTTAAATTATATTCAGACAACTTTAATTAATTACTTGTGTGCAATAATTCCTGCTGTAGAGTGGCTGACTGCGATGTACAAAAACCAGTGGTTTGCTATGCTCCGGACAGAATTTGACAACGATAACGGGTGAGAGCCTGAGAATAAACTGCTGTAATAAGTTGTTGAAAAGTAAAATGATGAAACAATAAAAATATTTCTTGTTGTTCTACTTGTGAAAAAAACACTGTTTGTACGTTTAGACCTCAGGAGCCCAACAAAGACGAGTTTGAGCTGAACAGCATGAGGTGTGGCAGGAAGCTGAGTAAAGATGGAGATGTGAGTTTCTATGATCATTTCTGTTTTACATAATTTATATGTTTTGTAATATCAGCACAGAGAAATGAAACAATTGTTTCTTTTGTCTCAGTACTGCTGGAGGTGGACGGGCTTCAACTTCGGGTTTGACCTATTAGTCACTTACACAAACCGCTTCATAGTCTTTAAAAGGAATACACTCAGTCAGCCATGTGGGGGCGCTGTGAGTCTACAACCACGGAGACATCTGGCTTACAGGTGAGGAATTCAGTGGGTTTGTTTCAATAAATTATCACCTTTGCCATAATTTTAATAAAAAATAAATGTAAATCTGTTTTGTATATAGGTATGATGTAACAAAATCCAGCTTTAAAGAAAGTAACCTCGTGTAGGATATGTGTTCTAGACTTTGAAACTATTTGATTTTGATGTGTTTTTGTCCAACGGCAAAAAAATTAATAAATAAATCCCTTTAAAACACTGCTGAACACAGATCTAAATTCTGTAATAAGTGAAATAGAGATATATTTAAACACAAGAAAGTAAATGTAAATGCAAATGTCTAGAATGTTCTAAAACAATTTTTGGAAAAACAAATGTTTTAGAACAAAATTCAGGAATTTGAAGTCTGGAAATCTTCTTAGCAACAACACAGTTTACTAAAACGTCATATTTGGACAACATTTACCTTTTACCTGCTTTCACAGGCATAAATGTAACATTTCTTTTTCATTATTGGCGAAGGTTACGTCTCGCCTCCTTTGACAGCCGAGGGAAGCTGGTCTGCAGTCGCTCTACGGGTTACCAGCTCCTCACCCTGGAGAAAGACCAGGTCAGTGAGCTCTGCCAGGCTAGAAACGTTACCAGCCGACACTGAAAAAGCCCCTCTAATAATCGTCCTTTCCACTGGATCCTGCAGGAATACGTGGTGATGAACCTGGACAGCCGGTTGCTGTCGTTCCCGCTGTATGTGTGCTGTAACTTCCTGTATACCTCGCCTCATTCAGACCACCGTCCAGATTCCTCGGAGCCAGAAAGCGCCGCTCGCGCTGCGTCTTGATAGCTTCTAATGTCCACTAGCTGCTTGTCTGCATCGCCCAACATGAAGACTAACCAAACACCTCTTGAACACAATGGCTGCATGCTTGGGGCGAAGTTTGGGGGCATTTCACATCCATATGGGCAGTTTTTGGTACATTTTGGCACCAAGCTGTTCTCAGTGAGGCCCACCATCTTCTGTTGCCATGCATTCATCTTACTAAAGTGGAAGGGAATAGGGAAAATCTGCTATTCAGGTTGGGTTTAGGAACTTCAAAGCTTCAAGATGGGATGATCTGCTGGAGGAGGTTTTTTCTTTTTAGTTCTGCTTATTAACTTTTTTTTAATTAAAAAGTTGATATTGGAGCACTATCAAATAAAAAAAGTGAGCTCAACAACACAGGTTTAAATGGATTCATCATATGTCAGACCAACTCACTCTCATCTAAAAACGGTCCAAATTCACTAATGTTTGGTATCAAAATATAGATATATACTTGTAAATTTAAAAGATAATATCTGCCTCATGTGGACTTGTACATATAAAAATAATGAGGAAAAAAAGGTTGGCATGCTGTAGAAGGAGAATGTCTAGTTTGACATGTTTTTACACTTGTGGTTGCGTGTTTGTTCAATTCTACAACGGAGCAGCTTCTCAGAACTTGTTTTTTAATCTTCACCTCATATTGAGTGAAGCAGCGTCGTAAAGTCAAACCAGGCTCTTCTGCCTGCTGGATTGTTCACATATGTTTCCACCGGTTTCCTGCAGTGTTATTTTCCATCACTGATGTTCAGTTGGACTCCTGATCGTTATTTATGAGGGAAGATGTTTGAATTACTTGAGTTAGAGCTTTGTTCTGCACTCATAGCAAACACAAAGTAGCTTAGTAGTTGCCAAAATCTGCACAGCTACCTCTTAAGTTTGCTCTCATTCTGTGGATTTATTCACTGTCTATTTGGATATGTTTAGAAAAGCTGGGGGATTTTTCAATTGTAAATCAGATGTATTTTTAACATTTCTGGACGTCCAACAAATTTGTTTGTACAGCCGTTATGTATAAATTTGGACTTTTTTTATTTGGGTTTTTATTTTTTTAACTTTTTATTTTTGTGGATGTTTTATGTTTGCAAAAAGATATATTTCTCTTTCCTGCCAATAAAACTGCCCTTCCATACGGGCCGTGGTGCTATCATACAATCCGATCTTTTATTACCGTTTTATTACAGGTGCACAAATGTGTACCTGTAATAAAACAAAGCAAAGAAGTTATTTTAAAAAAATGGGGTGATTTGTCTTGTCCTTATTGTTTCCAGTAAAAGTTTAGACTTCCTGTTGTTCCTCCTGTTGTTCCTCAAGTTCCTCTGTCCAACTTTTTTTTTTATCAGGTTGTGTTTGAATCATTAAAATATTCAAAGCAACAGTCATCCCGATGAAACAAATTAAATGCAAACTGCATTGAAAGAAAATTAAATGTCACTTATTTTCTGTCTTCTTTTGAAATTAGCTGCTCTTTAGATTTTTATCAATTCTGTTAAAAGTATTATGAAGTGGGGAAACATGCATTCTCTCTCAAAGAAAGGAAATGTTGTGTGCTCTTAACTTTCATCAGTTTGTGAGCCAGTATGAAGTTGACAAATCTGAATCATTCCATATTACTATAAAAGCACTGAAATCACCTTCCTTAAACAGTTAAAAAATAATACACTTGAGTTTAATTTAAATCAAAACAAGTTTTAACTCTAATCTGAGTGAGTGCTGAGAAACACTGCAACCAAAGAAGAAAATATCTGGATACCTATTTTTGTAATTTACCTGTTGCAACATTTTAAATTACCCAAAAGAGTAATTTGTATCACTCAAAAAAATGTGGTAATATGGACCAACACCACCCTGTAGAGACAAGCAGGTGTTGGAGTTATCTGTTATTTGACCTCTAGGGGGCAGTGCAGCCACGTACAGCGATTTGAACTATTAGTCCAAGCTGTTGTACGATTGAGTCTTTAAGTCACTTGGTGAAAAATAAGATTTCTTTCCTTTTGTAAGATTAAATGAGAAAAAAATCTAAATAATGGGGAAAAAATGGAAAAGTAAAACAATAAAGCTGAAATGTCAACAAAGTATAGACAGTATATATATATATATATAAAAAATAAAATACATCAAGAATAAAGAGGAGTGACACTTGGACAAAGACCTGCGTCAGTCATGCTTTTGTAAATAACCAAGTGGCTTAGAAAACGATTTATTAAGAAAATTTGTTTCAGTGTATAAATATTGTGCTCAGCTAGAAGAGGCATATCAGACCTACTTGGAAGCAGCACTTCTGAAACTTATTATTTTCACTTTGAATTCAATATTTTGACTAATGATAGAATTTTTAAAGTTTTTTTTTCACCATTTCAACTTATTTCCTCAAAGTGGCTTTAAATCATCACTTTTTATTTAGGTGAGTGATTATAGCTGTTGAATGAACTGTCATTTCCATCAGCTTTTCAAATTATATTATCAGTCAATAACTGCTGAATTGTGCTCAGTTTAATTCCATCACCACCAACCTCATCCATTCTGTAAATTTACACTAAAATAAGGTGAATGCAGATCAAACTGGTAGCAAAATTAAACATGTTCTACATTTGATTTAACATATTTGTAGGTTTTTGCAGTAACTTTAGGTGTTTGACAATTTTCCTACGTTCTCCTATTCGGTTTCCTCACAGTTAGTTTTCTCAAGCCAAATTTTCCATAAAAAATGTTTCAATTGTTTTAAAAAGCAACATAAAACCACTTATAACCTTGATTGTTATTTTATTTCACACAAATAAACAACAGTGGAAGCAGACACCATCACAAGAAACTGGAGAACTAATTGAGACAAAACAAAACAGTGCGAGTAGCAGGACCAGGAAGAGCTGTGTATAAAATCCGTCATGAGATGCACACGAGGGAACATTGCTCTGTTTAAAATAAAAGTCAGATCTGTTTCAAATAAATCTATCGTCACTCCACTGCATGGTGACATGACAATGGATTTCTGAATTTACTTAAATCACTAGCTTTAAGCTATAGTAACAAATCTCACAATAACTATCAAAGTCTTTGAACTGCTCTTTTGTGGTTGTCCTGAAATCCTCAGGTCACTAACGTGGCGTCTACCAAGTCCAGACTACTTGCTCTTCACTGCGGTATAGAGTCCAGGTTCTCCTTGAGCCTCCGGGTCATGCTAGGGACCAGGTTAATGTGGTCGTCCACACAGCTGCCCACACAGCGGTCCATGAGCGATCGGACGGCCGGCTCCTTCGATCCGGAGTCGAACAGATCCTTCGCCTTGTCGTTGCAGTGCATCGTGCATCTGGTCAGACGGTCCTGAGGAAAGCAGAACAGAAGAAACTGACTGTCACAAATTAACAGAAGCAAAGAACAAACTAAAGGTTCATATTGAAAAGGCAGATTCAATTAAATATGTACAAAAAAAAGAAAAGGCATTTTTAGATGCTACTCGTTTATTTATATTGTGAACAATTTCTAAAGAATAATTCAAATAGTCATTCTTCTCCCTGTAACATTTATTCCTATAGGAAATATTAAAGATAATTAATTAACTACGTTCTGAAAAAACACCTAGAGGAAATCTGCTTATCGAAAGATTTCCTAAAGTCACTTTAATATGAAGCGACAAATTTCTAATTGCATAAAATAGGGCTGATTTGAACTGGAATTCAGGTTTTATATTCAGACAATTAGATTAAAATGAAATCTTTATATTTCATTCTAGCATTATTTACGACATGTAGCTTGTGGGCGATTTTCATTCTGTTGTCACATATGGCTGAACAGTAAATTCTGACTAATTTTTCAAAGCCTGGAAATAAGAGTTGCAAAAGAACTGTTTGGATGCGATGTTTGGTAGATTAATATGTTTCAAGAAATATGAATACGTCTCCGTAATGTATTTGATCAGGATGAACCCTCCCTGCATCTGGTGACTAAACCTTACATATTCATTAGGAGTATTGAGAACATGATGATAAAAAAAAAGGAGAGAAGTGAGTAAAATGTGGCTTTACTCCCACAGATAACATGAAAATGTTAAACAATTATATTCAACTGAATGCATGACATATACAGTATTGTGCAGTGTTAATGGAAATTAATATAGCACCTTAAACACAAACACAAAAAAAGTTACTTTTTATTGAAACTGATAGTTTCTATTGTATATTTTGCTGAAACATTTATAAATTTTATAGAAATAAACTTGGTAATACTACAACATTTATGTTATAGCTGGTTCACAAAGAAAATATGTAAGATTTATTGCAAGTAAAACAGTGTTTTTAACACATTTATGTGTCTTACTGCTGTATATTTTTGATGCCATGCAAGATAATGGAAGCAGAGTGTTTGAGGTGCTGCTTTATAAAACATGCACAGGTGTATTTCTTTTGTTATTATTAACCAACCAGAAGCTCAAAAACAAATATCTTAAAACCAAAGTAACTTTAATGTGTGTAAACTTTGTATTTTGAGAAAAATAATCTGGCATTTTTAAACAGTATTATTTTGATTGATCTAAGGTGACCTAAACAGGGGCAGTTTAATCTGATTTAATATCAGACAGTGAAGGGGGGAAAAAAGCTGCATGTATTTTTATGCAGATGATATAAATATCTGGTATGTGCTACAGATCTCAGGAGGTTTCTCCTGCAGTCCCCTGAGCTACTACTATCAGAAAATATTACTTTATCCCTCCAAAAGTGACCGGATGTTCCTATATAAACCTGTGTCTGTGGTAGAAGGCTGAAGGTATTTATTGTACTGGGGCTGCAGGTCCTCACCTGAAACTTCTCCAGCTCTGAGGTGACCACCCCCTGCGCCTGGGCCAAAGGAGTGTGACACCTCTCGATACACTGATGCACCTGAGTCATGGAGTCAGAGGATCTGCCGCAGCAGTCTGCGCTGCATTTGAACATGCGTCCCTGCAGCACAAAACAGCAGCCTGTCAGGGACGACGTATTGGTAAACAAAGCGCCACGCTGGTGTGAGAAAGATCACTAACCTGCATGATGCGGATGTGGTCCCTCTCCAGAGATTGGACCATTTCTTCCACCACCTTCTGCACGCGTGTCTGGTGTGCCTCTGCCATCTCTGGAGGCCTTTCTGCTCCTTTAAAGAAAACACTCAGAACAAGTTTCTCATTCAACCGAGACCGGAAGTCCAACTGCGCCGCACAACTTTCTTCACAATTTGGTAACAACTAAGGTCACCTCCATTCAAGCATGGTCCAAGATTAGAGATGATTGGGTCATTTCCGACTTTCTTCCGTTTCTTCGATGGAGAGTGACAACTTCCGCTAATTTCCTCCAGCCTTTCAAAGTAAAAGCCAACACGCTGTCCATAGCGCTAGGCAACCGTTTCCCCCCCTTTTAGCTATTTTTACTCTAAAATAAAACTCACTTAAAGTCACAAATGCCTCACTGCTTTTTGAAAAAAGGCAACTTATAATTTTAGCTAAAGGCCTGCTGTTGGAAATGTATCGTCTTTTTCAAAGAACCACTATTTTATTTCTATGTTTAGAATGTAAAATAAAAATAAATATAAAATTGAACAAAAAGAGGATAGATATATTTTCCTTTGAAAGTTATGTGAACAATTAAAAAAGCATATAGAGTCCAACATAATGAGAAGCGTAAAAACATATTACCGGTGCTTTTTGTGTCATTCTTATAATTTTTTTAATATTAGGTGGCTGTTTTAATTTTTATTAACCAACCAGACCAGAACCTTAAACACAAACACAAAAAAGTGGCTTTTTATTGAAACTGATAGTTTCTATTGTATCTTTTGCTGCAACATTTATAAATTGTCAATGACTTGTCAAGTCATTGACAATCTATTGTGGAGCATCCACAATAGTGCTGGAAGTGGCGTTTTCAATAATATAAAAAAAAAAATCCAATTTACTGATCACTAGTATGGTTCAAACAATAAAAAAATGTTTTCAGCTTAATTTGTTTAAACTATTTTTTTTCACAATGCAACGCTATGTGGTTGTGGGTGGTCCTCTAGGATTTATGGTCATAATCCATTTTATTTAGTTGGTCAGCGTTTACGCGTTAAGATGTATTTTATTGTGAAATTCAAGTTCGAACAGGGAAGTTGAGAGACGTTCACGATTCCCCGTAGAGACTCAACCTAGTTCGTTATTTAACTTTCTAGTTTTACATTTACCTTCATACCTAGTTGATTTCTGTTTTCCAAATAGTCAGAGAAGATTTCTGCGCTTTTTACTGTCTTTTCTTAACTCTGCCAACGTTTTTTTTTTAACCAACCTCTCTGTGGTGATATTTGAAATTGTGAGTACCATTGAACATGGCTGAAGAAAGATAGCACTGCGCTTTCCGCCGCATGGTTTGGCAGCGCTAAGCTGAAATCACAGTGATTCGCTCTGCTGTTCAATAAACGGAGAGCGGCGTGTGAACTTTGACCCCCAGGGGGACTTATCAGCGGTTCCAGTTTCTTCTTCGTGCACTGATGTTCCTGGGCGCAGAACAGTAGACAACGGCCACAATGACGTTACGCACGTTTCCACTGCGGACCCTGCTGTTCCTGGGGCTTTGGCAGTCTGGGAGGAGAAGTTTGGCCTCAGCTCCGGAGCAGCCAAAGAAAATAGGCAAGTCCAAGTTACTTCATGCCATAAACATTAAGGAGTCACCGTGCTGGTTCTTCTTATCACATTCAGGTCCAGTGTTGCGTTCAGTGGGATGGGTTATGTGCAGGATATCTGCATTTGGTCGCTGTGAACTCACAAAGCTTGGGGAAAAATTACAAATCGTTTGAAACTTGTTCTTTGGTCACAGACTAATTTTTTTTTCTGAATCTATTTAAATTAACTCCATTCTATGAAGCAAAATTGAATGCATTAATATTAGAAACTATATTTACATAAATTCTAGTAAAAAATGCTTACCTCGCTTTTCTAAAGTGATTTCTGTGTGCTAAATGACACACTATGGGAGATTTATTGTTTCATAAGATGTACTTTGTTTTGTTGTATTTTCTTCAAATTTAAAAGCTTCATGTCTTTAGCATTTGGTAGTATTATGTTTTTAAACTATGATTCGAAGCAGGGTGTCCACAGTGTGGCCTGGCAGGTATTTGCAGCCCTTTGGATCGTTTTGTTATGCTTCTTACCCACAATTTGAAAATTGAACGAATTTGTCTTGAAGCACAGGTGCTTTGAGATCAACACTCTTTTTAACGTGAGATTTTTTTACAAAGTCGTCTTAATATATATATATATTTTGTCTTTTATTAACCGTGTTGCTGCTTTCTTGGGTTAAATTTGGATAAATGCTGCAAACCCTAAACCAGGGGTGTCAAAACTCCAGTCCTCGAGGGCCACTGTCCTGCAATTCTTAGATGAGCCACAGGTACAAAAACGCTGGAATGAAATGGCTTAATTACCTCCTCCTTGTGTAGATCAGTTCTCCAGAGCCTTGCTAATGACCTAATTATTGTATTCAGGTGTGGTGCAGCAGAGGCACATCTAAAGGTTGCAGGACACCTTGAGGACTGGATGTTTGACACCCCATGCCCTTGTTCCCCAGTGTAAAAACAAACAAACAAAACCCAAGAAATGTGGGGGTGCAGTCCACATTTTGGCACACGTTGTGCTTTACTTTTCTGTCTCTGCTCCTTTTCCAGCTGTGATCGGCGCAGGGATCGGCGGCTCAGCCGCAGCCTATTACCTGAGGGAGGAGTTTGGACCCGTTGTCAAGATCGATGTGTTTGAGTCGGGGGTAGTTGGAGGGCGCCTGGCAACGGTGAAGATGGGGGATTATGAGTATGAGACGGGAGGCTCCGTGATCCACCCGCTGAACCTACACATGAAGCAGTTCATTGAAAAAATTGGTAACCTCGACACAATCACGGCTTATTTGACAAAGCAACAGATTAATATTCTGAACTCGATGCCTCGTGGTCAACAGGTATTCCCCAGAGGAAAGACGTCCCCTCTAAAATGGCGATCTTCGATGGGAAAGAGCTGGTGTTTGAAGAGAGCGACTGGTTCATTGTTAACATCTTCAGGATGCTCTGGCGCTACGGATTCAGTTTCGTCCGCATGCATATGTGGGTGGAGAGCATCCTGGACAAATTTATGAGGTGAGAAATTAGACTTCACAGATTTTAGTTGCAATGCTGCAATATGAGCTCAAAAGTGTAGCGGGTGCCCTAATCCTCCTGTACATCCTGATGTTGACAGAATCTACCAGTATCAGCAGTACGGATACTCGTTCTCTACTGTGGAGAAGCTCTTGCACGCCATGGGAGGCGATGACTTCCTCACCCTGATGAATCAAACTCTAGAGGAAGCCATGATGGGGAATGGATTTTCACAGGCCTTCATCAACGATATTGTTGCACCCATAACACGTGTAAACTACGGCCAAAGCGTCCGCATCAATGGCTTTGTGGGTATGTGTCTTCACCAGAATACTCAGGCCTCTTACATTTTTGTCACATTACAGCCACAACTTGCCTGTAAAGTGAGTATTTTGGGGGAATTTTAGGACCCAGATTAATTAAAAAGTAGTGCATAATAGAGAAGTTGAAGGAAAATTATGCATGTTTAGTTTTGATCAAATCTCCTTCTTCCAAATTTTCTCTTTTTGTAGTGGCTACTTAAGATTGTAAAAGAAATATGACAAAGAAAATCCATTATATTCCATAAAAACAATATGGCACTTATTCTCAAGTTGGAAGTATAAAAAATGTTTTTTAACGTGTGAAAACATTTCATATCAACTGTTTCTGAAGTTTCAAGTTTGAAAAGACTTTTAAAAATATATATAAAAGAGATATTTCTAATATATTTTTAGAATTTTTTTTTACATCATTACTCTTCTTGAAAGATCCTGAAAATTGTAAAACGACCAAAATACTGAATTTCTTTAAATCTGGACTAAGAATCTAATTGTTTAGAGTTGCTTTTGTACCACAATAAATGAAACACTAGCCAACATTTGGTGTGTAATGTTGGCAATTGAAAAAAAAATAGTTTCAATTGTTAATTTCTTGTTTTTATGATGTAAAGCACTTTAAACTTGCGGAAATGTGCTACACAAATAAAATTTGATGGATTGATAAACAAGTGCAAGTGAGAAAAGTAGATATTAAACAAAAGCAGAGAGCAAAATCAGGGGTCAGTAAGTATTTCAAACCGTCAGCAGTTTTACAATAATATCAGGTTTACTTTGGGTCCATTCCTCCAGAGAGAATTTAACATGGAAGTGTTGCGTTTCAGGAGCGGTGTCGTTAGCTGGGGCGGACTCAGGCCTGTGGGCAGTGGATGGTGGCAATAAGAGAGTGTGCTCTGGACTCCTTTACCACAGCAAAAGTGATCTCATCCCTGCTAAAGTCGGCTCCATTTCAGTGAAGACCCGACCGTCAAAGAGAGGTAATCTCCATGTTGCTTCATTTAACATAAAACCGTCTTCATTTCATTTTCCCTCCTTTACCAAGTCCCCTCTCTGCTCTCTATTTTCAGGAAGCACCGTCCCTTACTATGAGGTCAACTACGTCGGAGAATCCGGCTCAGCGCACTCTCTGTACGACATCGTGGTCATAGCAACGCCGCTGCATCAGGGAAAGTCTGACATCACGTTCTCGGGGTTCTCCCCTCCCATCCCAACTCACTACCCGGGTCTCTACCACCAGACGGTGGCCACCCTGGTGCACGGCACCCTGAACGTGTCCTACCTGGGGACTGCTGAGGCCGCCTCCGACTTCACCGTGTCCGAAATCCTCACGACTGACTCCAAGGGCTGTGCCATCAACAGCCTCAGCTCTCTGGACCCCGTGCACATCCCCGACGGCTACGAGCGACCCCCGGCGAGCCGCCCTAAAGTCTGGAAGGTGTTCTCCTCGGAATCGCTGACTCCGGAGCAGCTGCAGCGAATGTTTCTGTCCTACGACTCCGTGTCCGAGACCCCGTGGCTCGCCTACCCGTCTTACCGTCCGCCGCACCGGAAGACGCCGCCCTTCATTCTGCACAACCGTCTATACTACCTCAACGCAGTGGAGTGGGCGGCCAGCGCCATGGAAATGAGCGCCATCTCGGCCCGGAACGTGGCCCTGCTGGCTCATCACCGCTGGCACGAGCAGAACAGCAAGATCGACCAGGAGGACCTGCACACGCGACTCAGAGGAGAACTCTGAAAAATCAAATCAGGATAAATAACCAAACCTGTGATTTCAACCACAGGTTTGGTTTACAGATTACATGATCATGAAAAAAATATTTTTTCTTCATTAAAAAAAACACTTTCAACCATGCAACAGTTTATTTTTCTCTTTTTTTTGTTTACCTGGACAGAATTAGACAATATAAAAATTGTTCTAACATTTAAGCAAGATGCACTAAATGGTAGATCCTGAAGCTTCCCTCTTTCCCTTTGAGTCTTTGTCTGCATTCCACATGTCGTAAACCTAATTCAACATTTCAAGTTTGTCGTTATGGGTTTTTAGCTACATCTTTTTCCTGACTGGAAGATTTTTCTGATGGGTTTACTCGTCTTCCGTTAAGTCTCTACCTCCTCAACAAAGTGCTGCTGGCAAGTTCAGGCATCAAGCACCAAAGGTTGATAACATTTGGAGACTCCAGTGCCACCTATTTCAAGACAAACTGCAAAAATAATAGCTTTAGAAATTTGATTGTGCCTTAATGAAATCGGAGTTGGAGTAGTAAACATTTTGGAAATGATCTTCTGGTCCTTTTTGAGATTTTGTCTGAAAAGCCCAAGCACAGGACCAACTTGCTTTTTGTGCTTAATGTTTCTTTTTTTCTTAATTTCTTAAATAATAAGGATGGTTTAAATTTTGTGACTTATAGTCAGAACTCATGTTGGGAAAAGATACTTGACTTGTCATCTACTTCCAGGTTCTTTTGTACTTTTGGACAGAAATTGTAGTGGGGGGGGGGGAGAAATCTCTCCTTAGGCACTTTTAGATGATTTTCTCTCTGGAGTTTTACAGAAAGTGGCACTTTGACTAGGTTTCAGTTTTACACACTGTTTTCCAAATAAATTTCATGTTAAACCACACTGAAAAGTCCCAAACGGTACTGTAGATTTTGAAATGCGATTACAATCATAATAAATTAATGAGACCTTTTCTGCTTTGTGTTCTGATTCTTGTTTTTCTGCAAACCTTCTGGACAAACTTTAATCTCTGAGCTAAAGAAATATGAAATGGTTTCTATGCGCATTCTTGAATAGTAAAGTAGAAAGAAGAAATAATACAAAACCAGATACAACAAAAAAATTCAACCATTGGGATAAAAATCAAGGTTGGGATTTTATCCTGGGAACATATTTTTCAGACAAAAATCTTTGTGTTTTGATGTTCATCACCACAGTTTATTAAATGAATCCACTGACAGAGCTAACTCTGCCACTAATCTTTCTAAGACAAGGTTTTCCTGAGAATCCGTCATGTGGGCTATTGCTATTACAATTTTAATTTATTTTTATGCAAACTAAATTTGAGGTATTGTAATAAATCAATTTGAACTGAAACTAGACCAAATTCAATTCATTCTGATTTCCCATTTGAACCCATTTCTCTCAGGCAGTTCCTTTCATATTTGTTGCAAATTAAATGGAGATAAATGTAAATGATCTAATTTTAAAATGAGATAAAAATAAGAGGTCTGGAAAATGGACAAAATAAACGCTCAACTGCTATGGATGAAAAGATCCCTAAAAACTAACGTTAGGATGTAAATTTCTCTTTCATAAATTAACTCTTTAAAATCAACCCACTTTTTATAGAAAAAAATAGAAAGGATATTTCTGTTTTACCAGAGACTACTAAAGTTGGGCTGAAACAAATATGGAAGAAAAAAAAATCAAATTTTTAAACAAAATCTTAAATTATTGATAGAACCGATAATGAAGGGAAGCAAAACAATATGGCGGTCCATTTTTTGTCTTCAAAGCTCAAGCTCTGTGACAGGTATTAGAGTCTTAAATCCATAACATGGGCTTATCAATTTTATTACAATTTCAATGTTGAAAATAAACCTTTTATCCCAATAATAATATCTCCATCTCTGATACTCTGTTGGATAAATTGGGGAATTGTTGCATCGACAAACATTGTGACCCATCCTTCATGAGCCAAGTGTGTTCTGTGAAGTCACAGTTTCCATTTGACAAAGCCAACAAGCTTTGTTTTCAGCCTTTATAACATGGAGTTCCTTTGTTTTCCTGTTCATCTCACTTCCCAAATAAAGCCCCATGTGACCCTGGGAGCCAACAATGGCTGGCTTTGACAAAGGGAATAAGGACACGTCTGTTTGGTGACAGAAGCTGCCCTCTCAGGTAGGGAAGGACAATGGTACCAGAGCCGCCTGTGAATGCAAAACATGTGATGTGACTGAAGATTTATATAAGGGCCCCAAACAGGGCAGTTTAGATATTCTGAATCCTGCACAAACTGGACCAGCAGCCAACATGAGATTTCTGGTGCCGCTTTATGTCGTCCTTGCTGTGGCAGCGTTTCACTCTGGTGAGAGTCAGAGATATTGAAAAACAAAAAAAGACCCCTCCAAAAACAGTTAACGTTAGATGTCTGGTCTTTTTTCTTTCTTTTTTTTAAAGTAAAATCAAAAGTTGAGGATTACTAAACTTCATTGAAGTTAGCTTTCTAGATTCTTTTTAGATGCACAATCAGGCTTTTCTTTGCTGATTTCCAACTTTACATTATGTGTCTTAAACTTGAATATGTGATACAAATATCTGATATTTGTATCACATATTTTGCAGCTTCTTTGATGAAGGTGATTTGCATCCAGTGGACAGTAAAGAAATGACAGACTTATTCAAAAGTGCTTCAAACATTATGCTGTTGGGTCTTTCCTTTCCAAACTGAAACTTGCAGTAGTTCTTAGATTTGATGCATGAACTGTGTCTCAGAAATTACATTTTTGGGTTTTGCTAAAAATTATTTTTCATCATTTTACATATTTATCATTGCTTCTAGCCCTCTCAGCATCTCTGGAGTCAGCAGAGAAAGAGGAAGAAGTTACTCAGTATGGTGAGTAGAAGTTGATTCATTAAAACAGGAATGATGGACCATGTCACAAGCTGACAGAAATGCCTTAACCACGCTTTTTCTGTGCAGACGGGCTGACTCAGCTGCAGAAAATAGGTAATATACCAACTGCTTTTTTTCGTTTTTCAGAATAATAATTTTGATAGATTTCAAAAATATGGGCTCACCCCAAAATGATTAAGTGATAAATCTGAATCTAATCTTGGTATTTTTAGTGTCTCTGTCAGAATGTCGATATTTCCCGTCTTTTCTTACTTGCATGGTTTCGTTTTCTCAGACCAGATGGAGTTTGAAGCTGCTCAAAAAGCTGAAGCAGGGCGGATGAACAGTAAGTTCAAATCGGACAATAAAATGGTTTAAAAGAAAGCAGGTATGTAAAAAAAAATTTGTTTTGTTTTGTTTTTTCAAGTTACAGAGGAGCAGAGTGAAGATAGCCGCTTCCTTGGTAAGAATAAAACAAGAAATCATGTTTTCCCACAAATGAGTCCGGCTGATTATTTGGTAAAAGCAGCTTTTTAACTTCACAGAGGCTGATAAAGATGGATCTGGTGAGTTCTAGTCCTTTACATGATAATTCATGTTCCCCCACATGAAGCTAAAGTTTCCTTTATAAATGTTTTAACAGTAGAGGAACATGTTGAAGATGAAGCTGAAGATGAAAGCAAAGGTTTGTCAGTAACATGTTACAATGTTTTACAGATTTTATAGGTTACCATGGAAATACACGTTTTTTGTATTTTTTTGTATCAGTATCAACTTTTGTCCTGACAATACTTAACAATTTTTAATTGCATCAATTTTTACCGACTTAGTTTTTCCTCCCACCTTCTTATATTTGCACGTTAGATTTTTACAAATCCCAGAGAGTCAAAACTGACCAACATCAATCGATTCTGATCATTTTTGAAACTCACAAAAATAATCACTTGAAGATTGGTTTGCATATTTAGAGATTTGGGTAAGCAAATATCAAAAAAGAAAAAAAAAAGTGGAATTTGCAGTTAGCAGCCAAAGTTACACAAAAGTGACATTTATAAAATAAACAAAAAACAAGCAAAAAGTGTTAAGGGATCCAGGAGGCTTGGCCGTGTTTAATATTGTCTAACTATACCACTGTTTCCCTGCAGAGGGCGCAGCAGAGTCCAATGGTGCCGCAGAGGAAGGTGACGCAGGTTTGTAGTTCAGCCTGTAGGTGGCAGTAAAACACAACTTGAAAAAGTTGTGTTTTGGTGAAAGTGCGTCAAGTCTAAATGGCTGCATTTATGAACCTTTTTCTACCCAGAGTCAGAGTCAGAGTCAGAGTCCTCTGAGGACACAAATAGTGAGTGTGAAAAAAATAAATAAAAACAATTCAAGGGTTAATTTATGCTCTCCTGATAATGCTTATGTTTATGACTGTTTGTTTTGTTGTTGTTTTTTTATCAGAAAGGCAAAGGAGAGGTGAGGTTTTTTGTGCTGTTATTGTTCTTTTCAAAATTAATGAATTTGTTGTAAGAATAATACGTCTAACAAATAAAAATCTTTTTCTAGAATACCCAGAGACATCGACACTGAACTGTGTGGTACGTGAAAACACAGACAATCCCTTCTGAGACCCACTACCTGCTTTAAAAACAGTTTTTTTCTCTTTCCCTTTGCAGCTGAAGGAAACACCCAAGACCGAGGTGAAAAACTTAAGTAACAATTTAATGTAATATTGCACAAATGCGGCACAGGTATTTATAACTGCCCAGATTCAGACAGTAAAAGCTCAGATCAGAAATAGTGTTTAACATTCTTTGAGGCCGACTCAAAACTACCTGCAGAGGTGAGATGTGGTGAAATGTTTGGAGTTTAAATTGTGGGTTATGCAATAAACCAGACGGAGAAAAACAGAGCCTGGTCACAACCAGTCTGGGCTCGACTTTTTATAACAGTGTCACAAACTTTTAATGTGGAAGAAAGTCTGCAATAAAAACAAAAAAAAGGTTTGACCACTATAGGCTGAGCTGCCCGCAAGAAACAGTTGTTTACTTTAAAGGTGTAATTATGTCTCCACGGATACAAGCTCCTTTGACCTAAAAAAAAAAAAAAAAAATAAGATGTTTATTTTGACAGTTCTCTTAGTGTGTGAGTAAATCTGGGACATGAATCCAGGACACTCAGAGACATCTGTCCCCAGGTACTTACTGTGCTTGATTTATACAGTTTCATCTGCCTCTGGTTATTTTAGGAACAAGGATCTTCTGAAAAATGTTGGGGAAATAAACCGATTTTGGTTTAGGTTTGCTTTTGGAACAGTGAGGGAATTATTGGCCGTGGTTAGAAACTCATTTTGCAGCAAACCCAAACCGGCAGGGAATATTGCAGACCAAAATCCACCACTTTCAGAGAGAAACATTGCCGCAGTCATAACTCATCTTCCTCCCCTCCGGAGTTGCGAGACATAAAAACCCAGGAGGAGTGTGATTCATTAATCCGAAGCCATGGAAAACTACTGCATTGTGGTGTTTTTAAAAGCTGGCGTAAAGGAATTCTGTCTGTTCCTGCCTCACAGATGTATGACTGAGAAATCCCTGCTACACGTGGGCCCCAGTGCTTACTCATCGCCACCCCGGAGCGCCACCCAGCTTTCCATCAACAAAAGGGAAGACCATCCCACCTATCCTTTTGTTTTCCTTCACCGTCACAGGCCAAAACAGGGAACAAGAATTTTTGAAATGACGAGTTTCGGACAGAGTATTTTTACCATTTTTATTGATTTTTCCATCCACAATTGTGGAGCAAAAAAATGATGTGCATTTTAAAATAAAAAATAATCTTTGGTACCTAAAAAAAAAAAGAAATAAAAATAAGGCAACTACAGCATCTATAGGTCTGAAATGCATTTAGTATTGCAGTCAAGTGACCACATGCAACACACTGTATATTTGCCCCCATTCTGAAGAAAAGCAGGCCAACTCTGTGCCAATCGAACCAGTTCACTTCCAGTTTTAAAACTTGTGTACAGCTAAAATATCCTGTCTCAGAAGGTGCAAACGGTACAGAAAACATACTGAAAGTAGCAATTACAAGGTGATCTAGAAAATACCAGGCAAGAGCAGGCCTAAAGCATTAACCATCAAGGATGATGCAATCAAGTTTCAACAGGAGACTTAAGGACTCGTTTGGGAATACATTATACGCGCTGGTGGACATTCTGTTACATCCTAAAACTGAGGCGAACAATTTCAGGCTGTTTGTGCATGTGGCTTTGTTTTCTTTTGTTCAAAAAGAAAAAAAGACCCTTTAATGTATACAGTATTTTCCATATTAATCTGCAAGTGGTCATCCAGTGTATACAATTACATCTTACACTGTAATAAGAGTCTGGAGAATAAAACATTTTAACCAACTTTAGCTTAACTTGTTTTTGATTCTTTTATGAGAACAAATGCAACATACGGATTCAGGGCATATAACAAAGTCAGATGCAAAATATGAAAATTATTAAATACTCTGGAGCAAAGAGACATACAGCAATGCATCTCATTCTTAATCCTAAGGTACAGCTCTTGCAGCTACATTACTTTCAGCATGTGTTATACTTTAAATTACAGGTGTGATAGGTTTATTACTGCATTTCCAATACTGTCAAAACAAAAACAAAAAAAACAAGATGGTTGTATTTACATCACTGGAAAAGTAAAAAACAGAAAAGAATTAAAAAGCATCAAGAATTTACAGAAATGATGAGATATGAAAAAGATTTCTCATAACAGAGAGGAACAAATAGCAAAAGCTAAGTTGAATATGAACCACAGGCACATATTGTAAGTCCTTTTCAAATTTTTTTCCTTTCGTCGGCCTGAGGTAAGCGATATTCAAATCTGAAAGATGCCGTAGATGAAGAGGGCCATGATGGCGGCGCTGATCAGGCCAGAGATGGGAACAGTCACAAACCACGCCATAAAGATGTTTCTGAACAGGCGCCAGTCCACAGCCTTCCTCGAACGCAGCCATCCTACTGCCACCACCGACCCCACCTGCAAGCAAAGCGGTCATTGATCTCTTGGATGAGTCATTTGTAAAACTTTGTCTTGCAAATGTTTTAATGCTCCACGAGTAAAAAGAAAAATGGATGGTTGTGTGCATTTGCATTCTGCCACCAACTTTTACTGCAATTATTGTTGTTACAAAAATGATAGTTAAGGTCCAGACTGGACAGAGTTCATTAGTGGAAATGAATTTTGAAGTCTCTCCAAACACATGTTGATAAATCACGCAACACATTGATGTTTTATTATTATAATGTGTTAAAGTCCGAGAACTATGAACACTTGTAAAGCATCACATTACTCAGGAGGAACTTTGTCCATATTAGGTTCAAGTGACAGACTGCCTACTTTAGTCTCCGTCATACTAAACAGCCTCCCTATGTCTCAGTCAAATTCACAGACCACAGAGTTTGACTAGCCTACCTTGCAATGGGTGGTTGAGACAGGCAGGCCAATGTTAGAAGCAACCACGACAGTCAGGGCTGAGGCCAATTCAATGCTGAAACCACTGTAGGAAAAAAAGAAAAGAAAAACACTCAGGACTTAAGATGTGTCTGAGTGGCCTGCTAAATCCAGAACTCAGTAATGTCTGGAGAGGATGTGGTCTTCGGGGGTGATGTCTGCTTTCTGTACCTTGAAGGAGTGATAGGGGTGAGGTCCTTGCCCATAGTCTGGATCACCCTGCGACCCCACACCCACAGGCCGATGCAGATGCCAGCGCCGCCGTACAACAGAAGCCAAATGGGTGTCGGTGCATTAGAGGTCACACTGCTCGTTGTGTAAACCAACCACAAAGCTACCAAAGGTCCAATGGCATTGCTGCAGGGGAAGCAAAGAGGTTATTCACACACTGGACAAAAAGTTAGAGCAAGTTAAAATGTCACCAGCAACCTGTTTGTATCTTATCGGTACAACATGACCTTCGCTGTACAGAGTCCTTACCTCACGTCATTTCCACCATGGGCGAAAGATCCGAAGCAAGCTGTGAGGATTTGGAGGAACTGAAACAGAGTGGAGACTTCAGGCTTGTCTTCTTCGTGCCTGTCATCCAGAGAGCTGTGGCTGCTGCCCGCATCCTCGTTTCCTATTTCTAGTGTCACGTCGCCTTCGCCCAGACCTTCAGGAGTTGTGCTCTCTGCTACAGCGTTGCAGTAGCTGGTGTAACTGTCCATGCGCACACGCTTCTTTTCCTGACCGCCGGACCCCGGGGCCTTGTCGCCGTCTTCACCGACGCGAGGGTCCGCCTCTTTGTGCCTGAAGTCACCGTGTAGACCGATGATAGCCATAGTGTATGAGGTGTAGCTGTTGTTTCTTCGGATGGGCCGGTCACCTGGCTCACCCATGCAGTCGCCAACCTTGGCCAGGTGGAGTTTGTGCAGCAAGTCTTTGTAGAGGCCGGAGTCCTTGTGGACAGTGTGGTACTGACTGTAACCATTGCTGGGGATCTGAGCCGGTCTGTTATTGAACTGAGCTTGGTTATTGAAGTGGACCTGGCTAGGAGAATTTGCAGAGCCGTTACTGTGCTGGTTGTTGAGCTGGAGCTGGTCGTTTGTTTGAGGAGCTTTTGGGGCTGCAGACATAAATAAATAAATACAGATGAAGTTTTTTATTCATTGCAAAATCAAAATCTTACCAACCATTTCTGGTCTAGTTTTCAGTGCAAATAGCTCAGTACACTTGAAATCTAAATCTGACAGTTTTAATGTATGACAACACCTAATCGCAACTAGATCATAAAAACGACAATCTTTGCAGCTGATGCCATTAATGAGGACTGACTCAGTGCTGGCTGTTTTAGTATCAGTGTTCATATCTGAGAAAAAGAAAACACGAAGACTAACAAACACCAGAGATTAGGGCTGGGCAATAAATCAATAATTTATACTGCAATAGACACTTTACCAATATCAATATAATATGGCCATATTTTGAGGAATGTAGGCAGAGGAAAGGATTCAGCTGCTCAACCTCCCACAACCAGTTAAGCAAGATTGGTTCTAAGAAATCAACATGTGGGTTATCTAGCAACATGTTGAGTAACTTGTGCAGCAGCAGTTTAAGGTTTCGTAACTGTATCTCATAACAGCTCAAAAATCATGAAAAAACTGAGTAAAAAAAAAAAAAAGGAAGTACATTACAGTTTCGCAATAATTTAGATATTCAACACAAAACTTCTATGAAACGCCTATATTGTGAAAAGCATTGTTTAGATATACTGTCCAGCCCTGGCAGAAAATGAAAGGTCTAAATCATTATCTCTTACCATTCGTATTGCAGTCATCCGTCTCATCACAATCCCCGATGTTGAAAGCAACCTTGCGCTCCTTATTAGTTTCCCCCTCCTCAGACTCTCCAATGTCAAACGCGACCCTCCGCTCCTCAGGGACCGACTGAGGTTCAGAGGAGTTTTGAGTGACAGCTGGCACAGCAGGTGTAGACGTCTCATTGGCAGTCTGCTTCAGGATAGGACAGTGGGCCTCTTTGAGCTCTCTCTTTTCCATCAGGGGGCTCTCTGAGGGGCTGGAAGACTTGATATCTCCTGGCAGGACAGACATCAAGGTGAGATCGTACAAGTACACCAACCAGCTGAGATATCCAAACAGAGACGCTGTTTTCCTTTTACCTAATCTGTGAAATTCTGTAAGACTTGTGTAGTTACAGAGTCAAAGGACTATTGTCCTACAAATGTAATGTTACCCAAGTTTAAAGGCGAGTCTTTGTTCACAGGATCAGATAAATGGATTAAATGGACCATATTTACATTACTGCCAAGAGGTTACCTAATCACAGAACAGTAAACACAACATGAGGCTCACATGAATCGACATTTCATGCTTCCAAGAAGAAAGAAATTCCACTTAATGTTTTCTGTAATAAACACGCTGGAGTAAGCAGACCAGGAAGTAACCTTACACTATTCAGAAACCTCTAGGTCAGAGCTACAGTCACCTCCCACATTTTTCTTTTTTAACCCATCCATGCGAACACCTCAAGTCAATCCAGGCTTATTTTAGTCGGAGAGTTAAAAACCAATTAGAGGATCACTTTGACCCAATTAAACGACTTGTAAGGTGGCGCTCACCCAGAAAGGGCGCATTATCAGGTAAACCCAATGATCCACAAGACCTACATAACTACTTTAAACCTTTTGAGAGCTTTGTGTTGTCACATCTTTTGAAGTCATGTGACAAAGAAGGATACAACCAAATCAGTGTACAGAGAATAAAAGCACTGTTTAGGATTTAAAGAGGTTAACAAAATGTTCTGCCCTAAAACCAGAACTCTTGATTTATTGGAAGCGGGAGATAAAAAATTAATCCAGGATTATGAGGCATAAATAGGTGACAATGCTTTCAGGTGACTCATCTCTGTGAATCCACGGGTAAAATATATCCCTTAGATCCATTTGGATTATGCGAGCTCTCAACGTGACTAAGCTGTAGTTAAATGAGAAGCAATTGTTCACTGGCGGCAAAAGTCACTTCAGAAATCAAACACACAAAAAAAGAAAACATAACTTGGACTTACGTTCGATCTTCTTCTTGAGGCGAGGGCAGACAATAAACCAGACCACAATGGCAGTCAGCAGAGCACAGGCCAATGAGATGAGCAGGATGCCCCACCAAGGGACTTTGTCAATTCCCAGCTCTGAGAGATCACCAGGGTCCACACAAAGAAACACCAGAAAGGCAAATAGAAACAGAACATTTTATAAGACAAGGCAGCAGAGGCTACCTTTATAAAAGAATAATACTGAAAATAAACCATGGATTACAGGAGACATTTGAGACGTAAGACTAGTGATCTTGTGTCTTATAGAAGCAGCATATGCAGTCGCCTGACTGCACTGCATCACTGGGGCACATGGGTATTAATGGAAAGGACATGTACCCCTGTATGCAAACGCTTATGCAACACCCAACAGGTGAGAGAGCACAAATGTCAACATGACCCCTAAGAGCCCAGCCAACAAATGCACACGGACGAGTTCCTCAAAAGGAAAGAAAAGTAGAAAAAGGGAGGCGGGTGAAATTGCACACTGCAACTTTTCACCGTAGTGGGGGTAACCTCCTGCCAAGACTGCAGCAAAACTGGTGCAGCACAGTTCAAACACCTCATTTGAATTTCCCAGAGGAGGAAGCCATCTTTGTCTAACAAAGAGTTGGAGTTGACAGTGTTTACCTGTGAACAGAAACTGAAGACTACAAAACACACAGTCTGACTTGCTCTGTTAGGGTGACCTTGAATGTGCATATTTAAGTTGTTTTGGCATCAGAAGATAAACAAAAGGAAATGAGGGTGAAAGATGCATTATAAAAAAAATTGATCCACTGCTATGTTGAGGGCAGAGTTCACAGTGACAGCACACTCTCCTCACTGAGTCACACTGCAACACAGGACTGCAGCACCACTGATGTTTGTTCAGTTACGCAAGTAAGCACTCTCCCGTCAGGACGGGAAGACGACGACAAGGCTCCAGTAGTTCAGCTCCCTTAAGGGGAGGTGTGTCTGGGTGTGTACACTTATGTGCGAGGACACAGAAAAATTAAGTGAAGCTACGTCTACTACACTGGTTACCACTTCCACATAAAAGAAAAGAGCACATTATATAACAGGAAGTGAAATTTAACCATGTCTGTCTCAAACCCTTTTCCTGGAACCTCAATACTCTGTGGCCTACAAAGCACAATGACATGGTCTGTTTTCCCTCCCCTGGTGCCACATGTGCAAGTTAACACCCACTTCAATAACAGAGGACCACTAAAACTTCCCCTTTATGACTCACTCGCATATAAAGTTTTTAGTTGTGCAATTATATATTTAACTCAGACCCAAGGAGCTTGTTTTTTGATTGGAGTTAAAACATCGTACTCTAAATGAAGTCGGTGTGCAGCGTTAACCACAGGCTGCTTAGATGCGTCAACTTTTAGAAAGTCAATGAAAAGGGAAGAGAAAAAAAAAGTTCCCTCATTTTTCCCCTCAAGATTTAAAGTAATAAAGAAGTGCCAGTGACTGGCTCTATAAATCAACCTCAATGCTCTTTCCCAGTGCACAGGCCTTCATGTATTAGATGAATCTTTGCTCCAACACAATTGATTTCATCACATCCTCAGCATGCAGAAGCCTGTTAGTCAGGCAGTTAAGTAATCTAAAACATATAGGTCACTGAGTTGTGAAGTTCAAGTTTAAGAACCTGTTATCTCACCCAGTCAACCAGCTTTCATTTTGTACTGCTACTCATCCAGATGAACAAAATACTTATTTCCCCTTGCTTACAAGAAGGAAAAAAATAATTGTATTTCAGGTCACAAAAACCAAAGGCAATCAAAATGGAGAAGCAAAAGGACACCCACCCGTAACACTAACTGCCTTAATGAAAATCACAGTAGGGAATCTACAAGTGTCTAAAATCTAAATCTTTAAAAGCAATTAGACCCTTGTATCTTTGTTTGGAGTGTGTTTTGTGCAAATAAGCTATTTGGTACTGAAATATACGATGTAGTGAGACTCAGTTATCAGCAAATTACTGATAACCGATAATGTGGAGTAATAATGGTGATCATTGGTTGTCCCCAGGTCTACACTAAAATGTCCAAAGACCAAAAATGTCTGAGAAAAATAAGAAAAAATTCAAGTAATTTGATGTCTGCATCAGTTGGAAGTTTACCCTACTAACACTAATGCTTATGTGACATTTGCTTAAGAGGTATAAACAGGCAGATCATTTGATACTGGACAAGACTGCAGAGGAGCTAAAGCAGTTGAGTGATTTATGAGGGGAGAAGATCTCAACTAACACAGTCATCTATCTGTAATGGATAATCAGATGAAATTTAAAGTCCTGGCTTCATACTGCATTCAGTTTTTCGTTTGCCAACATAAGCTCTCTCAAATGGCAGTTTATAAACTGAGAGCAGGAATATGCTGCAGACAGCCCGGTTTCCATTCACTCCACTGTGCTAACATGTTGATTCGGGGAGTCGAGTCTTGTTGCAGGACACACTGTACTCTGTTCGTTGCAGATACTGATGCAGCTGCTGCACTAGAGCACACAGATCAGCAAAAATACGAGTTTGGCTTATTCCAGAGTAAAGCCAATTACAAAAGTGTTGCTACTGGATTAAATGTGTATAATTATCTGATTTCTAAAATATCCTATTTAGCTGTAATATATGCTTTTTTTCTCAAAAGGTTATTCTTGTTCATGTTGTGACTGTCTATAATAATGTATGAATGCCTAATGTGAATCTAACCACTGTTCGTAATCCTCATCTAATGTGATTAACACGGGGCAGCTTGTTAAGATCTCTAAGGGAAGTCTCACACCTTTTCATGCAAGGTACGCATTTACTGGTCCTCACGTATATTGTGGTGGGTTCCGATGGGAAGGACCTTACACAACTTTACAGAATGACTGTCTAAGCCAGGTTAGCTATGCTGGAAGTGCAAGTGATCTCCTCTGAATGCGCCGATGTGCATGCACATCTGCACACCAAATGTGGTCAAACTCTGGCCTGTAGCCGTCATTTAAAGGCCCAGGCCAGCTAACATCTTGAACTTTTTGGTCCTGCAGAGAGAAGAAAACAAAAGGAGCAAAAGCACCTCATTTAATAAAATGCTTCCAGAAGGTCAAGACAACTAACAATTATCAAGAACATTACCATTACAACAAGATGCACAAGAAAAATCACAACCACTTCATCTTTACTTCTCTGAAGTCTGAAGATGCTCAGAGTTAATTCTAGTTTCCATTCCCTTGTTGTGCTCCACTCTTAAACTTCATTCCAGCTATGACCCACACAGAACCACAAACAAGAGGGCCTCAAAAACATGTTAAAATAAACACGCCTTCTGTGAAAGTGGTAAACAGTCTGGTTCTGCCTGGAATATATGCGTGGGCATCCGGCTGTCTGAGGGAGCCGTTTATTTTAGGTTTTGGCTGCTGGCAGTCACGTAGAGAAAAACGAGACAATGATACTCACCCGGCGCTCCAGTGTACAGGATGGAGAACAGGTTGACCCCCATGGTCACGGCATAGAAGACAGGCAGGGCTTTCAGGCCGTTAGGCACAGGGTCTTTCTGTGGATAGGAAACAAAATAATTCAGATTTACAAGTTCTACCGTATTGAAACAGCTACAAGGTCATAAATTTAATGTGGTGGACATATAGACAGGACAGCATTTCCATGCTGTGAAACAAAAACGTCAAGTTCCTAGCTTAGAAAAATCAACTCATTTGGAGCAATCTTCATACCTTTTGCAAGATGAACATGCGCACAAAGTAGAAAACCACAGCAGACATTATTCCAGACAGAAGGGGACTCAGGAACCAGGAAGCAACTGAAAACAGAAACTCTGATTCAACATCAAATATGACCATTGTTTTCTTTTTACTTTACAACTCCAAAATTTCTTGCAATATACAGAAGTTTTCATAACAGTTACTATAGATTTTGACCTACTATCACTAAAGTCCAGCCAAGCCTCAAATATATACATTTTAATAGTTTATAACATAACAAAAACATTCCCATTGTAACTGCATAAAGATTAAATGAATTATTTTTTCCTCAAACCATGGTTTAAAAATAAATTAATTCCAGCTTTTCCTGAATTGCTTGGAGAGAATGTAAATCACACTGTCATGTCTACAGTTTACACGTTATGTGTATTTACATAAGATATTTGAAGCGTAAATACAAGTTATAGTAAATTGAGAACAAGTAAAATGTCTACCTTACCTATACGAAGCAGCTCAAGCCACTTGACTCCTTGATGACCTTTGGCAACCAACGAAAAGCCAATTGTAGCGCCAACAATGCAGTGTGTTCCAGAAATGGGGAGCTTAAGGAAAGAGGCAGCCAGCTGCCATACAGCAGAACCTATAAAGAAAGAAAACAGATTAAAAGACAAACTAAAAAAAAAAATCAACTGCTTTTAAGCTCTATATGCTTTATTCGCCCAAAAGTGAATTCTAAACTATGTACAGGTTACTTACCAACCATGGCACTGACAGATCCAGCCATGAGCACATGCTCAGAGCCATTGTACATGCCCACGTCAATGATACCCTTGCGGATGGTTTCACTCACTTTTGCCCCGAGAAGGACAGAACCCAGAGTCTCAAACACCGTAGCCAGAATGCAGGCCTGTCGCAGGGTCACAACCCCAGATCCAACAGCTGTGCCAAATGAGTTTGCCACATCATTCGCACCCACGGAAAAGGCCAAAACGAATGCGATGATGAAGCCAACAATCAGCAGCCACATGTAGTCTGTCAAAGCAGTGTCTGTCACTGCTGCTGCAGTCGTAGCCAAAATAACCGCAGCTGTAGTTGGTGAAACCATGATTGTAGTCTGTTTTGGAATTACTTCACAATTTTAAGGGAAATTAATGTAAAAAACTATTTCGATAAGGCTACTTTTAAACAGCAGCCAATAAATTTAAGAGGTATTATGTAAATAATAATAAATAAATAGCTTTTCTATAAGCAGAGTTACTGAGATTCAGCAGTGCAAACTTGTAAAAATCTGGGACTGACCAGAAATTAATTAAAGTAAACTAGAGGTATAACAAGAAGATTTATTGCTATCCAGTAATTATACTAGATTTTTTGCTGCTGTTGTGGTGCTTGGTTATCAAGCAGAGGGTGCAACCAGCCATTGTGCAACTGTGACTGCAGGTAGGCAGGGGAACATTCTGAAAAGAGAAAACAGAAAAAAGAAAACCTTTAATCTCTATGGACAGTCACCAAAACAATAATTAAATTGACAAAAGCCTCTTTTTACGTGGCATATGACGGCATGAAAATCCAGAAGCCACTGCCTATACCGGAAGATCGTCAGCTGCGTGCTTTCCAGAAAACTAAAAGGGAAGCCATATTGAGGAAATGGCGCACGAAGAGTCTCCTATCAATAACGACCTCTGGTATATCAGTCGACACAAACATTTTGTTTACATCTGCCTGATAAGAGGAATCGCATTAATTAAAGAAATGTAGACTTAAAAGGCGTATTTATCTTAAGTGGAGGCAAGCTTGTACTACGTGTGCACGTGTCGTCACTCATTCACTAAGCAAGGAACACGAGCTCCTTCTGTACGTGCGGCTCAGACTGTCTAGACAACACAGAAGCAATGAGATACAGTGTTGTCTTTAATTCATCTTTGTGGCCGCCATACTCGCTGTTGTGGGCGAAATATATTTTATATAAGTTATGTTTGCAGAGCTTTTTCCTTTTTTCTTACTAGGGGATGCAACCGGATGTGAGTCGGTACAGACTCCTCCAATTGCAGATGCGGTACCTTCATCGTCTAAGTGGATCTTCTGCGTCTTGACCCAGTTTAGTTTTCATCCAATAAATAGAACGTTTTAATGTATATTAATAATGTTGGTGTCAAGGACGACCACCTTTTTCTAAACAAAAAAAATGTTCGCATATGACAAGTAAAGGGAACACGCCCCATATCCTATTTTTGGCAACAACCGTAATTTAGTTAAAGCTTAGGAATATTTACTTCGTAATAAGTGAATCGGTTTACTATTAACAGCTCACTTGATGTTTGTGATAACATTGTTCGAGCTGCCATTAGCTATAGGCTAACATCGGCAGTTGTTACACAGCCTTAAAATACAGTATCATGCCTCTAAGCCAAAAAAAGAGGGCTCAAAGTGCTGATGGAGATATTAAAGTTGTAAACTTACCACACGTTACGATAGTCGGTCCAGAAGAAAATACTTCCTTTTAGCCGGTAAGCTAATTAGCGCGCGCGCTCACAAACGGCTCTCTGCAATAGCGCGCGCGAAATAAGGACAAATTAAACAAATTTTTAAAAAAAATATCCCTTCAAAAGCTGTCTACACTGAAATGGCCTCAAAAAATATATATTTACGACAACACCTGTATCGGAAAAAAGAACGCTTTTAAAGTTCCAGAAAGGTCTCCGTTTGAATGGAGGCTTCTCTACCGCATGTATTAAACTTGCTCGTGCCGGTTCTGAGAGACAACGGGGGTTCCTTTTTTATTGGATACACCCTTTCTGGAAGCCCCGCCCCTTCCAGCTCCTCCTTCACGTGATCGGCGCATGTAACCCTCCCCTCCCCCGGTAAAGGAGTCCATTCTTCTGATGCAACACAAACAGGGATGGGTCGGATTTCTTGGGAAAGGTTTTTTTTTTTTTTTTGGAAAAGTAAACTAAAACCATAGCATACTGTCAGACTTTACATTGTTCTTACACGAAGCGGAGCAGTAATCCTATGAATAAGCTACTACACTTTTCAACACTGTGGTTACAATTTACACCGTGAATTCGATTTCCATTTAAATACATTTATAGATTCAAAGTCAGTTACATGATCCCCGTTATTAAACAATGTAGTCAAGTTCAGTTTATTATTTTAAATGAAAAAAAAAGGGTTCCTGTCTAATTTAACTCAGGAAGTTGCATCAAGACACTTCTTCTGGAACAAGAATGTAGCAACAGCAGTCGATTTAATTAAATTAACTTTGCAGCAATACCTCAATCTGAGACAAAATGTGGGGAGAGCAGAGAGAAAAACTCCCCCAGCATAATCTGGCTCTGTGTGAGCAGCCATCTGATATGACTGGATGTTTGAAAAGATAGATAAAAACAACCAAAAGGAAAAAAAAGAGACCCACAGTACCCTGGTCCAACAGTACTTTCAGTATGAATGAGAAAGCAAAGAATTAATGGCTGCAAAAGAGTCTTTAGGAGCTTCATCTAAAAGGAACACAAGTAAGCATATCTGCTCCGAGAAAGTTTCAAATCGAAGAAAACAGAATGTTAGAAATATAATTAACAAAAAACAAGTATTATTTGTCTTTCATGCAGAGTAAGCTGACATATTTGTCGATCAGTTATTCAAAATCAAAATCCCATTAATACCCCACAGGAAAAAAAATTAAAAAAATATTTCATGTTAAAAATTAAGGAATAATCAAAAATGATAGTGAAGTAAGCAAAAACATTTTAAGTAGACTAATTTGAAAGTTTTACAGTAGATTATATTACAATAAAAAGGATGAAACCATGTATGCAAAGAATGCTTATCTTTCTCTTATCTGCTTTTGACTTTATTTTTTGTTAGTGTAACCTTTTTACATTAGCTAAAATCACGCTTTGGGGTGTTTGTTTTTGTAAAGCACAATGAGAACCAGAATCTCCTTTGTAAATCATGGAATAAAGAGCAATGTGAAACTTTTAGCACTGAGAGTATAAAGTTTAAAATTGTTCACTATTTAACTTTTAACACAACTAGTCTACCAGTTAACCGAACAGCCATGAATTGATTCCTCAAAGAATGTGTTTTGTTTGACATAAACATGAGTCACCACCTCAAATTATTCTTTAGATAAACAACACTTTGGGGTGTTGTTGAAGGTGTCAGCTACAATGATGGTTGGCAGACAGTGTTTTGTCATAAATAGAGTCATGAAAGAAGAAAAAAACAAGCTTAATTGCGTTTACTGATTGGAAATTGTGGACTACTGTCAATTATTGTTTAGGTTTTATTTGGGAACAGTTACAAGTAGCTGGAAACATAAACAGGAAGAATAAACAATATGACTGGTGGTAAAAAATCTAGTTCTTTTGATATGACTCTAAAAGGAGGTGTATTTTGTATGATCACATATAGCAGCACAGATACTAGTTAATTAAAATTACCAAATACATTTCAAACTACACATCATTTTCAGGTCATATTTGCAATTTAGTAACATTTAGAGTTCATTTCAAATAATTTTTACTGATGACTATCTTCTTAAAATCTTGATTCTGCATGAGAACTTTTCTATGGGGTTCCTGCAAACATTAGGGCCTAAGACAAACTGTTCAGTGTGCTATACTTGGCTTAGCTTACAGTATCTAAAAAAAGTAAATATATATATTCAATTGAAAAACACATAAACAAATCTGTCAGAGCGTAATAATACTTTGTTGAAACTCATTTAAAGTTTTTCAGCCAGTCTTTTTTGGCTGACATTTATTAGTCTTGATCTTGATTTATTAGTATTTGAGCATTTTGTAAAAATTATTCAATTCCTTTTGCAATGGCATCTCTTGTAAGCAGTCGTCTTTTGGTGACCCCACAACGACTCTGTCAGATTTGGCTTTTGTCACTGGTGGGGCCATTCCCAGGCATTCATTTTCTTGCAGTTCATCCATTCTTTTTTCTTTATATTTTTTAGCTGAGATGTTCTGATGAAAACTGCCTGCTATTTGAAGTTGCTCAGTATTTCACACACTTTAACAAAAACATTGACCACCAGTATGCCATAGAGCACGTTGCGGCCACCGCTATGTTTTGTTTAGGTTGTGTCTTCTTTCGGTGATATTTACTTCTTTTTCTGCGCCAGACACCTTTTGGAAATCTAGCCCAAAGATCTCACTTTTGTTCCTTCAGAGCAGATCACATTGGCAGACCATATCTACCACATTGCACTGGACAATGTTAAGTTTAGTTTTTTTTTTTAGCAAAAAAAAAATACATATGGAAATACATATGGAAAAAAATACATATGGAAATATTATATATATGGAAATATTATATATTTCCATATGTCAAAACTTTAAGTTTTGACATATGGAAATATATAATATTATTGACACTTGTCTAACATAAAAAGTTTGACTAGTGTTAGAAATGTTAGAAATTCCAGCAGCTTTCACAGTTTTAATTACTTTTATATTTTTTTATCCCTTCAATTTAGGAACAAAGTTTCAGTTTTGTTATTTACCCAGTGTTTTTACCATTCCCTTCTGGGTACAATTGTACATACTGCATTCATATTACTGTTTTTTGTGCTCTCCTTCATACTGATATCTTTATATAGTTAGATAATTTTGAAAATGTATCTCCTCTTCATGAACTATTTTGGCAAAATAAAAAAATTCTACTAGAAAGTCTTGTTACAACAGTTGAATTTTATTTTAGCTTCCTATAAGATATGATGACATAAACCCAGGCAAACTAATTTATATAAGTATATTTTGAAAATTCTCAAAATGTGTTTTCAACTAAGTATGTAGTAGTGTCGGATGTGCTGTACACACTTCTGGAATCAGGTTGCTGCACCTTCTATGTTTTTTAAAAAAAAAGTCTCTTAATTGATTTTTGTCATTTGTTTTTTTGGTTGATTTGTTCAGTACATTTGTATGATGAAAGAAGAAATAAGTTTAGAAATTTCTGTAGTCTGTGTCATACAAATGCTAAAAGCGTAATTTACTTTTTTTATTTAATGCATGTTTTAGGTAATATTGATTTTCTTCTTTGTTTTTTAAAAGATTTCATAGAGAAATGTGTTCAACAAAAATGTTATGGTAAATAATTTTGGCAAAGCATTAAACAAATGACAAGTCTTCTGTAATGTAATTCTTAGAATCGCAGTATTTTTTTTCCTTCTGTTTTACCATGAACTGAAAAGTGTTCCTTTCCATGAAAAGTACTCATACTTTTTAGGAGTGTGGATTGGATTTTGTTATTGTTTTTAAATTTTTTTTAGTAATTTCAAATTCCATTGTAGCTGATTTGGACTTTATCTACTTGACCTCAGCATGTAATTGCATAGCTGAAGGAAAGTTATTCTACCAATTTGTCATCTGAAATTTCTTTCCCTACATCTTCTTCGGAATGTAGCCCTGCTCAGACTGGATGGAGGGCACATCTTCCCTACATCTTCACTGAAAAGTGTTCCTTTTCAGTTCATAGAATGTCTATCTGGGGGGGCAATCCCTGAAGAGCAGGTTTGAACACATCACATCCAGACTGGGGTTTCTGCAAAGTCACATAGACTAGAAAATCAAGTCCAGTACAGAAATACGATACAAAGTAGGTTGGGCTGATTATTGTAATGTTGGCAATGAAACACAATGTTCTCTGAGTCATACTGTAAACGTGTCAGCTGTTGTTCTGTCTTCGTCACATGTACAGCGTTTGCCAAATAATCCAAAGGTGTTTTAATGATTTAAGAAGGAAATCATTAAATTTGTGCCTCTGCACATAAAACTCTGGAGAATAGCCCATCACAGTCTGGTTTTCATAAAAATGGAAAAACAATGTCAGGACAAAGCAAAACAGGAAAACAGTCTGAGCCGGTGATGTTGGGCACATTACAGAAGACTTGTCACATATTGAAGTGCATCCAGCTGGAAATGATAACATTCACTCTAACAAAAGTTGTTTTCTTTGGTCTCTGCTGGTTTATATATGGTCAACAGAGATGCATTATGTCACATAAAAGCATTGCTCGATAGGTAGAACAAAATATACAAGGCTGATTTATTGTCAATGGAACAGAGGGCCCTTTGTGTTTGGGTTTAACTATTTGTCTGCTTTCCCCCATTGTTTATTGACATCACACTTTTGGGGATCAGGGCAGCTTTATCTATGCAAAAGTAAGGGTTATAATTGTAATTGTTTCCAAGCACCGGAATGACAAGAATGGCAATAACACATCAACTCTCCAATGTAACTTTTACGGTTTTATAGTGGCAATTCCCATAATCTCTAAAGATATAATTTGTGTGTTCTTCAGTTCCCACCTTTCCTCAACGTAGCAATTAACCGATTTGAGAAACCTTCTTGTTTACCTTGACCGGAGGTCAGTGAGAAAAGCAGACTTCATAAAAACAAGGACACAAATTCAAAACTGTGGTTCTTAACACTAACCTCACAGTCTTATGATGCTGAAATCCACCACAGCGTGAGTAACAAACACATGATCTCAAGCAACACTGTAGGGTCTAAATTCATTATTTTTCTGGCAACATGTCTTTTAGTGCAATAGTGATTCTTTGGAAAAAGGCAAGTTGTGTTTTAATTTAACCTAATTGTTTGTTGCATGAAATGATGAAGCTAATTTTGTAAGGATGCTTTACAAAATCATCATATCTCTCAAGCTTCTCAGCAGTTTTTCACATTCTAAATTCAAGATTTAAATGCATTTGAGAACATATTGTATGACAAAGCAACTAAGAGTGTAGGATAATTGCGAAGAGAAAAGGAAATACTTAAAGACAAAATGGAAAAGTGTGTTGTACATTTAAATCCCCCATATACTCTGATACACTGAATTAAAATCTAGTCACTTCCCAAGTAATCTGACTTATGAATAGAGTCCAGTCTCGTGATGTTTCTTTTCACATGGTGATAGCATCATGCTTTGGGGAAGCTTCAGCAGGATCAACAAAGTTGGTCAGAAATCATGGCAACATGGATGGCACAACAATCCAGGAAAAAAAAAAAAACAGAACTTGCTACAGGCAGCAAAATAATTGACTGGCTGAAGGTTTACCTTACAGCAGAACAACAATACGAAACACACAAAATAATAGTGGCAGACATTTGTGACCGTCTATTGGTTCAGCATACAGTTATTATTGCTGAGTAAATAATAAATTAAAATCTCAGAACTCCACATTTTATGACCCCAAATAGGTCCCTTACCTCAACTTTGTTAATCACTCTCTTAGAACAAAGCATATTTGCATGTTTAGAATGGTCCAATCAAAGTCCAGACATAAAACCAATTAAGAATCTGTTGCGAGACTTTGTTATGTTTCAATTTGCTGTTCCCAAATAAAATGTTAACCATTTAGCATGACAACAACCCTAAAGATATGGCCAGATGGCTTAGATCAAAGCATATTTTTGAAAAAGAATGACCCAATCAAATTCCAGACTTAAAACCAGCTGATAATTTTTGAAGCTTAATATTTGAAAATACCCTCCATCCAGTCTGAGCAGGGCTACATTATGAAGACGATGTAGGGAAAGAAATTTCAGATGGCAAATTGATAGAATAACTTTCCATCAGTTATGCAATTACGTGCTTCAGTAGGTCAAGGAGATAAAGTTCAGATCAGATACAATGGAATTTGAAATAACTAAAAAATTTTAAAAAACAAAAACAAATCCAACCCACACTCCTAAAAGGTATGAGTACTTTTCATGGGACTGTAAATGCAGAATATAGAGCCAATGTCAGTTCTTGAGTGGGAACAATGTAGTGTCGCTCATATACGACGACCTGAACTTTCTGGTGCAAGTTATCTACATTGCAAATTAATTTTTAACTTTAGAAATGCTCTCTGGTGAATCTCATTTACTGCATAAGTGAAACGGCGCCCCCTGGCGCATATTACGGCAACAACAATTGAATTGTTTCTCCTACCTTGCTGCTTTAGGTCAATTTTGAACAAATTATTATTATTATTATTATTATTATTATTATTATTATTATTATTTTTTTTATTTTTTTTTTTTATTTATTTATTTTTTTTTTACTAAAACAAAACACAAGGCTTTGAGTGTATACCTTGTCTTACATAAATAATGTAACCAAAGGTTAACTGTATCTTTTGTAGGAATATTTTCAGTTTAGGTATAAAAGGAGTTAACAGAGCTTGTTTATTAAATTGTAAATGAGAGGAGCTCTGTTAAATCTGATAAAGATTTTATATTATTGGTACTCATATTGAACAGGAGAAGTTAATTTGGGTATGTTTGTAATTTTGTAATGGGGTCAGACGGAGTTGAGGCCCCTGGTCTATATGTCTGTCATTCTGTTACCTTTCACTGATGAATCATGACTTGCAGAAATTATTTCCTGGTATCCAGTATAACATTTTGTTTATTCTTAAAGGGAGTGTTGTTATGATTACTACAATTAGGGAGGCTCAGACACTACATTTTTGGTCAGTACAGCGAGATCCTTGCAAAAGTGTTCACGCCCATCTCGCTTTTTCTTTTTTGACACGTTGCAACCACAAACATCTGTGTATTTTATTGGAACTATGTGTGGTATACCAACTCAGAAGAGTATATGTTTTTTTTGTGAGAAAAGACAATACAACATTTCTTATTTGCTATTAAAAATCAGGCAAGTGTGTGGAATGCATTTGCAAAATGAGCTGGAAATATTTGGGGTATGTCACTAGTGCAGCTTGGATGGAGAACATATTGCTCTTACAACAAATTCTCAGTTGGATTTTATTTTTCTCAGTTCTGACAGCAAAATGCTTTGATCTAAACCACCTTTCAATATTCCCAGTCAATATGCTACTAAAAGACAAACCACTGCCCCAGTCTCGTCTTTGGCAGTCACTAAACAGATTTTCTTTCAGGATTTGTCTTCTGATCACTTCTGGTCACTTTCCTAGTCTCTGCTGAAGAAAATCACCCCCACAGCTTGATGCTGCTACAAACATGGTGGCGTGATGGCAAGAAGGATGTGAAGGACAGATTTATGTCTAAAATTTTTACTATTTCAAATTTTTTTCTCCCACCTGAGCCGTGGACCTGCACAGTTCCCATGTAACTCAAGGCAGCTCTTCTGCTCTAACTCTGGATTATATCAAGGAGTTGGAGGCCAGACTTCAAATAGTGGATTTGTCTGCCACACTTTTTAGCCTCTACTGTGCCTCTGATGACCAGATTCGGTTCTACACCAAATTTCCATCTGAATGTGTGTTCCGGATCTTCTGTGAGTCCATTGCACCCTCTGCATCACGCCTGGTGTACTGGACCAGAGCACAGAAACTTGGAGAGGAAACATGTGCTGAAGCCAGCCCTGCCCGCTGCATGCCTCTGATTGATGAGTTTCTGATGTACTCATTCAGGGTTGCAGTGGGCATGAAGGAGCAGCTCATTGCTGACATGTTTCAAGTCAGCATAGCTACTGTCAGCTGGGTGACCATCACCTGGGCCAACTACCTCTTCATTGTGTTCTCTTCCATCAACCTGTGGATTAGTCGTGAGAAGGTAAAAGCCAGTATGCCTCAGAAATTTCTGAAGTTCTCTCCAAATGTCTGTGTAATCTTGGACTGCACAGAAGTTGCTCTGGAAACGCCATCATCCCTCACCTTACAGTCTGAAACGTTCTCTGCCTACAAGAACCACACCACTCTGAAAGGGCTGATTGGAGTTGCTCCCTGTGGGTTGGTGACATTTATTTCAGCGTTGTACACAGGCTGCATCTCCAACAAAGGAATAACGAAGGTCAGTGGAATCCTTCCTCTGCTTGAGCTGGGAGATGAAGTCATGGCAGATAAAGTCTTCCTCATTCAAGACGTCCTTCATGAAGTTGGAGCCAAACTCATCATTCCACCATTTAGGCGTTCTGGTCAGTTCAGCAAGGAAGAGACAGAGGAGACCAGATCATTGCTCAGCTGCGGATCATTGTAGAGCGAGCAATCGCTAGAGTAAAGTGCTGCCACATCTGGGATTACCCGGTGCCTCTTACTTTAATAGGAACTGTCAATCAAATCTGGCACAACTGTTGTGTTTTGGCAAATTATCAAGGCCCATTTTGTGTTGCAGAGTAAATTATTTCTGTATGTTAATTGTTGTAATGCTATGTAAAATGTAAAATGTTTAGACTTTTGCAAAAAAATATTTAATTAAAACACTTTGGCAGCATACTTCACTTTCTTTTTGTATTAAGTTGAATTGCAAGGAAAACAAATCAAGTACAATTTACAATATATAGTAAAAACAAAAAAATCCATAACCATTTCATATTTTATAATTGTACACCATACATTGATTTAAAAAAAATACTTAAGACAACCTCAAGGAGAAAAATTTTAAAACATAAGTTTCAAGACAACTGTGAAGTTAAGAATCAATCACAACACAATGTTTCACCGGGTCACTTTCAGGAGATGGTTGAGGAATGAAGTGACTGGGTCGTGTGCTTTCTTATCTTCTGTGTTGTGTTGCTCTCCTGATCCATGACCTGACCGTTTGTCTTATTTATTCCCACTGACGCTGTTCGGCAGGGATGTGGGTTTTCACGCGGATTTTGAAAGCAGCAAGGCGTGTGGTTAATATGTCATGTGTTTTATTTTATTTATTTGTTTTATATATATTTTTTATTATTGTTTTTCCCTTTAGTTTTGATGTTTGTGTGTGACAGGAGAGTTTGGATATTTCCGTATCGGTCCAATTCGAAACTGCCACATAAAGGACGATTCTGTATTTTACGACACGGATAGCTATGAGAACCCTAAATCATTCGTACTATACGATTATATTTTTGTAAATGTTGGCTAAAGATTTTTTTTTGTTGTTGTTTTTTTAACTGTACCACTTGAGGGCGACTTTCACTTCCTCTTTATATCTTGTCATTTCTGCTTTTCTATAACACCGATCCTGGATCAGATTTTAAATTTCAGCTTCAGTTTTTTTTTTTTAAACAATGAGTGTTCGCATGAAAACGTGGGACAAGCAAGCTGATCCAGGTACAGTCTGATGGGGAAAGCCTTCTTTGAGGGAAAGAAGCGGACATACGCACATGCTAGCACTTAAGCGCATGAAGCTTTGACAGGCATCCCTCTCGACCAATCAGAAGTGCCATATACTGCTAACTTCCGCTGAGGAAGGCGGGCCTTAGGAGTGGGCGTGAAAGACACGAAAGGAAGAGGAGGTCAAATGAGATGGTAGAGTTTGGAAAGCGTGAGTCTGTCTTAAGGAGAGATAACCAAGTTAATAGAGGTTTGGTGTGATCATATCGTTTATGTTGCACATTTTTGTGCTTCATTTCGAATATAAGAGTGGCGTGATGGGTCTGGGTTCCTTTGTTTGCGGCGAAATAGTTAGTATGAAAGCCTGCTAGCTAATGCTAACCACACATGTAGCGTGTTTCCACAGGGGTTGACAGCAAGAGTTGTTACCAGAACGAAGTTATGACCATTGCTAACTAAAACCCTGCTTTTTTATATACACAAAAGTAATCTATGGTGGTTCTTTTTGGGACGTCCGGTTTGTCTAAAACTTCAGCTTGGTAACGTTGCTGCATCGTCCTGCCACTGGTATTTATCTCTGGGACCTTGTGTCACGGTCACAGCTGTCAGTCATGTTTCACTCCGTGCCCCGACGTCCCATCTGCGAGATCGGGGTCAATACAATGCGGCTCCAGAGCAGCAGGTCTCTCGGGTGCTCTGTGGAGGAGGGCGTGGAGAAACTCCAGAGGTTCCCCATGCTGGGCAGGAACGTGGGCCTGCTTCTCTCCTGGCTGCAGAGAGCAGGTGTGGGCTCCGACAGGGCCTCGGGTCAGAAGAAAAAGAAGGGGCTGCTGTCCATATTTGCTGACCACTGTGGCTTTGTGACCGGTCAAAGGCTCCGGCGGGCCTGCCAAGTGGGCGAGCTTTACTCCAACCTGTACTCCGAGCGGACCAGGTGGACCCTGGTTGGAAACATTTGGCGCAGATTTCAGAACAATCACGCCCCCACAGGGAAACTTGTGGCGGCTCTGGCTGGGGTCTTCTTGTGGGAGAGTGAGAAGATACAAGATGAGGAGATCCACAGGTGAGAACTCCTTGCACTGCACCCATGGATAGTTGGGATGGAGAGATGTTATCCTATTTTAGGGAACTAAAACAGTCACTTTGACAAAGAAATTGCCCTCTTGTTGCAAAATCTTGTTGCTAGAGACATTAGTTTTAATGCACTTCCATGTATATTTTCAGAGCGTGATTGCCTTCAGTAAAAATAGCATGTCATTTACATAAAATTGTAAAATAATTTTTAACATGGCCAGCTTATTTTTATGCAGAACAAAAAAGGTACCAATTTGCTACTTAGACAGTCTTTTATTTGTGGTCATTTGCACCCTTTGAGATTTCAATTGAAGATATAATAAAGGGCATTATAAGTGAAATTATTCATAATTTGCTAAAATTGAGAAATAAATAAACATATTATTTAAGTATGTTGTATGGTTGCAGTTTTCAACGGTTTGTTATGCTGAATATAACAAATTGATGGTAACTCCTTAACTACTCCTTAACCAGCTGGACATAATATAAAAGTGTTGTCCTCACTGATCAACGTCTCCAATTGCAAAGGAGACCCGTGAAGCAATGTTTTGGAGGTTATTATGTTTCAAGTTCTTGCAGTCATGCTGTTGTTGCCAACAATATTGGCCTCTGGATGGACTTTTGCTGTCCACAGCTGATATAAATCAGCTATGGGCAGCATTTACTGCAAGATGGTAACGCTTGCAGTAATCTATGCCACTTTATTCAGCCAGAGGAAACTAGTTACTCTCACGTGTTCTTTGGCATTACATTTTCAGGACTTTAATGCATAGAAACTGAATGACAGAAAGTACTAATTCCATATTTATTATAACCTTAGTATACATTGATACCTATTACCGGCACATGCCTACTTGTAACCAATTGGTGAGTTGGATGGATTTCCCTGTGAGCTGTCATGTGAGCTGTGACTTGTGTGCTAATCCTGTTTTGACACTGGAATTTCTTTAAAGATGTGGACTCGAGTTGGAAGCCATGGAAGGTGTGAAAAAGCTATGCACACCGTCTGGCAACAAGGTCGAGCACCAGGAAGGTGGCTGGGAAGTTGTGGTGGACAAGAAGGATATCAGAGTGTGGAAGAGGCAAATTCCCAACAGCCAGCTCTATGAATACAGAGGTCAGCATGGCCGCTATCTGACACCCAAGTTTCTGATGGGCATGTTGGACAACAATCTGAGTTGGCATTTTTGTTCTTGTGTTTTTCCTGCAGTATTGGGTTCCTACAACGACGTCACACCGAGACAGTTCTTCAATGTGCAGGTAAACTCTCATTCGTCTGTGTCACATTTCGAAGAGCAGTCGACTGAAACTAGTACTTGGAAGCTCATAGAAAAAAGATAGGTTTGGAAAAATGTTTTGTAAGTCATAGGAATTTCCAAAAGTGCTTTTTATGCTGTTTGATATTCAAGTAAAGATAACCCCACAGATAAAAGCGCCCTAATTCAAAAATAAAAAGAGCTGTTTTACTCTTTACTTCCCTTGCGTTAAGAATAATATGTATTCAGTATAGGTAACACTTGTCTATATTTTACAAGTTTTAAGTGTTTTAGATTTTTTTAGCTGTAGCTCATTTCAGTCGATGCCAAGAAATCTAAATAATATTCCTTTGACACTGTTGAATAAAATGTCAACTTCCACTTCTGCTGTTTCAATAATGTTGATAATAAAGATAAAGTCTAGCTAAGATAATGGTTTGTACTGAAATGTCCTCAGAGTTTTAAAAGCCTAAAATTTGGAACAAAAATCCACTGGTGGGTTTGTGCCATACTGGAGGCGGGGAAGTCTGAAAAATTTCTCATTTTATTTTTTTTCTTTTGTTTTATTTTTAATAGCTATGCGTATTGATTCACATAGATGTAAACACAGTTGATTAGCATTTTCTTTTTCGCAACATTTTAAAAAATTCTCTCAAAATTTGTATCACAAAGTTGATGTAAACCATAAATGCTTGTTCTGTTTTTACTAACACTTTTCCCCTTTCCTTCAGTTGGACACTGAGTACAGGAAGAAGTGGGATTCATTGGTCATCAAGCTTGAAGTGGTTGACAGGGACGCCAACACGGGCTCGGAAGTTGTGCACTGGGCGACACACTTTCCAGTAAGTTCGCTGCATATCCTCCCCGTAATGTTTTATGTATTAGAAACAAAGAAATTACCACAATTTTTCAGTTTTAGAAACAAAATTGTCTTTCCTTCACAGTATCCGTTGTATTCAAGAGACTATGTTTATGTGCGGCGGTATGATGTTGACGTGGAAAATAACATGATGGTCTTGGTATCCAGGTGGGTCTCATAAATATTTGTATCTAATTGCAAACTTGATTGGTATTTGGTACGTTTACAGACATAAACCAAATGATGTTTGAATCTCATAACTTGCTGTATGTTGTTGTTTTGTGTAGAGCTGTGCAGCATCCCAGAGTCCCAGAGACTCAAGACTTTGTGAGGGTCCACTCATACCAGTCAAAGATGGTCATTCGTCCTCATAAGTCTTTTGATGAGGTTTGTAATCAGTTTTGAATTATTCAGTTAAACAATGTGTGTTTTTAAAGTTTTGTATTGATTTGGCATTTTTCTTCACAGAATGGGTTTGATTACTTGCTGACCTACAGTGATGATCCACATACGGTCTTTCCTCGTTACTGTGTGAGCTGGATGGTGTCAAGTGGTGAGCTCTTTTTCACTGCCCTAAATTTAAAGTTTCTACGTTTAACTCTTGTTAGATGTATATAAGCGTTCAGTTAAAGTGTATTTAATATACCAGTTTCACACACGGAGCTGAAATAACCACCTCCACTGTCTTGAAAAGTAGATTTTAGGGGTTTCAAAAATTGATTATTTAGCAAATATTTCTACATTCTTCTCTGTTCTGTTAGGTATAATGAGTTTGAATAAAGGCTAACAGTGCAAATATTAATCTTATTTTACTGCTAAAAATAATGTGCAGTGACAATTAATCTAATCTAATTAAGGTTATAACAAATGAGCTCAGAATATTATGATCTTGACGTAACTAAATTGGTATTGTGCCGAAAACATGACTGGGAACTCATCATTTTGTTGTTAAGGTGTAATGAACAACATAGATATAGCAATTGTTACATCACAAAACAAGGTTAACCTGAAATTCCATTTTAGGATGCTGAACTATAATCAAACTGCTGTTACTAAACCATCTTGAGAATTTGTTTTTCTTAGAAGCTGAATAATATTTAATAAAATTTTGGGAAATCCTGAAATTTTGAAATGGCAACTTCATAGGACTGCTGTTCATATTTATTATCTATGTTGGAGAGTTTTATTTATTTATTTTTTTGCTTTAATTGCGTATTTATCATACGTTTCTGAGTAAATTTGCTGGTGAACTCCTTGCCAGGTATGCCAGACTTTCTAGAGAAGCTGCATACTGCTGCCTTGCAGGCCAAGAACTTGGAGGTCAGGATTCATGACTACACCGGCGTCATCAAATCCAGCGAGTCCAGCCGTCAGCCGAGCCAGGAGCGCCTAGGTGCTGAAAACACACACACTGGTGGTCCTGGTCACATCTACGCTTGAGACGGAAGTCGTCCAGGAGTCAACTCTGGCATGTTTTAATTTGCACTTAGAGTCTGTTTGAAGTCCTCCAATGAAACCTTTAGGGTACTGCTACAAATGAACCCCTTAACTGTCACCCCGAACACACCCACATGTAAGTCAATGGGAACATAAGAACTCTGGTGTCCTCATGACAGTTAAGGGGTTTGTAGTCCAACCTGCAGACACAGGTAGATGCCGTTACACTGTTTGTGAATGAGGCAGCCAGAATATAATGGGTGGCATTACTATCCTTGTGGAGACAAGGTGCAGACTGATGATGGCGGCACAGTTTTGGTATCCAGCCCATCCCATGTGTCTCTCATCATTGTTTGGCAGTGGCGTGTCTTCTGTAACAATAAGATCCAGCCAGCTTTCCTGTTTGTGAAGAGGCTTTTGCCAAAACACTGTTTCTCTCTCTCTCTCTCCTTTTTTCAAAGCTCCATGGGAAGTCATGTGGTTTGTCTTGACTTTGATACAGGGAGGTGAATAAGACTGAATCCTGGTGGACTTTATCACTGAAATGCAAGGCCTTGACCCAATGAACCCACTGCCTGATGAAGAACTGTGGCCGCTGTGAGAAATGCTTCACAAGAGGTTCCCGCATTTCATGGATGAGGAGGTTGTAGATTTTTTGCTGCACAATAGGGTAATTTTACTGGATAAGGGGTTGTATGTAAAAAAATAAATAAATAACATCTTTTATTTCTTTCTTTATTTATTTTTTTACATTTGAAGAAGAAAAACAGGAGTTTGTAGACATCTCAGTGTTCAAAGCTGCCAGCCTTCTGAAGATATTGCAGTCTTTCAGCAGTACAGGCATAGTGTCTTATAAAAACCACATAAATCCTCATTACAAAAAGGTACTAATGTGGTTGTAGTGAGGAGGTTGTACAAAACCACACAGAGCCGTGCCCTGCGTAGACCGTGCCACATGACAATTTGTCTGGATGTATATTTAAGCTCTCATTTCAAATCTTGTTTTTTTGCATTTCTCTGTTTAGTTTGTTTTCAGTCTGTGAGTTGCGTGGTTTTCTCCTTTTGTTGTAGATCTGGGACATTTATGGTTTTTATGTGCAAAAAGCTTCACAGTACGTAACCCGAGTTTCAATTATACATTTTCTTTTTCTATGCAGGTTCTACTGAAACGTCATAGTGTTCTCCATCAATGTTTATAATGAGCTGTACGCAGGGTCTCCAATGAATGTACAAAGTTAACCACATGAGGTGGATTGAAACCTTGCCTAATTAAACTGTTTACAGCTTGTTAAATTGGCACCGACATGGTGTTTAACAAAGCTCTCCGTGTTCTACTAAATTGTTATGTTCACAATTTGTAGTTGATGCATCTGAGTGAATCTCTTGTTTCAGTGTAATCCAGTCTGCTTCCTTTTTTTGTGACAAAGTCTGATCCTGAATTTGTTTAATTTACTTCAGTGGTGAAGCATGTCCTGCTTTTTAAATAAACTTGGTAGTGTAAGATAAAAGAAATGTGATGAATTGAAATTTAAATGTTTGTTTCAGATTCAGTCTGCCGTAATTGAACTGAAATGTGAAAATCTCAAGCCAATAAAACATATTTGCTACTGTTAAACGTGTGCATAGATTTTTAAGGCTTTCTCTCAAACTGCAATCTTTTTCGCTGTTCTTATTGGCCCTTTATCGCAAAACGTTTAATTTAACCTCATTAAGTACCTGAGGAGTAGTTCATGTTAACTATTTTTATTTATTGTCAAATGGATTTTGATAAATAAAATAACCTGAATTTGGAGTTTAAAATAAACGTCTTTGTCGCTCTCACCGTCTTCAGCTCGAGAACAGCTGATATATCATCCTGCCAATATCATCAGCATTGTCTCTGTTAAACCAATGTAGTCCAGTCTAATGGGATAAGGTATAAACCTCGTACTGCAGTCTGGGTGAAAGGTCGGAGAGAAGCTGCAGAGGCGCCCCGTGGTTTTACTGAAAGCACTGCTGAATTGATCTGCTGCTGAAAAATACTGTCAGATTTATGCTACAAAACGTTTTGTTCATTATACTAAGCTTAATGTAGTATTTATTTAGTTAGACTATTACGCCAACAAAAAAAAAAAATACAAGAAATGCAACTTTTCTTTGTTTTTTTTATCACGTTTACTATGTCGATATAGAAAAAGTACTGAGCATTTTAATTTACATAAGTATTTTCTTTTTGGATATATCTTTTGATTAATACTTTTTAAAATTCAGTTAAAGTGGACTCAGTTATTTAAAAAAATCTCATCAAGGTAAAACTAATGCATATTATACATCATTCTGAAGTATAATTTTTAATTTAAATAGGACTGTGTTACAAAAAGTATGATATATTTAGATATATTAAATACATATTTTTGATATGCAATGAATTTTACACAATAACTTAACAAAGGGTAATATGCAATATTTATAGGTAGTGCAATCTATAACCACCATACATGATGTGTTTTTATTGGCTATAATCTTTCTTCTTTTTGAATAGATTTTTTTTTCATTCATTGCTTTGCTGTAAAATTTCAGATTATGAAGTCTGACAGATCTTATTAGGCCTTCAATATCTTACATTATATTTGTAGTTTGCCTTTTTTGTTTGATAACATTTGTTTTTTATGTTATTTAAATAAAGATTTCATTCTTTCACGCATGGAGCACTCAGAGAAATCATTTTGGAGACGGGAGCAGTTCAAGTCCTCATTCAATGTTTGCAGCAATTTTGTTTCACCCATAGCTACATAACTTTTCCATCTCTATCCCATATTTTGGACTTTTTTGTACTTATTACCAAAGCAGAAAGAAATGTGCATTAACATTTACAAGAATACTTTATAATTTTCTCGTAGCTTCTGTACGGTACACTATAAATGCAAAGTAAATGGCAATTCTCCCTTTTGCACTGGTGGCTTATACATAAAAATAAGGTGATCTTGTATTCGTCTGTGCGTGTCCTGCTTTCTGGATCTCCAAAATTGCTGCAGTTTTATTGATTTTCTTGACTTTATTTTAACAAAGACATTTTGACAAGTCAGACAATGAACAAAATCAAAGCAGTAATGATTTAATTTCCCAATAGCTAAAGTAGCTGGTATTTATAACCCCCCTTTTGATTTAATGTTAGTGTCATGGGTTACTAATGCTTATCAGTAATTGTTGAAATGTTCTCAATATAACCTTGAGAATAATAAAAAAAGAATAACTAGACAGAAAATATAGCTGAGGAGTTACAGTTTTAAAAAATACATGAAGTTTTGACAATGCAAGTTATTTTTATTCATGTAAATATTGATGATGAACCTGTGAAACACTTTCATGTTACATATTTATTTATGGTATTTCTCCATTAAGAAGTTCACCATGTATAGTGCAAGGGTGGTCATTCATGGTGAGTTCTAAACTAGAGAAAATATATTTGTGGTTCTTATTCAAGACAAAACAAAACAAAAAAATAGGCAAAATATGAATCGATTACAATAGGAGACACAAGGAAACGAAGAGTCTGGTTTTCACAAATAAAATTTATTGATGCAGTGTATCAGTTCTGATCAGACAACAATGACTGAATTTAAATAAGCAGCTGAGCTCTGGATAGAAAAGAATAAAGTAATTTCATCATTAATCCAGGTACATAAACTCATTCTGAACACTTGTGTTTCAGTCTTTGTGCAGCAGTGGTTTGATTTACGCATCTGTGATGCGTCTGCACTTCTGACAGGCGGAGGATCGTTTTAATGTATGACCTCTAGAGACTGAATTATTGGACGGAGTTAAAAGCCACCGAGCACTTACTGTAATTGATCGTATCTATGAATGGGACATATTTTGGCCACCCAGCTTGTAGATAATGACAGCTTTATCTGTTTGAATAATTTGAACTACATGACTTCTGCCCCCACCACCTCCATTCAGTTTATTCAACTGAATAAATGAACACACACAGAGCATTTAGTTTCAGTTTATTGGTCATAGTTCCGAATTTTAATGTGCATAAAGAAGTAAAACAAGACACCTTGATTCAAACCAAACTCAGAAAAAAAAATATTCAGGGGCTTGCAGTTATTATCAACTCTTCATCCCTATTACAGGTTTTCACATAGAGAAAATGCAAAACTGTGAACATGTAAAATATTTTGAGACCTTCGCTTGGGAGATGACTGTAGCTTGCGCTCACAAGCTTCCAAGGTGCTTGGCACAACCATGGACACAGGATGCACTGCATGGTTAGATCAAGCACAATGGGGTCTTGGGCAAAGACAAGAAAAGCTAACACATATCGCCAAAGTCTTGCCCTGCATTTCCGCCAAAGAACAGTGCATATCATTGAATTCACATGGTAGAAGGGCTTTTACAAAATAACACATTTTTTATTTCTTAAAATATACATATTCTCTTAGCCTAAGCTTAAATCCTAAAAAACTCTGTTATGATTTGTTTTTCCTTTGGTTTCTACAATAGAATAATCCAGTTCAGTTCAGTAGCTTCTACTAGGTAAAGTCAAAAAGTTCTTTTGAGTCCTATCTTGTCGTTTAATTGGCTAGAACCTTTGGTTAAACTTAGATCCCGCAGTTAAAAACATCTGCAGAATATTAAAAAAAAGATTAGTCATAGGTCATGCTCACTGCGGAAAAAAAAGGTACCACCCTTCCTGCGCACAAACTGCGTCAAACCCCACCCTCTCGCCCTTCTCGCCTTTGTTTTAGACACGCCTGAACAGAAAATTCTGTAACTTCTTTTTAAAATATGCATTCGATACACCAAATAATTTTCACTATGATGTGTGCAACAAGTCTAAGATTCACTGGCTTGCTTTTTTCTTGCAAGTCATATGGGTATTTTCCCACTGATCAATAAAAACTGAGTTTGGGCGATCTAACTTAAACTCATTGGGTCTCGAAGAACCCATACTCTCGAATTTAGCTTGTAATTAACTCTAAAAGAGCCATGGTGGCCCACTGACCTCAGGAATTACAGCTGTATCTCTGCAGTCCATCTGCGGACATTGACCATCTCCTCAACGCAAAGACACGACCCGTCTTAGATCTCAGTACTAACCTTGTTATCGGCCAGTGAGTGCAATATCAAGAGTCGAGATACCATCAAGCTAAGGGAGTCGTTTCCCCAAAAGGTTTCTCAATCTTGTTACCTTCTCCAGTGTCTCTTTCAGCTCCCCAGAGACGTCTTACTCAAACGAGAAAGCGTGGTGAGATAATCAACTTAGAGCTCAGACAACTGAACCACTTTGTGTGATGAAATGATGTCGTAATGAATATCAATGCAGCAAGGAAAAACTCGCTATTCGTAGGGACCAAATGGTTCAGGAGTTGGAGGGATTTGTGCGAAGATGGTGGGCGATGGCGGTGGAAGTTTTTCAGGATTAGCATGTTTCTGTAAGATGAAATAAAGCTGATGATTTTAATGTTCTGATGATTATGACACATGAATATACTATCTTACCTTACTTTTTCCAAGCTTTCAGAAGGGTCATCCTAACAGAGATCTTTCAGGAACTGCTACCAAATTATCTATAAATCTTGATTTTGAATAGAAATGTTAGAAAAGACAAACCAGATGTTAAATGCTCTTTTGACTGAAGGTCAAAGCAACCTACCGCTAAATAAAACACTCTTCATCTACTTTGGATTTTCCAGACAACTTCTAGCCAAGAAACCCACCTTTGTATCCCTTGGCCTCAGGTTGCTGTTTGGTGATGAAGACGCCTGGATGATCTGAGTCGAGTCTTGGGGTCTTCTAGCTGGCTCTACTTGTGAAAGACTGTTCTGACTTCATCCTCAGCAGCCTTCAAGTCCCCATCTCCTGTGCCCCTCCTTCAAGCTAGGAGGAGTTGGCGACATTCTCTTGGGATAGGTGCTATGGCAATGAAGACTTGGTCAATCTGGGATTGGATACGGGGTTGGTGGAGTTTGGGGTAGGTGGGGGCAGCCGGTTCCGCATTTCATAAATATTAATACATAGTCTGCCCTCTCTAAATGGGTGGATTCTTTAATTTTGTTAGAGGGGGAAGTGCTTTATTCACTTAATGGCTTTTATTAGTGCCCAGTCCTCAACTCTTTCATTAGCTAAAGTGCTGCTATAATTTACAGGGTAAAAAGGGGAGTGGGGTAGAAGCGCTGTCTGGGGAGGGCTGATCTTGCTGTTGCTGGACAGTAGACCTCACGCTCAACCACTGCAGGTTTTACTAAAGAGCATCTGGTTAGTTACATTCAGTCTATAACAAAAAAAAAAATCTCCCATTCAGAACCTTTTGGTCTTGTTAAAATTACCTGGACTTTCTTTCAAACATTGTATAAAGACCTTGATTCTCAACATTGCATTGGAACAATTTAAGTTTATAGATTTTGGGAAATTAAATGGTTTTCAGTAGTGCCAAAAACATTCCAGTATTGCCAAGCTAAGTCTTCCAGTTTTTTCTTTCCAGAAAACTAAATATTTCACACTTCTTGTGAATAGAGATAAATCAGGGCTGCAAATGTTCTTCAAATAGCTTTTGTTTGATATTCTCCACATGAGAAGTTTCGCCAAGTTTGAAAACCCCTGATAAATCACAATATTTGTTGTTTTATAATAAAACAGGGATTAGCTTTGCTCTGACTTTAAGTTTTCATCTTCAAAAAGCTCCATCTATATTCTTTTACTGTATTTGTCATCATTCATTTATTCAGGACCACATAGTTACAGGAATCTGCATTACAGGAATCTGCATTACTTAAAGCAGTTAAAACAAATAAGAGAAAAATAAAAAGCAATAAATTCATCACGATTTGGATTTCTATATATACAGCAAAGTTGAATTTTTTGAAATAGAAAACAAGAAAGATAACCAATATTTGCTGTGTCGGCAGCACCACTTGCCTTTGCACGTACTAAAGCGATCGGCTTTATTCGCCGACTTGTATCTGCAGTAACAACATGGCTCCTCCACCCTCCGCTGGTGCATGCAGCATACTAACAGCAGTCTCTGCCACAGAGCCCATGGCTGATAATAAAAGCTTTATTTTTGCTCTCTGGAGTTTTGTTACTTGCAAACAACTTACATCTGATGACCCCCAGAACACATTTGAGCAAATGAACTGATTAACCTGAGTGGCTGTACCCCACAGGAATGGGTGGGGGAGGAACGAGCCCAGCAGTCTGAATAACTGGCTTCATCATCAATGTCACATAAATCACTTTTGCTTTCAAACAAGGCTTTTTTTTAAATTTTACCTCCTCTTCAGCCAGACTGAAATGTTCGCAGTGACACGAGTTCTTCAACGTCACACTGCAGAAACGCTTTAGTCGCAAATTACATGCAGCTCGTGCAAACTGAACCATGGCAGAGGAAACAAGATAAATTCAATTGTACATTTATATTTTTATTGTACAGCTTTGGGTTGTTAATGCAAGCCTTAACCAACATTCAATATGAACTATTTATGGTGTTAGGTACCGCGGGTACTTCCAGATGTGTCGCATTGATGTCACTATTACAACAACACAGCAAACAACTTGACCACATGACAAAGGTGTTTTAATTGACATCTGGTGATATTTGCTGAGCCATGCAGTGATTCGAAACCCAGTTCACTTTTTCACCAACTGGATAACATCTTCATCCTCCATAACATGGTCCTTCCCCACTTTCTGGGGGTTGTGTTTCACAGAGGAGCCCCACACCAGCGCGCTGGAAGAAAAAGGAAAAAAAAAAAGAAAACCATTTATTCTTGGCTAAAATTAGCAATTTACTATAGAGTGGCTAACATGGCAAAAAAGCATTTAGGTAAAGACAGAAAATCTCTCTAACTGCATGTGTCACAGTTTGACCAATCATCTCCCTCGAGGACGTTTAATGCTCTAAAGCACTAACACAGGGAGTGATTGATGGCTCTGCCTCACCCATTAAGAGATGCGGGTAAAATATAATGTAAGGTACAAAACTAAACTCACACATCCTGAAATGTCCAGAAAAACACCAGTTATTAACAAGATTTTTTTATCATTTAAATTAGGAATGCAGGGTCTGAAGAAAAAACCCTTTTCTCATACCCAGAGATAATCAAAGTACCGGTACTCATATCTGAGTTTTATCTTAAAAATATTACAAATCTGAACATTAACCTGAGTTTCAGCAAAGAGTGAATGAATGTAGCAAAACCTCCCCAAGTAGGTCCTGCATCAGTTTTACAATTTGATTTCATTTACTTTACAGACACCTGCACAGTCTTGATGATAGAGCAGAGTGAACAGAATGTGTACAAATGCAGTGCAGCATGCAGAGTTTGATGAAGAGCGTGGCTGTTGCCTTGGATAACGTGCAAATCTTGAAACTGCTCTGCATGTAAAATACATCTGCAGGGCCATCATTAATCTAACTGTGCTATTGTACAGATGCCAGATCTCAGGCTGACTCAGGCAGCACTAATATGAACACTCGAAGCTGTGAAGGATAAAATTCCTCTTATATAGAAAGAGGCAATTGTCATCACTGACTTTTTATTTATTTAGACAGCTCTATATTTTAAGATGTTTGTTTACTTCACTTTAAGCGTATGTTTTGAATTATATATACACTAAGATTATTTACTGTTTCAATTTAGTGTTTAATTGCAACTATTTCTGTTAATCTAAACCTAAACATATTTTAAAATTAAATGTGCCATTCATAAATATTTTCATTTACAATACGACTGGTATACATATCCTTGGGTGTTTCCATTTTTTTCTCATTAGTCCTTCTTGTCTATAGCATGTAATAAATAGAAGGTAATGGTTCTAACGAGGTGTTCAGTCATTTACTGCAATAACTTCTTTTTAGCTTATGACACATCCATTGTTTCTGAAATTTGTGATTTTTAAAAAAATCCCATAAAATTTATGAAACACACTAAATTAAGTGTTAAATCTGGAATAAACTGTGAAGTACTTACTACTTGAATTCTTTGATGAGATTTTTGTGAATCTTTAAGCAGAAGTCCTCGACCGAAGTTCGTCCGTCAGGGAGTACAACAGGAGATGTGTAATCAGGAAGTTGGCCTTTGGGTTTGGTGTAGCTGTAAGTGAGAACATTACAATCAGATTTTAACTCGCCAATATGCAAATATTTCATTTTGCCCACTTCAATCAGAATTCCCACAGAAATACAAAAAGAACAAATCAATCCCCCCTTACATGCGAACAAGCTTCAGGTAGTCCCACATCCTCTCCAGCAGGTCATCAAAGTTCCAGCGGTGGTGGGCAGAGATTGGCACGCAGTGGGGCACCTTGTAGATGATGTCCAGCTCCTCGATGGAGATCTGGTCGATTTTGTTCAGCACGTATATGCACGGGATGTAGACCCTGAGGAGAAATGATTGGAGTCAGTAAGTACTTGCCTCTGACAATAAATTTGACCAAATGTGAAAGGAAGAAAAAAAAGTCTCTTTACTAACTGCATTTTGTCTTCCACTTAAGTCACGACTTGAAGCAGACTTTAACGTGACATTTATTTTTAGCAAACCGCAAGACGCAACACATCGCAATGTGTCACTGCTAATTTAATGAAGCCAAACTAAAATGGAAAAGCACAGTGTGCAGCTCCTCTTTTAAAAATTCCAATGTATTGTTCTCTTACATTGCTGTGCAGATACGTGACTCCACTCTCATTTGCAGCATTGCTGTAGTTCATTAAGTTTTACAGATACTAGTGACTGTATGTTTCAGGTCCACCACAGCTTTTGAAGTTAGAATATTGAGCAGTCCACAAAAAAGGTTCTTTTTCTTATTTTAAGACATTTTCTTTAAATTAGATGCCTTGTTTGAGATCACTGTAATTATGTAATAATTATTGCAGTCTCTTCTCCTAGAAACTCTCACTCAACCGCCTTCCCACCCAAAAAAGAAAAAAAACATATATGCAAATGAGATAACAGAAACAGACTGTCTGCTGTAATTTCTGTGCCTAGTAGAGATTTTTGTTGATATTCAACATTTGTCACATAATTCTATCTCGGAAACCAGCTTTTAAGGAGAGATTTAGGTGCAGCTGCACTGCCGTAGACATATGACATTTGATTTCAGAAAGCAACAAGCCACACCCAAAAAGACGAACAACGGAGAGCCCGCCTCAGCAGCTTACCGATTTCCCTCCACCACATCGATGAGGTCATCAGCCGTGACGTCGCTGCGCAGGGTGATGTCGGCGTTGTGGATCTTATACTCGGCCAGGATGCTCTTAACGGTTTCGGAATCTAGCTCACTTTGTGCACACTTGACGACACAGATGAAAAGGAAAAGACGCAGAATAAAAATATTTTAAATTTGCACCAATGAATACTTTTTGTCAGCAAGATAAGCAAAAAACGGGTAAAATAATTTCCCCAAAGCCTCTACTTATTATGGTGCTTATTACCTGATCTAATTTTATAAAATGTTTTGTATTGATGTTTTAAAATGATTCCTGTTAAGTATATTTTTGCATGATATTTTGACACCTAGTAATATTTCTGGTGACCTATTTTACATGGTAAATTACTTTCTTAACCTTTTTTTGCTCTGCTAAATGTTTTACTACATATTTTAGTAACTGTTTTATGCAGAATATCATTAAGCATTTATGACAATACTCCCCTTATGTATAATATTTTCAGCATGTTCAGGAAACTTGTCTTTATCTTACTGTTACCATATTTGTTAGTGAGCTAGAAATACATATCAAGTTGAAGTAGATTCTTGTTAGAATCGTTTTTTAAAAACAGGAACATATAATGCAACCATTGTTGGTTCTATATGAGAAATCCTGCAGTGCAGTGAGAGACGTACTGTAGCAGTAAAGTTGATGCCTCCTTTGTCCTTCTTCTTGAAACCAATGTTGGGCGGTTGCTTGTTAAGTCGGATGCCAAAGCCCTCCAGCTCATGTTCTATTAGCTTCTTATGAACAAGAGGCTTTAACACATCAAGCACTATCAGGATTAGATTGCAAGTTCGAGCCACTGAGAGAGAAAGGGAGAGAGGAAAACAATAGTTTAGATGAGGGAATACATTTTATGTCTTCAGTGGATACAATTAAAAATATAAAAACAACAGTTGTTCCTTATATTTCTTTACTAGTGTTAAACAGCTGTAACAGTTCAGTGTTTGCCAGAGTTCATCCTCATGACCATTATTAAATGCAGCACAGTTATGGTGGTATAACATGAATCAATAAACTAAGCTAGCAAAAGATCATCTTTTGGTATAAAAAGACATTCTATATGTCAGATTTCCATAAAGGGCAGAGAGAATCAAGTCTTAAAATACTTTTTCACACTATATTTTCTTTTGTCATATTTATCCAGACCTGAAAAATCTTCAGTTAAATTTTCATACTTTTCAAGCCTGTACAATAACCATGCTAATATTTCTAACAATTTGCATGCATTAACATAAACCTAGGGAAACTCAAATTGCAAAAATAATAATTTGGATGTTTTTTAAGGTTTTCAACAAATATCAATAATCCCAACAGTACCTGCAATAACCTGCCTGCCTCTGCCCTTGCCATCCTTGGCTCCCTCAATGATTCCAGGTAGATCCAAAAGCTAAGAAGAAATCATTTAAAAGGGATACTTTTTTTACTCAACCACACTTCTGCATATTTTCCCATATGGTAAAGAAAGAGTTTATTTTTGTACCTGAATTTTGGCACCTTTATACCGAATGACTCCAGGCACCGTTGTAAGGGTGGTGAACTCATATGCTGCAACTTCTGAATACACACCCGCAAGGTTACTGAGCAGTGTGGACTTTCCTACGGATGGGAAACCCACAAAACCCACTCTGGCATCACCAGTTTTTGCCACGTCAAAGCCTGAAAGTCAGAGAAACATCAAAATATTAACTATATTTCTAAGTTTTATAGGAAAGTCACTTTACTCAGAAGGAAATAAACCAAGATTACAGTAGTACTTGGAATAAATCCACAGTATTGAGATACTACCTTCCCCTGTTGCACCCCCACTGCCTCCTTTTGGTGTGATCAGCTCCCTCCTCAGCTTTGCTAGACGTGCTTTGAGCAGACCCAAGTGGTGAGCTGTGGCCTTGTTCTTCTGTGTCCTGGCCATCTACAGGAAGTTGTTGGCATTTGAACATCGATCATCATCAAAAGGAAATTTATTATGTCTTTGAACCAAAAACGTAACACTGAGTAATTTATCAGAACATCTGCTCCACTATTTAACAATGATTTCATCTGAAAATACAAAGTTATGTGTTTATTTTTGTATCTTATTTCTAAAATGAAGAAAAAAAAATTACAAAAAAACCCCAACAAATTTTAAGAATTAGAAACAAATTTCCAATTTATTATTATTATTATTTTTTACATAAAACTAATACGGTAGGAAATATATATCCGAGGTATATTGAGGATAAAGTTCTTCTAGCAAATATGTACAGTGCAGACTGTATATTTAGTTGACCACAGCAGGTTCAGCAGATAGAAAAAACAATGCAACAACAATGCTTGCAACTTTTTTTCAGACATAAAACAACAGTGATCAAATTTGAATTTTTTTTTTTAGAACACCAAGCTCATTGACGATTAAAGACAAGGTATCTGTATTACAGCTCAAACAAGAAATAAACGTAACATTAATATTTTGTGAGTACAAAACATGCAGTTTACGCTAAAACAAAATTGCAGTGCTGAAAACACATGTATTAGATATTAATAGCTTATACAGTAACCTCAAATCCATCAAATAATTACATTTTTAAGAAGATAAACCGAACACTAACAAGAAATAAAACAAATAAATATTGAAAAACAGTCAATAAAAGGTTTACAATAAAACGTTGTTTCGTAAGGAATTATATTATGTACATATTTGACACAGTTAATCGTCATTCATTTTTTGTTTCGTAATGTTGGACCAATGGTCATAATCCTTAAAGATAGTTCAAATGTATAATTAATACTGCCTGCAAACAGTTTGTTTTCTCTATCAGACAGCCTTTTCTGTTGTTTTTTTAATCATGTCACTTATTTTGGCTGCTAGTTGAACTGGGAGTTATTACAATGACAATATTGGTACTACTGTTGAGTTCAATTCATAGTATATCTGTAAGTTCAATACAAATATATATTTTTTTACGTAAAAGCGATCACAATGAAAAAGCCGGGATGCTAAAAACTACTGGTATTAGAATATTTCAGCTACTGCTAACAGCTAACTGTTAGCTAAAACGTGACTAACTCAACTACTCCCATCTGGTAATGTTTATCTTACCTCATTTTCTATCTCCGCTATCTTGGCGAGTATACTCATTATGACTATGTATCCAGTTCGCACTTAACGTCAATGAAATTATTTGTAGAAATTTTACAAATGATTTGGCAACGTTTAGCCGTTTTAGCAAGCACACGCCACAGAACTGCCGCTGTACGAGAATTCACAGCAAATCTCGCGATGTCAAAGGAGCAAGGAGCGCATTACCCGGTGTTTTGGCTGACAGGAAACTGCTTCACTAGTTAGGAATAATCTGTTTCATTATTAATGTTTGTTGTAATATAATTGCTATCTATCTATCTATCTATCTATCTATCTATCTATCTATCTATCTATCTATCTATCTATCTATCTATCTATCTATCTATCTATCTATCTATCTATCTATCTATCTATCTATCTATCTATCTATCTATCTATCTGTCTGTCTGTCTGTCTGTCTGTCTGTCTGTCTGTCTGTCTGTCTGTCTGTCTGTCTGTCTGTCTATCTATCTATCTATCTATCTATCTATCTATCTATCTATCTATCTATCTATCTATCTATCTATCTATTTATCTATCTATCTATCTGTCTGTCTGTCTGTCTGTCTGTCTGTCTGTCTGTCTATCTATCTGATAAAAAAATTTCTGTGCTCATTTATGGATTATTTATTGATTAATATATTGATTATTTGTTTATAGAAACAAATGAATGTATCACGCTTAGGTATATTACAAACTTTGTATTTATTATGGAGTAGCTTTCAACAATTAAACAATTTTCCCTTGGGGATCAATAAAGTACATTCTATTCTATTCTATTCTATTCTATTCTATTCTATTCTAATATGTTTCAATTCATTTGAATTGCAGCACTTTTTAGGACAATGCAAGAAAGATCTTAAATCAAAACTCATTTTTATAAGTTTGCTCCCAGGCTGAACTGATCTTCGAATAATAACCCCTCAGACATGCAAACAATGTGACCCCTGTGACAATTGACTGGAATGACAGTGGTCCAGGAGGTAGGTAGTGCTGAGGAAGGAAGTAGGTTGCTGGTTTGAATACCTGCTCCAACCGTCTCAGTCTTTGTGCCTGCTGGTTGTGGTTAGAAGGCCTGATTGTGCTGATTATACAGCAGCTTCACTTCTGATCAGGCTTCCTCAGGGGGGCTGCAACGTAGATCATCACCATGTGAATGACTGAATGTAGTGTATAAAGTGCTTTGGAGTTCTCTGGACTTGATAAAAATTATATGCAAGTAAAGATCATAAATTAAAGTTTATTTTGATGCCTGGCAATGATTCTTGTTCATCTTTGTACAAATTTTGCTCACTGTTCCTGAGCAGAAATGTTTTTATTCTACCGCATTGGAAAGCTTACCTGGTGAAATGTCCTATTTAAGGTCACGCCACAGCATCTGATGCAGATTTAGGTTCAGACTTTGACTAGGCTACTCAAAAATCTTTATTTTGTGTCCATTCAAGTTGACTTGGAGGTGTGCTTTGAATCCTGTTCCTAAAACTCTTTGGATGAGGAAAAATATTTTTCTGCTTTCAGATATATTTCCTATTTTTGTATTTACTTGATATCTTTATTCCACAAGTGAAAATATTTGCACATGGGATGCAAGTTTAGTTTTGTCCACATAATACAATATGTAAGAAATTGAGCGAATTTGTCAGGGAACAAATACCTTTTCATTGCACTGTTAACATTTGAACATAGAAACCATCTTTTTAAATCGTCCGACATGTTACACAAGGAAAAACAAAGAAGGACTCAGACCCATCTAATTGGGTATTTTTTATTTGCTTTATCGTTTAGGTTGCATACAACAGAATCTCTCATTGGTTTCTACGTTGTTAATGTTTGTGGTCTGCACATCCGGTTGGTTTATGTTTGAGTGCTGGCCGAGCTGCTGATTTTACGAGTGACCAGTTTATCTTCTTCATTCTTGAAAAGATTACATCAGTGGGGTCTTATGCTGAAGTAATGCCTAATTAATTAATTTTCCCCGTCTTTTGAAAAACTCAGACATATCTTCTCCATTTCCAGGTTTTTTCCACCATATGCCGTTTCTGACTCTTCACCTTTTTTTCCTGCCGTTTATTTATCGCAAGAGGTGTGCTTGTCCTCATGAAAATATATAAAAATATGTATTTCTTCAGCTTTAAAAGGTAGATAGGGTTGACAGTTGTTGTTCGGCATATTTTGTTGCCCAGCTTGGAAGACAGAGAGCATAGATAATGGTATAGCATAGATTACTTTGTTTATGATCATTCAGTGCATTTCATTAGACCTCTATAAGTCTAAGTAAATGCATTTCTATCAAGAACCAAAAAAATAAAAAATAAAAAACAAACAAACAAACAAAAGAAACTAAATGTGGCTTTGTTGGATTAGACAACACTACAAATTGAGAACTGACAACAATAAACCCATGCCCATACGACTTTTTTTAAAATGGGTATAGATCTTTAGATCATATGTCAGCCAGCATTGAAGTGCATTCATTAAAAATTAAGTGCAAGTACAGATTTTTGATGCATTCAATTGAGTTGAGGATTTAACTATGTGCAACATCTCCCCCCCTTAAAATTAGTCATTCTACAGAGGGCACTCTGCAAAAACCCCCCCACTATAGTTGATGCTGTTTTCTAACCTAAACATACGTGTTTGTTTCCTCATTTCAAGCTTTTTACCTTATCTCTGAGCGACTGTGTGTTGGAGTGCTATTTACCTGCCGTCTAATGTCACTTCACTATTTCCGTCACATCGCTGACATGCTTTCTGTCTGGTTTCTCAGCAGTTTCTCAGTTTGCAACTGAGTCAAGCCAGCAAAAGTGCAAAGTCCATGAGAAGCACTACTTTAGTGCAATAGGTTCACGCCTGGTAACCTTGACACCTAGAGCTGGCTACCTCTGCATAGAGACGGAGTAGAGTTCCTGTCAGAGCCTGGGGAGACCTTTTATTACTGAGGGAAGGGCCATTATTTGTGGTCTATCACCAGAGCATGGATAACATCATCTTTTGAGGTAATAAAAATAAGAACAGCATGAAGTTATCCGTTAAAATGCATCGTCCCCAGGAAGTCGGATTCTGTCATCAGAATTTGGATAATACTTATTGAAACCATAAGGCTTTACAGTAAATGCAACTTGGCCATATGATGGCAAAAGTCTTGAGCGGAGGCATTCCCCGTTTGGACTCTAGCTGCTCTCCGAGGAGGTCGGCGGCGCCGTAGAGGATGACCTCCTCCGTGACACCGACTGCGAGCGCTCAGGGCTGTGTTTGTCATAAGGCTGGAGCTGCACTTCCAGGAAGTCCCTGTGCTGCTGGTTGATGACCTGGCTGATGAGTCCAGGAAGAGCTTGCAAATTAGTCAGTAGGGTTTCCAGCTTTGTTTCCAGCAATGCAATCCTCTTCTCCATGTCCTCCCCTCTCTCGTTCAAGTCTGACACCATGTCATACATGATGTTCTGCGTCTGCAACAGCAGAGAGGAAACACACTTGATGCAATCAGTCTTTCAACTTGTTGTTCATTCTTCACTGCTAACATGTGCAGGTTGTAACACTCATAAATATAGAGATAAAAACACTTCTTTGGCATCCATTTAAATAAGTAGTTTATGTTGATTCTGTAAGAAAAGAGGAAAGAAAAAGTTACCAATACCAATAAAACATATACTTCATTAACGGATTTAATTCCAATTGGTACACTGTACATGAGAAAATGCCTAAAAAACAAAGCAGAAATTAAAGTCCATTAATTTACCCTAGTTAAAATAATGTAATCTATCTAACACACACAAAGTAGCGTTTCAGCTTCTCCACATTTTAAAAATGAGATTTAAAGGTTATGTCTTCCAGAGGTGGATTTGTAATTCAAATTGTAGATTTAAATGCTAAACATCATTACTCTTAAACCAAACAAGAAACAAATCTCAAACTGGCTAAGATTTAAAATTTATGTTACTTTATTTTAATTTTGAAGTTTGATACTGTCTGTTCTTCTTGGAATGTGCTCCCTTGACAGTTTCTTCTTCTGTTTCTAATTGTTGAATCCAGGAAAATTTGACCTGCTAAGACATGCAGTGGTTAAAATAGGAACTGCAGAAAAAGCAGTGGACCTCAAGGGAGTCAAAGGAACACTTTCCAAGTCTAAATCTTCTCTGAATATATGGTTTGCAAAATTATGTAAATAGATTGAATGTAAATTGAGCCTGAAGCTTCCTGAGGAGCTTTGCCAACTATGCAACAGAGGGAAAAAAATATCATAATAAAAAGAGGATTTCAGAGATAAAACTATAAGTGATGCTTCTGTTGATTACAGTGGGTCCACACTAAAATTAATGCAAAGTCATCCAAAACTTAAAGCACCAAAGTCTCACTGTAACCACTTTTAACATTCTTTCAAAGAAGCTAACTTTAGCCCTCACTGCATTTGGAACCAGGAGAAATAAATGGGAGCTTAGATTAAAAACAATCCAAAAGATGCAACATGCCCGATAACAGTTATTTTTCTGTGAACCATTGCTTCTTTACATATTTATTGTTTTGAATACTTCTATTTAGGCACATTTACCAGTCTATCGTTAATTTAATTTTCCTCTCTGGATTTTTATTTGAACATCTGGATTCCCTGAAACCTTTCCTTGAGCAGATTTTTTTGCTTTTCACCTACTTGCATCTTATGTGTATTTGAAACATAAGAGATTTTACTGCCAATGTGAAAAATTTGATATGTCATATAATTACATTACCATCTTCTCAAACCACATCTTGGTAAGAAACCTGTTTCACACAAGTACCCTGAATAAGGACCCAGAACTAAACCATTTGGATATTTTCTGGTAAAATCCACAGATTTCTATTTATGTTTCAAACAGTTCTCATGATGCAAAAGAGTTGTGAGAATGTTTGCGATACTGTTCTGTTGAAATCTGAAGAGAAATAATGAAAAAGCAGTTTAAGATCCTTTCAAGCAATACTATAATAATGCTGCTTAAAGCTGATGTCCACAACATCACAGAACTCACGAGGGACCATTTTTGTACAAAGTTTGCAAGAAATCATGTTTCAGTGGAGAACAAACCATATTAATTGTTGGCCTGGAGGACACAGGAAATGTGTCAGCTGAGGTTTCTTTCTGCTCTTTTTGCAGTCTGTTCCTCCTGAACTTTTAGCTTTCCATATTCCTCAACTGCAAATGTAGAAACTCTTGTCACATTTCAAACATGCCTTCGGGGTGAAATTGTCAGAGGATGGCTTCTGAGGGATTATTCAGTGTAAGACTAATCATCCTTGGCAGGCCAGAGGCAATGTCATCCATCACTTACCTTGTCCTATTCTGATTTAAGGCAGGAATGATGGAAAATGTTGCTTATCTGTTGCAGTGTTGACTGAAGAAACATTGGCAATGCTAAATATGCCGGTAACAACAGTTTTACTTTGTTCTATTGTATTTATGGATCCATATATACTCATCATGCAAAGATTTCTGAGTGAATCACAAAAATACTGCTCTGCAAAAGTGTTCACAGTCCCTTGCACTTTTTCTGATTTTTTTTCACAAACTTGAATGTGCTTCACTCAGACCAACATGACGTAGCACATAATTGTGAAGTATATAGAGAGGGTTAAGATATTTTACAAAGATTTTACCAAAAATGTTTGGACAAATAAAATTTATATGCAACCTTCCTGAATACAATATATTACAAATGCACGCCACATTTTTCAGATTTTTTATTTGCCCAAAAACTATAAAACCATTAATCATGTTCCTTCCACCTCACAGTTACGTGCCATGCTTTGCTTATCTACAGCATAAAATGCTGTAGATAAATGCTGTTAAAGAAAATCAACATTTGTGACTATAATATAACAAAATAAACCAATGTGCAATTTTGAGAACACTATTTGTTACTTGATGCAGCTCTTCAGGTAAAAACCTAACTGTGAGTTATGAAGTGAGAAGGAATTAAACTTTAATGGCAAACAACCTGGCCCAGCAATTTGTGCAGGAGTCAATTTTATTAAAAGAGCAAGAAAAGATTCACTTTAAGCATGAAACGAACCACCAGCTGACTTCATGAAAGCAGGAGGAAAAGGAGGCAGTCAGAGACCGAGCACACAGACAACAGGCTGTGCAGGAGATAATGAATTAAAGAGATGCACCGTGATCTGATGATTTTCAGAGAGCACTGCAGAGGCAATTCATCTTCGACAGCTGCACATGTTGAGCTCAATTTTTCTACAGCAAACCTTAAAAAAGAAAAAGATGTTTTACTGCCCTTACGTGGTTGTGTCTTCTCATGACAACAGCTAGGACCAAAATGAACTGAATCGGTCAGTTTCTCCCCATGACATGTTAGGAGTCTGACTGGTGTTTTACAGCAACAGATGATTGGGCGATATCAGCTAACACTCTCAGTGACATGCTGGATCATGTCCAGTTTGACTGTGTTGTGTTTTTGAATGTCACTGTGGTCTCCTTTCCCCCTCCTCTGCCTTTATTTCAGGCTGAATCATCAGATCACAGCGTGTCTCCCTTCCCAGGTTAGTGTTTGTGCTGCGTCAGGCTGGCACCCTGCCTGCGCTCTCCCACAGGGTTGTCCACTTGTAGTTAGTGACTCTAAAGGCGAACAAAATGAAAAATTACACTGCATTAAAAAATTTTTTTATTAGAGGGCATATGTTGGGATAAATACCTTAAACTGTTAAATAAAGAGGGGCTATTATTTCATACCCAGACACTTTCAGGTGAGTGGACCACACAACAGAACATAGATGTAAAGCCTGTCTGTTTATTTGACACCTGTAGACTTTGTCTACACCAGAACACCGACTTAGTGAGTGAAACAGCATGCATTGAGGCCACTCACAGGAGTTAAGCGAATCGTATTTACAGTGGAACAGTCTATCTTACCTTAGCAAGGTCCACTAGTGAGTTTGCTTGGTCATTCAGCTTGCGTTGCTCCATTTTAACACTTCTCAATCTGAACACAAGACCATTCACAACCCGGTAAATCAACGCTGTCAGAAATCAGTTTTTAGGTTGTGCACACACAAGGGCATACACACGGAGAGCACTCCTGGGACATGCACAGGATGTGTGTAGAGAATGGAAGGACTGAAGAGAGAAAGAGAGAGAGAAAGGGGGAGGTGGGTAGGGGATGGCAATCTGTTTGGCTGAACTGCATGCAAGTGGGAGGAGGCCACAGAGGCGGGAGAGCGAGATCAGCTCTGCATCCTCGACCAATTTTCAAACAAAGGGAAGGAAGGGATCTCAGAGTGTCTATGTTGTATACAAACACTCATGTTCTGATGCGGTACTGATGTGGGGAAGGTCTTCTGTTGTCTCTTTATATTCCTTTCTCAGTCAGTCAACGGCATCCGTGCTTATGGATGGAAACAGAAGACTGTCTCTGTATGTAGTCATACTCCTTGAATTGTCACTCATTTTTGCACATTAAAATAGAAAACTTTAGTGTATTGTAATGGGGTTTTATGGGATTAACCAACGCAAAGTGGTGAATAATTGGGAAGTGCTAGAAAAAAATTATACATCATTTTCAAATTTGATCACACCCCGGGATTTAACACTTTATTTAATACTTTACTTTATTTTCAGGTCAAATCTTTTAATTATAAGTTCAGAGAATAAAATTTGGTCTTCTCTAGAAAACCTTCTTCAACAAATTCCTTCTTTATTTACATAACTACATAAGTCATGGAAAACTGAGCTAACCTGTTTATGGTTGCCTTAAATAATGACTTTGGTTTTATCACTCTTCCAGAAAAGGACATATTTGAGAAGTGCACAAGTATGTGCATAGATTGTCCAGTCTAGAGATTCTCCCACCTGAGCAGTGCATTTCTGCAGTACCTCCAGAGTTACCCTGAGTCTCCTGGCTCTATTTCTTGGTAGGTTTGCAAAGCATCTTCTATGTTGTCAGATGATCCACTCAACAATATTTTATAATATATTAAAGTCTTGGAATATTGTTTTATATCACAATCTAGTTTTTAACCATGAGCGATTTCTGCTAATAATTTTCTCCAACAAAATGATCACAAGTTAAACACAGGCGGGCCGTATTTGCTAATTTGCGAAGCGACTTATGAAAGTAGTTGGTTGCACTGGATTTTAATTAGGGGCATCAGGGTAAAATGAGATGAAAACAAATACATATTTCACTTTTCAGATTTGTATTAGTGACAATAATAATAATAATAATAATAATAATAATAATAATAATAATAATAATAATAATAATAATAATAATAATAATAATAATGATAATAATAAAAACAAGAATTTTTTTCTTTTTATTGACAATTATGAACCAATTTGTTTGTGTATTACATCAAATTCCATGAAAATACATTGATGTTTGTGCTGTAATGTGACCAAATATAACAAGGTTCAAGAGATATAAGTACTTTTTAAAGACACTTTAATGCTTGTTGTTTCTACTACAGTTTATACAAAACCCTTGTGTGTCATTGTTATTTTACAAAATTTTCAGTATTAACTTAAAAAAACTCAAAACCATTGTAATTTTACTGTTGAAGGCTTAAATTTTTGTGGTATTTACCTGGTGAAATGTAAACTACAACCTAAGCCATTTTATTTATTTATTTATTTTTTTTACCACAGAAAAGAAGACGTACAGTGAAGTTAATGTATTCACTGCAGACATATTGCCTGAGGAATCACACTGCCTGTTTAATTAGGCCAATGAAGTCTCTTCACTTACGTTCTCATGGGGCCCAAAAGCCACAACTTTCTCCTGCAGAGTGTCAACTAAACATGGATTCAAGACATTAATTCATCTTTTTCATCTGAGTCATAATAGGCAAAGACATATATTGCTTTTGAGATCTAATGTTTGGATTATTGATTTAGAAATCTCTCAAAATCCACAGCTTCGCTTGCACTGAGTAAAAATCAACTTATTATAATTTAAACATTAATTTGAAACTCAAATGTGAACTAGCATCAAGAAATACATGGGACAAAAAAAAATCTATCAATGCTTTTGCAGGGCAGGTCAATTTTAACGTTTGATGATAGACAGATGTTGAGCAAAAATAATACGTTTGTCCAGCAGAGGGCGCCACAGCAGCCAAAAAGAAACCTGCAACAGCGAGTTAATATCCTCACAACTGAGTCTGGTAGGATACCTCCTTCCGCTTTATTTATTTAAAAAAAATAACAAAACAAACAAAGAAAGCGGTTTCAGTGAGATTTTAAGAGATATAATGTTTTTTGTGTGTGTTAAATTGAAACAAAGATTTCACAGTAGTTGGGGAGCTTTGAGAACAAAGCAGCTCAAGGTCAGAATGAAGAAAAGTTAAATTCAGTCTTTTTTTCCCCTCACCTCGGTCAATCAGTCCTCTCAGGGCGTTCTCCTTTTAAACGAGCACTCTAAATCTGCTTGCTATTCATCAGGGGAAAACGGCTACGCTAAGCTTTTCAACGCCACACTAAATCTTTCAAGGCAATCTCAGTTAGTGCTGCTGCCCTGTGTCTCTGTCTCTGTCCATGACCGCCACTTCTGAGGGAAGACATTTGACCACATGACTGAATAACTAACTTTGTTTTTTCACTTGTGTAGATTAAGAACTTATATCTACATTGGATGTAATTGTTCTATGAATAAAAAGATTATCTGGTACAATCAACAAAGGTATTTGATGAAAATATTCACAGTACTGTACAAGAGCTCTGGATTATGTTTCATTTCCTGTTTTGCTTCCTAGTTACCAGCTATTCCTTAAAAATGTCTTGATTAACAGTTCCCCAGGTTTTCTAAATGTATTTTTTATAGTTTTACTTTCGGACTTTTGATGCTTTTTCAAACACGTTTTGTCCATTGTCTGTTGACAACAAATAATGGCAAAATGTTGGTAGTTGATAAAATAAGCAGCTGAAGATGGCTAAAACATAAACTAAATAATTTATAAATAATTAAATTCTTTTTACTGTCACAATTTTCTGCCTGGTGGTTAGAAAAAATACTTTGAATTTTGTTCTCGTATCTTTATGTAGTTTTTTTTTTTTTTAAAAGGATGAGTTTTGGCAGATCAAAGCTTTACCAAACAGAGATTGAAGATCAGACAAAGATTATGATCACTGCATTCTGAAAAGATCCCTTTTAAAATACATATTTTTTTTTGCTAAGTTTTATGATTAAAATGGTTCATTTCCTCAGTTTGGGAAGATTTGCATTATTCAGGGATTTAACTAATGTTAAAAACAACATTCCTCAGAAAATGGTCAGATACAAAGTACAACTCCAGAGAAAAACCACAGAAAGCCTGAAGAGATTCTATGAAAGCTTCTCTCCTTATACAAGCTTCAGTCCAATATACAAAAACAAACATTGATTAAAGACCTTCTATGCAGTGCTGTAAAAAAATCTTCCTAGATAAGTTTAAATATGAAATTATGTAAATGCTAGTGTCCAGTTTCTGTTTGACAGCGTCACGCTGGCGGTCACTGTTGAGTCTCTTCAGAGCAAATGGGATTGCTTGGAGTTTGACCTTCCTCACAGGTCGCTCTCTGCGTCTTCAGTTCAATAATCTCTGAACTAACAAGCACTATCCTGCTTCCTGCTATGATTCCCACTTCAACCTTCAGGATGAAAATTAATTGTAATCCCTTGGAGGGGGACTTTGGGGTTGCATGGGGGACACTTCAATTCTCAGCTGCAATGGCCTAAAACGTGGTGTAAGACATTTGTTTGTATACTGACCATGTCTGATCCAAACACCCTTGACAGTATTTAGACACTCTCTGCTGCAAACGCTCCTAATTACCCTTGTATGACTGACGAATGTCCTTGTTACTGCGCTGGTTAACAGCTTGGGTGTATGCTATTGAGTTGTCAAACAGAGAAATGGAGGAAAATGCGGCTGCAAATGCTGTAACAGGCGTAATTATGGTTCCACTCGCCGAAAGATGACCCCCCAAACCCTGCTCTATATGAGCACGACGGCTCCACTGCATGTAACAAGTCTTCTAGGGATTTTATAAATTATAAATCAGCAGGTCTGCCTTGATGGGGAGTGCTAGCTGTCATCCTTCGGTATGTGAAAGCACAGTTGATTGGAGTTTAATCAGTAGCTTTCTGATTAAAGGTCAGAGGTCATCACATCCATGCAGAAATGGAAAGAAAAACACCCTCCATCACTGATAATTGAAATTCACATGACATGGATCTGTGGATGTGTTCAGAATATGCAGTAGGCGTGTTAAAAAGTTGTACTTTGTGTTTTCAATTCTATTTTCTTTTCTTTTTCTTTTTTTTTTTACAAGTCCTGTGCAGCACCTTAAATAACACGGACATCTTCAAGTGATGCAAAAGGAATGAATTTCACTTATCAACTGAGGGAGTGCCATTTTTTAGTAGCATCATCGGGTTCAAGGACAAGCTCTCGTTGGCATGCACACAACAGGTCTCTATCTACATTAAAGGCGAAGACTTACTTTCGAGCTCTATTTCATTGAGTCGACACAAACAGGAAAAAAAAAAGGAAACATGAAGTAGACAGATGAATTTTTACATCAGATAAACATATTCAGATGAAAAAACCCCCCCTGCTAGTATAGATTGGAGTGACCAACTCTTACGATGTCACCTCAACTATGAGCTGCAACGTGTCCGCATTTACTGATCTGCTCATCGTCGACATGAACGTCATATTCATTTTGAGCTTTTGATGAGGTGTTTGAACAGTTCTTTCTCAAAGTCAAATGTATCCAGTTCATAAAGATTTACTATTTGCTTAATTATGCTTTTTGTCGGCAAGGATATGCAAGTTGGGTATTTTTCCTATCAAGAACGGTTCATAAACAGCCACCTTAGCATGATGCTACTACCACCATGCATGTTTAAGAGTTGAACCCAGTGACTCTGCTTAGAACTAATTGAGTTGATTTGAGTTGAATGTCTCCTCAAATTAAGAGATGACTGATGAAACCAAGTCCAAAATGGGAGGTCCAATTAGAAAATGATCCCTAATATTAAAACTGTTTTTGGTTTGGATGAAACAGATAATCAATAAACTTCTGGAATAGCATGTGAGGATCATCCTTAAACAGTAGGTACATGGCAGGTTGCTGCTCCAAACATTAATGTGGGTGTTTGTATGTATTTTAGTCAGGATGTATCTTTGACCCCATTTGGATTACAGTATATTCAAGATGAATGCAAGCTCATTCATCTGGATAATCTTTTCAAAATGTCATTAAATAGAAACCAGAAATTCATATGATATTCATTTCGTTAACGAGCAGGTCCAAAAGTCTCATCTTAGCTGCGAATCATCCTGAAAACACATAATCTTTTTCTTAATGTTTAGACTGTTTCTGGTTGCTGGATCTGTGCTCACACTTTATCTCTAATCTCATTTTTTCCCTACACTACTAATCTTGTTATTTTTGCAGTAGAGTAAATAAAATCAACCTTCCTGATTGCATTCACAGTCCCAGAAACATTCCTCAAGCAATACGAGACAAAGGCGGTGTCAAAAAGCATCTACGGCTCCATTTAGCAGCAGCTCCCAGCTCATGTTATTTGCTTTCAGTATTGAAAACTGTAGAAAAAAAATGCAATGACAGGTGATGTGATTTGGCTGAAAATCTTACATGTGTGAGTTATTCTTTTCTATATTTATATCAGTTAAGTGTTTGTATCTGATACAAAGCATGTAGGCTTCAAATCCCAATTCAATCTTTCGAACTCTCTAAATCAAAACCGCCAAAGGAAAAAAAAAATCTTTATAAGACAAAGGTGTGCCCAGATGACACCGACAACATGCTGAGTATTTGTTTTTAAACGAAGAACTGAATGCTGGATGTGACTTTTCCCTACTGGGTGTTGTTCATTATAGATTAAGCTGCAGCTCTGGGCAATTCCCATTTCAGGACTGTCTAACCCTAACCCTGGAGAACAGGAGGTGGACGTGAGACACTGTCATCACCGCTGCAAATTGGCTGAATAAAATAACACCACCCCTGGAGAATAAGAAATAAACAGCCAGAAACTTTGCTGATCCGGATGCAGGTTGCAGCAGGAGGAAAAGCAGCAGTAAAACTGAGCATTGCTTTACTCCCCCTGTCCTATAATAAACCACCCAAATATTTTCAAAACACAAATGCATGTTAAAAATATTCATGAGCAAATTAAACTTGCACACAAGATCCTACAGAGACCCATAAACATGAGTAAAACCACAGAAAGAAACCAAATGCACACAAAGCAGACTTTTCTTTTTTTTTTAAACATTACACCACATAATAACAAAATCACTGTAGTTATTTCTCTTGATAAAGCTCTGCACCAATTTCCAGCAGCCACAGATAAAGGACACGGAGCAGAAGTGTCGGTGAGCACTGTAGCGTGAGGAAAAACAACAGCGAGGTGAGGCTAAAATCGATACTGTTTTGGAGTAAGTTGGAAGTCCTTGGGGACCCACTAAAGGACTAGCTGACAGGTATGCGCCTGATCGGCCACCGGAGAAGCAGAAACACTGATGTGTCAGCCCTGAGGTCAGCCTGACATCTGACTCACCGAGAAAGAGACGCACGAGAGTCAATGGGACAGCACAATGCCAGCAAGAAACGAATCGATATCACACGCCTGACGCACAACGATATTCTAAGGTAAACACACTTTTACTTGTTGTGCTTTTTTCATAATGAGCATTCATACTAATGACATATAACAGCTGGGTTAAACTGCATGCATGATCGAACCCAGCACGTTTACACTTTTCTAGCATGCTACATGTGAACCGTAACATTCTTCTTTGATATGAGCACACATATGTTTTGCTACAGGTGTCAAACAATTCAGATTTCAGGTTTTTTTTGTTGAATTAAATGAACATCCTGCTGCACAGTAGGCGAGTTTAGGAGCGCGGGACCTACTGGTGAATGGCTTGAAGGAATTTTCTCTGATGCTTCCTGACTCTTGCGTGGTCCATCTTCCTCACAAGTTTGGTGTTCTTGTAGATGAGCCACGTCTCCCTGAGAACATTCGCAGCTGTGTTTTTCACCTGCAAAATGAAAATAAATAAATACATAAATAAAACCAAGCGCACAGGAGAAACATCTGAGATCTGTGAGGAAAGCTGACGTACTCGTTTTGTTAACTGGGTATCCATCATGAAGTTATGAACATGTTTTTCAGCTTTGGTTAATTCCAGTTTCTTCGCCACCACAGCCACCACCAAGGCAGTGCAGCCAGCGCCCTAGAAAGACATAAACAGACACGCTGGACTACATTTCTTTCACCCTCATGCTGAGGAAAATAAATCTGGAGACCCAATGACAAGTCATGGCAAAGACATTCTCTACAGAACTGATAGCCAGGGTCATTATATGCCCTCATGAATTCAAATATCTCCATGTTTTTTCTCCAGTCAGTTCTCTGATCATGCCTGATTCCTTTGTTAAAAACAACTACAGCGATGACCTCTGACTGCTTTCTCAAGCTGTGTTAATGTTACTCTGTACCATTTCTCTGGAGACATGAGGGAATTACGTCCCAGTTTTTCTGCATGAAGCGAGACACACTCTCACTTACAATCTTCAGACTATGCTTTACGTGTTGCTTTCTGATAAAGCTCATAAAGGCAAAGGGTTTACTGAGCTATCCTGATAATAAAGCTGCTACAGGCTTAGTCTGCTGGAGGACAAATCGACCACTGCTCTTCACCACCTATGCACCATTTGCAATTAATACTTTTTTCTCTGTCTGGTTTTCTGTTTTTTTTTTAAGTACACTGCAAAAAAACAAATTCATACAAAGTATTTCTGGTTTGGTTTCTAGTGCACTTGAAATAAAACAAACTTACAAGTAGCTTTCCAGTAAGAACTTTTTTTTAAAGTAAATAATTCCTTAATATTGGTGAGAAAGTACTAGTTTCATGTGAAAAATATCTTGTTTTTCCCATAATAATGTCTTATGACATCATTATGATAAAAACAAGTTGGTAGATTATTATAAGTGAAACAATCTGCCAGGAAAACAAATATATATATATATTTTTAAATGAATATTAAGGAATTATTTACTTAAAACAAATATCTACATATTGCAGAAAAGATTTGTAAGTCAGTTTTGACTTCTTACTAAGATATATTGCACTAAAAACTAGACAAAAAAATACTTGGTAATGTTTAGTGTTTTTGCAGTGTGATTATCTGGCTGGCTATTGTAATGAATTGGATTCACACAGAGCATAGATCAAACTGGATTTATACATTAATGAATGTATGAATGAACCTGCTTATCTTGTAAAATGCCTTGAGGTTATATTTGTTCATTTCAATTGACCAACACTAATAAACTGAACTGAACTGAACCAAATGTTCAGTCTCAGTTATTTTCCTCCCAGATAAAAGTTAAGTATTTTTATGCTGTTAGCAAAATTTGACTTTTTAAACAATAACATTAAGCAAACAGAGCAAATAAAATACCATAAAGGTCACGAGCACCCAGTGTACACTGACCATAATGCCCGTCAGGAGGCAGACTCCTTTTCCACAGTATGTGTGTGGGACCATATCCCCATATCCAATAGTCAGAAACGTGATTGAGATCAACCACATGGCTCCAAGAAAATTGCTGGTTATGTCCTGGTTATCATGGTACCTGTAAAGAACAATAACAGGTTTACCTTACACCTAATGTTTTACTTTCACCTGAAAAGAGATTCATTCTGCTGGTCAGTCTATGATATAACTCCGTCTCTCCTAGGGCTCAGAGACAGTGAGCTGAGAAGTGTTTGGTCTATTTTTATGCCTCTATCTATGTTTGATGCCGTGAAGCACGGCGTAGCGGCAAAAACTGGTCCAGGCACCTCTCGCAAGCTCTCACTGTCCATGCAGCGATGATCCAGAGCGAAATGGTGAAGACCAGCAGCACAGTGCCAGGACAGATGGTCATGAGGGTTTTCATCACAAAGCGGGTGTTGAAGTTAATCTTGTTGAGGGCGCCGATGCTTCGGGACGAGGCATCGGTGAAGAGCTTGCTGTGCAGCAGCATGACCCGAGCGATGAGGTACAGCCTCAGAAACATGGGGATGGACAGGATGATGTCCACGTCCGCGTCCGTCTTGGATGGAACGTAGGAGTACGCCAGGCGGGCCGTCCAGGTGAAGGTGTAGTTCCCTGGGATGGGGTGTATGGCGCACACCAGGATTTCCAGGCAGATGAAGAAGATGCGCTCATATGTCATGGCTATCCTCCAGTCATCGGCTGCGTTGTCCACCATGAAGAGCTGTCAATAAAGGAGGAGAGGTGTGAGCTTTGACTGGAAATGTTGAAAACATTTTGACTGCAGCACTCTTATAGGAGAAGACCAATAAAACTAACCGAATCTCAACTTGTTTTTCCTGTTTAGATACAAAGAGTGTTAACACAGCCTGCTGCAACAGGAACTTAGAAAAGTAGCATTTCAACAGTTTTACGCAAAGTTGTTTTTCCAACGCCATCATTATGGCACTAATTCAGAGCCATAACTAGGAATAATCTGGGGAACATCTGCAATAACTTAAAAGTTCTGCTTACTTGTATCTCAGACTCCTTTAAAGCAAAAATAAAGGCTGTAACACAAAACACTTCATTTGCAGCATGTGGTAAATATTGGGATATTTCTGGCGCAAACAGCTGCCTGCCTACACATTAGCATACGGTTCTGATCACCATTGCACTTTGACCAGAAGGCAGACGGTTTCATAGGGGACTGAAATAATGGATTTCAGGGCCTATCATCACTCTCCTCCTCCCTGTCCTCTGTCATACACGTAGCTTCATCACATGGTCACCTCTGCTGCTGCAGCTCAAACCTCATGCCGTTTCGATCCAATCTGCCGTGAGCTTCCCTGATGGCTGCCATCACCTCCCCTTCCACACAATCCCTCTCCATGCTCATGCTTGAGGACAGAGCGTCTCAATCTACCTTGTCTCAGGGAGGTTCTGTTTGCTGGTTTGGGTTGCAAATTAAGTGCTATCGAGCCATATTAACCCCCCTCCTCTCTCTCTAGCGCACGGCACCGGTATTCCTCCACAGCTGCTCTTGCTCCATCCACTTAATGACTTCCAGGTCCTCTGACTGCACCAGCCGTCACAAGCGGCAGCAGATATTTTAAAAAATGTTGCTGTCAGCAAATATGAGCGAACAGTTCAGACGTTATTTATTTATTTATTTTTAATCCTAGTGGACGGCTTTTGAAAAGAGAAAAGAAAAGGAGAACTGCACCATTACATTTGATCAAAAACCTCAGAAATGTGCTTGGTTGTAATATGCACATACAGCACAGTGCTCCTGCTTACAGCGTAACATAGCTGGAGGCAAAATTGTGCAAAGGTCGACCGAACCTTTAGCTCAACATTAATAAAGCTTTGCAGCCTGTATGAAATCTTTAGCCATAGGAGGTGAGAGTGGGAAGGTTTTGCTTGCTAAAAGCAAAGTGGGCAGATTTTTTTTTGAGGAGTGGCATGGATCTTTTCCACTGGATTCTTTTCTTCTACATTCTTCTGCATATCTGATGAAGTGAATGTGAAGTTAAAGTTGAATGAGCTTTAAAATGTGCATCTAGAAGTCACAAGGGTTAAAGGATATCGACAGCAGAATATTTCAGGAGTAAATATAGCTTTGGTCAATTTCATCAATAATAAGAATAAACAAAAGCAATTCAATGTGTATTCTAGTTTACTTATACGCATTAGAAAACGTATTTTGTCATCCCTTCAAAAACATAGAAATATAGCGCTATAGCAGTTTAAAATCTTATGGTAACTTGATGATATTTATGATTTTATCTCCTGTCGATCAGGCAAAAACACATATTCAACTTTTCAGAGCCAACAAAGATTATTAAGACCAAAACCCAAAAGAGGGAATGCACTTCCAGCTGTCCAACGTCTTTTTATTTGCAACCAATTCTTTCTAAAATCAGGTTTAAGATTTTACACATTTTATACAAAGATTCTTGACTTGAGCCACAATATATCTCAGATCAAAAACTGTTAAATATACACTAACAGTCTGGTGTTTGTCTTTTTAGTTTTAAATTGGTTTTGTATTTGGATTAATTTTTATCTTCATTTAAGGTGGAAAAAAAACTTAATTTTCTTATGTTTAGTTAATTTGTTGTTCTTTGTCTTCTTTTTCATTGTGCACCGGTTTAGAGTCCTATTTCACTGTTAGTGTTTAGGTTTTTGGTTCAGTTTGAACCACCTGCAATCTTGCTCAGCTCCTCTGTGTTCAGTCTGTTTTTATTAGTCACTGTGCTTTAGCTTCCACGGATCAGGTTATTCCCCAGCTGCACTGCTTTCACACGCCCGGTCCTCATGGTGCTCATCAATCCTCCCAGCAGTTAAAAGCCTCTCAATTGCTTCATCTCCTCACCACATCCTCCACTTTTCTATGGTTTGGCTTGTTGCCTCTTCAGTGTTGTTCATTTCCAGTCATTTGTTTCGAACTTGGACTTTATAAGCTGTAGTTTGTATTCTATTATTCTGGCTCACATCTGACTGTTTTGGGCTTCTCAACCTGGGTCCTGCAGGACTCCTGTGCTGAATGTTTTTGCAGGTGTTTCCCTGCTGCTGCTGCTGCTGCTGCACACCTTATTTAAAACGAATGAGTGATCAACATGCTTCAGTAGCATTTAATGACAAGCTGAGATGGTAATAGAAGCATTTGAATCAGGCGTGCTGAAGCAGAAACACATCAAAAACATACATGATCATAGTTGGATGATATATATATATATATATATATATATATATATATATATATATATATATATATATATATATATATATATATATATATATATATATATATATATTATATATATATATATATATATATATATATATATATATAATATATATATATATATATGCCTGGCAATATGTTTCAACCTATTCTTCAAGCCTTTTGTCTTACTTGGCTACATTAAAAGATGATTGATAAATTCACAGAAAATTATAGTTCACTGTTATTGTATTTATGGTGCTTGATGCAGTTTGCTTTGCTCTAGGCATCAAATATAGCGAGGACGCTGTTCAAATGTGCAACAAATGGGGTAAGAATGAAATGAATACTGAAATATGTCTAAGTTTCTACACCCAAATCTGCTTCAGTTGCAAAAAGGTTTATTGATTAGGACTGAAATACAATTAATAGTGGTTCCATCGACATGTCTGTTTTACTATTTAAAAAAATGTAATTGTTCCTATTCAGTTAAATCATGCTGTCAGATCATGACTGTGCGTTTAGCCATTAGTTCAGTTTGGGATTCTTTTTATAGAAGTTAAGAACCGCCCCACTCATGAAGCGTTAATGGGATCAGTGACCTAGATGGTAAATTTAGCTCAGATATAAAACAGAATTAATAAAAAAAAAACCCTCATATGTCAAATTCAAAAGAACTAAAGTTCCTGTTTAATGCATTCATCTCAAGGACAAAGAAAAGGGAACAAAAAAAAAAGTGCGCTGTCACTTCTCTTGCAGACATACATGAATGCTTTGTGTAGTTTGACGGCTTTAAAAGGACTCTGAACACTTTGGCTTTTCAACCGCATCACATTAATGCACAGAGTTTAGCGCACGCTGCACGCCTCTGACTCAGTTCTGCTGCAAAAAGCTTCTGTGCCAGAAATACAAAGTGTCAACAAGCTGGCACATTAGGAACAAAGCAGAGAATGCAACAATAAACACACGTCCTTGAACAAGCACTATAACTGTTCAACAAAGCCTCTGCAGCTCGTTTACATTTATATGAAACCTGCCATGACTCTCCTCTCCAACCCAAGAAAACACACACATTAAAATTTCAAGGGCAGTTGTTCATTTCAAATGATTGACACTGAGCTTCTTGAACAGACTGACATCTGTTGGAGAAGTGCGTAACTCTAACCACAGCTTGCCCTTGTTTGGCTTTCCAACTTAGTGTAATGTAGACAATGAAACACAAGCTGGGACCACACTTGACTACAGTTTCTTACTGGAAGAACTGAGACTCCTGAAGCAGTTGAGCACATTGTAGTGTTTGCACAAAGCACAAGCCATGTTTTATTGTACGTTTTAGGCAACAAACCGGGCCTGTCAAAAGCAATTACAAAGTTTGTTAACCTTAAAACTGCGTAATTAAACATTTAGGCTAGGTTGCATGAGGAAAGCCTACTTGGTGTGTAAAAGCAATTATAGTAATGGATGACCTGAAATACAACACCCCCAAGGGCCCTTTACATCAGATGAGAAAATATCTCCCTCCAGCAGCAGAAGCAGGAGTTATGACAGACATATGGAGAAGAATAGAAACACCACACTGTTTCTGATGAATGATTTGAATGAATGACTGTAAATCCAATCTTTCCTAATTAATTTGCAAAATAGTGTCTTGCAAAACTTTTCACATTATGACGCATCACAACATAATTAAGGTTCACCTTCTGGGAGGACAGCAACCTCAAATATGCAACCAGAGCCAGGAAATCAACTTTATTTTGCTGGTTTTGGGCTTTCTCTGAAATTTCTGCATTATATTTTCTTATTGCTCTTTCATTGCTAGACTAATTAAGGTTGATTTCTTTTCATTTGTAAATTACTTTTGTTATTGTCATAAGTGAATATTCGGTTTACAACCCCATTTAATGTGTTCAAAACATATTTTATTTTTAGTATATAATTAAATTCAGATAACTTTGGACACAAACTGAATGCATTGTGGACTACATGATACCACTGTAGTATGACAGTGATATCATGTTAGCATTCCTGCTAATGCATACTAATGGCTCGGTTAAGACATTAGTTGTTTTCGTCTTTGGTTTTTGGTGCCTAAAATATGTAAAAAAAAAAAAAAAAAAAATCAATGGATGTGAAACTTGCAGAACTTGAAGAGAATTCAAGGAGGCAGCTTGTACTCACCTAATCTTCATTTGCTGTTAATTATCTATGACTTTATTCCTGAAGATCATTTAAATGAAATATTTCAATTTCATCCCACACAGGACCATCATAACCTGAGAAACTTACCTCTATACTATTTGTCCTATAAAGTTCTGCATCTTAACACAAATATTGGAAAAAGTCTGATGTTGATAAGACATTTTCTTTTGACTAAAGTAATAAACATTGGGTCACAACATGAATGCTGTTGTGGGACATATTACCCACTGGTGTGACATAGTCTCCGCTCAACTGGCCAGTGTGTTAAAAGGTTGTTCTCACTACATGCATTTCTTTCATACTTCTGTCAGACTGATCTGTCTGCTCACCACTGCGACAAGCGCTGCCCCAGGCTGTCTGAGAAAGGGAGCAAAGCAAAACTTGAACTCTTGTTGTTACTTCTCAGGTCATGCCATGTCATCTTAGAAAACTCAGTATTGTTGATGCCTGAAGCGATACCTTCCCAAAGCCGACGGAAATCTCAAAGCAATCACTGTAACTAGATGAATGCAAAAGTAATAAGTGAGAAAAATTCACATGTATAAAAAAGGGTAACATTTACTCATGAATGATTTTGGGGTTTTATAAAATTTTGAATTTCTGAATAAATCCTCACTTGAAACTGGCTTGATAACTGATTTGGATGCAAATCCCCTGCTATAAAAATGTTCGAATAATAACACAATCCTATAATTTCCCAATTTTATACTGCATTTAGCAGATGCACTGACGAACCACCTCAGCATTCAAAACACTTGCTGTTACACATAGCAGAGGGCTTGGACCCAAATCTTATTATTTAAAAAATCATAATTATTCAGTATATGAATGTCCACTTAGGTACATTCATAAACTGTTTCGAGCGTTGAATTTTCCTCTCCGTCTGAATTTTTTAAAGAGGACAAATAATGCCAAATCCACATTTTGCACATTTTTGTTCTTCCAATTGGATGTTTTGTTGTTGATTTACCATTCAGAAACTGCTTGCTGCATTCTTATTGGTTGTTCAGGAGACTCTATTTCTGCTTTAAAAAGTAGTACGATTGTATAATGATGGCTCTATTTGCAGACATTTCCATGTTTGGTGTAAACGTTGAGTTGGGTGACGTGTCCAGCAACTTCTTTGGATTAAAAGTGACAAGAGGCCCCAAAACAGTTTTTTTTATGAAAGGATCTCAAAATGGGCACAGCTGAGAAGACTAAAATCTCAACAAATCTACGAATGATTTTGTGCAAAAAATTGAATAAACATGATTTGCGTAGCCCATAAACATGATCCAATCTGTTCAAGGAAGCATAATAAGCCACCTAAACATATATGCCAGTACGCACACATTATAGTTCATGAGCAATACATATAATTCTCAAATGTGAGAAGACTTGAAGTTTCACCTAAAGCTTGGGAATGTTTTTTTTTAATAAATATAAACAGTGTTTTTAGATATGCCAGCATTAGTAGTTAAGGTAGATATCAGCATTAGCATATTAACAGCAATCTTCGTAACCTTTTGTAGATGAAAATGTTGTTTGCAATGTTTAAAATTGTCCTAATATTACAGCCTCATACTGACAGTAGAGAAAAGAAGCACACAGAGTAATCACAAATTTTGTGAAACAAACCTCAAAGAGAAAGCAGCCAGCGCTTTGCTTCTTACTGAAGACACATTAATTCATCCACTGCTTCTCTCGGATAGTCAGCTTGTTTCCTGATGGACTCAAAATGCGGCCTAATCACTCAGAGTGCATGCCCCTTTTCTCATCACCACAGAAGTTTATTCGCGTCAGGTTGATATAGAGCACAGCTGAATAGGCCTTAAGCTTTATTCCCTGCATGAACTCGGAACTGTCTGGAAGCATTTCAGGCAAAACACCGGTTAGTTTAGTTACTGGTTTCGCAACTCCTAATAAAACTAATGGAATGGGACTCAATATTTAATCTGTGTAATGTGGAGATGGAAACATATATCTTGTCATTGAGAATTAAATCGCTCAGTCTCATTAGTAAATTAGGTTGAGAGGTTCAGTCCAATTAGGCATTAAAGCAATGCTTTATTTATGTTATCAAAGTGAGCCACTAAGAGGCCACTTTGCCGAGTAAATCTGAGGCTGCTGCAGATTCAGTTTGCTTTTGTTTCTCGAGATTAAGTCTGAAACTTGCATTTGCAATTTGCCCACTCAAGCAATGTTCCAGTCAGAGTGTGTAAATCTGCCTGTCTTTCAGAAAGCAGTGGCTGCAGCCCAGTTGTGTGCATTAATAATCCAAAATCATCTGAATGTTTAAAGTCACGTGCAGTAAATACCATCAATAAATAATCTTTGGGATTGGCATGACTGGGCGTCTCTGCTGCTGAAAGCTTGGACGTTCGGTGAAAACGCTAAGGTCACCAGTCAGCGCTGGTTATCCGACTCCCATCTGGACTCCCAGGTAGAGGACAGATTTCACTTTGAGAAATGCGGAGCGTCTCCTTCACTTTGAGAAATGCGGAGCGTCTCCTGCACGTTGCAGCATATCTCTGACACATTAGGCGGCACCAGGAGAGGGAAGGCGACTCGACAAGCGCGGTCGGGTTCAGCCTCGGCCGGATTTGCTGGTGCAAGTTCCGACACTGTGGTGTGTTATATTTCTTGTGGTCTGTACGGTCTAACACCGTCTGTCAGCAATGACTTTTACCAAAAAACAGGACAGGCCCCAAAAGCATTTTTAAAAAGTTTTGCAAAACTCAGCAAAACTGTCACTATGAGGTAAAGAGAGATATGGTGTCCTCAAAACAGATGCTCCCAAGCAAAGAGGTCCTTGATGTGAGTTTGTGTCTGCTCAGAAAAAGTCTCTGCTCATCAGCTGTCAGATGACAAGAAGAGGATCTCGGGTCCTTGCAGCTAGCATCAGGTTTAGGCAACAGGAAGTCAAAGTCACGACAGAAGTACAGAGTCATATTCATGCTTTGCTGCAAATGCACCAAAGTTGCCCTGAAGTCATAAAGTGGAAAATAAAACATCTCATCTGAATAATAATAATAATAATAATAATAAAAAAATTTCAAGTGATAAAATTAATTGTGAAAGTACAATAAATAGATTCATCTATAGTAGTTTTTCTGAACCTGGAGACAATTTGATTAGACGTAGCAGAATATATAGTACACATTTAAATAAATGAATCTTTTATTAAAGTAACATAATCTGACATTACAAACAAGAAAATCCAGCCTTTGTTTCAGATCAACAAATTTCTATGTCAGACACAGATGTTGAATTAAATACATGATGATGTTTTTAACGGATGATTTCATCCATCCATGCAGGGTTGTGTGTGTGCGTGAGGACGGAGGTTTCTTCCTGCATGGAGGCAGAGCTACTGACTCTGCAGCGCCATTTTGTTCTTCACAAACATTTGAATTAACGGTGGTTTTCCATAGTGTTTGTGAAACAATGTTTTGTAAAACCCAGGCCTGATTACTGCTAAATCTGAAGGATCGAGCAATAATTTAAACAGAAGCTCTCTGACAACATGAGGCTAAAATGTCTCATAAAGCAATATGTCATGGTCCGATCTAAAGGAATTCAAAAACAGCACCTCAGCACTGCGTTGATGTCAGCGTTCATGATTCCACATTATTTAAAGACAGACAGGGCAAAAGTCTCAAATGAAGAGCTCCAAGGCAAATAACATAATTATTGGGGCCAAAGAATGAACAACTTTTGCCTACAACACAGTCGAGACGAGTGGGTAACATCTTGTTAAAAATTCTATTTAGCAAATTTTACATTTATTATCTTTTTTTTACAACTAAACTCGTATTTAGCATTTAAATAGCATCTGTTTGAGGGTTTAATGACCCCAAAATTGAAGTATTTCCCTTTCCAGCATTCCACCATTTCGGTCTGTGACTAAAATGGTGCTGTGTTACATCTTATTAATACCAAAGGGCAACAAAGACATGGACTACAAATCATAGACATAAAATTTTAGTTGCATATATTTTAAGCAAAACTGATTATATTGCTCTTGTTAAAACTACTTATTTTTTTAAAAATGGGATTTGTACTCACTAAATAGATGGACTCAAACTAAAGGTTGGAGTTTTCTTAAATCAAGCGTGCGAAATTATGCAGCTGTGATAAAAGATGAATTTATTTTCATAATTTTTACACATCTTTATCCAAAGGTCACAATACATTTGGCCAACAATGCATTGAGTTGTTGTTGTAAAGTAGCCGTTTCAGTAGATCCCCAGTTCTCTGCAAAAGTAAACCAGATGTTTCCATAAAACAATTACAGCATTCAGTCTCCATCTCGTCTGACCTAACCTTGGGAGTTTTCTGCTATGCCAAGGGGGAAAGTGTTTGTGCTTTAAAATCTTTTCCAGAGCTTGACAAGGAAATCAGTTTTGAGATTTCTGAAAATAGTGAGGAGAAACATTTCATCATCCTGACTTATGCCTCTACATCTGACAGGCATCTGTGAGTACACATGGATGTGCATGCATAATCTATTCCACTGCAGGAGCAGGGGGAAAAGTGCTCTTTAGAGGCAGAAATCTATTTTGCAACACTGCAAACACGTTGGCACTTTTGTGGCGAGAAATGAAGCAAGGGTCAAAAAAGGAAACATCACATTAAAGCGGAGGGTTGATGCGTGGCTCCTGTGTGGAACTGAAGGCTTGCACTAAAGTTAAAATGAAATTTCTCCATACACTTTCCAATTTAGTTTAGTGTGGCCTCCTCAAATTTAATGGGGCTGTTTTGGATTTTAGTTTCCATGCAGTCTTTAAGATGAAGAGTGAATATTTTTTTCAGACCAACTGACCAGATCTATTCTACATCTTATAAAATGCATTTATTTGCTCTTTGCAAACTTTCCCCAAGGGGAAAAAAACAACAAAACGATATAGTTGTACATCTACTTGCCTATCTCCGTTTGAGACCAGTGATGGATTTTTAATGCTGAGTGATGGGGGTGGCTGTGATCTGATAGCTAACTGTGTACGGGTGGTTTTCCTTCGCTGTCCTTACGGTCTTTCAAGCCTCTCAGCCGCTATTATCTAACATTGATCAAATTATCTGATTTGCATCTTTTTCCCCCCGCCCTTGAAACTCTTCTCCAGTTGCAGTTTACATACACTCATCATGGGCATGAATGGTAATAATTTAAAAAGTTTAAGGATTTATTTGAACCATGTTTCCTCAGAGTGAACTGATTATACAAAGGACAATTTGCATAGAAAGTGATTTCTGAAAAGAATCCGATGTAAAAGTTAATATATTGTTGAATTTCTTTAATTCTCACCGGGTCAAAATTATACATACAGACTTATACATATATACCTTCTTCCCTACTCGTGATGGGATAAATGTCTTTTATGTTTTAAAAAAATTGTACCTCAAAGAATTTTTGTTGCAGTCATCAACAAGGTTTTTCATAGTTTTGGGCTAATTTTGGACGACTCCTCTTGGCAGAATTAGGAAAGTTAAACACAGATTTTAAGCAGAGTCTAAAAATGTTTCATAGAGTAAAGAGTCAGAGCATTACTGTAATCCAGCCTTTTCCATTGGATCCAAGTTTCAACCATCGGACACAAACTGTCCCTAGATTAAAGGAGAGTTTGTGAGGACATCCTGAAACAACCCAGGAACCTCAAAGACTCAAGTCTGGAACCTTCTAGAAAACCAATATCACTGCCTAGAGAAGCCAGTTTTAGAGCGTCAGGGATTGGGCTGATGCTGACGTCAGCATATCTGTAACACTGTCAACCAAGGGAAAAAAACTGTTTGACAGGAATAATACTTAGAAGTGACAATCTGAGACTTTCAAACTTGCAACAGTTGACAATAATGGTGGCAGCATCAATCTGTTGCACTGTTTATTGGTGATTTTAAGAAAGTGGATTTAAGAGAATGAAACAAGACTACCTCTAAATTTTTCAACCTTATATACAATCACCAGCTAGCAAGTTGAAACACTTGAGTTTTCCAACCAGACATTGACGTCAAATCACTTAAAAGGTCCTTCATTTACTCAAAATCTGGAATGAAATGAATACAACTCTTAATTTAGGTATATATTGACTAAATCTACCATAAAACTACATAAAAACTACAAGTTTAGGATTTTATTCCACGTTTTTTAACAGAGATTTTGCCACATTTCCTATCCTGTGAAACTGGAGGCTGAAGGGCATGAAAAGGAAACACACACACATCAACAAGGCTGTATACATTTGTGTCGTGATCAAGACTAATTTGGAATTAAGTAATCCATCTACGCGGATCCTTATTTGAGAGTGTGTGCCAGCACATATGTTAGTCTGCAGGAAACGGGTATTGACAGAGTAGCAGAACCGCCACAAAAGAGCCTGAGGTGAGGAAGGAAAGGAGCAGCTGGTGTGGTGGAAGTCGCAGCGCAAACACTGTGAGCTGGAGCTAAACAGCAAAAGGGAACTGGGTGATGGTTACATCCCAGTGGGGTTTGATGAATTGCAAGACAGAACTTCCCATCATATTTCACATTTACAAGACCCTGAGCCAAGAAGTTTGAGCAAGACATGATAATGTTCCCTGATTTATCTCCAGAGTACAGTTATTGAGAATTTGTGGTGAAATCGGAGCTGCAGCAATTGACTCTGTGGCAAACAATTGTGGCAACGTTCTTCTTTTTTAGGTCAGTACATGAAAAACCACTCTCTGTGTGAAGGGAGAGCTATCTGGTGTGAAACATGCTTTGGTTCTTGATGTGACTGTCGGAGGAGCTCGGATCAAAGAGCTTTGAACGGCCTTACTGTGGGGTAAATATGCATCGGCTGACAATAAATGCAGCTCAAAACGAGCTGGTTCTGGAGCTAAAATGAGCATTTCAGTGTACCTGAGATAACAGGGAGAAAGTTGGGCTTCGGCGTCAGTTTTAATCCTGAAAGAAAAACTGAATTATTCCATTTAGTTAATCAAATGTCTTTTTATAAAAAAGGATTCATAATTCGACGCACAGCTGCAACCAGATATTTACATTCGCTGCATGAAAAAACAATGAAAACTTTTATTTCTCCCTTTCTGACATTATTTCTATGGTGAATGAGAGATTTTCTACAAGAAACTTCTCACAATAGTTTCCCCCTGACAGAACTGGAGTAACTAAGATGGTTTGTAGGTCATCTTGTTCACAGACGGTTCTATAGATCTGTCTATGAATATTCTGTGAAATAGAGATCAGGGTTTTGTGACAGCCACTCCAAAATATTGACCTTGCTGTACTTAAGACGCTTTGCGAATAATCTGGTGATGTGCATGGGGTCATTGTCCATTTGGATGACTCACTTCTCATTATGGAAACAGACTGCAAGTTAGTTTAATCAAATCACAGAGCACGTCTTTAAAAATATCCAGTTCAATCTGGATTGCACATGTAAGGCCTTCCTCTATGAGTGGCCTTTCAGTCCATGTTTGTACAGGACTTGCTTCCTTAACAATGTGACTCGTAGTAGCTTCAGAGTTTTACTTTTGGTAGGAAATTGCACCCAAGTTTTCAATAAATCCCTCAAAGGACTTTTCAGGATCCAATGAAACCACCTGTTGACTGCAGGACGAAAAGCAATAATATTCCTCTTAAACCTGAGGTTCAAAAGCAAAATATTTTCTCAAATCTTAATATATTTCTGCATGCAGTAACTCACACCACATCTAAGTTAAATGTGCAAAGGCTAAACGAAGTGCAAATAAATTGTAAAGTTCTACACAAGACAAATTTCCCATATAATTTCTAGCATCTACTTGAACCTGCCTGCAGGGAAAATGAAACAGCTAGGTAGTGAGATGAAATGTGGAAGTGATGTCGGTGCTTTGCTGTCATACTTTATGAAGAAAGATTCACAGTTGAAAGCAGTGCTACAACACGATGATTGAGCCTCCTGTGGGATTTGCGAGTACTAAATTTACCAACGAGGCTGATGCATTCAACTGATAATGTGACTTTAGATCAAAAGAAAGGAAGAAAGCTAACCTTTTTCATCCAAGCAAGAGAGAGAAAAGTGTGAGGCATCTATAAATATCGCAGGGAAGCGCAAACCGGACAGAAACCACCAGGATCAGCGTATACCTTTTGTGGCATTTCGCAATATACAGTTTTGTTTATGCATAAGACGAAGCATTAACATGATTAAATATGACGCTGTTTGCAGAACTGCTTACGTCGCAATTCCCTTTCAAGTGAAGTTTTCCTTTTGATTTAATTTAATAAATAAAAAAAAAGTATGCTTCAGATATATGAAACCTTTCAGGCAGCACACATCCGCTCTGCAGAAAATAACACAATTAATTACAGGCATGAACTCAAAGAAGACAGGAAGACAGAGCATAACACTGTTCCAAGGCAATGTTAGAAAAGACTTATGTTGGAGCATCTCAGTACTGACTCACCATATGAGGATTGTATTTGTTTTTTTACTGGGGCAGTGGTTCAGGAGGATCAGGAAATTTGTAACCAGTGGGTTGCTGGTTCAAATCCCTGCTCCGTCCATATCCGTTGTTGGGGAAGACACTTCACCCGATTTGCATGACTTCTGTCAGGCTGCCACCGTTTATAAGTAAAAAGAAAAACTTTCACCAGTGTTAGTCAGGTTTAATGTGTGCAAAATTAAAAATTCAATCATCTAATTTTTATGAACATTTGAATCTTGATCCGTTTCACAACGTCAAAAAAGTTGGAAATATTAACGCAAAAGCATTGAATCTATGAAAACTAACACTTTTTTTGTTACAGTTTGAGAATCTTGATTAAAATTTGAAAATAAACACAACTAATTATATGTGAAAACAATATTTTAATTAAACAACTAATCAGAACAAATTAAAACTTTAGTAATACTGATTTCTGCTTCATAGGAACAATTGTATTAGCATTTATTCTGTTGCTGAACAAGTTATTTGCTGCTAGATGTTTGAGAAATATATTTGTAGTTAGGTTGATTAAAATCTTCTAAAATTTTCAGATTGTAAGCATTGTAAATAAAAAAAAATTCCGAGTTAAGAGAGCAGAATTTTATGCAATAAGATGTTTTTTTTTTTAATCAAAACTACAGTCTACATACAATATTGGACATCTTTAGGTATAACAAGTCTCTATCAGTAGTTTGGTTAACACCTCGTCTTTCACACAAGGCGTCTTGGATCGGTGGACCAGTGTTATACTTCTGGTCTTAAGATACAGTTGGCGAGCCAGAGATTCCCCAACATGTCCACTTCAAATGTGCAACACCTGCACTTTCTGCAGCCTCAGACTGCAAATGTTTGCTGGGAGCTTAAACTCCAGTCATCTTTAGATCATGTTCATGTTGCAGATTTAGTAAATATATTGCAGTAGCAGTTTTTGCACCTGTAATTATGAAGCATTGAGGGAAGGACATTAATTATTGTTTCACCTTGTGAAATGATACTAGAGTGTCTGAATTTGCTGTTTTCTTTAGTAATTATTATCCAACATCAACATTATGGGTGTAACTTTACATCCTGCACACCAGAAAAGATGAAGCAAGATTTTAACAATGTTGAAAAAAATTGAAATCTATTTTTTTTTTTTTTACAAATAGAGTGAAGGTTTGACATATTAAATAAATGGATAGGCAGTCTGTCATAATGTGCATTCCCTCTGATTCAGTCTAGAAAATTCCAGTTTGAGCTAAGCAAGTTAAAAATGACACATGTCTTAAAAAGTCTAAAAATATATACACCTTACTTTGACAAGAGAAGCAATAAACCAGGTAACTTCAGCTAAATTTGTGAACCATTGGTCATTTTCTTACATAGAGAACAAAAACAGTGGACGCTCACTTCCTATTAAGAGCTTAGCAATGTGCCCTCAACTCAGTCATGATATTCTAAGAAAAGTCTATGACAACTGAACAAATGAAGTTGCAAAGACCAACATATCATAATTTAACAAATTGTTGGTGTTTAATCTGATACTTTAGTAGCAATGAAAATGAAAAAAGTATAACAATGCAAAAGACATAACATAAACACCAGTGGGTATTTGTCTTTGCCAAATAACATAGAAATGTGAGTGTCATTTCCTTAAATCTTTTCTATTTCGTGTCATTTTGTATACAAATCAATCTATAAAAAAGTTCAAAATTTAGCTCTAACATTTTGTAGGATGCCAGATTCTTAGCAGTCTTTGGTTCTGTATAAAAACACTTTCAACTTACCAAAGAGGCAGAACGCTAAAGATGAACCCGGTGAAGACTAAAGACCAAACAATATCACCGCGTTCAAGCAGAAAAAGATGAGAAAATTTTGTGTTTCCTCTTCGAGCTCCTCTACTTGCAATTAACATGTGAAAGGCAAGAGATGTTATTGTTGTTTTGTGTTTGCATTGATGGTGTGAATGACACAATCCTTCTGCCCAGCTCCCCACTTATATAAAAACAAACAATAGAAAACATGCTTTGGGTGAAAAGAAATTACTCTGTCACCACTATCAGCCATATCAAAAACCACAACTGGAATTACACCTAAAAGTGCAGCACAGCAGAGATCATAAACCTCCTCTCAGTATCACACAGAGTTCAGAAGTTGATCTCTTTGCTAAAACAACAACAAAATAAAGGAATTAAAATAAAAAGGTAAACAGAAGAATGAAGAAAAAGACTTAGGACATTACCTGTATCTCTCTTGCATGGTAAATGATAATCAGCCCCAGAAGAATGATTGTAGAAAGGCTTATCAGGCATTTTAGAGCTAATGAATACAGGGATTCCTGCAAAAGAGTGAAAACACTAAAGCCAAACAACACTGAACATGATGATAACACATGCACAACTTTTTAAAAAATATATAATAAGTTCTTTTTACACCATTGCAACTAATCAGGACTTTGAAGTTTTTTTTTTATCATAATCATTAGGATTCTCTTTCATGGTTGGGCAGCAAAGGGCCAATCGGCCTGTATGTGTTGGGACGCTGCTCAGACTTTTCTTGCACACTTTTGGAAGAAGTTGTTTAAAATATACGAGTTGCATCCACAGTGACAGAGCAGAGCAGTGACTAAATCGCCCAAGCGGGACATGAAGTTTGAGTAAATACGCACCTTGCCATAGGCTCCCCACGAGAGTTCAGTCTCTATAACCATAACAACGATCCCAAACATCCCAAAGATTAAAGCATAGTCACTGAGACGCTTCCTCTTCTCAAACAAGGCCCGCCGGTGCCCCAGCTTCTCCCCAATGTTCTGGTTCTTCTTTTTCCCCGATTTGCCGCTGCTGTGGCCGCAGCCGGCCCCTCCGTCCCCCGATGCGTAAGGCATCAGCGTGGCGGAATTGTTCTCCGGCTTGGATACTAGAGTGTCCGACGCATCTGCGGCGGAGATGGGCTGCAGAGGCTGCGACTCGGAGTCGAACTCGTGTACGTTTCTGCGGGACGAGCTCAAGTTGCTCAGCGGCCGCATGACGCCGCCGTTGTATCTGCAGCTGCTCATGGCTATTTCATTGTAGGAGTTGCTGTCTTTGTGGCTGCTCCCCTGGCTGCCCCGCTGCCGATACTGCTGCTGCTGCTGCTGCTGCTGATGATGATGATGATGTTGGCGGTGAGGATGATGATGTCTAGTTGAACTACCATGACTGGAAGGTGTGAAGTCGCAGGCGGTGCTGTGTTGGCAGCCCTGCCTCGAAGACGTCTCGGAAGGTGTCCTCAAAGTTCCCACAGTGGTCGGCGACGTCCCGCGAAAGACGAGGCTTTTCCTCGCATCACAGGTGGTGCAGCTATTGCAGGTGCAGGATTGGTCGTGCTGCCTGCCGACGCGCTGCTGCTGCTGCTCCGGTCCGCAGTAATAGTGCTGGTACTTACAGTGTTGGAGCTGCTGCTGCTGCTGCTGCTCTGGGAAGAAGTCGTTGTGCAGCTGGAAGGGGGTTTCCATGTCAGTGCTGCCGATCACAGCAGCGGCCAGGCGCCACAGAGCACCCGACAAAGGGCGTTATGGTCCTCCTCACAGGAGGACGGAGCCGCTGCATGAGCAGATCCATTTCGGCTCCGGTAGGATGTGAGAGATGGACCTCCGATTGGGCAGAGGGGGGGTGATGGGGAAGTAGAGAGGGGGTGGGGGGGGGGGGGGGGACCAAAACAACTGTTTCTACGTCACGAAGAAGGTTGGAACGTGAAGTTCTGCACAATATTATCGATATCAGTACAAACTATCAGTGCAGATCGATTTTACAAGAAAATTGGGCCACGAAAAGGGTTAAAATGTATTATTATTAGTAGTAGTCATTATTCTCCGTATTAAATATACTCTTCACAGCCACACATAAGCTAAGCGCTCCTTTAAGTCCTCTGTACATTTATGATGTATTTGCTGTAAATCAGGGCTTCCCCAGTCCTACAGAGCTATTATCCTGCAACGCTTAGATGCATCCCTTCGCCAACACACCTGAACTGAAAGGCTGAAATTCATCAGTAGTCGTTCAACTCTGCAGAAGTCAGGTGACAAGCCATTAATTTGATTCATCCAGAGAGAGGATGCATCTGAGAGTTGCAGGACAGCAGCTCTGGACCTGGATAGGACTGAACTTGGGCAATTATGCTTTAAACACAACAAACACATTGAATACGGATGAAAAATTATTAATATCCAATTAACATGTTCATGTCTTCTAAAGCACTTATACACATATGTGTATTTAATTAAGATTTAAGTCATGACATCGATGCAGAAAAAAAAGATACAGATTTTGAGCGTCTTTCACAAAAAAAGAAAATATGTGCACCATGATGCAGTAGTTAGCCCCAGTTTACTCTGTTGTCATTAAATAGGTTAACAAGTTTGCGAGTCCAATCCTATCCTGCTTTTGTGTGTCCTGTCCTCGCTTAAGCAAAGAAGATGTTGGATCATGGCTGCCTCGCTATTCTGCAAAAAAAAAGAAGCAAAAAAACAAAAATAAGCAAACAAAATGATAAAAGTTTTCACATCTAAAGGCGGTGTAAACTAAACTCAAATGATTTTCTGTGGCATCTGCAGTAAATAAAGAGTAATGTTTCATGAAGGGTGCATACTTGGTGGTGGCAGCATCATGCTGTGGGAATCCTCATCCTCAGCAGGGTCAGAGGAGCTGCGCAGAACCACTTACGGAGCCGTCCTTCAAGACAAGGAGTGTTCTGCATCAAAGTGGGCTAGAATGGCCCAGATGAAATCCAGATTTAAATCCAGTTGATCGAGGAGTTCGTGTTCACGTAGATTCTCCGTCCAATCCAGCTGAATTTGAGCTATTTTGCAAAGAGAGACACAGAGGGAATAAAATATTTGCATTTGCAGACGATACTTCATAATTATGCACACCAAAGTGTTTATCCATGACAAAGTCTCAATAAAACACACTGAAGGTGGTGGAATAAATGTACAAAAATATGAAATGCTAGAAATCGTTTCATTGCACATATCTCTTGTACCTTAAAGTTATGATTTCATTCTGCTCACTAGACGCTGTGACAGTTTCAGCCCGGATGGCACCCATTTGACCAGGGTTTGTGTGTGCAGCCAGACTGATGGGACCACTGGTAGCTGTGTTATTATGGAGCAGGAGAGTTATATCCCCCCAAGGAATTGCAGCCAACTACCCGCGATTGAGGAGCTGGTGAGGCATAAAAAAAAGGAGCTCGAACTCAAATCATCCACGCCTCTTGAATTTACAGAGGCAACAAATTAGGCATCAGAGCCTCTATGCTGGAGAAATGTTTTCTGCATTTCAAGGGGCTTCAGTTTTTTTTTTCTTTAATTGGGCTTTTATTGTTTCAGATGTAGACCAATCATTCGCAAACAGTCATTTGTGGAAACAAAAATAACGACTGCACACCTGCAGGGGGAAAAAAATAGCGTGAAAATACAAGCATACCGTCATTTGTTACATTCGGAAAGAGGAAAGTGGGAGCTGTCAGCGCTGCCAGAAAACAGCCAATCAAAGAAGTAACTTTCAGCACGGCGGACAGCTCCACTCGCTCATTGATCGCAAGCAGCCCTCAATAAAACAACCTCTCTGCACAGGATCGCAATGCGCACTTGATCCTGATTGGCTGGAGACGAACACCACGTGACACCCTCCCCACCTTCCCTAAGCTGAAGCTCGCTTATTTTTTCTATGTGGAGTGAAAATGAATGAAAGAGACAACAGACTGACTTGATTTTCTATCTATCTATCTATCTATCTATCTATCTATCTATCTATCTATCTATCTATCTATCTATCTATCTATCTATCTATCTATCTATCTATCTATCTATCTATCTATCTATCTATCTATCTATCTATCTATCTATCTATCTATCTATCTATCTATCTATCTATCTATCTATCTATCTATCTATCTATCTATCTATCTATCTATCTATCTATCTCTATCTATCTATCTATCTATCTATCTATCTATCTATCTATCTATCTATCTATCTATCTATCTATCTATCTATCTATCTATCTATCTATCTATCTATCTATCTATCTATCTATATCTATCTATCTATCTATCTATCTATCTATCTATCTATCTATCTATCTATCTATCTATCTATATCTATCTATCTATCTATCTATCTATCTATCTATCTATCTATCTATCTATCTATCTATCTATCTATCTATCTATCTATCTATCTATCTATCTATATCTTATCTATCTCTATCTATCTATCTATCTATCTACTATATCTATCTATCTATCTATCTATCTATCTATCTATCTATCTATCTATCTATCTATCTATCTATCTATATATCTATCTATCTATCTATCTATCTATCTATCTATCTATCTATCTATCTATCTATCTATCTATATCTATCTATCTATCTATCTATCTATCTATCTATCTATCTATCTATCTATCTATCTATCTATCTATCTATCTATCTATCTATCTATCTATCTATCTATCTATCTATCTATCTATCTATCTATCTATCTATCTATCTATCTATCTATCTATCTATCTATCTATCTATCTATCTATCTATCTATCTATCTATCTATCTATCTATCTATCTATCTATATCTATCTATCTATCTATCTATCTATCTATCTATCTATATCTATCTATCTATCTATCTATCTATCTATCTATCTATCTATCTATCTATCTATCTATCTATCTATCTATCTATCTATCTATCTATCTATCTATCTATCTATCTATCTATCTATCTATCTATCTATCTATCTATCTATCTATCTATCTATCTATCTCTATCTCTATCTCTAGATATAGATATAAGAGCCATAATTTATTGCTTGTACTGGTGAATTTTCAATGAACAATGAATTTCACCATAATAATACTTTGTGTATAACACAAAGGAAAGGATATACAAATAGAAAATGAAAACTAAAACTACAAATACTTTGCCTCTAATGGTAAACCCCCCCTATTTTTTTCTTTTGATTGTTTCAGTTTGTTTCTTTCCTTGCTGAAAGAAGGATGATTTGAGCCAGGTCTTTACGTTCCTTTCAGCAGAGGCTTTTTCAGTAGTTTAAAAAGACTGTTTGGTCTTCTTAACAGTTCAAACATCTCCCCTCAAAATTTAACCTGAATGCAATGCAAGGTGGTAAAGAAATCATTTCAGTACATCTACTAAAATTAGAGAAAAATGTATTTAAATGTTTTCGGTTAATCAGCATGACATGTTTGGATGCAATGATTCGAGCAAGACGTTCAAGGTGTTTTGATAATCTTGACATGCATGACTGACAATAAATACTTTGCTTGTATACGTTGTCCCATGTTAAATTCATCCACAGTCTGAAATGGCAAGCAGTCCTGCTCTCTCTTGGTACTTTTAAGTGTTTGTTTTCTCCTGATATTAAATTTGGAACCAGGCGATCTGCTTAAAGAAAGTCACTGAGGGATGCTGAACACATTCCAGGTACGGAGAAAAATCTAATTAAAAATCTCACGAGAACGTCAGACAAAAATTAGATGAGTGCAGGAAGGTGCCTGATGCAAACAAAAGCATTTATCGTAATAGAATTTGACACTGTGATCCGCCCTTTTATTGAGTTTGTCAGGTAACAATTCTTGCTGGTTCAGGTCCTCTTCTGAGTCTCCTGACAGAGTCCGATATCGGCTAACTCAGGATCTGTCTCAAGGGCTGAATCAACCAATCAGGAATTGACTTTGGAAAATTGGAAAAATTTATTTTATTTTATTTTATTTTTTCTGATGAGATGAGAGAGATGAGTTTTAACATTACTCGTTGAATACAGAAGACAGAGTTTATTTTTGTCTTTGAAGGTTTAACTCATCAACAAATATTTATTGCTAAACAGTCATTATTTGAAACATTTTTATGTATTAAACACACCCAGCGTCTTGTGCAATGGATATGAGGTCCTAAAAACCTTAATGTTTTTTGAAGATTCGGGGTGAAGCCATTTGCAGTAAGTGTACGCTCTAGCTAAGATTGAAGAGCCGTGGCTTTTTTACTTCATCACTTAACTTGAATTATAAATCTAGAGTAGATTATTGTTTCGTCCTCAGAAATGGTTGGCATATCCAGAAAAATTGCATGTTAGGTTTGACTGGTGCAGCTCTGTCTAACCACATTCTTTATTTCTGCGATTGCAAATACATTAAAAAGTCGGCAGCATGTTTGCTTCTTTCCAAATGCAGCTATTGTCTTGCATGATCCAAACCACAAACTCTGCTTTGATCATACTGACACACAGGCTAAAGGTGTTGATGAAGGAGCAAAAAGGAGCAGACTGCTTAGTCGACAGAAAGAGTAATTCAGAAGTGATTTCCTTTGGGTGACAGTGCAAGTCCATTTGGAACAAGAACATCAAGACTCTTGACCTCAATGGATATCCGGGTGTTTTAATCCATCTACTGCACCACATATGAGGCACTCCCACACCTTGCTAAAATATTTTAATGCACAGAAGCTTTGAGTCACTGCAGAGCTTCGTCTTCATCATCTGCAGGCCTCAGGTGGGATTAATAGCACAAAGTCTCAATGGTCATATCCCACTAAATGAAATATTTATTCAGCTGTGAAATTATAGATAATGAGCACATTTTTTTTATTGGTCCTGGTGCAACAGACAGACAAGAGGAGGAATTAGCAGAAATTAGGAGGAAAGGTGCAGTGCTTGGGCTTTCATTCGCTCTGTTATGCTAAGGAGAGCAGCTCACTTGCATCGTTTGTCTAAGGTGCACTTTGAGGAAAAGGTAACTGCAAATTTATGCAAAGTTGTTCTGCTTCAGTGACGAAACATTTTCTGTCCTGATCGTGGTTCTCTCTTCGACAATGGACAGACTTCATAAAGCGGGGGAAGATTAGTCACTGACTTTCATGAATGTCATGAATAAATATAAAATGTAACCTGTAATGGAATTTGCAGTAATTGTTCAGATCACTATATTCTTGTACAGGACACTTTTTTTAAAATAAAAATATAAAGGGAAGAATTTGTAAAAATGCATTGTGCTTCAATGTAGATGCACACACATTGATTTATATTTGGATTTATGTTTTTTATTTTGTTCATTGTAATTATTGATTCAGTATAATTATTATTGATGGATCAAATAAATCCTCACACATCTTTAAATTAGTAACTGAATTATGGATCAGATGTAGAAAAGATTTTTTAAGAAGATTTTTGACAGACGAAGAAGCTCATTTAAATTTATAATATTCATGTACATCAATGTTATTTGAAGGTGCCATCAAATATATCGTAGAAAAACGCACCGCAGATTAGGAAGCTAACAGTTATGACTTATAGAGCAGCAGAGACACTAAGGTAGATTTCTGAAACTTCAATCCACAAGGGTTAGTTTTCCTTTATGTTTTAAATGTATTGTATATGCAACCTGAAAATGTACACTTATACACACAGCAATAGTTTGCTGCCCTTTTAGCACATGCTAAGAATTGAATTACAGGAACAGATTAAGAATTAAATAATTAAGAACTCTGTTGAGAAGGAGACAATAAAATGATTCGACTCACCACAAGAAAAAAGTTTATAAAAGTAAAAAAAACCAAAACTGTTTAAACATGAAAGTTTTCAATTAATTACACCATTTGGACTGTTTTTCTCTACACGTCTTTGCCCCGGTTGTTCTCAGAGTTACTAGAACATGACTTATTCAGCTGCAGGTAATATGGAGACAGGATACCTGACCTGTGTGAAAAGCTCACCCTTCTGCAGCAGTCTGCACCTGTTTTTGCTGCTGTTCCTCCTCTAGTGTCCCTGATACCTGAGTCAACAGAGCTTTCAGGCATGCCACATTGAGCAGAAGAGCTATTTACGTTGAGCAAAAGATTTAGAGGCAATCTAAGTGCCACACTCAAGGACATGATGGCACACCAAGCAACATTTGACCCTGTGTTTTCCAGCTTTTTCCAGAAAGTGGGATGATAAATTGATGCTGAGCTAGTCTGGTTGAAAATGTTAACTTTTTTATTTATTTTCTGTTTGAGAATGAGATACTAGCTCACATGCATTTGCAGCCTAATTGATCTGTTGGCTTTTTATTTTATAAATAAGAGTGTTTTATGGCTGAATGAGGCCCCTGGAGAATGCAAAACGAGGAGTGGGCTTTCCGATTGCGTTTTGAATTTTGACAGCACAAAAAAAGAAGATTTATTGGCATCCTTACAAGAGGGTTTTAGAAATATCTGAACATAGGCAGCATCAATTCCTGGAAAATTCTTTACATTAGTTAGTGTTGTTTTCCTGCTGTGCCTGTCAGCCTGCTGTCACTTGCAATAAGGACTGATCGACAGTGACTGGCATTTTCAGGACAACGCTTTGTTTTTCGTTTTTTTGAAATATTTTTTTGTGTTGGTGAGTTTATGAAGGTCGTGGGGTTCTGTTTCACTGGAAGGCTTGAGACAAAATAACATGTTCAAATCCATACATCTTTCAGTATGAGAGCTGAGGTGTTATTATGGTCATGAGAAGTTGTTTATGTTTGAATTTAATGTGAGGAAATACCAATAATAATAATAAGAAGTTATTCGCTCCATAGGTCCCCTTCACTTTAAACCAAGGAGAGGACACAGCATGTTTGTGTGGACGAGAACAGGTCCTTGTAAAGTGAACCCATGAGTCATTCATTATTCATCATGATCAAGCATTGTGTCTGCTTGGAAGGACCTTACAAATTTGGCTTGACTCCTTGAGTGTCTGCTTCTGCTGCCAGACCTTTCTCTAACGACCCCAACGTCTGCCCACATGAAACAATCCATGCTCGGGTATTTGTGCACAGGATCCTATCCGGAGAAAATCAGCTGCTTGTCTGTTTCTGATTAAACTGAGTGCAACGGCTAGAAAAAGTAAAATATGCATGGTATATTTGGTGTGCTTGATCAGTCACAGCGAAATGTAACAGGCTGTGACATCATGCAAATGTTTTTCATGCATTCTTTGGATATGAATACAAAGTGAAACATCAAATGGTAATTAAGAAAATATAAACGGGTTTTATTCTGGATTAATCAGTAGGTTGTACATTTACATGTTTAGCATCAAATTATTTACAAGCAGAAAAAATATTCTGCAGCCTTTTTGTGTCTTGTGTAGCGAGGAACAAATAACGTAGCATTGGTGGAGTTTCAAGCAGTTTGTGATCTTGTGATTTACCTTCTACTATAATTAAGCCGGGGGATTGACAAGACAAGCTGTCTTTTAAAGATAAAGAGATGAAATGTGACATCACTCAGTGCTTTGCACTATTGATTTGGAGATTTGTCTCCAGGCTTCTGGAGCCAGAAATGATATGCAGAGAATTGAGTTCAGTGCAAAAGTCAAGGACAAAGAAAAAAGTCTGGTTGTTAATGCATAAATCATCGGGCTCTTTGGCTCTAAAATCTTACAAGTATAGACAGCCCCCCAAAGACTGCTTTATTATTTTTCTAAACCATTTATAATATTAGCATTCCACTTTTTTGCACACTTAAGAAGGAGCAAGACAAAGTATGTACTTAGATAATCCTGCCAGAATAAATGATAATGGCTGCATGCTACTTTTACTTTTTACAACTTTCAACCCATATTTTGTTTTCATATTGCAAAGCAGAAAAAGAACAAGAAAACAAAAATCTCTCTTTTGCCCCAACTATTCCCGATTAAAGGAATAGGACTGTTTGTCCTTTTATTAAGTGTATTTTTTTTCTCTTATAAACAAATTCATGTTTTTACTTTTATTTTTTGCATTTGAAAATAATATAAATTCTGTATTTTCATATCCAAGCAAATTTTTATTAACAAACAAACAACCAGCAGATTTTATCAGTGGGACTCTCCTTTGACATCCCTAAAGGTCAGAGCATATTTAGTGAGGATAGAAGACATTTTAAAAAGTTCACAGTAGTGCGTGCTCTCAGAAAGCCTTTAAGAAAGAAAGAGGCCCACAGCATCACAAATCCTCCGCCATACATGACTATATTGTTTCAATGGAGTTTGGGGGAATTTCTTGGAAAGGGTTGTTGGGTCGTAATGTTGAGGATTGTTGTTTACCCTCTTCCACCGACTGTGACGCGCTCGCTATAGATGCCATTGCAGTAAACAGCATGACTAAACTTTAGGAAAATAAGACTAAACAAAAAACACTTTATTTCCTCACATAAAATCCAAGTAACCTACAGCTTGCACTGCAAGATAAGTAACAAAACTGTTCCAATTAAAGTCCCAGTGGCATTTACGTTTGTGATTATGGATAGATTTTCTTTTCTGGCATTCCTCCCAATCATCCAGGTCTGCACAGAAATGTTTAATTATCATTATGGAGACTCAGCGACCTCAAGAAGTCACTATTTGCTGCAGATATCAATCAATAAAATTAAGGGAGTTTTAGGTTGATTCCCCTTCTCCTCCCTGTGCCAGGCGGAGAAATAAACTTGGTTTTGAGTCCCTGTCTTCATCTAACTTAAACTTTTTATTTTCAGCTTTGCTTGTCAGTACCAATTAAATTTTATCCCAAATCTTCAGCATGAAACCTAATCTATAACTAAACTAAGGCTTTAGTTTAGAATTTAACAGAAAAGACAAAAAGATTATTGAAATTATGTTTTTTTTTGTGCTGATTTATTTTTTATTTTACACAATTTTCTTACAGTAATGTCTTTTCTTTTGCTTAGTTTGTTCACTGTTTTCCAAAATGTTCAAAATGAATCTATGTGCAACATTATGTTTCCGTTTCACATTTATAATCGGTATCTGTTTCCCCAATTCTCCTGAAACAAAATGAAATTCATCTGGTTAATTAATCTGCTGATGTCAGCCCTTTAATTCCCCCTCTGACTAAAATATTCAGTTTACTCACTCACATTTTCTCCTCTGTGTATTATCAGACGCCTGGAGCAGAAGGAGTGGATTGATGGAAGTTTCACTGGTGCGAGTTCATTTGGATCAAATTAATCTTTCTTAATACCTCAAAAAAGGGTGTGAACTAAATTAACTGTGTCCCTGAATGCAACAAATTTCTGTGCTTGCTAATGTAACTGAACTGCAACAAAACAAACAAGAAAAAACTCACAACATATGATTGTTTAGCATCTGTCTGTATCTCACCAGATGTTGCAATCAGTCATAGAAAAACTTGGATAGAGAACTAATGTATTATATCTTATGTGTGGCTTTTTTCTGCCTGAATATGAACACATTGAATGGGTGAAGCATCTGTTCGTCATCAAATATAGGATTGTTTGATGGGAACTTTTACATGTTGCCTCACAAGTAGCTTCACATGTTTTTAAAATTGATCTTCTTATCACCTGAAGCTTCAGAAGTGTGACATGTGGCTGAATATTCGACACAGAGGTTTTTTTTTGGTTTTTTTTTCCACCCCGTGTGACTGTCATCAGAATCAGATTTGGGTGTTAAAATGCGGAAAGCAGCAGTTTAGATAAATCCGCAAAGAGCTCCAGGCTGCTATTCTTAATCTTCAAGCTCTGAAAAATACACTTTCTGTTCCCGCCACAGGGTAAAAGATGAGCAGCTCTAATTTACCACTCTCAGCAGAGCTGCTTAACATGCTGGATCTCTTAACAGTAAATTATAAAGTCGTTTTTTTTCTCTGCCTATTTCTGGCCCAAACATGGTACCCTCAAAGCAACACCTCAGGATCTCAGTCAAGAAACAGCTCATCACAAAATATTCCACAGCATGACATTTTTAATTAAGTTTGTTAACTGGATGATGCTAAATCAGACCCTGGAATATAGTTGAAACAGTTTGCAGATTAAACATGAGTGACATAAGTGAATTTTCCCCGTTTTTGTTTTGAAATAACCATACAGCAGACATTTAAAGAATTTCATCAGCTTTAAAAGATATTAAATATTTCAAAATAGATGCTTTAGTTAATGAATATGTTTTACTAATTCCAAAAGAAAGTCAACAAAATGTTGCAGCCTCCCTTATATTTTCTTCCAGATAATAATTAACCATACACCTTTTTAAATCTTGCAGTAATAATTAACCATCCGTCTCTACTGCGTAACTGCATAAATGTTGGTTGCAAGAACACACATACACGCACACACACACACACACACAGCGCTGTAAAAACTTCAGCCATTTTTGTCACAATTAAATGCTCCAGAGGAAAAAAATTATAACATCAGAGAAAGAAACAGAAAAGACAAAATTCAATTTGATGATTTGATCAAAATGATGATTTAAGTTACTAACGCTGCAAATACATACTTTTTTGTAAAATATATATTTTTTTTACATATTTGTTAAAACCATGAGCATGAACTGACTCTTCTAGGTACATCTTTAAGGGTAAAAAGTGATCTAAACAAGCTTGGTCATATGTGTGGAAAAATGATTAATATTCTTACCACCCTTGGTGGCCACAGTTATGATGACTTGCAGTGAGGCTTTTGCATCAATGGGTGCATTTGTGCCTATTCTTTCGAGAATGTGTTTAGTTAAGCCACACTGAAGTGATTTTTGGGAATGAACAGTTTAAGGTAATTTCTCAGCATCTGAATTAGATTTAAAGAGGCAGTATTATGTTCTTACGAGGGCACACATTGACATTTTATAACACAATCAAGTAATTGTTACGTGCAGTTGTCACAACAATGCTGTCTATATCAAATATGGCTTTTAAAAAACTGACTTTGTAATTTAACACCTTGAAATTGGGCCTTTGTCTCTTTAAAAACTCCTGCTCTTTCTGAAACTCTTCTTTCAGGAAGTCATATCAACATCGCTTTTCTGTTAATCCTTTCACAAAGTTTTTGCAGTGTTGCACTGAGAAGAAACTGGTATAATAAGCTTATCAGATGTGCTTTTCCACCAGGTGTTTGCTAATTGCTGCTGGCTAGTCTAAAGGAGCTGGGTTGGGGTGGGCTGCTACATGAGGCACAAACTACAGCTTTGAGGTGGAGCTTCATCCTCTAAGGTGGCGCTTGGTCACACCAAGCATTTTTTCACAGTTGAATGTTTGATTATGCATGAAAGAATCAAGGGAATGCTCCAGGTATGCATTTTATGAGGGAATAACCTTATAACATGACGTACATCTCAAAAAGTCGATTTTGCAAAATACTGCTCCTTTAAGTCTGAACATAAAGGGCCGTTACGCAGTGGACTCCATGATGCGCCACAGACAATTTTCCTGCTGCATAACCCAAGTGTGCTTGAGCTAAATCTCATGAACTGATGACCTTCAGGATATCTGGCTACAGCAGAATTCATGGAGCAGAATAAATTGGTTTTGCTCCATGTAATTGGTTCCATCAATTATTTTGTTGCAAGGAAATGTGAAGCAGGCCTTTGTATTTTTTTTTTTTAATCTTTTTGCAGTGAGCAGTGGATCTTTCCCATGATGCCCTTTCTTGATGTTAAATCATGAACAGTGATCTAAACTGAGGCAAGTGAGGCCTGCAGCCGTTGAAATGTTTTGTGACCTCCTGGACGAGCATTTAAAGGGCTCTTGAAGTAGCTTGAATGTGGTCAACTTTTTTGCATTTACATAAGTTGTTTTGGTAGATATTCAAACCTACTTGATGATCTGAAACATTTAGGTGTGACAAAAAGAAAAAAAAAAGAAATATTTTGCTAATGGAGTTAATAAATTTCCAACCAAGTAAGACAGCAAAGCATTTCTGCTTTGTCACTCTACTTCACAATTCTGCTTTGGCCTCAAAACAAAGTAAATCATTTCAGAACTCAGTTACAAAATGGGCTTAGAGAATACAAATGAATTGAGAAGCCACATAGCGACAGCCTCCAACCATGCCACAACACCTGACTCTCCTTGTAAGTGATTATCAAAAACATTTGATCTTTTTCTGAATTCCTTTGAAATGTTCTGTTGAAGACAATGTGCTGAACAAATGGACTGCCTTGCTTTACAATTTTATTTTTGTCTCTCCATTTTTTGTTATGACTGTCTTCAGTTAATTCACAGAAGTTTCTTCTTTTAGTACCAATAAAAGAAGAAACTTCTTTCAGGAAGTCATATCAACATCGCTTTTCTGATGGCTAGTCTAAAGGAGATGTTGATATGACTCTCCTTTATGTGTTGGTGTGTGTGTCTGCAGCTGAACTATCCTGTCCTCATTGCGGCCATTTTCATCTGCAGCATCGGGGGGACATTTCAGTATGGATTCAGTGTTTCTGTGATGACTTCCCCCTCTCAAGTAAGTCGAATGATTTCCGAAAAGGTTAGGATTTGAAAGGTGTCAAGCTCTGTGACCACCGGGGTCCTGGTGGTCAAGGTGTTAGATGTGTCACTCTGTGTCACCACATCTGAATCACATGATGAGGGAATTTGGTCTTTTTTAACCAAATATGTTGGATTTGGGACACCAGTAATTATTCTTGATGTGTGCAATTTATGAATACCTGTGTGTTTTCCTATTACAGTTCATAAAAGAGCTGGTGAATAAAAGCTGTGTGGAAAGATTCGACCGAATCTTAATGGACTGGGAGGTGTCTCTCATCTGGTCCTTCACAGTGTCTATTTTCTGCATCGGGGGGTTGCTGGGATCACTGATCGCAAGTTCTATCAGTTCAAGATTTGGCAGGTTGAGACACAATTACAGCTTCAGTCAGCGTTTTGATTCAATGCTGCTGATTGTAACTAGACGCCCTGTGTTTGCCTCCTCCCCAGAAAGCGCTGTCTTCTATTAAATAATCTTTGGGCTATATTAGGAGCCATATTGATAATCTCAAGCCGAACAGCCAATTCCTTTGAAATGATAATGGTGGGGAGATTTCTCTATGGCCTCAATGCAGGTAATCCCCCAAACCCTTCCACGTCATGTTCCCATTCATTCTATTTCACAAACAATTTGAGTGTTGCGACTGGTTTGTGTTCAGGAGTTGGTCTCTCAGCTCAAGCGATGTATCTCACTGAATCTGCTCCGAAGAATCTGAGAGCGATGGTGGGCGTCACCATCGCGACTGCTTTAGCCATCGGGAAGTTCTGTGGTCAGCTGCTGGGGATTAGGTGAGCTGGACTGGGTCAAATGAACAATCCGGTATGGATCTATGGTCATGTATTAGTCTCTTAATGACACCGGGCCTCATAGAAATACAATAGTGTGAAAAGTCCTGTATTTCCAGGACCTGTCTGGAAATACTGCAATGTTGATACTAAAGACTTTTTGTATGTTACCAAATTTATTTTTTCTTGTGATATGACATTTTTCCTTATATAAAATAATTGACATTGTCATTATAGTGTTTTTTTTATTTACGTAGAAAACATGACATAATAGTTAGAGAATTATTTATATTTGTTCCCGGTATTCCTCGCTGCTATTTCCCTTTATTACCTGGACAGACTCTGCACAATATGCTTGTCATTAGTGTTTGTATTTAGATCATTTCAGTGTTTTCTCTTTAGAGCCGCTCCATCTTGGCTCTCTCCTTTGTCTCGAGTTCATTTCTTTCTTGTGTCTTGATTGTTGTCTGCTGGATTCAGTTGTCGGTCTTTTTATTATTTAATTCCCTTCGTTGTTTCTGTAACCGTGATCCTCCTGAGTTTCTGTCTGCACTATGATCCAATGTGGTTCGTGTACTGATATGTTCAGGTCAAAGAACTGGATGGAAAATGAATGAATAAGCAGCCTTAAATAAAATTCTTTTATCACATAATCTTGGCAAAATTTGATGCTTCAATCAATCAGATATTTTTCTCAGACAAAGAATGGATCCGTTTTTACATCTAATATGTTTAATTGACATCGGTACATATAAATAAAGTTGAGTTAGTCAACTTCTGGCCCAAATCAGCCCTCATTCTCCTGACAGAATGCTTTCTTATTTAACTGGACTTGTTAATGATTCTTGACTTTGTGTGTTTGATGACCTGACTGTTGCTTCATCCCAAAGTGACTTTTTCCCTTGTACAGAGAGTTTCTTGGCACAGAAAAGAACTGGCCCTGGCTGCTTGGTTTCAATGGCTTCACTGCATTGTTCCAGCTCTGCACTCTGCCTCTATTGCCAGAGTCTCCCAGGTTCCTGCTGCTGGAAAGAGGAGACCTCCAGGCCTCTGAGAACGGTTTGATATGTCGTTTTCCTGCCCTAAAATGATCTGTTCCACAATACATTTTCCTTCATTTTGTCGCTATTTGCAAGCAGCTGCCCCTGAATGCACCGTTTTCTCATTCCTGCTTAGCTTTTAGGAGACTATTGGGAAAAAAAGATTACAGCAAGGAAGTTGCAGAGATGCTGGAGGAGAAAGCAGCTCTGCAGAGCATCCGAAGCTGCTCGGTTTTGGAGTTAATTCAGAACCAAACAGTTCGCTGGCAGCTCCTCACCATTGTTATTGTCTTCATGGCGCTGCAGCTCAGTGGCATCAATGCTGTAAGTTATGCTCACAAATGCAAATAGCCTTGATTTACTCTGCATACAGAGAGCCTTTTTATTGTGAGAAGAATTGATGATCTGTGCTTGTATGAATTTCCAAAGCATGAAATCACTCAAAGCACTCACTTTAACCAACCAAATAATAAGGATCCAAGTGGAGATGCACCAATTAGATTTTATAATTTTTTAACTCTTGTCACCAGTTTTTGAAAGTCTGACCAGAGAATTTTAGTTCATTTAGTTTTTCCTCAAATAAAATTAAAAATTTATATAAATTTTTAACTGACTTAACAGTTATCTGTCTATTAAGTTAAACCGTCACTGGTTTAGCTGGTCAAGTTTAAAGTCTAACAATTCCAGTCCAACCTAATTTCTCTCAGTACAACTCTGCAAATATGATGTCCTAATTAAATCTTATATGTTCAAATGTTTCTCTTCAGGTATATTTTTACTCTTTTGATGTATTTCGAGCTGCAGGGATTCAAGAACACAGGTTAGCATACGCTGCCTTGGGGACAGGCCTCTGTGAATTAACCACCTCTATAGCCTGTGTAAGTCCTCCTTCACTGATTTTCACTTATTATTTATGAACATTGTTGTGGTCAGTAACTTTAGGTAAAACATCCTGACAGCTTATGTTTAATGTTGTAAGTTTATTTTCCTTTTATCAGATCTAAATCTTGTGTTTCAATTGAAGCTACTCTGTGTTTGTTTGTGTGTGTTGATAGTGCCTCCATGTGGTCAGTGAGAGCTGAACATACGTCAAGTTTTTAAATCTGTATTAAATTTGCAGTTCATGATAATTGAGAGCATGGGCAGAAAGGACCTGATGTTCAGAGGTTACATAGGAATGGCTGCATCTCTGGGCCTCCTCTCTGTCACTGTTTACTTTCAGGTGAGTTTATATAAAAAACCCCAAAATAAACAGATATATCTAGTGTATAGTTCTTCATAATTTGTTCCTCTGTGTGATATGACGCCAGTAAAAGGGATAAAATATTATCTTGTTCTATGCAGAAAACAGTCTGGTGGCTGCCGTACTGCAGCATGGTTCTCGTTTTCGTCTTCATTTTCTTCTTTTCCAGTGGTCCAGGTGTGTCTGTTTCACAATGCCATTAGATTTTGCGCATTTCTAAATAAAAAGCTTCCCATAACACCTTCTACTACTCTGATTTTTTATCCTTAGCTGCAACGACGATTCCTCTTCCGGGGGATATCTTAACTCAGTCGTTTAAATCAGCTGGCTACACAGTCGGCTGCACAGTGAACTGGACCTGCCTGTTTGTTCTGGGGTCACTTTTCCCCGTCTTGGTGGTGAGTGCCTCAGCATCAAAATGTCTGTGTCTTCAGCTACACTTCAGATGTGTTAGCTTGTAAATTAATTTACAATTTCAAATGTTTCCAGGAGAACCTTGGTAATTTTTGCTTCCTCATATTTCTGGGTGTTTGCCTCATCTGTGGGTTTCATGTGAGGTTCAACTTGCCAGAGACCAAAGACCGAACAGCGCTGGAAATATCTGCTGAGTTTGACAGGATGCATGCCAAAGATAAAACCTCACACTCATCTAAAATCTGTGAAATCAAAGCACAAGAGACCAAATTATGATGCAGAGTTTGGCAAAGCTTACAGCTACTGTATAAGTGCTATATTTTGAGTTGATTTCAGTGATCAGTTTATTTTTTTAAAAGGCGAAAGTAAAAGAAACTGATATTTGATGGAAATATTGGTGAAAAAAATAATTTCACCAATTTTCATTTGTTTTCATTTGATAGCACTACAACTATTTGGTCGGAAAACAGAATAAAAACATTCATTTTGATTACTGTTTACTCCTTCTGGCAAACGGAATAAGATTAGATATGATCTAATTTTTATTAAAAAGAGCATTTCTTCTGGCAAAACGTCACATTGTACTTGTTATAGCTCACATATCATGACTGTCATAATTCAATGTGTCACCTTAGGCCTGTAAAGCCTGAGCTGTAGCTATTGGGGATTATTTTATTGTCTGACCGCAGGCAGGGATGGCCACTCCTGTGATGACTGGCAGCTGTCTGAAACACTTCCTACTAGTGAAGAATGATGGACATCAAATTCTATGAAAAAGGCCTTCCAACCCTTCTTGTATTGTTGTGCAGCAATTATTGTTTCTCTAAGATCATTCATGACATCTGACTCCTTCAGTAGAGATGGTCACTTTTGCTGATTTTTAATGACCCTCATTTCCTCATAATTTCAAGAAACACAGCAAGGGTGGTACATTTAGCGATGACTGCAAATTTATTATTTTGCTTCCTCCATGGCAAGAAATAATCTATGTCTTTCAGTTAGTATTATGTCAGGCAGTCAATGGAGCCATGTCGATCTCATTAGTGAACTCTACATTTAAGATTTATTCATTTGTTTATGTTTTCATGTATTATTCTTCAGGCAAATTAAGGTCCGTCTGTCCCTTAGAGTTCACAACAATCTGAAAGTGACAAGTCCCAACACTTTCAGGTGATTAGTGGCAAATAAAGAGGTTTGTTTCTTCCTTAAGGCTCTTGAAATAAGTTTACCCAAACAATCCTCTGGAGAATGAAGCAATGGTTTTGTAATGCTATTTTTTAAATGAATAAGGTAATATAGAGAGTGGCAGTTTTCACCATGCTTCTCTATGAAGCAGCGAAAATATGATGAGTAGAAAAAAGTACTTTTTGAGCAAAAAAAGTCTTATGAACATGTCATTCTCTTTGAGTCTATTATGCACAAAACAAGCCTTTTCAAAACAATTAACTCCCTGTCAACTTTTAAATTTAGATGCACATGTTTCCACCACAACTCACTATCACAGCGAAGTCTGACAGGTTGTAAGAGTGCTCAGAGTTGCTCCCACTTCCCTAGTGGGAAGTTTGACTTCGGAGTTCATTCCAGCCATTTTTTACGTTAAACGTTTTGAGGCCAGTCAATCTGGAGTGCATTTAATGAAAGGGGACTGAAAATAAGTGCACACCACACTTTTTAGATGTCTTTTGGTGATTCCACTCCACAGTCATCTGCTACATATGTCAGTCTACCCCACATAATGAACATAGAAGTTTGTGATTTTATAGCTCTTGTATGCAAAACAACAACAACAACAACAACAACAACAACAAATAGATCACAAATCAAAATGTCTTAAACATTTTTGCTTTGATGGAACAAGTTGAACTCCGGGTCAGGGGGGGATCTGTCGACAATCATCGGGGGAACTCCCACCTACTTACGCATGCACTTACGCATGCACGCGCGGCCCCCGTACATGTGCGAGCCACTGATAACGCAATCTAAGCCTTCAGGGCTGGAAGCGCCACAGGACGACGCGTGTGGCCAAGGGGCGAGATGCTGGACGGGTTTGGAAAACACAAGCGCAAAGTGAACAGCGCACGTCAACAGAAAACGCCCACCCAATTTTTTGGGGCAACTTTGGCCATTTAAAGCCCTCAGAGGTGACTGAGGGCTGCAAGCGCTGACCGCAGCTGACCGTAGGCTTCCTCCGACGGACGCGATGGATAAACTTCTTGTGGAGCAAATGTCCAACAGCGACTTTGAAAAAAAGTGAGTTCTGCTTCTGATACATTAAGACGACACAACCATACCGCCAACTTATAATAAGTTTTTTTTTTGTTTGTTTGTTTCAACAAAAATAGGTTTTGCAACTATTGATTATTTTAGAAGCATTCCGATTAATCTTTGGCTTGTTTGCGTGAAACTTACAGTGTGAGAACTCCCGCAACAAAAACAAAGTCCTCTCAAATGAGAAACAAAGAAAGCAAGTTGCTGTAGGGGAACAATTTGCAGCAGCCTGCAGACCACGTTTGAATTGGGAGGGAAGTCTGAGAGGAAGATGACATGATGTCATTTGTAGTCACATCACTGGAAAAACGTCTTAACATTCATTATTTTGGAAATAGAAAAAAGATGCACTAGCATTTGTTGTTTCACCATTTCAAACACCAAACTAAAGTGCAAGAGCTGAAACTAGAAAAAATGCAAAGGAAAAAAGGCAATGAAGAAAAATCATAAATAATGATAATAATAATAATGAACAAGTAAACATTGCACAAATTATACTTTTGCTGTCACTGGAGACTGTAAAGTCAAACAAACAGTTGGCTTGTTTGCAAAATGCTAACAGTGCTCATCATCCTGAACATAACAACACCACTATGAAACACAGTAGTGGCAGCATCATTTGTAAGTATGCAGTTTCTTTTCTTTTTTCTTTTTCTTAGCTGGGGTTAGGAAAACGAAACTAGCTAAATGCAGGATGATCCTGAAACTAGTCTTGTTATGAGACTGCAACTGATTTGAGACTGAGGTGCAGATTCACCTTCCAGCAGCAGAACGGCCCAAACCAAAACACCAGAATTATGATGCAGATGTTTGGATCAAAACCTCAACGAAAGTTTTGCCTTTTAAGATGTAGAACTCTGACTGCTTAATAAAAAATAAGGTGCCCCAAGGTGAGGTAGGGACATATAATGTTACACTATTCTTTGCTTTATTTTTTCACCTTATTAATTGTGTTTACTTGCAGGGTGTTTGTTAACAGGAGCCTGACTCTGGAAAACATTAAGTGCTATGGCTTTGACATGGACTATACACTGGCAAGTAAGTGAAGAAATAAGGGGAAAAATCATAGAATCACAAACTCACTGACAGAATCGGCTTCTCTGTTTGTAGTGTATAAATCTCCTGACTATGAGAGCATGGGCTTTGAGCTATTGAGGGACAGAATGGTGTCGATTGGATACCCTCATGAGATTCTTCGTTATACGTACGACCCGAGCTTCCCCACTCGGTCAGTCTCTGTTTCTGAAGCTTCATCTATTCATTCAAAGCAAAAGTCAATTATCTGTTTGCCTAACTCACTTTCTTTGCCCTTTCTTCTTGTCTCCTGATAGCGGGATAGTCCTTGATAAAACATTAGGGAACCTGCTGAAGGTGGATTCAAACGGCAACATCTTAGTTTGCAGTCATGGTTTCCGCTTCCTGAGAGAGTAAGGTCAAAGTCAAGTTGAATAATGGTGCTGACTGTTGTATTGCTTCTTTACATCAGAAAACATGTAGGTCACATATTTTCTACACTGGGCTGCTGGAGATTCTCATTCATTCAGGACACTTCAGTCATAAATGCTGTACGAGAAGGGAACAGAAAAATACTGGATAAAAACAAACTTAATTTAAAACATCAATCAACTGTTTTCCCATTTATAAAATAGCAAACCAACCAAGCAGTTATTTTATTAACTATCCATTTAACCTGTTAATCAATCATTTGGTCAGTGGATCACCAAATCAGTCAGCAAATTAACCAACCAAACATACCAACTCACAGAGTGATCAGCTACTCAATAAAAATACAGGCCAACAAACTACTTATCTCCATATTAAACCATCTAGCTGCCAACCAACTAAACAAAGAATTTAACTATTTAATCACCAGCTAATTAGTTAACTATACAAACTAACCAACAATACAGACAGTCCATAAACCAAAAAAAAAATTTACAATAGCACTTTTTATTCACACTGAATGAAACCCAAAGTCTTTAGAAAATGCGGTTCATAATAACCAAACGACAAGGTAACTGTAAATTAAATTAAACTGCTAATTTGTGGATAGTTTACTTAGTTTTTCTACCTAGATAGATACAGTAACAATTTATGTTTTCTGTTTTTTTCACAGAGAAGATATTGAGTACTACTATCGAAACAAGTTCATCCAAAGAGACGACACTGACAGGTTTCACATTCTTAACACCCTCTTCAATCTGTCAGGTATGAAATGAATTCATCTCTATGTGATTTCATAATGTCTGAAATCTAAATAAAACATGCAATTACATATATAGATGTGTGACATCATAATTTTTTTTTCTTTTTTTCAGAGACTTATCTTTATGCATGTCTGGTGGATTTCTTTACTCGATGCACCAGATACTCAAAGTGAGTGAACATGCTTGTTGGTTTCTTAATGCACCTGTTATTTTTGATGCACACCACCCCCTGGAATGACCGTTATTAGTGGTTATCAGCCCCATCGAATGGCTTCAGGCGGTCCCTCCTGTCCCTCCTGCAAGGCTCAGCAGGTTATCGACCATTGGTGTCGCTGATCACAGCAGCTTATCACTGATAGAAGTTTTTTTTCTTTTAGCTTTTAGGGAGTCTTCTCAAGGGATCAATAAAGTACAAGTCTAAGTCTAAGTCTAAGTCTAAAAACCCTTTATTTACAATTAACGTACTAGTTTGAGTGGGATATCAAAAATTTACTACAAATAAATGGCAGATGTATTGGTCATAAGTTGTTACATTTGGCATTTATTTGGAGTAAATCATTGATATACTCAAAAATAGTAGGTAAATTGTATATAAAGCTTTTGAATCAAGCTAACAACAACAACAACAACAAAAAACCCTCCAGTTTTACACTTTACTGAGTTAATTTTAAACACCAAATTAAAGTCTTATGACCAATACATCTGCCATTTATTTGTAGTAAATTCTTCATATCCTACTCAAACTAGTACGTAAATTGTAAATAAAGTTTATTTTAAAAAGCTAAAAGAAAAAAAAGTCCTATTAGTGATGAGCTGCTGTGATCAGTGACACAAGTGGTAGATAACAACATACTGAGCCTCCCAGGAGGAACAGGAGGAACCGCCTGAAGCCATTCAATGGGGCTGATAACCACTAATAACGGCCATTCCAGGGGTTGACATCACCCTAAGCGGCAAACTCTGAAAAAGTCTGTACAACTCTTTCTATTTAAAGCTTAAAATGAGCATTTTTTTTTTATTGGTGCCTTTCATTCTCCTAGCCTCCAGAAAGGTTTCCAGCATGGAGACTTGTTCATGTCGTACAGAAGCATGTTCCAGGATGTTCGAGATGCAATGGATTTTATTCATGACACAGTAAACCATCAAACAATGCATTTTTTTTTTATTCTTGGATTTTATGCTAAATAATAAAGCCCACGTTTGCTGCTCTATAGGGAACCCTGAAAGAACAGACGATCAAGAATTTGGAGAAGTATGTCATCAAAGATGTGAGTACACTGATCTGATCTGAGTGCGTTTTAGTTCTGAACAGTTGAAATGCTAAAAAGACAAATGTTTCCACCACAGCCGAACATCCCTGTGCTCCTGACTCGAATTAAAGAGGTGGCGAAGATTTTCTTGGCTACCAACAGTGATTACAACTACACAGAGGTGAGCTCATGAGGACTCTACGGCTTTGGGAGTAAATACCAGATTTACATTGGTTGTTGTATGTTCCTTCTTGCTTTAGGCTATCATGAAATACCTGCTGGAAAGTATCCCAAAGGTAAGGCTAAAATACCTTTTTTGATGTGTTAATTTTCTTAAAAAGAATAGATTATTCATTCTACTTTTTGACAGCCTGGAAGCCCCAAAAAGCCGTGGCGGGCTTTCTTCGACCTTGTTGTCGTCGATACCAGGAAGCCTCTGTTCTTTGCAGGTGGCACTGTGCTGAGACAAGTGGACACGGTATGAAAACCGTCTCCTGGCAGGGATTTGAAGAACTAATTGCATGAGTAACTGGGTGTTATTTTATGTTGGACACGCAGAACACAGGAAAGCTGCGCATTGGGACTTACACTGGAGACCTGCAGCACGGTACAGTTTACTCTGGAGGTGAGGAACAAATCATTATTTAGAGAAAGTGTGGACTTAAAAATTACAGAAGAGCACCAATATGTAGAGAGTGTTCTCTTGAGGTTGTTTGGTTAGAAGAACTTTATTCGACACTCAATGAAAGGGTTTCTATTAATTTCATTTCTCTATTTTACAAGTCGTTGTTTCCCGATTTGATTAAACATCTTATTCATTCAGTTAGGGCTTCACTTTACTTTTCTAATGTGAATCAGTCAGGTTTTTGTCTATTATCTCATTGTGTATAAAATGGTAGATAAAACCTGTTGTTACAAGCCTCACAGATCAAGGTGACGACATTCGTACCTTAGATTTGATCATGCTTGAAAAATTGAAAGTTGATTATATTACTGGTTCACTTCTCATGTGGAAAACTTTTGTATATCTTATAAAAGACTCCAAGTTATCGTAGTAAAAAGGTTGTCCACTTCGTTTGTGTTTGATTGTGTTACTAGATATAAATGAGAATAAATAATTAAATTCGGACTTCATATATGAGTTTATTTTTAAAGTAAAGTATCTGAGTGACATGCTGGCATTTAAATAAACATGTGCATGCAACAATGTATTTATCTTTGTAATTATAGACTATGTTGTTATGTTCTGTGTTGACACATGTCAGCGCGTTTCAGACACGAATTGCTAAACTGCTTAGACGGTCAATGGCCAGTAGAGGGCAGAATATAGCTATTTATGGAAAATCTACCGAATTTGGAGAACACAATTTCTTAATTAGAAGTGTTAATTCATTCATATTTCTTTTTACTTAGCATTTTGCGTATTCAGTTTGGGAATACTCACCAATTATTTGAGCTATAATAGTCCAATTAAATATGTTTATTGAAATATCATCAGCTAAAAAGCTAGTAGACTTGAGTGGTGCACAAATGTTAAATGTCACATTTAACACAAAAAAAGAAAGAAAAAGTCACATAGTCACAATGGAAAACATAAACAAATAAGTCACTGGTGCTAAAGATGCCAGGAACTCATAAAGTTTTGAAAATTTTCCTCTCTTGCAAGCCTATTTCATATTTTCTTCTCTCTGTGCAGGATCTTCAGACATCATCTCTGATCTGCTGGATGTCAGTGGCAAGGACATCCTCTATATTGGAGATCACATCTTTGGGGACATCCTCAAATCAAAGAAACGTCAAGGCTGGAAGACCTTTCTTGTCGTGCCAGAGCTATCCAAGGAGCTGCAAGTGTGGGAGGAAAGAAAAAGTGAGCAACTCATCTTTATCTACGATTGTGTTGTCACATTTTTGTTGATTTCATTTGTTTTCTTTTTCTTTGATTTTCAGATCTTTTTGAGGAGCTGAAACGTCTTGACTTCTTCTTGGCTGACCTCTACAGGTAAGTTTGTGTCTGTATTTGACCAAAATAACCTGTGATTATTTTTGTTAATAATCAAAAGTGAGTAGCTGCTATTTTACAAACTATTAGCAGTTACTGGAAGATTATTGAACAGGGTTTTTCTTTTTTATATACCACTTGTAGCTTGTTAACCTGAACATGTGCGAGCATATTTACTGACATTCAGCAGAAAAAAAGTTTATGGATTCACATTTTCTGGAGATTTTTTGCACTTTTATTGAACTTTAATTTGGTTTTACTTGAAAATCTTTAATTCTTTTTATGCTTTTATGTTCAACACTTGCAGTTTTTAAGGACCTTCATAAAAAAGTTGGCTTTTTCTTCACCTTCTCAAGGTGACAGAATACTGTTGTTTTACATAGAAGTCTCTTGTTTCATTGAAATAATATCACGTTTATTGTACATTCTAACTTATTTTCCTGATAAAAGCTCCTAAATGCAGTGGTAAACGTGAAGACTAGCTTTTTTCTATAATATTGTTATTGTGAGCAGTTTTTATCGTTTACGTAAGACCAAAAAAAGCATTTGTAATGCTGAGGGACTCGCATTATGGGCGTGCTGGGCTGTGTTTAACTTTGGCCACCAGGGAGAGGTGATGCACAGCTAAGAATGTCGGTGCAGCTTGGTGATAGAGAACAAACGTCAAATTTTCCGTTTTCACTTTGCAATTACAACCATATGAATTCAATTAAATTGTCTTGCTTGCTTTGATATTGTTGCTTGGGTATAAAATTGCTTCTTTTGCTCTGATTAAAGGCACTTAGACAGCGGCAGCCCAGAGTGTCCTGACATCAGCAACATCCAGACAAGAATAAAGGTGAAGTCATCAAATCGGGTTTTAACTGAATTGGTTTTTATGGCTTTTTTGTTGTTGTTGTTGCTAAGTGCATTTAGCGTCTTTATACATTCATTAAGCACCATGTAAGCACCCAAAACAGTTTGTTTGTTAATCCGTCCTACTTTCATGTGAAAGGGCTGACAGAGAAAATTAATGTGAGTCAGAAGAAAACATTACAAAACAATCTGAGTCTTTCTGTAGGATCACTTAGTCCCAATATTTTTAAAAAATAATATGTATTGCCTTTTTGCATGAGCACAATAAGATCACTACAACTGCTTAACAAGGAGATCCAGCACTTTACATAATAAAGCAAAAATAAAAGACTCCTCACTTTTATACCAATACAATATTAAGCATCCTATAATATTTTACAAACAAGGAATAAGCACAGAAATTAAAAGATTGTTATAATATTTTTTTCTGGCAGAACATTGCAAAACTGCACCTGTTGGCAACTTAGAGTCTTAGAAAAAGAGACAATACCAACCTTTGAATATCGCACAGAGCACATTGAAATCCACCATTCATGTTTGAACAGATTATGGGACAACAGTAAATCTGCTAAGGCATTCTGTTAATCTAACATGGTGGTTTAAGCATGTAGGGTGTTATTAGAGAGGCAGCAAAGAAAGCGACAGTGGCTCTGTACACAATGTCTGTGCACATCTGTAAATCTGTCGTGACTTTTTAGTCACGTCTCGCCTAAAAAGATCCAGAAAGTATGCGAAAGAAGATGCCGTGGTCAAATAAGGCCAAAACTGAACTGTGTGGCGGAAAGCCAACATTGTATGAAGCATGGTGGTGGCAGTAACATGCTGTGGAGGATGTGTTGATCAGACTTGAAAGGATGTAGGTTAATTAGATTAACTCCTGGAAGAAAATCTATTGAAAGGTGAGAATCCACCCTCTGCATTTACCCAGCTATACAGTTGAAGGATTTACATCAAATCGTCTACATGTGTTGGAATGGTTCTGACCCAAATGGAATTGAAAATGTGTAAATTACTTCCAGAAACACTCTTCTACACCTCTGATAAATGTATTTGTAAAAATACTTGAAAATCAAATGTAATTTTTCAACTACTTTAGAAATATGTACTGTCATGTGCCACTACATAAAATCCCAGTGAAAAAGCTCATAGCAGATTAATGCTTTTGCAAAGCATCATGTATGTTTTCTTGAGCTTTTATTGTTGCACATTTTGCGCTCCCAGGTTCTGACCCACAGAATGGACATGTCCTACGGCCAGATGGGCAGCCTCCTGCGCAGCGGCTACACAAAGACATTGTTTGCCAGTCAGCTGATTCGCTATGCAGATCTGTACTCCTCCACCTGCATTAACCTGCTGCACTACCCCTTCAATTACCTCTTCATGGCTCCTCCTGTCCTGGTCTGTGTTCCGTCCTCCTTTTTTTTTAAATAAGAACAAGCTTGTGTGAGTGTTTTAGTTGCCTGCTAAAAGCTTTTCATTGGGGCTGATTCTTTTTCAGATGCCCCATGAGGCAGTTTCTCAAAGCTCTGCAGACATTCCTTCAACAGAGCAGAATGTGAACAACCACAAAGACACAACAAACCACAACTAAGGTTTTTTTTAAGGATTTGAAATCAAATATAAACATTTGCTTTGTTTTCTGCCACAACTGAATGAGTCTTTTCCTGGTTGTTGACCCACAGATGTGTCACGAAGCAGAACATGGTGGAGGTTCCTGCCTGATGGGTGGTTTGTCACCTCAGTCACCTAGTGCGCCATCTGCTGGATAAATAATGCTTTGTGATTAAAAAGGTTTACAGTGAAATGTTACGGATTGCTGTGCTGAACTGGCGACATGCCCAGGGTTTACCCCCCACTCACCCAGTGACCGCTGGAAGATAAGCATCCTTCAAGGAAAAGCGGGAATAGATAATGGATGAATGGATGCTAAGGGTAGTTATTGTAAATGTGAGTCTTTAACATGTAAACGGTGCAGATTGCGCTGTAAATATAAGATTTGTGTAATGGTTTTCAAATTTTTTTATTTATTTATTATTTGTTGTTTTTGCAACTTCTGCCAAATTAAGTAAATAAATCACTGCTATTAACCCTGTTGACTATTCATTTATATGCATTAACTCCACATATTTGTGGAAATGATACACACTGATGCTCAAAAAACTGTTGAGTCTATTACTGAGTAAGTTGTTCACAAAAGCTTTATTTTGTAGAACCACTTGCATCGACTGTTGCAGAATAAAACAAAGAAACAATTTATCTCTGTAAAAATGTTTCTAATGGCCCATTGCCTTGAATTGTCACATGCATGCATCCAAGGAGTTCCCACATAGGTGTGCCTCAAATCTGACAGAAGAATCAAATCAACAAATCAGAAGAGTTGTACAAAGACCTAGAAACAAAAAAATAATACAATAAACAGTCAAGACTCAACTCTTGAAGGAAAAGCACATTAAGCTCAATCAAAGTTTGCTTTGAAATATTTGGATAAGCCAGAGAAATACTGACCAAACATGACCAGTAGAATTTAGTCGGGTCAGACTAAAATCCAAGCCTTTGGATCTCAGACCATCTCTAATAGAGGAATGGCACTCAATATAAACCCTGAGACCTTTTAGCAGTATAGAACTTAGTAGGTAGGATTACCTTGGTGTGTGGTTGAAGAAATCAACTGATACATTTTTGCTAGGAATCTATAGATGGAACAAGGGTGAACATTTCATTGTCTTGTCCTGTGATGGACTGAAGAGCTGAAAGGACGCAAGTCGCCTCTGATTCTCATCAGAACAAACCACACTGAGACCCCGCAAGGGTTAGGTTCATCTGATCATCCACTAGATGGCACTTAATCCCCTCTACACCATACGGATCATTTCAACACAGATTTCCTTCATAATTATTGAACAGCTACATATTTGATCCCTAAAACTAACATTAACATTGCTTTTAATTTTGAGCATCAAAAGTACAAAAAGGCGTTTCGATTTTTTTTTTTTTTTTTTTGCATCAGTCAATCCTTTACATTTGTCCAATCAACTAATCATGGGAGACTGCAAGAAACCAGGGGATTTGTCAGACAGTCATGAAGCAAAACACTGATCTAATCAAATGTGATACTTGTGTAGTACATGAACTGACACACGTACACACACTTATGTAGACCTGTGTGGTCCTGTGGTACACACTCTGATTCACACTCTCCCTCCTCCTACTCCCTGCATGATGTCAGAGCTCATGTGTGATTATATATAAGAGTTTTTTTCACCCCCATCTCCGCACAGGAAATGATCCAGTCATCTTGCAGGACTGAAGTGTGTAGAGTGTCACAGTTTTCCTGTTTTGCTCCCGAACACCAGCCACTGCATGTTTTTTCTTTTTTCTTTTTTTTTTTTTGCTTTTTTTTTAAAGATTATGCATGGATTTTGTTTTCTGTTTCAGTCTGAAGTGACATGTTAGGATCAAAACACAACATATTAATTCATAAGAAAGACTTCTTCTTTTACAGTTTTTTAATTTAATTATTCCGGTGAGGTGATAACTCCTCTCTTTTTCTCAGAGCCTCTTTCTTCATAAAGACACACACACACACACACACACACACCACACACACACACACACCACACACACACACACACACACACACACACACACACACACACACACACACACACACACCCACACACACACACACACACACATGCATTTCCCAGATGATTTCATTTGTTGTATCTGGGGCTATTTTTGGTTTTGTTTGGATTTCCCGTCACCATTGTCTGCTTGTCACCTGTATTTATTGTTACTAGATCATTTGGTTAATTTTGTCTTGTTTTATTTGCCTGCATGTAAAAATCCCAATCTTTCATCTCTCCTGATCTGTTTCGGCCACTTTAAACACTTCAATGCTGCGTCTCAGGATGTGTTTTCTTAAACAAAAGCAGTTTAACTTTTGATGTGGTTTTATTAATTTAGAGATTCAAGGTTATGAAGTGGTGAAAAATAAAAATGTCACCAATAAAAACAACATAAGCCGAACTGATATCCTTTGGATAACACTGAAAAAAGTCTTAGCTGTTTAATGTGCTCCATGAATCTTGAGGCCAGTTAGCATGTTTTCTAATCTACACATATCTCCTTTCCAACTAACTAAAACCTCAAGAGCACTTAGGTGTTAGAAGTGTCACAAGTCATCATATTTTACTCTTTCAGATCCAAGTGCTTAAAACCAAATCCTGAAAACTTTCTGAAAGGGAAGAGAAATGATGATATAAATAATAGTTTGCTCTCTGCCAACGCCACAGACACCAGGTGTGCTCTTCTGAGAGCTGAGCAGCACTGAGCAGAAACTAAGTCACAAAGATACGTCACATATTCACAGTTATGCAGAAGAAGAGCAGCAGGGTTCAAGATGACACAATGCATGTTTTAATTAATTAATTTTTTTTGCGGATGATGAATAAAGAATTTCTCGTTTTTAGAGAGGGAGAAGTTGACTTGAAGCATAAAAAAAACAAAAAATCCAGATAAGAAAAGCAGCATTGATGTGACACTTTCATATTATCTTTATGTATTTATCTTAACTGTTTTTTTCTTTATTAAAATCCTCTTAAAAAATACCTTGTAAATTTTGATCATTTTTTTGCAAAGAATTATCTTCACTTTTGTATTTATAAGCTTGACTTTTCACACAAAACAAATTTGACTTTTTCTTATACCTTTGACTTTCATTTCAAAGATATCCAGATGCCATTAACTACATAATTTTACTGTTTCTGTCAAGTTTTAATTCCCTTGTAGTTAAATTAAATAGCAGTAATGAATTTTTAAAATTTAATTATGCTAAGCAAAGCTTACAAAATTGTTTAAGTTTGCTGCTGCTGAAAATTCAAACAAAACCACTAATTTTATCCCTTCAAAACATAGGATGCATTTTAGGCCTTTGAATAAATTATGCAATTGTAAAACTGATATTTCTTTTTCAGATTTCAACTTTTTAGATAAACCTTTGTACAAACTAATTGTTTTTGTCAGAATTTTATTTTGAGGTTATTAGAATAGCATGTTTTACTCCTTTAAATGTTTTTTTTCCTCAAGAAAGCCTCCACAAATGATTAATTACGCCATCATCTTTATTTGTCTTCATTCAAAAAGATAGAAAAAAAAACATTGAATCCAAACAATAACAAAACGAATATAATCATCAGAAATACATAAACATTCCCGCATAAAACAGCTTGTCATTTTCAGCCTGGTGAAATGTAAGGATTTCAATTTAGATGGATGAAAAACTCTAACAGTGAATTAATCTTTGAACATAAAGTATTTGAAAGCAGAAGCAAAACCACACATGTACACCTAAAAATCCCAACAGCCCCAAACATTGTGAACGTTATGATTTCCCTCTGTGATTAAAGAAAGGCACATGCTTCGTTCTGATCACTTAGTTTTGAGCTAATTCAAAGGCTGCTCATTTGAAAACACACTTGCTGACATGTTGGGCTCCACTGCTGCTCCGTGCAGTCAGATAACTGCAGAAGCACCACCGGCCCCCATTCCACACATTCCAGGATTTCCCAGCAAGCATTGCACAGCAAGCCTAAACAAGTCACGTTCTTTACTCAGAGAAAATTTCACACAAGTCAAGTGGCGGCGATTTTTCCCTTCTGCTTTCTCCTTTCAGTGCAAACTAAAATGCTTTTATATTTGATTTTGAGAATGTGTAACCTGTTTTGGGGGAGATAACACCCCCCGCCCCCCAACAAGAAGGGAAATTTAACCTTTTACTGCAGCACAGCCATCGAAGGGCCCCACAGAACATGTCTGTTTTTAATAATGACTTGAGTGTCCTTCTCAAGGCGGCTTTTAACAGCAACCGGACTGCGGTTAAACGCGTCCACCCACTTTAACGTGGGCATAGTCATCAAAACAAACAAACTTCTTTGCTCTTTAACCAGAGGGTTCAAACACGAGGCACACAGGAGCACTGACACCTAATCTCAACAGGGGGATAAAGAGAAAGAAAAGAGAAGGCAAAATGCAAAAAAAAAAAAAAAAGAGAAAGAGAGGTGGGGGGTGAGAAGGCCCTGCATTCCTGCCGAAGGGCCCCTCCCCCGCCGACCTGCTGCCATGGAGGATGCTCAGAGCCACACATCGACCTCCAACCCCCCCTTTCTGCTTCTTTTTCCTGTTCCATCCACTTATCAATACACACTGTGGCAGTGTTTGATGTCACAACAGAACAGTCACATAAAGAACAGCAGGAAAGGGATGGAGGAGGGGATTGGCACATCAGAAAAATACAATCCTGATTGTTTGTTTCAGATGATTCTAGTCTCTTTTTAGGACATTTTCAGTCGTTAATTGTACTCAGCAAGACTACAAGCGGGGTTTTCAATGTAAAACATTGATTTTGTTCAAACCTTGAGGACTTGTGTCAGCCAATCAAGCGGGAGTAAACTCTCGTCTGTAGATACAACACACTGGGTAAACAGTTTCAGGAGGCTCCTGCTCTCTGCACCACCACCTGCCATCAGCCATCAGCTCCACTTCCTCACACACTGATTTTTCTTTTTTCTTTTTTAAATGGGCCCCTTATTTTCAGCACTGAGGCCAAATGCTATGACAATACTATTGCACTGCTAGAATGGATGGTACAGTAGTGCAACATTGTCAAAGCAGCTGACCTCAGCATGTGTCAGCACGTGGCCGTTCCTCACTGACAAACTCAAAATTGCATATATATATATATATATATTTAAAAGTGTATCTATATACACTTTTTAAGGATGTATATATATACATATATATATAAATAGCATATATATAAAGCAGAAATTGAAAACCAGCTGCTTCAATTTTCTTGTTGTTCATAACAAATACTTTTCTCACATCAACTTTTCAAAAGCCAGATGCAACCAAACAATTTGTAGAAAATTCTGACTTTGTTTACTGAAAGCTTTTAAGAAAAATACAATAAAAACCTGGAAAATAATTCTGAAGCATCACTTGGTTTCTACTTGCATCATGTTGATACTTTGGGCTTTTTCTGGTCATGTGTCAATCAAAAAAAGGATTCCTCTTCCATGGCACGAACTTACAAAACACAATTTGATAGACACAAGTACTAACTCTGTTAAAGCAAAACTAATATTGGTATTATAGCATTTAGACACCTTCAGAAAGTCCACGTGCAGGATTAGCAGAAATGAAGAGGTGTGGGTGGGGCTTTTTGTTTTAAGAGGCAGATGTCTCATAAAAACTTGAATCATAAATGACATGGTAGGCGTTAAGGTTAGAACAACTTTATAAGCTCCTTGTGTTGCTTCAAAGTGTGCAAAGATGAAGAGTGGGTCTCTTTTCTTTTCCATCATCCAATGCCCTTTTAATATTGCACTGCTCATGTCAGTGTCCAGTAGTGCAACAGAAAAAGGGCAGTGGACAACAACATGGATCCCACCAGCCTCCTCTTCACTACAACAACCATGTGATTACATTTTATGCTGCTTAATGTATTTGCTAATGACACATGTCTATCCCACTTTTTAAGGATGTATACCTTAAAAAAAATATATGAAAAAAAATACCACAATTGCAATGCATCCACAAGCCAAACAAGCAGTGATATTAATTGGAAATCTGAACAAATCTACAGGCTGTGATCAAATGTCTTATTTAAAACTTTTCTTCCTGTAAGTTTCGACCTCAAGATGTAAAAGAAAGTGGATCTGTGGGAGGCAAAAAGTTAGTGTGCGACAGATTAACAATATCACTTTTCACTGGAGGAGTTAAATGAACTTCCCCAAATTAAACAGCACTCGTTCCCTCCCCCCAAACCCCCTTACACACACATACACCACCCCCTACACCACCCCTCCTCACCAACCCTGGGAGAATGGGAATTTCCCAGCATGTGGGCCCATACGATTCTCTGCAGTGAATGACATGCATTCTAATTTTGGTGGCGAAATGGGGGGGATGGAGGGGTGAGAGGTTGGAGACCGAGATGAACGCAAAAAAAAAAAGGAGAAAAAAGGTGGTTTTTAACAGCTTTCAGCGGGCTCACAGATATGTTTTCATCCACAAAACCGTCACACACTCTGGCTTTTCTTTCTGTGGTGCGAAAACAAAACAAAACAAAAAATTAATTAAAAAAACAAAACAAAAGAAGAAAAATAGAAAAATAAATCACATGAGCTCCAAGACAAGAAGAATAAATAAAACTTAACAGAGAGAGGGAAGAAAAAAAAAGTCGTGTAACAATCTCTGAAATAAAAGCAGACAACTTTGATCGCTGAAAGCAGAGTTAGCATGGCACACCAGAGGGGACACTGGAAACCTCCAGAACGCCACAGCGCTTCCACACGCTGCAGAAAGCCCCTCAAGGTGTTGCTGTTTAGTATTTTACCTGCATGTGGAGGCTTTAAGAAAAAAAAAAGAGAAAGGAATCCGCTCTCCATTTGTGTGAGCGGCCTATCCGCCTCTCCTTACCTTCAGCGCAGGACCTGAGCTCACAACACATTACAGGCGACTTGTTAGATTGCACAACAGCATATATGGCCGCACACGCGTACCCCGCTTTCTCCGGAGAGCCATGACGATGCGATAAGAGCCCGACAAGCTCTGTGCAAGAATCTCGATCAAGTTTTTTTTTTTATTATTATTACTGTATGTGATTTTTTTTTTTTAAGACACGAGCTTCCAGATGCGCAGCGCAACGTGGGATCGACTCAACTCTCGTCGCTGTTTCTGGTCCCCCTCCCTCTTCTAGGTCGCATATTAGAAAAAAAAACAACTTCCAAGTTTCTGCGCCGAGCTCTGAACATTTTTTACGCAAAAAAAAAAAAAAAAAAAACAACAACAACAACAAAAAACGGCTACAACTCACAGCGGACACCCTCTCCCTCCTGTGCGTTCCCCTCCTCCTCCGCCTCCAAAATCATGAATAGTATCTGGTCAAAGGGAGGGACGATCTGTTATGGGCAGAAGAGGGGAAAAGAAAGTTGTCCATAAAAAAAAGAGGAAAAGAAAAGGAACCCTTCTCCGAAAGCCACGTTTCGCGGTGCGCTTCTTTGAGGATTGAAGCTGTCATCCTGGGGGAAAAGCTGCGAGCGGACACGGATCTGCGGAGGTGGGAAAGAGAGAAAGAGAGAGAGGGGGAAAAAATCCTCCCTGCACAAGCACACGGCCTCTCAGATCCGGACTCCATCTTTGACTACTTGACATTCAGAGCCTGCCCGAGCAAATTCTTCGTTTGCATGCCTTCCGCTGATTGGCCGTTCCGTGCGCTAGTCTTTGCTCCGCGGCGCGCCATTGGCTGGCTTTCGGCGTGTTCGACACTTCCAGCGGACCGCGTGATTGGCTGCGGGGGGAGAGCGTCACGCAGGACGACAAATACCTTGCTTAACGTGACCCATTCACAAATTTCCCATCATGGAATCGCAACTGAGTCTGGATAACTATCTGAGATCCTCTGCGCCGCAAACATCTTTGCGCTCTCACTGAGGCGGAGGACACTAGAGCGCCAAAACTGGCGTCTTTAAAGGCGCCGATTAAAATGAAAATTGTGTCAATTTGAAGAAATGGCTCGGAGAGCGAATAATTAAAAACAATTAAAATACAATAGCTAAGTCTCCAGGGGCGTATATAGAAGGTTTCTGAAGGGCTGCCCTGACTGGGACCCTCTGATAATCTTGGAGTGAAACTGCAAGATTGTAGAAAAGTCTGAATTGCCTTAACCTGTGGCATTCAAAAATGATTTGATAAAATGGAAAGAAAATTGTTAATAAAAAGGGGGAAAGTTAAAGGAGATGTAACAAAAATAAATAAAGAAACATCCCAACATTTATTGAGTTTGTTTTATTGGAAAAACTTTAATTAAAAGGTTGAAAGTGAGCGTCTGAAAATTGTGCTGTTAGATTAAAAACAACAACAACAAAAAACCACCATATGCCTCCTCTCCATTCCCCTCCAAATTAAATAAGTAACTCAATAAAACAAAAATAAGTACAGTTAATTTAACAAGCATCCTAAAGGTTTTTGAAAGTGCTTTCTTGACAACCTTGGGGGACTTACATCAAATCCATGAGAAGTATTTTAGGATTAGTGTCACCCCATCACAGACTGATGGGTTTTTAAAAGTGGAGTACTATCAAGGACACAAAACAAGAGAGCCGTAAATCAGTCAATCAATTAATGAATAACTTAATCAGATTTCTCAAATTTAATGATTGTTGTACCAAAAATGGTTTCTGAAAAACATTTCTTAAAATAAAGTGAGCGATTGGGGATCAGGGTGTTGCTGGAAATGCCAATCGTTAGTCATTGACGACTCCAATTGCAATTTTGCTGCAAATAAATGACAGACTAACAAATAAACAAACACCTCACATCGATATATCAGCAATTTACAGACATACTCCTGAATGCCATGCAGCATAGACGGCTTTCATTAGAGAAATATGATTTTATCTCATAGAAAACTCAAAGAATGACTGAAATACCTCATTTCATTTCAAGATCTAGTACTGGCTGACTTTTTCCCCAGTTGGTTAAATATAATGTAATTATTAATTAATTTTTTTACTGAATGGACAGTAAAAAAATGCACTAAAGTATAGATAGAAGCCAGATGAGAACAAAGTGGTTTTTCTGTGAAAAGTACTAACAGATGCAGTAACTGGGATGTGAAATAAAAAATTAAAGAAAATGTCTGCAAAGCACAATACAGATTTAGGAGCTTTATTTATATTGTTGTGCAGTGATTGGAATTGGAAAACAGAGCACTTAAAAAAATAAATAAAAACTTGTATTGCAGATATAAAATTGCTGCAATTAGTTGACAACTTACTTCCTCTTCTCCTAAATGCATATTTTCAAAAATATACTTATATAATATGCATGAAAGGAGCTTCGCTGGGGGTATCCTCCCCCTGCCCCCGGGTGGCGCCACTGTATTTATAGAGTCCTCTGGTTTTTAATTACGACCTTCCTGCATTGAATTAGAAATTATAGTTATTTAAAGAGAATTTTTGTTTGTTAATTTTTTTTTTTGTGTGCCATTGTTGCTTCTTTTCCGTCCACGCAGGAAGAGCAACGCTGGGAGCATCTCGTGGTGGGGGATCAATCGATGGTTGTATCGGACCACACGGTGCAGGAGGAGGCGGACCCTCTGTCCAACCCCCTCTTCTCTCTCTCTCTCTCTCTCTCTCTCTCTCTCTCTCTTTTTTTTTTTTTTTAGCGCAGTCTTGATTGACGCAGAGAGAAGAGTAGCGGGCTGTGAAATTTGGCATTCCTGGCCAGAGGAGCTGAAATAATGGCATTATCCAGTGGGAGAGGGCCCACTCTTTACTCCCCCCCCCCCCCTCCCCCGCACCCCCCACTACACACACACACACACGCACACACCCGACTCCGGCCCACTCAGAAGGGATCTGATTGTGCAGCCAGTCGGATATAAAAAAAAAAAAAAAAAAAAAAAAAAAAAGATGTTTGATGTAAGGCGGGGCAGGATGGATCCGGTGTAGGTTTGCCCCCCCCCTCTCTCTCTCACCAGAGGCCGTTTTCACAAACTGCACTGTAACCTGGAAATGGTTTTTTACCACAAAGGGGGGCTCTAATTAGATCTTCGGGTTCCCTACTGACACAAAAACAAACAATCGACCCTAAATGACGAAGCAAAGAAAAGTGTGTTTTTAAAAGGTGGCTTGGCAAATTGAAACGACTCGACGAAGTTTTAAACGCACCATCTGCTGAATCTGCGGGAAACAGGAGCTTCTTGTTTCACGCAAAATCTTTTGAATCGGTTTCCAGTTCAGCAAACAGTTTCAGAAAGAACTGGAGCAAGTTATAGGGTTGATTAAAAATGCAGAAATTTGGTTTAATAGAGAATAAATAGTTGCATCAACAGGAAAAAAAAAATCACTTAAATATTTGCCCCCAAAAGATTGAAATATGTAAAATAAATTTTTTACAGATCTAAAACGGTTTCTCCTTACATTCACTTGATGCACAACTCAGCTGTGAATTTGAACCTGTTCAAACAAATTTCTGGTCATTTATTTTAGTGTCTTCAAAGCTGAATGCAAATTAAATTCCTTTTAATTTAAAATAAGTTATGTAGAAGGAGAGATCAGTACGTTTGACCAGCAAAATCAGATATTTGCTTTTCAAATGACATGTTTCCAAAAGGATATTTCTTCTTTTATTCATCCGGATTAATTGCTGCTGTTCTTCAGTACATTATTTCTATCAAGAATCATTTCAAACACTGACAATAAAAGGATAAAAACTATTAATGGTTGGGGAATAGAGATTAAATAATGAAACATGGATGGAGTTCAAATCAGTTGTTTCCTTCTCTGAAAACTGCAATAAGAAAAACACAAGCAAAAAACCTAAAATGTCTTACTTTACTGGATTTGAACAAACGTTTATGCTTCTCGACAAGTTTTAGACCAAAATTAATTTACTTATGTAATTGTGTGAAAATGTGGGCACAGCTTTTTTAAGAAAAAAAACCCTCATAATCTGAAGGACAGTGTATGTAAAATGTGCTAAGCTTCCAACTATCCCATCGCAGTAAATGAGAATCAAACCAAGAAGCAGTTCTGTGTTTTTCTTATAATTTGTTCTGACAGATGTTTGAAGAATAATCCGATTTAAAACGCCAAAGATTCCATTTTAAATTGTTTCACTCGGGTTGTCATTTTTACCTTTATTGTTCTTTACAAATTGTATATTTATAAAGTACAAATCTCTAATTTTTCACATTTCTTTGTTGGGTTTCACGTCTGTTGTTCATATTTGTTCTGACTTTTGTTGTGCATATTTTCTCTCTCTTCTTTTTGGCTCCAAATCACAACAAAAGACTGAGATCAATGCATTACCTGGCTCACAATAACACATTCTGACTTAATGCAGGGTCAAATCAAAGCCTAAATTATTTGCTTACATATACCTACAGGTTTATGAAGCAAATAGAGTATAGAAAAATAAAGCTTAATGTTTTGCTCAATATTTCTGCTGGTTGAACGCCTGAAGGGGGGAAAAAAAGCCACAAACTCGGCACCACTCCCTCCTGAAAGGCCTGACTCCAAACTGCTGCCTGTGTGAGGTGTCATGGGGCTGAGAAAAGCCTTTTAAACATGGGAGTCATTGTTCCCTCTCCTTTTTTTTCTCTCCCCCTTCCAACCACCCATCCTCCGAAAATGTACCTCCTTTCTTCCTCTGCCCTTTAACCTCTCCCAACCCCCATCCCTCCGTCTCACATCTCCCCTCCGCGTTTCCTCTCAGCGGCCCGAAGACCAAACAGCCTTGATGGATCGTCATTGATAATTTCCCACCACTGAAAAGAGGGGGAAAAAATGTTAATTGAGAACCTTTTGGCGGGTGAGAAGAGGGTTTTTCTTCCCCATCATTTTTTTTTTTTGTTTCCACAGAGCAGCAGCAGCAGCGGCAGCAGCAGCAGCAATAGTGGTAGTAGCTGCTGCAGCCGACCCCACCTCATGGACCCACGGTCTCCTCCAGAGTGGGTTCCTTACCTCACCTTCCCCCTCCTTCCACCTTCCTCTTGAAATAGACTCTATGGACTGCATGCATGACATTCCAGCTGTGTGGGTGGCACAGCTTTTTTATGGCTTCTCCACCACAGCACAGTGATCCAGAAGCACAGCAGCCAGAGGAGCCCTGCCTCCATCCTCCCAGTCTCCACGCAGGGTTTGGCCTCACCTGGGAACGGAGATAAGGCGCTCTGCTGGCTCTTTACCTGACGACCTGGAGTTTCAAAGGGCAAGTTGTGTAAAGCAATAAGTCACCAAACAGCACGTTTCTTTGCTTGTTTTAGTTCCAAATTTAATAATTAGAGTTTGAGAGACATTTCGAACCGTCAGGCGTTTCGGTCGAGTAACACGGGGCGATTTTTAGATTCTTTAAATCATCTAAAAAAGAGGACAAATTTTATCTTTCACTTGATGAAGTTTCAAACTGACATTTAAAAGGTAAAATCTTTTCAATTCAGTTCATTTAAAGATCTTTGATGCCTCCAAAATAACTTCTAAAACCATAAAATAGTTTGTATTTTCCCTAAAACAGACACACATCAGCTTCAATTGTACTCAGCAACTGTACTCCAAAAGTTCAGAATATTGATTTTATCACACTTTACACTTATGATATAAAATAACAATTATATTAGACATTCAGAAAATAAAACCGTGTTCATTTACACCCTATAAAATCTTAACATTTTTTTCCATTCTGATTTGGGAATCAATGGCTAAGAAGAAGCAAACACATTTTCTTTAATTTTCATGTAAATCTTACAATTTATGTGGGCATTTTGTGAGTTATAGGCATGGTCAAAAATGTTACAACTATATCAAAAACTATGTTCCTCATTTGAAGCAACATATCATATAAAAGTTTTAACATCAATATTAAACTGACATTTATCTGATAGCACATTTATAAACAGTAAAAGTGAACCATTGTGCTTCAAAATGCAACTAAACAGAAAACCAGAAAAATACAAAACAACCCCAGAACAAGAAATATGGAATAAAATAAGAAGAAAGAACCACAAAACAGACAATGTAAATGTTTGTGTGAGTATCAAAATAAAATCAAGTTAAGCAAAGATCTTCACAATTTAGCTAAGCAAACAATAAGATGCACAACTGCAACAAAAAGAGGGCAAAAATATCTTCAAAGTCACATTTTAGAAAAGTTTAACTTTCTCAATTGAATGTTTTAAAGTTGTTTTAAACATAGATTTTATGACTTCAAACCTTTCCCTTTGATAATTTATACAGCTCTGGAAAAAAGGAGAAAAGCTCTGTTAAACATCTCTGAAATTATTCTCTACAAAACCATCACAACCCATCTGACATGTCTTTTTTAGTCTCACTGTTTAGAGGTGCTGCTCAGGTGATAGACTGAACCCAAACAGAGGCAAGAACGAGACGCATGAAAGCTTGGACTGGAAAACAGGTTTATTCTGCCAATTCAGTTAAATCATCAACACAATGTTTGAAAATGAATCTGAATTTTGTGCTACCTTTGAGACCAGAAATCGCTGCATCTTTGTTGGTTGGAACATTTTTCCTTTCTTGAAAATAATTGCTTGATATAAGAAGATTTCTTTAATGCAGTTTTTTTAGAAATGTTGCAAGTAACTTTTGAAATAACAAAAAAGTTCATTTCACTCAAACAGATACATTTGAATAATAAAAAAAGGAGAAATTTCTTCTATTTTATTACAGCTTTCTGACATATTTTATCAAATTAGGATCATTTCTTTTTGCCTTTTTGCAGTAACGTGAAAGTTTATATTGTTATCCTAAAACCAAAATCATTGCATTTTTTGAAGCTTGTAAATGTAATAATATCCTGAAATCATACACATTTCAGGATATTATTATATATAAACATACAACAACAGTACTCTCACATGGATTTTTGATAAGTTAATTTTAGAGAGCTTAATTTCATCATTTAACCTCCTTGCGCCATGGAAAACATTTATTTTCACACTGCTAAGTTTGCATTTAATGATGTTTAATTTGTGTTTGATACATTTGTGTTTAATGATCAGTTTGATCCAAACAAAATGGATTTGTTACTGCCACCCTACGAAGGCCAAACAACTTCTCTGCTCTCAAGCCTTCACACTTCCACGCCACGACCCCCTCCATTAAACGCAACACTCATCATTCGCGCTGGAAAACTTTTTTTTTTCTTCTTTTTTCTGGTGGAGTCTCATCAATTTCTAACCACCAGCAAGCGGTAACGAACCTCATCCATAACTCATTCCTGTAAGGCTGTACGTCAAGCCAGTTTTTTCCCTTCCACCGGGCAGATTCAAAAGATGAAAAAACAACTCAACCCCATTAACTGAACTTCAGAGGAATTCCTCACTTTACATACGGAATGCACATTGGGTCAAAGGGCAAAGGGCCAGAGGGGAATCCACCCGCGCCCAGGCAGGCCTTATTTAAACAAGCCAGGAATGCCTGGCTGGATGTGAGAAGACGAAGAAGACGAAGAAGAAAAAGAAAAGGGGATGGGGGTGGAACCCCTGTGCCATTAAAGATGTGAAGGAGCCACCTCCAGTAAATAGCAACACATTTTAAATTACCTGCATTGGCTGACTTCATGTGCTGCTGAAATTTATTACTGGCTCTTTTTCGATCTGTAAGTTCACTGTTTGGAGCAGGAATAAATGCCAGCTGCTGTAACGTGCTTGAACGCATTATCGTGCGTGTTGTGGAAGTGCAGTCAGCCTTTTAAATGTACACTTTTGACGTGCTGTTTTCATACCGCTGACATAAATCAACCTTTTACAGTCGGAACAAGCTGAACTGGTTCGTTGGAGCTGGTCTCTTTCCAAGAACTCAATAATAAAACGAAAACTTTTCTCTACTTTAAAACGCTATTCTAAGACATTCAAAAGTTAGGAAATTAGATAAATTTGTTGAAAAGAACCACAGGTTCAGTGCTAAATACAGTAGAGGGTGTGTGATGATGTGGGCTGGTTTCTCTGCCACAAGGAAGCCAGACATTTGTTTGGGAGAAATGCCAGAATGAAAAAAGTTACGACTTCAACTAAAACATTATTGCTTTAAGCACTTCAGCAATAAAAAGTTCATAGTTAAAAGTTAGGAAGATGAGAAGAATATGTGGAAAAGATACTCATGCAACTTGTTTAATGCAGAGGAGGATTTTTGATGCTGTGGGATTCTTCTTTCTCTGTGGGAATTCTGCTATAATATGAGTTCTTAAATACATGGACTTCTAAGAAAAGAATTAAATTAAAAACTGAACATGGATTATGACCCAAAACTATAAAGTGAAATCAACAAATGTCATGACAGAAGGTTGAAAAGATAACTGATGACTTGGTAAAGCACAGCATGCTCTATATTAAGTATGGCAGAGGATCTGTGATGCTGAGGGACCTTTCTGGAACAACAGGACATTTAAATCAGGAAGAATCTTCTGGTCATCGGGTTTCATTCAAGGACGATGATTAACAAAATATGGAATTGCAAACTGATATTTGGACCTCCATCTGCAGAAAATCTATGAAATCAAGAGGAGACAAGTGTGAGAAATTAAATCTTTTCAAAATGTTCATTCCCTTAAAAAAAAAAGTCTAAACTTCCTCTTGCATAATTTATATGACCTTTCCCTAATTTTAGGGATCAATCCGCCTCAATCACTTTGAAGCGCATTCCTAGAAGAAAAAACAGCAGCCAAGCTCAGATTTAGGACCACCTCGGCAAAAATTTCTCACAAATGACCTGCTACAATCCCCATGGCCCTGGTGGAATTCTGTCCACTTCAAGGCTTCAAAGCTGAACGGGAATCATCAAGCTTTCCGGCCAATAGTTGCAGAGGGGTGGACTCTGCCCGCCTTGACCTCAGCGACCTTCCCCAACCTTCCCCTCACCCACCCTGTCCTCCTCCTCCTTCTCTTCATCCCCCACATCAGCTTCTTCATCCCGCCATCTGTGTGCTGGTCACTCACCGGGTCAAGCTGCCCATTTGTCTGACAGTTTGATGATTGTCTCTAATCAATCGGGACCCACTGAATGGTGAAATCAGAAACCAGGACCGGCAGAGTTCCTGCAGAACTGAGGCACGTTTTCATGAAACTGATTGGTTGATGCAGCAAGACGCTTGTGCACAAAAAAAAAAAAAAAAATAAATAAAAATAAAAATGACACATTCCTTCATTCACCGGAAACACGTCTAAACTCCTGACTCAGCGTCTTGGTTTGTGCAATTGAGGCGCACATTTTCCAATCAAGGCTCGTGAGATATCCACCCGATGCCCTGCAGGAACCAATTACCTGACTGTGATGAACGCACGCCTTTCAATTCAGCTAAACTGCTCCATCAAGGGCTGATTTCCTTCCTCTAATTCCCCCTGATTCTGCAGTTTTGCTTATCTTACAAGGGAGCTAACGATAAGCAGCCCACTTCTTTAGCTCTAGGTGGATGTTAGCTTTGAAAGCAATGAAATGTTCCCAAGATAGTCAGAAAGGAGAATGAACTGTAAAGTCTTGTCTGGAAATCTAAAGTAACATCGATCCCTGCGAAATCCTCGATAGATTTCACGGTTTAATAATTTTTATACGTTTATGTTTTGCTGCCATCTGGTGGTAGAAGCTGGTATTGCTTTCTCCCCCCTTCCCCTGCTAGAGTTAGAGAAAACACTGCAGCCACATGAAGAGATGAAAGGCAACTTTGAGGTGAGGTCATTTAATTTAGATTGGACATTTTCAGCAACAAGGCATTTCAAAGTGCTTAACAATAATTAGAGGAAATTCAAACAAACAAAAAATAAAACCTTAAAAAAGTAAAAAAAACTAGAGAAGAAAATTCATTTTACATCTTTTGTGAAAAAAAGAGCAAATATAGGTAAACTCAAAGTAAAAGTTATGGTAAAATTATAAAATATGAATGTATTTGAATATGCTTTTTAATGAATAATTAATAAATGTACCTCAAAAGCCATTTTACCAACGTATATTAAATTGAAAACCAGACATTTCTCAAGGATTTGCATCGTCTCCACAGGGATATTAGAGTCAACCACTGGAGATTTAAATCTATTTCATGAACTCAAAGAACGAGACACACTGCTTTTACAGTTAGTGTCAGGTTTATTTACAGCAGACTCCTGAATGAGGAGGACATGGACTCATGGTACAATACACAGTTCTTGGTTTAGTTGATTCGCCGTTTCTTCTACGCAGAATCCACTCCTTAAAATTCAGGTGAAAATAGAGATCAAGTCCTCGGCTGCAGGGCGGAAAGAAACTCAACTCAAGTTTTAATGGGACACAAATACAAAACAAAACAACTTCTCTATAAAAAACACGATCATCATCTGGTATTTATATATGTATACACACACAAATATATGTATATATGCATATAAATCATATAAATCTATGTATTTTCTCACCATGTCCATAGGTGGTGAGGCAGCGCTTTGCAGTGTCCAAAGTGCAACATCTTAATCTTCACTCTCTATTCAGTGGAAGTGAAAGCTGGTAAAAAGCTTCTCCCACCTGCAGTGCCTGTTGCTCCGCTGGTGAACGCCCACCGGTTCAGTACCGGGGCTCACATCTGCAGTAGCCCTCATCTGGGGAAATAATTCACTGTACAGGAGGACACTTAACATGCACAGACAGCTAGCTTCTAAAAATAACATGAAAACAAAGACATGTTTATCCATTCAAGCCCAACCACATTTATTGGCAATACTGGTAAAGATTTATGGAAAACCTCAAGATAAACCTTTAAAAAAAATAAAACTTTTGAGTGCACCGGTTCAGTAGAGAAGTAATCCAGTGTTGACATTTGTTTTCTGATGTCACATTAGGTCATTAAAAATGACCTAATTAGAAAGAAAAACATAAATTTTTAACTGTAATTAGCGTCTCTAAGGACTTTGTTTCCCTTTAGAATAAATATTATGCGACACAGAGGCTTATTTCTTTCAGGTGAGTAAAATAAAACCTCAAAAGCTTTACCAGATAAATGTAGCTGAGGGTCCCTTCTGGGGGTTTCAATAGCAACAAGTTATTACACAAGCTAGCCGTTTGGGAGTGATTCTAGAATATCACAAAAATAATTTTTGACTTATGGTTTGATGAGATGGGTTTGGGGTGAATTAAGTCATCGCTGGAAGATCACTTCATGCTCACTTATAGGCATGTTAGTGGACCCGTGATGCTGTGGGTCCACTTCCGTAGCAAAATTCCAGGGGATCCTTGTTAAAGCTGACATCATCTCTCATTTCATCAGGATGTTTCAAATAAAACGAATCTGATGGTCTCTGGCTGAGAAATATTATCAGATCAACAAAGTTACGCTTCCTAAATTGAATGCCTCTATTTATTGCCAATATTTCCAAGATCTGGATGATGTAGCGAAACTATGCTTCTGAACGGTGAGAGAGATATCTGGAATACTGTTTGCATAAAATAGTATTAGCAGAGACAATGTCAATAATTGTGCAAGAGGTAATTGGGTATTATCTACACCTTGAAATAAAACTAGTCAAATTAAAGATTTATCTGCTGTAAATGTTAAATATTACAGCAATAGAAAGATTTACCTTAAACTTTGTTCAACATCTTTACCACAGACTGCAAACGATTGCAGCCAGCACAGCAGCTCTGCCTTTTATTTGGTTTCCAGTGCAAAGATATTTAATGAAAAGCAAGACTAAAGGTGGTTTATAAAAAAACCCAAATAAAAGCAGGAAAACATTCAGGGTTAATTATGTTTGATCTCTGAGCAGCATGGCTGATTCATAACTCTCTTCCACAGGTTCAAACTTTATGATTAAATCAAGCGAACACAAACACACCCTTCAACAACTCCTCAGATAGGATTATCTGGACCAAAACATCCATCTGCTCAATGCATATCTTCCAAACCCGTTTATCTTCATAAAAAAAGCTCAGTTTAAACTCTGACAATAGTCGGGTCTTCATCGGCTGAGGTTAAACACTGACATTTACAAAATTCAGATCAGTTTCCCGATCTGCACCTGCAAACCCCCAGCAATTATAGATAAGTTAAAGCTGCAGTGCCGACAGTCCTAACACCCAGAGCGATGCGTGAGGCGGCCGCAGAGTAAAATAGAAGACTGGAAAACTTATTTAACATTCATTTATTTGGAAGAAAAAAAAAACAAAACAAAACAAAAACACTGTTTACATTTCTGCCATCAGCAGAAAACTGAAAAGAAAAATTGACCTCTGGAGTTTTTACATTTTTTCTCATATGTTTTTTTTTTTTCCTGTTTTTACAAGATAAACTGTTTACATGTTTCATGTGCTTGACACCCTTTGATTCAAAACACACAGCTCAATGCAAACCTGACTATTGTCGTCATTTTAAACATGATTTCAAATTAAAACAGAGTAAAAGAACCGCTTGCTCATGTGTTTCTGCACGCACGCACACACACACACACACGCACGCACTTTTAAGATCAGAGCGGGAAACTGTCGTCCATGAGAGACGTTCAGAGGTTCTCCGGGGTTTCTCTATTGCACAAAGATGGATCCACGCGTCGCCAATCTGAGTGAAGCCAGGCTTGCTGTTCGACATCAGTTTACCGCCCTCTTCAACATGCTCTCAAACACAAATACAAACTCATGATACCGCAAATACATGTGTACACATATATACAAATAAAAGCGACCCCGTCCGACTCCGGTGGGGAGGGGAGGCAGCTCAACAATTTTAATGCATCATTTCTGTATATGCAAAGAATAAAACTTTTCTAAATAAAATACATAGTTATCTGTTGGGTAAGGACAGCAGATGAACAGAAGACGGAGGGGTAAAGGTGATGAGGGAGGGGGGGCAGGGGCACAGGGAGTGTAGCAAGAGGGCAGGAGCACCAATGGGAGCTTGGTGGGGGTAAGGGGTGATGAAACAGGGAGACTGAAGAAGAGGGATGATTCTGGGCTGTGTTGCTGTTCCTGTGCAACACTCCATCTCTTCTCCACTTGTTAAAGTTCTTTGATAATATTAACATTAATTATAATGACCACAACAATGCTAAAAAAATACATATAAACCCCAGCCATGTCTCACAACTGTAAGTCCACGAAAATAGGAGGTGGGAGGGGAGAGAGGCCTGGTCCATTTAGTTCATCACAGAGAAAGGAATCCAGAATGAAAATAACAAAAAGACTGAAGTTAGAGGAGGTGGGAAATTTGAGAATGGCCATGTGGAGGGAGGCTGAGAGGAGGAAAGGGCAGAGGAGGGGAGAAAAGGAAAGGAGACAAAGACGAGGGCAGCACAAAAACAGCAGAGGCAGGATGTGCTGTAATGGACAGGAAAGAAACGGCTAAGAGGAAGCGGAGATGAAACGAGGAAGGATGTACGGAGCAAAGATGAGTCGTGTCTGGGTTGTTGTGATCCACACTCTGGTGTCCTTTCTGAGGGTCTTTTTTTTTTTTCTCTTCACAGATCGGTGGAAAGCATGAAGTGATGACAACATGGCCTCATGGTGAGTGTGCCCTCTTTCCTTTCCTCTCATTAAGAAGAAAAGATCAGCAGTCATCCCCGCGCTGGTTGTTCGTTCCCCGGGTTGCATCATACCTCCAGGAAGCGAGAGCTGGTGGCTTTGGCGTGGAAAGGCTCGGACCACATTCGCCGCAAATCCCCCTGGAAAGACACACAAAATATACCAGAACTTTTCAGAATCTGTGTAAGTTATAGGGATTTTATGTGACAGACCAACACAAAGTAGTGAAATGAAAATGAAAAGGATAAAGGTTTCCTTTTTATGAATACACATAAAATCTGAAACATGCTGTGTGTTTTTATAGTCAGCCCCTTACGTGGTTTTTACTGCAATTATAGTCGCCAGACTGCTGGAGCATCATTCTTTGGGCTTTGCATGTAGAGACCAAACTTGTTGCTCATTTGTTTTTGCAAAAGAGTTCAAGCTCAATCAGGTGGGATAGAGAGCAAATGTGAAAAATAATTCTGCAATCTTGGTGTGAGGGTAACTGATGTTTGAAAGTGTAACTACTGGTTCTCAATCCTGTGTCCGCCATGTTCCAGGTGTTTCCCAACTGCATGAATGGGCGACTTCTGCAGAACTCCTTCTGAGGTAAAGCAATCATCCGAACCAGGTGTGTTGGGGCAGAGGTGCAAGGCATCAAATGGACTCTGAGGAGCTAAACCAACACTTTGCTGTTTGAGGTTGTTTTCCTGATGTTAGATGAGCTCACCTGAAGTTGTTTTGCAGCTTCTGGTGTATTTTAGACGTAGTTTGATTTCATTCATCTCAATCACCTATGAGAAGCTTCCATGTAGCTACTGAAAAAGAGCCTGATTATTCTGATGACTGATTGATTAATTGGATAAAAATTTGTTACATTCTGCAAACTTTTTATGTGATCACTTGCACCTCTTTTACACAACATTAGAAACTCGTTAGAAATTTTATTACCTAAAACGTAACAACATAGCCTTAAGATGTTGCGTAGAAATGATGAGTACGCTTCGTCATTTGCAAAGGGTAGCAAAGGGTGCATCTGCAGCTAAAATCTTAATTTCTGCCATAATTTCCACTTTGATTGTGTTGTTACTTCAGCAAATGGCCTCTTTTAGAGTCTATGTAGTCCAGCTAACAATTGATTAACAACTAAAAAAAGTTGATCATTTCAATGATAGATTAATCACAATTAATTCACCTGTAGATCTCTTTAGTTCCTCCAGAGTTATCTTGGGTCTTCTGATTGCTTCAGTGATTATTGCTCTTATCACCATTATTATTATTTGTGAAAAAGATTCAGCAAATAAAATTCAGCAAATTTGAAAATCATGTATCGCTTTTCTTTTACTACAATTATTCATTATGTAGATATTGTGTTTTGGTTTGTAATATAAAAACAGCAATTAAATGTATTTAAATTTGTCGCTATGATGTGATTTATCAAAATATTTGCAAGGTACTAGAAATAAGTCAGTTAAAAGTGCAAGTTTTATGTAGATTTGGTTTTGACATCATGCAAGAAGATTTGTCATCAAATTGTAAGACATTTTTCTTTTTGAAAAAAATCTAGATGAATGTAGCTGACACCTTTTTGTAGGGAGCAAATGGGGCTGTAAAAGTACCTTCAGGTAAGCCATAGTGAGCAGAGGCAGCAGGGTGAAGGGAACCAAGTAGAGCAGAGCGGGCTGAGCAGCACGATGGATCCTCGAGGCCACAGTGGCAGTCAGCAGACCTGAGGAGAAAACATGCTCAAAATCCCGAAAGGAAATAAACCAAATAGAGCAAACCAATCCTACGAGCAGAATGCCAAACGTATAAAAAGATCTTATAAAAACTTGACCTCTCCCATTGTGCATTGATCGGCTGCTTACCTACAAAGTATCCGATGAGAGTGCAGTGGAAATACGAGACGCGCTGCATGCGTCCGGACATGTTACCGGGCCCCGGGACCTCCCCTGTTGCTTGCTTCTTGTAGTTATCGTAGCGCAGGACGAAGCACAACAGCAGCCCCGGCATCACGATGTCTCCGATTCCCAACATGGAGAAGTGGCTTCCTGTGGAGCTGCGTGGAGGCAAAGAGCGGAAATGAAGGTGAAACTCTAGAACGGACAAATTGGAGAATAACTGCCACTTGGCAGTGGAGATTACACCAATCTACGCGTCACTCCATCATCTCTTTCTGAAACCGAGACGTTTCTATATAGACTGCTTTAAGAAAGGTTTAAGCCAAGAGACATGATTTCATCAGCTGATAATTTAGATAAACATCAAATATTTGAAGATGTATAAAATAAAATCCTATAGGGTTCCAGAAATAATTTCTTAATAACTAAAACAGTTTTTTTTTCAGGGCACTGTTATCACAAGTCAATACAATCTTCATAAACTTGTTGGCATGTTATGCACTACATTATCACTTTTAATATGTTACAATAAAAAATGTAAAACTACAATATTTTATCAATAGTGTGCAACAATCACAAATAAGATCTTCCAAAGTTTCTCAAACTTATGACATTTTCAAAACTGAAGAAATTTGGAATAAAAGGTATTTTAGTCTAGATTTTTTAAAACAGTTTTATAATACTCATTGGTCTCATGAAGATATTTTCTTTGCTCTAGTTTATCATGGACAAATTTAACCACAAATCTATTCCATGCTTTGAGACAGAGCAGGACCAAGGAGCAAAGAGAGGAAAATGAAGTCCAGATCGTCTCTTTCATCGATCATAACAGGAAAGGATCATTTCCCTGACTCCAAAGACTCTCTGCCCGGCTTTCTAACCACACAGAGTAGGCAGAGATTTAAAGAGGAGCAGCAAAAACAAATGAGGTGGATTAGCAGAGCTCGCTAACAACCAATGATCTCATCCAGGACATCTAATTGTGAAATATTGCCTCTACTGCCCAGATATGCAGCTGTTAGCATCTCCTGGCAGTCCTGCATAATAAAGTATTTCTCAATTAAATTGAATATTGTTTCTTTAATTTTTAAGTGAAAAGAAGAAACAAACTATGGTGTTGTAATAGGTATCCATACATTGATTTACATTTTCTTTAGTGAGTCTGAAAAGTTGATTTGAAATTGAAGTGATGGGTGGCTCAACCAGTTGTTTTCAGCTCTGCAAGTTAAGATGTTGACCCCTGCCAGATCTAATCGGCATCTCCGTCCAGGGAGAGGACTCAGAGCACTGTGCATTGTAAGTGTTTGATGAGGGACGGCTTGAGCACTGGAGTACCCTGTCACGAGAGCAGCTACCTCACTACCGACACTTAGACAAGGTGCTGATGTTCCTGCACGCAAACTTGATCTCGTCATTTCCAGACAATACTGCCTCGAAGATTTCTCCAGTCTATAAATAACCTTAGATGGTTCCTCTGTAACAGGAAGTGCTTTGGGAAGTACTGCACTAAGGCATGTTTTCTGAGATTATTTAGCTACAAATCACCAGCAAAGGTTCAACTTTATGACATACCATGAGTGAAATTCAACAAATCTACCCCTCACTACCCCCATGATTACAGTGGTGCTGGAAAGTTTGTCAACCCTTCAGAACTGATATATGTTAAATAGCTACAAAAATCAGCAGAGTTGCATTAAACTCCAAAATGTAGATGAAAGGAAAGTCCCAATTTAAATAATCTCTCATTTCATTTGTTAATTTGGTTTGGTTTTGCCTTCATCTACGTTTAAGAGTTCCATGAAAACCTGATGATGTTTTTGTCTGAAATATATAAAATTCTGGTAAAAATTCCCAAACTTTCCAGCACCACTGTAATGTGAGTGTTACCTTGGGAAGACCAGTTTGCCAGGTAAGGAAAGTCTGGGAACGTCGCGGCCCATTCCGGGCCCCAGGTGTAGCTTCCTGGACAGAACATCTATGGGATTTTCAGCAGGCTGAGTGGCAACTTTGACCATCACATTACTGTTGAAGATGTACGCTGAGAAGAACACCTTTAGGAGGAGAGGAGAGAGAAAAACATCAAAATTATTTGCATTCAGCCTTTTTATTGCCTGATGAGCAAAAAAATACTTTTTTTCTGTGGAAGCTTTGAGAAGCTAGTTTGCTTAGAGCAGTTGGGGTAAACGGTAAATGTAAAAGATGTGTTGGAAAAACTCAATTGGCTCAGATCTAAGGGGAAATTAGTGCAAAACAACAACTACTTCTTGAGAGAAATGAGTTTCTAGACACACATTTACTCTAAAGATTGAGTTTTTGTTTTAATCCCTTCTGTGGGGTGGGGATCTAAGTAATAACATTTCTCGTATTTTGGACACACATGGTCTTTGATGCTTTAATTGAACAGCTTTAAATGAAAAATAAAGCCAATTTGAGTATGGCACATGTATCATTATATTAATTATTCTAGAATAAACAGTTGAGATCAATTAAGTCAACCAAAAAATTTAAAATAAATGCAAGTAAAAGCCAAAAACAAGTGAAAACCAAAAACTTGCACAATATTTTTAAAGATATTATGCAATCCCACTCCCTGTGTTAAAAAAAAAAAAAAAAATTCTTCAAATCTGTAGCATTTTCTTATCAATAAAATACAGAACACCCCCCACAATGCAGGCTTACCTCTGGCTGTGTTTACATCTTTCATAGTTAGCAATTGTTCCTTGAGTACCGACTAGCCATTCTTTAAACTCACTGAGAATGACTGCATTCACAGATCACATCCCCCTTCTGAGCAGTAGCAAGACAAGCACAAGGCCACAAAGACAAGCAAAGGCTTTCATAAACCCGAATCGCTCTCATTTTCTGAAAACCTCCTGGAGTCGACATCTTTTATGACTCTGCTTCCTTTTAGTGATGCAGGTAGAGCTCATAGTGGGATGACTTCTTACCCAGAACACATCATAAATGAGCAGTCCTGACAGCAGCAGGCAGGAGACCTTCAGACTGGGAAGCCGAACAAAAGCGATCATGGCGACGCACAAGCCCATGGCTAAAGCTGCAGCGAGGGAAAAGAAAGTGGCATTTAAAAACATATTTCCACATTTTAGTAAAAATGAGCAGACATATTGAGGTCAAAGGAGTTTTACTATATTTTATTCATCATAATTATATTTTATGTTTCTTGAAACAACACACATTTAGCAGAAAATTATATTTTGAATCAATTTTTATATTGTAGCTTGTTATTCATTTCAGGAAGACAATGAGTTGCCTGAAAACCTTCCTTTTAGAATAAAGCACATTGCTGTAAACCTAAAGGCCAAGGTTCTTCTTCATGTGATGATAGAAAATTATATTTTATCATGTTATTTAATAAGCATAAAGTTACATAAAACATAGTAAGGAATTCCTGAAAATATGAATATTTTACAGTCTATGCTGAGACTCAAATTCTTAGAATTGCTCCAGGATACAATTTTATTAATGTATAACGCACACTATTACGCGCTGGTTCTTATGTTGAAGCCTAAAATATTTCTACTATGTTGATGTTCCCACGAGAGGAAAGCTCTGAGTGACGCACCGTCCATGAGGAGCCAGTGTCCGGTCAACACCCAGATGAGGACCAACATCACGGAGAGCGAGAAGGACAAGAGTTCAGCCAGGGTGAAGCGTCCACAGCAACCAAATGAAATCCTGCAAAGAAGGAAGAAGATAATCCTTAGAACAGGTTTTCTTAGGATTCAGAAATGTAGAAGTGGAAACCGAGCGGAAGGAGAAGAAAATATTTTGCATGCCACATAATATTTAATTTCCTTTTTGTTAGAATACTTGTGGACCAAACTGTGAGAAAAATGAACAGAACACAAAATGAATTTTTAAATCGCAACAAATTAAAAAGTATTTGTTCCCTTGCAGATTTAGTTTGTCCTTTTTAAAAAAAATCACACTTTGATGTTTGAGCTCAAACTAATTTTAACGTATGTCGTTTCTATATGATGATTTCATGAATCAGGAGGCAGACCTCTATTCAAACTGAACAAATCCTTTAAAAGCAGCAGGTGAAAAGTAATTGTCCTTCAAATCTCAGCTGGTTTTCACACTTTTGCCATAAAGAAACAATTTTGGTTAATATTTTACAGAAAAGTTTTACACAACCGCAGAGGTGAGATTTTAAGAATGAATAAACTGTTCGATGTTATTCCACACAGCAGCTTAATTGTACTTTGATCAAATTAAACTTGATCTGTACTTTGATCAAGCGACTCCAAAACCTTTGTTTTTTAAAAAAACTTGCTGCTGCATAAACGAAAGGTCACAAATTGATGGGCTGACATTCTGCCTTCAGGAGTTTCTCTATAGAGCCGAACTCATTGTTTAATCAAGAGCTGGTAAGTTATAGACGGTCTTACTGCTGTCAATTAGGGCTGTCGCAATTAACAATAAATCAGCTAATCATAAGATAAATGAAAACAAACTCAATAATTTCCATTTGTATGGTTTATTGTTTTCTTTTGTCTCTCTCTCTGTTTCTACCAAAAAATAGATGACAAAAGTCTTTACTTTGGTACATTGGTTTCAATTTGATCATTTTGTTTACGACTTCATAATTCATTATATTAGTTTTGTTGATTTATTTTGACCATTTAAAATTTTCACAGTTCCAGTGCTAAATATTTATTAGAATTAAAAGTTTATTGGTCTTTGAGAATGTAATCCTATATTAAGCCATTTCCATTAAATTACTTGAAAATCTCAAAACAACATTATCATTTATCGCAATAATTTTTGGGACAATTTATCGCAATAATTTCTGGGACAATTTATCGCAATAATTTCTGGGACAATTTATCATACAGCAAAATTGTTATTGTGACGACCTACTGACAATCATTCTTGTGTATGTGCTGCTCACCCCTTTCCTGGTAAACATGGCTGCAGATGACAGCAGATAAACAATTTTCCAGTAACATTCGGTTGTTTCTCCTCTATTAGCAGAGCTTGTATACACTGTGCATTTTTATAAGTCACCAACTGAATCTTTGACAAAGGTAATTAATGCCTATGATGTTTTCGATGTTAATATGTTGTTTTTTGTTCAGTTTGCTTTATGTGTATACTGTGCACTGCCTTTTGTTTTTCTCAGTTTTTTTCTTGATCCAATATAAAAATGTTTGATGATCCAAAGCATTTCAGTGCAACAGAAAATTGAAGAACTCTATCAGAGGTAGTCAAGGTATAAAGAAAAGATCAGTTTAGTTACAAAATCAAAATTTCTTTTATACCCTCAGTTACATTAACTTTTAGACCCTCTTCCAGTTTTACATTTGGAGAAAAGATTTAAATGCTAATGCTACAAATCTGCCTTGACAATGATATGGTAATATGCAGATTCATGGAGCGCTCTGAAAGTTTGTGAGCGGCGCAAAACAGCACGGAGCAGATTTCAAGACACAAAAAGCCACAAGATTTCCTTACTTGTTCTGCGGGGAGCAGGGTCTGGTCAGATACTGGCACATAGGTAACAACAGGAATGCAAATGCAATTGTTGCAAGAACTGAGGAGAGAAAGAAAAGCACAGCAGTTAGAGCTTCAGCCTAACACACCTTGACAGCTTGAAGCAGTCATTTCTGTGTGTTAAATGGGGCAGCTAATGGTCTTCAGTTTCAAGACATTCTCCAGGGTGTAACGACTGAACAGCGATGGGAAAGCCTTGTAGTCATTCTACATGTGTGGTGCTTTTGTGTTACCCTCTGGAGCCGCACAGTTACCTGCAGTGCAGATAGTGAAGACCACCTGAACCGAATCGAAAAAGAAGAACATGACTAGCAGAGACACAGATGCTCCTATTGGCAGAAACAGGGCCTGCGTCGAGTCTATAGTCTGAATGCCTGGAAAACAATTCAGATCAGAAACACATGAGCTTCCAAACATCAAAGCAGACAATCACGCAACTGCAGGACTTGTAAAGGCCTTGGCTTTTTGACACTTACTGTTGTTTGTGTTGCTGTTATTAAAAGACCCTGTTGCTGAGGGGTTACCGTCTTTATCCTTCTCCTGGTTCTCACAATCCATGTTTAATGACCTGCAAAAGCAGCAGAGAACCGTGTGATTTGGACACAGCATTACACTCCATTTTTCCTAGAAATGACAAAGCCATCTCCCTTTGAAAACTTGCCATTAGGTTTGGACTTCATTCAGGCAGCATGAAGTGTATTATTCAGACAACACCGAAAGTTCAAGTTGATATCAAATCGATGCAATCTTCTGTAGTTTAACAATCCCAATCAAAGTGTTGTAGTTATAACACTAGCAAATTTAGACGGAAATGTTGACTCCAAGATTATTACACTTACTTCATCACACAAGAAACAGTTTTTTATGCTCCAATTTAATCAACAATGAATTAAACAGACTGCTCCAGACAATGACTTTTACTTAAAAAAAATACAAAAAAGTTTAATGTCTTCTTTTTATGTTTATTGCACGTCACAAACAATTTAATGAAGTTAAAAGTCCAAAAAAAGACAACACTCCAATATGACAAAATCAAGTAAAATATAGTTCTTGTTCTATTTATTTGAACTTTAAGCTTATATTATTGGGGTTATTTTCAGTCACAAGTGCATCTCCAAAGGAGAAAATTTATCAATTTCTCTTAAATCCTTTAAAATACGACTAACACCTTAGAAATATGTTTTATTTATGAGTTAACTGGTTTAAAATATGTTTCCTAAAATATTATCTTCATTAGCTCAAATTAACATGCTATAAAACAGCCAGAGGAAACAGACACAGAGGACCAGATGAAGTCTGCAGATCAGTGAGCAGACATGATGATAATAAAATTCAGATGCGCGCCCAGATTCTTGTCCAGAGATCTGCAACCTGTGGCTCCAGAGCTGCATGTGACTCTTTGGACCTCCCATTATGGCTCTTTATGATTTGTATTTTTTTCAAACTTATGCATAATAATATTGAAGTTATACAGCAGTATGGCACAAAAAAGACAAGTTCTATTTTTTAAATTTCTTTTTTCATTAGTTTGAAGACTGTGCTTCTTTTTTTAAATGCATTTTCCACAAATATCAAAATTGCATTGAAAAATATGTCATTTTATTAAAACGTCATGCAGCATTCATATTTCTAAGTGTGTCTTATTTAGCTGGGATTGAAGCAAAAAATTGGATCGTATCAGTTTGCAGAACCTGTTCTAAGCTGGAATTAATCAATGTGTGCAACATCACAACTGCAATAAACTTCTGCAATGTAATGAAACTCTGCTTCCAATAATATATTTGTCCACCACGATCAATTTTTACTGTTCTTTAGCACCACTAACAATATAAATATTAGTAACCAAGATCAGAAGGTTAGGGGAGAATGGTAGGGAAATTGTGGTGAAAAAGGAAGATGGTAAAGAGGAAAATGGGGCTTAATGGTAACTCACTATTAATATATTAGATATTATTGCGTGAATAAATTTTTCTACAACTGTGCAACCCTATTCTGAATGTTTCCTCAAAGATAAAGTCCAAAGAAGACGCAACAGAAAATATTCTTTTAGGAATCTCCTCAGCCGCCTACCAGCAGCATTTGACATCCAGAATTGTGTAAATGACCAAAATTTAAGCATTTTTAACACTTTTTTTAAAATTAATCTTGCCTCTTTCTTTTGGTTGTAGCTTTCTGAGACCTAAGATATCAGAGGCAATGCCAGATGTATTAGTACCGTTTAGTTATCTTGCTATGACTAGTCTAGTTAACTGTGGGCCTCAGGAAGTGTGTGGTTCAAGGTAGAGAGGCTTCCTTTTAAGGACAGCTTCAGTTCACTTTTCTAGGAGCATATGCATGCACACTTATTTTCAGACATGTACATACTTCTCCTTTTTTTTAAAAAAATCTGATCTACAGGAGTCTCCTTGGTAACAAGGTAACAGAAAGCTGCCTCCGAAAGATGCAGGTAAACGACAACATGGGTCTAAATAAGTTTCAAATTGAGAATAGATTCATGCTCAACTGGCGTTAAAGTGATCATTTACTCACCTGAAGCTGCCATAGACGATCAGAAGGATGGAGATCAGGAAGGTGGACACCTGACTGGAGTCAACTAGGGAATATGCCCTAAAAACATGAGAGAGACATAAAAACAGGGTTATACTTCTAAGGAAAATAAGTAGGAATTAAAAAGCTAAAAAAAAAGAAAATAGCTTGAGAATAGTTTTTACACACGCAATTTATGCAAAATATTGCATTTAATTCTTAATATTTCAGGGACAGACGTTAATGTGCTATAATAAGTGATAATATTTAACAATCTGACAGCTTGATTTTACCCTTATAAGTACAGATCAACGTTAAAAACAAATGGGTCAACATCTTATTAGATTTGTACACAGACATATTGTAATCCTCACACTTTTTGTTTGATTTAAAACTGCTTCCTCTATCAGTGAACATGAGGCTCAAAATGTCTTTTGTTATCTATATTTTAGTAAAATCTTTGTAAACGTATATAAATTCGTAGGAAACAGCAAATAAACCATCAATTTATCTGCTAAAACCTTCAACTTCAACCCCTCAGTAAAGAATGATTCATTTAAAAACCGGAAAGCTCCTGAAGTCTAACAGGTGAACTCGTATTGTGGTGAAACATAACAGACAACTGAAATGTGACAAACCAAAAATAATATTTTTACATAAAGGAGATTATGCCCAAATACATGAGCTGAAAACTTTGCATGACAGGTTGTGGGTGTGGTTGCAGCGCAGAGGGGAATTACAGGTGCCGACATGCATGCTGCAGAAACAGTTAGCTTAGCTTGTTGCTGATTTGTGTTGTTGCTCAGACTTCATTTGTGGGTCATTTGAGCTGCACTGAAATCTGTCAATAGATGCTACTCGTACGCCCAGACAATGAACCTTCCCAGTTGTGACTTCAAAGCCTGATTTTAGTTACCCCTGGTTATTATTTGTGCTGGGTTAAGCTGTTTAACAAATATATCTCCACATAATTCATTCATTAGTTTCCCTTAATTAAATCTGCATTTTCATTTCATTACAGTTGCCCTTTTGGCAATTCCAGGAAAAAACAACAACAACAAATTCTTGGAAAACAGTGAGCGGAACAATATCCTTCCAGGAATCAGCATTAAGCAGTCCTGTATGTGTAAAATAACCGAGCAGCATAGTCTTTCAGGCTGAAGTTGTTATTCGTTTTAATGGAACTGGGTCAGCAACCACAGATCTACTACGAAAATAGGTTGGGTTATTACTCAAAAAATAAATGCTAGATATATATTTTTTTATACTAAAGCATAGTTTTGAATCTCCTCCAAATGTTTTTTTGAAAAACTGAACACATTTTGTTTTCCAGTAATCCTTGCACCCAACATACAAAATTGAGTCAAAAGGATACAAGTGAAAAACAACATGATAAAAATAGAAACGTAAACCTGGCTGGATTATCTTTAAAGTATGTGACCCAACAGGTATAGAAATATAATGTGACACAATATAACAATCTGAGGACACTTTTAAAGGCTGCAGATTTCCTTTAAAGGGCTTTAATGTTTATTTTGTACAGTAGAGTAACTCAGAGCAAAGGACTCAACAGTTGGGAAACAAGTGGAGAAATACTTTCATCATGGCAAGTTGTGGCAACTTAGAAAAAGATCAGCAGTTTTCAGATATTTGAAACAAAAAACTGATCATAGTTGTCGATATGGACCAATACAAAACACTTATATTGCGATACGTTTTTCAGATGCATTGTCCAGCCCTAATAAAAAAGAGTAGGTCTTAATTAAAAAGTACTAACTTCCTCTCAAAGTTTACATTGACATTAAAAGCTAAAAGAATAAATCTGATTTAAATATATTTGTGTTTTGGTTCACCAAGCAGTATTTTCCTTGTCAGACGGTGAGCTGGACCAGTTCTCGCTTGAAAAACTGGTTATATGAGAAGAAAACTGAAAGCCACCAGAACAATGTAGCATCACAAACACGTTTATCAAACATAGATTTCTACTAGATTTAGAAAAATATCTCACAATAAATCAAGTCCTTTCATGCTAATGTGCATAATCATTTGTCTTCTCACCTAAAACTATTCCATGTCTTCCAAGCATTAAAACAGTGATTAAGAAAGTGACCTTGCTCTCCTGCATGCCAACATTAATTATGTCACAGACTCCCCGTCAACACAGCGGGCTGCTAGACAGCTAGTTTAATCCACCACAGGCCTCATTCATATTCTGGTACCGAACTGGTTTGTCTGAATTCTGTGCACAGAAGCCTGGAGAACATGAGTGAGATAGATGAATGGAACATTTAAAAACAAAATACAATCCAGGACTGTTGAGAGCTGGCCGACGGCCTAAAGTGCCATAAGACGGCCTTGTTCGCTGACAGACTAGGTTTTCAATAACAATTCCAATACCGTCCTTCATCAAACCAGTCGCACGCATTACTTTAGCACTGAGGCACAGGTCATCATGCCACGAAGACGATTAAGTGGGGTTCGCGGATCTGTTCTCATCCAGTTAGAAAACTCTGGATGAAAAATAATCAGCCCTGCAAGCAAAAGTTACACTGGATTAAACAGATTTATTTTTAGTTTTGAAATCTTGAATTTTAAAGCATAACCATACATTTACTAATCAAATCCATCTTCATATTAGTAGACAGCCACTGATCGAAAGTATGATCAAACTCAAAATAAATGGTAGGGTATCAAAATAAAGCTTGTGACTTTGAACTAATTATAGTGTCATGATATTTAGACCTCATTCTTCTCATCATCCTCAACAACTTTAGCTACTTCCCCTTTTTTTTGTAGTGTTTTTAAAACACATCTTATCCTCCAGTGTAATAATAATTGCAAATGTGTGTTAAGAGTGAGGGGTGCCAGCTGTTGCTTTTTAAATCACATGACACAAACTATACTAAAAGTTCACGACTGGGAACAGCAGATACACTTTAGAAGATCTGGCCTATCATTGGTCTGTCACTTATATTGGCAAAGGTTGGCTATTAATCAAAACAACTAATAAAAATACAATTATGACCCGTTCTATTACCTGGAGCTTCCCAGGTAATCCTCCACTAATGCAGCAGCATTCAATTTTAAAACCAGTTAAAGATACACAACCATCAGTGGATAATTGTTTTATTTTGTGTGTCTTAGAACATGGTTTAAATTCTTAAGAGTGGCTCGACATGACTGTTTATTCCTCCAAAAATGGAGATCTGCTTTCCACTTCACTGGTTTAAATAACTAAATTTAAATAACACCTCCAAATGTTATTTGGTTACTTAAGACTTAAAAACATGGTTATTATTTAGGGTAGATTTTTACCTTAGTAACATAATTTGGCTCTGCTCCCTGCAATGGAAACAACAGGCATAGAAAAACACTCTCAGCAAAAGTTCTTGCAGTGGAAATAAAACTTTTACTGACTGACATATCTGTTTATTTTCTGATCCATGTTTAACTTTTAATCAGTTAAATATCTCAAAGTTATCAACTGTGGCCATTGTTGCTCCTTGTGTAACTTGTGTTTTTTATTATAGTTTATTCAACTAGATTATTCGTGGTAAAACAATGTGGTCTCTATTGCAAAAGGGCAAAAACATTCTCAAGAATTAAAGTTCCTCCATAAAATTGAGCATCTCGTTATTAACATTAGTGAGCCAACATAGATGCATCTCTTTTGTAAGACTCATGAAAGATACGTGGAGTGAAATCCTTGTAGAGTAGAAACATATCCACCCCCAAAATCTATAAATGTATTAGGAACATTTTGAAAAAAACAAAAAAAAAAATCAACTCCATCTTGTAAGATTTGAAACTGAATCATTTTCTTTTTAAGTATAACAAAAATAGCATCTTCAAGCATTTTCAAACCAAAACTGTTGAGCAACACTGGAATCTTTTAAAATGTCCTCATGGGGAAACTTCTGCAACTATGTTAATTTATTGCCAATTTCGCAAAAGCAAACCCCTGAAGTAGCCTGTACAGGGACAATGAGTGTCAATAGTGTCTACTGATCAAACAATTTTGATCAGTAGATAAATGGACATATTTGGTGACATAACCCTAGCTTCCTCTTTAAAATTGCACTTGCTCATGTGAACACACACACAAAAAAACAGAAATAGCTCCTCATTGCATAGAGTCCTAAAAATATGTCTTTTTTTATTACCATATTTAGAACTTTTATTTCACCTCCAACATATAGTTAAAAACAAAAAGGGAGAAATATTAATAGAAAATATATTAAGTACCATTTTACCCTTGTTACTAACTTTACTACATGAAACATGTAGGGTTTTTTGAAGGTGTAAGGTTGTTTTTAGTGAAGAGCAAAAAAGTACAATGAATTACAACATGACAAAATTTTAAAAGCCCTTATTTAGGGAAAAGCCAATAAGTCAGGGAGAATTAATTTAAAATTGTCACTTCCATGCTTGGCAAAACAGCAGACAAGACTAATTTTAAGAGTTAATTACCTTTAAATGTGTATTTCTGATTTAGTTGTGAAATTATTTTATTTCATCTGCTTATCTTTGGTGCCACTCCGTGTTTTCATTTATCTGCCAATTTCTTGCTAAAATGTTGAGGTACAAAGTAACACTCTATTAACATAAATTGTGTTTTCAGAAAAAACATGGATCTGCTGCATACAAGATATATTATTTTACAGCATAAACTGTAGCCATCTAAACTGTTTTAGATAACAAGTGTTATCTAAAAAAGTAGGGGAGTGGAGGGGGAACCTTTCATAGTTCTTGTGACATTTTAAAACAGCCTTTTGTGTTATTAGATCAAGATCACTGAGTGCAGCTTTTTCGCAATACTTTCAGAACCAACTGCAGACGCAAAGTTTTTATTTCGCTTCATTGAGCACCATCTTTATTATCAGTCAAACTCCTTTTAAGCAAATGGCTAAGGGCCAGGAAAGACCTGAGAAGACCTAACACAATTCATACAAGACTGAAATAGTATCCACATTAACATTTAAAACATAACTCATCTGAAGATTAGATACATTATTTAAGTGAAAACAAAATGCAATTTTTAAATCAAGATTTTTGTTATCTAACTTTATTGATTTAGGTTATATCCTATAAAATACAGAAGTCACCTAAAAAGAACCTGACTGAGACACAAAGTCAGAAGCATCTACCAACTTAGAAAATATTTTTTTTTAATTCAAAATAACTATCAAGTTGCAGTGGAGAAAAGAATTTAACCATTTTAAACCTTTTCAGGAGTAATCAGCATGAGTTAAATCCTGACGATCCCAAAATACCTTTGGGAAGCTATCCTAGTGACTGAAAAAACAGAGATCAAGCTTTTGTAAAAAAGGTGTTTGTCCAGTTATTTTTATTCCAGGAAAAGGTCACACCAACAATCAAAAATGGTGGCAGTGGTGGGACTGTCAGGGGAAGCTTTGCTCTCAAGGATCACTTGTATCTATTATTAATTTCCTGGCACCTGATTCTAGTTGTTACCGTTACTAGAAGTGGTGGTACGATACCAGGAAGTTAGTAAAGTAGCACAAAGAAACTGAAGAAGGACACTGTCTCTTGTACTGCTTGTGAATTGTTGCTTATTATGGCAATAAATTCCAACTTATGTCTAAAACCCCCCAAAACTGACAATACTGTAAGGATTGCTATTTGTTCAAATCAGTGATTATTTGCTTCACACAGTTTAGTGATTATAAAAAAAAAAAATAATAAATTACACTTCTTTGTGCAACGTTATGAAGAAGCCTACTTTAAAGTGTTTTGAGAGCATTATTTGTGTTTGAGGTGAATTGTCATGCAAGATTATAAAAGACGCTGTAAATACCCATTTATCATTACTTTTAATATTCCCACAATAAGTAATATGAAATATCATCAGATTTTAAGTTCATATAGCCAACCCCTCTGAACTGGCAAACAACAAGAAGCAGTTTTAAATTAAAACATTAATGGTTATCAAAAAACTAAATACATTGTCAAGAAAAAAAGCCCGTCATAAACCATTTCTTAGCTAAAAATGTCCAATAAAGTGGAACAGAGAAGGTGACAATTGTCAGGCCCAACTTTGTTGCACTTATTGAAATTTGCTTTGTGCCATTTTTCTGAACATAACACAGTACAGTTGCTAAGGACAAATAATAATAAGGTAATGTTGGTACTAGTTTTGCTTGGACAAAAGAATATTTACATGGTTCATGTCAGTGCACTTTAAAATAAATTAAATAAAAAGTGTGAAGTGTGTAAATAGTTACTAACGTCGAAGCACGTTGCAGAATTAACTCTCCGGCAATTGCTCTTCATGTGCACATAGATGCATCAAAACTGGTCAAGAAAAAATATTTCAACCTCCTCTATCACTGAAAGTGCTCTTTGCACATTGATGCGACGTGAGCTTGATTCAGGAAAATTACTGTTAAAAAATATGAGCAACAGTTTGGACAGAGTTTTAAGGTCAAGTGCAAAATACAAAGTGTGCAGATATCTGCTTTTCCTTCACATGCTCTTGTGTCTACCATCTTCAACATGAGGAACTGCCACTCTCTAAATGTCACCTAAAGTGTGATGGGTAAGAAGTCCAAGCTCACCGAGTGTGCAGTTTTGACAGCTGCAACAACAAAGGAGAGGAAGAGAAACTAGACGAGGTTTAATGCAAAATGCTGTAATGCAAAAGACTTGGGAGTCATATACTTTCTCCTATAAAAAGCTTCTGAAAGTTATTCACTGTATCTGACCTTGTTTAGAATAAAATTGCTTTAAATGTTAAGATGTACAGCTCTTTAACATGGGAATAAAATTTCTCACGTATAATCACAGCTATTTTCACAGGAAGCCTAAATGTACTCCAATACAAAAATATTTCACAGTTGTAAAAAATATTTGCAATTTATCCCTTTCTGTTCTTTCAAACCATTAATGGCATTCCATCATTCTGCTTAATTTAAAGAATTTAGTATCGGTGTAACGCAACATCTTCAATCTGTAAGAAGAAGCATGCCACAGCATAAAGTAGGTACGAGTATTTCTTTTCAAGACGTCAAAAGCACAAGGTTACAATTATTAGCTAAATATCTCACACAGGCAGACATTAGCTGCTCCATTTTTAAGAAATTAGAAGAGAGAAAATGCAGGAGTTTAAATAAAAAATTTATTAGACTATTTAATTGGGGGAAAAGTATTCAGAGAAAGTGCCATTTATGTATAATCAAAACACCACCTACTGACCAACTAATAGATCTGTCACCAACATAAAAAGTTATAAAGGATTATTTTACATACAAGTTATTTTCCTCAATATTAGATTGGGATTAGAGGCATTATTGTATTTAACTGTGACTATTCAGCTGTTAATCTGACAAATTACCTCCTTCAAGTAATTGGACACTCAATCATTTTTCATGTGGCTTAAAAATAAACATGCTTGGAGCAAATTTATGGTGTTTAGTTCAGCAACTGAATCAGTGATGCTGAAATATCAGTAATTGCTTACAGGTCTGATACTGGAAATTAATCTGAGTAACATCACTGCTTTTAAAATGTGTAAAAAGAAAGATGTGCTAATTTTTTTAAAAACTAAATGAAACTACAGGTTTGACAGATTCATTCACATCTGTTTTGGGATTGAGATTGGTTAATGTTCAATTCTGTCTATATTTCAGAGTTAACCTAAAATTACTGACAGATGTTTAACAATGCAAAAAGGATTTTGTAACACTGCAATAAATGCAGCATACTGCCAGATAGTCACACCCACTCCAACTTGTAGATGGAAATCTCTTTTTGTAATTGTTAGTTTATGATCCTCTCACAGTAAATAAGTCACTGCACATTTACAATTTATCTTTTGAAAATGAGGGATGAAAAACAGTTTTGTGAAGGGAATGCAGTTTTTGTTTCGTCTATCCATTCTGAACCCTGTGCATGTTTTTGTCCCATCTTCTCAAAAATAAAATCTATAAAATGAATTTAATAAATCTCTGACGCTTCAAGATTTATTCAAATAGTTCTAGTATAAAAATAAAAAGGTATAACTCCAGAGAATATTTTACAGGTCTAAAAAGCAACACTTAATGTCAATGAATGACAACACATTAAGATGTCACAAAATGAAAAATGGTGGAATAAATCATTTCCACCAATAAAAAAGGCAATTCCTGATGTGAATAGACCTTTAAATGTGTGCAGTTGCAATCTAGCTTTCCTCAGAACCCACTGGTCAAATCGGATGATTGACACGTTCGTCCACCATTATAGCAAACAGAACCCAAAAATTATGTAGCCTATACAACTCCGCAATAATAACAACAATCATTTTTTGTGAAGCAAGGGAATGAGTCAGAGTTTTCTACACGGTTCTATAACATGGATCATAATCATAAAATACCAAAGAAAAGATTGAGGTTTTTTTTTTTGCCTTCATAAAATAAGCCTAATTTTTTTCTCTTCTTTAGCTGCTGATTCACTGAGTGTTTTTATGTAGGTTCTACTCCGTTAGAAAGAGCAGAGTTTGAGCTTTGATTTAAGAAGTAGTTTGTGTGTTTTTCTGGGTATGCGTCTTTAGCTTCCATTAGCATTTCTTTCATTTAGCTGCTTAGTGTTGGAAGGAGGTTTTGTTGAGCTTGAAAATGTAATTTCTGTCATTTAGATGAGGCTCTTCCCATAACATGGATATGCAATATGAATATATTGGTTGATGGATAACATGTGCCTGCATTGGTTTTGTTTGTGGAAACGCTGCTGCACAAGTACCAGGGGTGCTCGGGATGTAGAAGTTAATACTGAAACTAGAGCAAAACACACATCCTGACCTGGAGCCACAATCAATCTGACACAGTATATTTTCAAAATACAGCCCAACTGCAATGAGGATGAGAGCAGAATGTATCGCAATGGAGATCAATCCCACTCATATGAGTTAACAGTAGATTTCTGTAGATGTAGAAGAGACTTCTTTGTAAGTTCAAAGCTTAACTCACAATGTTAAATAAATCCAGCAGCTCAAATGGAGATTTTGGTCAATACTGTTCGAAAAATCATTGTCAAGTGTTTGAATTAGATTAGAATATTTGCTTTTGCTTAAGATTTTCTTACAGTTTGTTTTCTTTTATCCAGGCCATGGGAAATGAGTAGGTATTCTTGCAGCAAATGCGTATTAGGATGAACAATTCTTTCCGAATAAAACCACAATGGCAGAATGACCTTCTATAAATTATTCATAATATCTAAACCAGCAGTCTGAAATTCATCCTCAACTGTCACTGACCTGCAACTTTTTGATGCATCTTTACTCCAACACATCTGAATCAAATGAATCATTAATGATGAGACCTTTGCAAAATTTGCTGACATGAGAAAGGGATTTTTCTGCATTTTAAATAAGGTTTGTTGGAGTCAGGCATCCCAAAGTTGCAGACCCTGATCTAAAGCATGACAAAGTACACATCAGACCGTGTGTTTTGGCATCTTTGTCACATCTCAGGCCGTAAATAATGTGATGCTAATTAGAAGATGACAGCTAATACTGTATTAGAGACCTCTGTTTGAAAATGGAAAGCCAATGAGAAGGATGTTGATATTCATAAGTGTATGAAAAGATAACTTATTATATTGAGGTCATTTAGTTTCTTTCCTTATTAAACAAGACACATTCAAGTAGATCAAGCATAAAAATGAAATAAAATAGTTTTAACAAACATGTTGAATGAGAAGATCAATGTACTGATGGAAATTCAGACCAACTAAAAGAGAGGTCAGTGGACTGTGCTAACCGTGGAAGTTGTATTTGTTATTCAATCAAGCTAGCTTCAAATTTACAAATTGTCCCTCAATTAGATCTGACTGATGACCAGCAGAACAAACGCTACATAGCAAGTTGGATTTTCTGAGTGGTGTGGGCTCTGTCCATTCCATGCATTCATACTTAGAAGTCATTTTTTTGGCCTGTGAACAAGTTAACAAAAAGAATACTCCCTGAAACACTTGTTTCTTACTTTAGTGAAAATCAGATAAATAATATGGACATATGATTTAATCTTGGCATCCTTTCATTTACTATTGAGGAACCTACAGGACTCCTTTGCTTTTATGGTTAATATTTGATCTTCTGAATAGTTGAAACAAAAACATAGTCAACTCAAATAAGTTTGTATGAATTGCAATCCCTAAAAGAAAACAACACTTGGCAGATCTGACCTCAATGAAATCTGAGAACTTGTGTTGAGCAAGTATACACCTGATCAGTGCATCTCTTATAGTCGTAATAGTTCTTGCCTCTAATCTGACGGCATTTGAAATAGTTACTATTTATGAAACAGGCTAATGTTCTACTGGTACAAGTATTAGAATACAGTAAAAAAAGTTATTTCTTTACTGTATTTATACACATGTTCAATACAAATAACACAGTCTAACTGCTTTCCCAACAAGATGCAACAATTATTCCTACAGCTCTTAAAACTACAGATTATTATTCATTTTCAATTTGATACATATACTTGAACAAATTATAATAAAAAAGCTACTGTAAATTAGGACTTTTTTAAGCGCTTAATGTACAAAATATGATCATGTTTCCCTCAGAAAACTGTAGAGTTACACAATAATTCTAAATATATCATCCCAAATTTGGTAAATGCTTTACTGTTATCTCAAAGGACTGTTTGCAATATCTATTGGCAAATAAATCCCAGGAACTAAGTCTAACAAGTTGATCATTAAGGCTATCTGATTGGGCAACTAATCAATAACAGGATGCTCAACACACATGTCAAATGTAGTTATAAAACAATATTGCCAAAGTATGACCGATAGGTAATACTCCTGTTACCACAACACCTGTGTTTTTTGCAGCTAGAAATATTTCAAGTTGGTTAAATGTGCATTTTTTGTGAAGGAGGAAAATGTGTTGCACCCTTTCAGCCATCTGGCTGGCAGTTTTCAGCTGCAGATAGGAGTGGATAGGATTCATACAGCTTTCCTCTATGCTAGCCAGATGCACTTTCTCTGGCATGTTTTTAAAATACTGTTAACCCATACATAAACACAGCAGGGTGGTAAAACACTGGGGATTTAGAAACAGCAAGTTTTTAAAACCTTGGTTTATTTGCTGCTATGAATGGCCTGAAACATGGGGTCAATTGATGCCGCCCACCTCCTCTGTGTGCAAGTATTTTTAAAGTAAGGAAGTCGTTGTTGTTAATTTAGTCTGTTTTCACCGGTATGTGACGTTCACACCAAGAAAAAGTACACCAACATTCCGTCAGAGGCTATGGCAAAACAAGTCTAGTCTGGTAAAGCCATGTCTCTTTCTCCCGGTTTTCTGGAAGGAATGATACTAACACTCAACCTTTGTAACAATTAAATCGACATTAATCAACTACGCCTTTACAAAAAAACCCAGTCATTTTCATTCATGTAGACCAACGCTCTCTTTTGCTCAAGTCACTAAATCTACACTTCCCATAACATTGGCAGTCATTACAACAAACAACTCATCGAGGACGTATTTTATTACAAAGCTGAATAATATACTATTTATTATAAGCAGGGGTGTTACATGATAGGGAAGCCAGTATTTTTCTGTTACGACTGCGATGCTAGTTTAGCATAACCTTTGTTATTGTGAGCTGTGGCTCGACGACAAAATGCTACCCAGCTAAAATGCTAGCATGTTGGCACGGCTAGTCTAAACTGTGTCGCTGGAGAACCTCCATTTATTGAACAGAAATGCGATTTTCGTGCCGCGATTTGTTCTGTAATGAAATAAAAAAACACCACACAAACTGTCAAACCCCAACATCAGACAACATAGCTAGCTCTTCGTTCGCTTTCAATAGCATCACTCGATTTGACCGCAGCTGAATAAAGTTAGCACAGCGTTAGCCACCACTGGCTAACCAGAGGTAGATAAATGTATCTATATGTGTGTTAATTTGGCTTCTACTCTTTCACAAAGGCTACTGAAATAGCTGAAGTGGCAAAACAAGTATTTATGCAGAACGGCAGGTGTTTGGTTCATTTGCTTTTTGACACAGTGTTGTCAGAGTTGGCAGTAGCAGGAGCTAATGTTAGGCAGCCGCTACTAATCGGTAGCGCAACGCCTGTGCGCACTCACCAGGATGAGTAGCCTTGCTCCGCCATATCGCCGAAAACAGTGGGTTCCGAGGCTGTGGCTAACACAGATTCAGGTCCCGGTGTCAGCCCGCTGGGACCGGGGAGCGAGGGGTCTCTGCTTTTCCTTCACAATCCGACGTCTTAGTAGTTACTTTTAGGTGACAACATGATGATACATCCCGGCGGCAGCTAGTAATTACTAGCTGAATTTCATGCAATTGAGATGAAAATGATGGTTTGCTATCGTTAGGTGGACAAGACAAAGCACCCCGAGGAAGAAAAAAACACACAGATGTTATTTTCGTCGGTCTCGCTCGTCTCCTGCTGTCACCTCAGCCGAGATGGCTCGGTCTGCAACGATGTTACACCCACTGTAGATCCATATTCTGTGCGATGTATCCAGAATAAATTCGGATATTCCTTGAGTCTGCAGCCCCAGCCGATATGGAAGACGCTCAGCTTTGTTTTCTATAGCGAGTCCGCGGGAACGCGCACTATCGCCCTGCTGTAGAGGTTTACAAGTGGGACGAGCACCGAAACGCTGTCATGCACTGAAAACGATTGCAATTATTTCCTCTCATCTGACAGCATTGCAGCCTGTAATGCACACCTCCCCCTGAATCCTGAACATTGCATCAATGGCAAAAATGAATTAATGCATGAATGAATTTAGTAATTAATAATTCATTTCTAAAATATTGTGATGTATGCAAAATCTCTGATACAATTGAATTTAATTTAACCAAACAAAATTTGGCTATTAAAAATTTGTTATATTTTTATAATGTAAATCTATAAGTTAAAATGTGATGTGTAATGTCAAATTCACTTGGCCCATTTTTGTTTTATTTTTATAGCCTGTTGATTAGGGTTCATCACTCTGTATATCACTCTGTTCAGTGAGGCAGGGATTTTCCTGGTTAAACATGAGAAAACACAAGACTACAAAGCATAGTTAATATTTCTCAATTTTCTGACATTAAGTAAGGATAAAAATGATGCTTTTTACATAGTCAGGATTACCAAGATTATCCCTAAATCCTATGCCACAATAATGAAAGATCCATCTTGAGGACATTTTTTGGGATTTGTTTACTTTCCTTAACACTTTAGATTTTCTAATATTACTGCATCTTTAAACTATTTGGGGATGTCCAGGTGATGATGTCCTGGTTGTGCACGGTTCTTATGTTCTTTTATGACATAGAATAGAAATTCCCAATTTCTTCGTGTGGGCACAGTTTCCAGATGTTTGAAGATGATCTGTTCATCTGCTGAAACAATTATACACACACTTAACAGCATCAGGCAAACATAACAGAAGGTACAGCTTTGCTGCTGGAGATACACAAGCTGATAACAAAACATTATGTGAAAGTATTGATGCCACATTTTAACTCATTAGCCAGAAAATTAAAGTATGTAGCTCCGCTGTTTATGAGAGATATCTTTCCATTTGTTTTAGCCACCCCTAATCTCCTCCGCTTACAATAAGTATTTCATCTTAATAGATCAGTGAGCATAAATTACATCTTGGCTTAGAAAATTTAACCACTTTTTTTTTACAAAACAAAATTAAGTTTATTGGTTTTGGATAAAAAAAGGGGGGCAGTGTTGCATCAAATATACAAATTAGCAGATTAAGATATAATGGATAAAGGTGTTGAAGAAAGGTTAATGGGATTTTTCTTTTCTTTTTAATAGCTACAGAAGGCAACCTTGTCATTATTTTTTTAATTTCATTGTGAGCTAATTGTTTAAAATTAAAATATGCCAGAAGATAACTAAAATGACATTTTGAATATCAGGTATATGGTCAATAAGAAATTACAAGGGCTTGCTTATCAACATTTCAGTTTGGAAGAAAAAACAATTTAATTGTCTGATTACCTAATTTATTGCTTTGTGGTGGAAACAACTGAGATAAAATCAAAGCTATGGATTTTATTTATTTCGGATAAAAAACAAATCCCCTCCTGAAAAGAAGCGTTTTTAACCACAAGTGTCTTGTGACATAACACAAAGCATACTTAAACCAATAATATCTTTTTATCTTATTTGTTTACATGTTTTAAATAAACCTTATTCTTCCAGTGTGTGCCTATATTCTGCTATAGCTACAGCAAAACCTCTGAGCTGTTTATGGGAAAAATGGATTTTATGGACACATAAGTAGCAATTCATGAAGAGACTAGACAAGAACTGCCATAAACTTCTGCCATTTTGAAAAAAAGATAAAATAAATGTTTTTGTCAATGAATCCTGTTTTCAAGTCCTTTTCCATGTAAACAGCTGCATCCCCAGGTATTTCCACCTACATTTTTCATCAGCTGGAGGGACATATAAGCCCAGTTAAGTCTCTACAGCTGGTAAAAAAAAATGTAGCAAACAAACAGAACTCATTTTTTACAGCTCCCCCAGTTACTTTGTCCAATTTCTCTGATCGGCATTAAAATTCTCAAAACTTTTAGTTCACCTTCCACAACATTTACTTCTTTGTACACATCAAAATAGCAATTTCTCATTTCTTCCACCCATTTGCAAATGTTTTTGGACATGCATCAATTGATTCCACACAACACTCTGATGTTTTATAACATTGTCATTTGCTTATGTCATGTTAATAAACTTAACTGAATGCTGAACAGTCAGTCCCTATAAAACTAATTGTCCTCATTTCATTGCTGGAGCCACGAAGAGCAAATCTGTTTCGCTAGTTGTCAAAATTTGTCAATTTTACGGCTTTCTTCATCATACTTTCCAGAAAATGTCTCAGAGTAAACAGTTTATCTCAGGTGAACCTAAGCTTTCACTGCTGAGGAGTGTGTGAAGCATTAGTTCCAGCAGTTCCTATATGTACTGCAATATCGTTTACATTTTTGCACAGCTTTTTCCACGTTGTTCTTTGCATGTGGACAATGCTTTGAAGAATTTACAGTGCAAATAGCATATATAGTAAAAATGTAAAACAAACATTCACTTTCTGGCATTCCTCTTCTTCATTAAAGTGCAGATTTCTGCTACGCAGAATGAAATATAATGAAAGCATGACAGAGCCATTTCACTATTTTTGTCATAAAAAAGAGTGTCAGGGCTTTTTATTTTGATGACACTGACACTTTCATTGACATGAATACTTGCTTTTGAGGAAAGAACTGTTCCCCATCTGGTTTATAACTTTGCAGTTATAAACCAGGTTTTGCGGTGTATATGATTAGTTTACAGAAATATACAAAGTATTGTGCAAATGGTAATGGTCAGAAGTTCACTAAAACCACCTGAAAAACAAAACAAACAAAATACTGCAGCTTTGGAAACGATTTCGTGAAACTTTGCAGTGGAAGCCAATGCTTTATTGCCCAACAGTGTTTTTATTGTCAGTGTATATTTTTTAAAGACAAAAAAGGACCCAAGTGGGTCATATCTTTAATGTCCAACATTTCGGCAGTCTGTAAAGACTCAAAAATGTACTACGGGGAGAACAAGGATGTTCACCAAAATGAATGTTTCAGTTAAGGTTTTGCTGATCCCCGCTAAACCGCTGCCTTCATTGTAGACAAAGAGACCAATAGGGTTTACTAGGAGGTCAGTGGGATTCCCTCAGGCCAAAGAGTGTAGGGATTAGCAAAGTGTGCAAAGAGCTGATTTTCTAGCAGATTATGTACAATCTGTTCACCGTAAAGAAGACCCATCATCTCAGCACTCTTACACTGCAGAAACTTAGAGCCTATTTAATTCAATGACAAATTTGATCATTTTTGCAGCATTGCCTCACCTTTATTCAGCTTCAGTATGGAAGAAACAGTTTTGCTGAACATTGGGGAGCGTTCAACCTTCTGCTTTTTGACATAATGACCAACCTTTATTGTTTGGGTTGCCAGTTTGAAGAAAAATACACATCTCAACACATCTTGAAAAACATTGACACAAAAGGTACTTTTTACCAAACAAAAGATGGAAAGCATTTCATAAAAAGAAATTTAAACTGAACTGCCAACTAACTTCTAAACACTTGGAGCAGATGATCTTATGTTATGTGATATTCAAGAGGTTCTTTGTAATCACATGTCCCATAATTGTCACAATCACTTTAGATGTTACAGAAGTGCCTAAATGACCATATGCAATTTGGTGCACATGATTACTATGGTTACTCTGTTGTTGTTCATGCGTAAACGACATCAAACTTTTAAGAAAAATTATGGTCTTTAAGATTAAAAGTTAAAATCTTTGAAGTCTTGATTTAGTAAAACAAAAAATGTAGGATGTTAGGAACAAGTACCTACATATTACAGATTTAACCAAAATACCAAGTGTAAGTAGTGAATATATAAGAAAAAAAATCATCTGTAAATAGTTTAAACTATTTATTATTTACTATTTTCAAATAGTAAATAGTTTCAAAACAATTTTAGCTGCAAATCTTTTGAGGTATGTCTCTACTAATCTTGCACATGCAGACAAATATTTATGTCCTCTCTTAATGGTAAAATTGCTCTAAAACAGTCAGATTGGATGGAAGATGTCTATGAACATTAGTTCAGAAATCTAGCCACACATTTCCAAAATATCATCCATGCAGCATCCACCATGCAGCCGCTTGCTCCAATTAAACTAGCAGTTATTTTTGAAATGTGTTTGGGAGGAAAATGGAGTATCAGAGAGAATGAATGCTACAATAGGAAAACGTGCAGACACTATGAAAAAAGATTCCAGGGTCGGTTTCAAACACAGAAACTTCTTGCTACAAGTCAGTAAGAGAAGGGAGGCAGAGTGCGTAGAGGTGGATGTGACGGCAGTGGAGGGTGATGAGGATTCCAGCGGATCCCATGCATAGTGTGAGTTTGATTTGATGGAGGAACAAGCAGTCCATAAACTCGAGATGGTTTGGTCAGGTAAGTTTTCATACTGATCCATTGTGGGAAAGTGCAAAGAGATAATAACTCACAAGAATATTTGATTAGGTTTATCTCACTAGCCAGAGGGCTCCTTAACTACATCAAGGAAAATGAGCAGATGGCAGTCAAGTCTGACTGCAGCATTCGGCAAAGCCACACCTCCATCTGCAGACCTGCAGTTCTGGAGACACAACCACACCTAACACATTCCAACACAATGACACTCAGACTTTTGTTTTGTTGTTGAAAAAATATTCAGCCTTTTGTCAACCTACAATTAAGACACAATACATTCCAAAGTGTCATTAAAGTCCCAATAAATACAACTTCAAAAGTTTTGTAGGGCCTTGTATATTAGTAGCAAAACCAGAAAGCCCTGTGTTTACGTTCTTTCTTTAAGATTTTGTAAAGTTCTTCCTTTGCTCAAACTTGAACTCTACATGAATATGAACAACTTTATGTCGCTTAGCTCTGTAATGGATTGCAAATTTTAAAGCCAACAACAAACAAATGTCAGCAATAATCCAATAGTTAAAAAAAAAAGTTTTTATATATATACTGCATATGTGCATGTGTGTGTGTGTGTGTGTGTGTGTGTGTGTGTGTGTACGTGTGTATATCAACAATTGTTGACTTTGGTTTAATGCTAATACTTCTGCCTTGATATGGTCTGATCATTCAATAGTTTTTTTCCATCCAGGCATGTCTTTTTTACTTGCTTAATATTGTATTCCTCTATGTGGGAAGGAGAAGGGCTGCACAGTGAGTTTTCATGCTTTCACCATGCATGCAGGGATTCTTCCCAGGTTCTCCTCCCGTAGTCCATAGACAAAACTGTCAGGTTATTTGAAGGCCCAAACCTTCAGCCATAAAGAATGTTTGGTTTTAGGTAAATTGATGCTCCATGTGGAGAAGAGGCAGATTACAGGAGAAGGACAGTTATGCTAATTCAGTGTCGAGACAAATCCAGCATGTTGATTCAATTAATATCCATTATCACCTTCTGTGGGCATTAAATGAAAGAATAAAACTGCTGCTTGAATGACCTTTCCCTGAAGGTTTCTTTTTTCATTTATCTGGCATGAGCTGCAGAAGGCTAAACCATCTGGTTTGGATTCCTTCCTGCAATCTCCCCCAGGATTTGTTTAGGGCAGATCTCACCAGGAGGAGGCCTCAGGGCAAACCCAGGACTTAGTGAGAAATTTTAATGTCTCAGTTTGCATGAAGACACACTAATCTTACCCTGAAAAGCAAAACGATTTGGTTGAAAAGAAGAACAAAGGCTACAATTTATCAGATCCATGAAAGCAAGTCCCTGAAAAGAGGTAGGTAATTTATACAGGGATGAAACTGGGATATGATAGCAATAAATTCAGAGTTATATTGTTGTCATGATAAGAAAATGTGATCATGGGAACCAATAGCAACGCTGTTAACTCATCCCAATAATCCCCTCTGTCTACCTCCTTGAACGGACTTTGTAGCTCTAAAACATTGCCTCACGTTTTTCCTTGTATTTAATATGGATTACAGGGAACACTGATTCAATAAAACTTAACGACAGGTTGTAAAAAGCTGCTTACCTAGCCAGTGTTTCATGTGAATAATTCTGTTTACTTTTATCAGGAAAATCCAAACCAAGTCTCCCTTTCCACCCTTTTAAATGTTACACTTCATGAATTAATGTTGCATGATAACAGAAGCTCTTAGTCAACAATTTTACCCTGCAATATAGATTTTTTTATATGTATTTTTTTTATAAACATCGTGTGTTATATAAGTTTGGCCACTAGGGGTCACCATTGTCTATGAATTAATTAGAGTCTGCACTCAAAAGGAACAGAGGACTGTGCCTGCAGATATTTATATTCATTGCAAACGTTCACTCTGTTCCTCTATCTTATCTTAACTTTTGCTTTCCCTTCTGTGCGCCTTGCTCCTTCATTATAAGGAACAGTAAATTTATGACTTACGAAAAACAAAACGAAACCAATCTGGCAAGTTTTTGAAACAGGTGGCCCATGTTTCAATAGTGAGATGCGACACTACATCTTGCTCTCAGATGAGTCATATGGGCTGCTTCCTTCCTTTGACTGGCTGAAAGCACCTGTTTACACTTCTGAACTGATCAGACAGGAAGTGAGAGTACACTGTCTGCACTGTTGTGGGTCTGCTGAGAGCGTCAACCTGCTAGCCACGTAGTTTTGAGAAGAGTTCAGCTTTATGCGTCATTTACACGTCTTTTACAGAAATGTTTTGTGAATTAAATAAAACAAAACTATTCACACCATTTGAACATTTTCACATTCTGTCATGTCACATTAACCTCCTTTCGTGCAGTGAATGTATCCCATGGAGAACAATTTTCAAAATGCAAATCTAAAAATGCTGGAGTGGATTTTGAATACACTCCCACTCTGAGGCTCCTAAATGAAATAAAGTGGAAACAAACGCCTCCAGAAGTGATCGAATTAATAAACCGAGTGTGACCAGAATGACTGAACAGCAAACATGCTCATTGTTAAACATAGGCAGAAAAAGGACAGCATTAAGAAATCAAACAGCCACAATTATGGAGGAGATGCAGAGATCCACAATTTCAGTGGGAGAATCAGTTGACAGAATATTTCTTAGTTATGTCCTCCAAAACAATGTCTGGCAAGGAAAGTAATTTTTGAAAGAAAGCCTAAAGAAGCACTTTTAAAGTCTGCCACATGTAATAAAGGAGAGATAAAACCAGAGCTGGACTGGTTGGCCCACACTCTTTGGCATAAAATTAACACTATATGTACTGAAAAACGTCTCATTATACTATAATCCCACTGAAATGAGGTGATGAAACTTTCATGCTCTGGGAATGTTGATCTTTTGGAAAAAACACAAAACATTTATTTCACATCTCTATTCTCAGATGCAGGTTTCTGATCCAATTTCCCACTTCTGGCTTCTTAGTTCACCAAGACAGGTGTTAATAGTGGGGGAAAAAAAAGAGTTGTTCCACAGTAGTTTTCTTTGTTGAATAAAAAACAACTAGACAGCCTGTAGACATCAGTTGTGGCAAGAACTGTTTAGCCTCTCGCTCCCAAGCAGAGTCCAGGGGAGGGACTGTTTGAAGCTCTCCCCCCGGGCTCCAGGCTCTGTCTGTGAGATCCGGGTGCGCTGACAATATTAGCGCGTGTGATCTGAGAGTCTGATCAAAGCTGGCTCGTTCTGCCCGACCGATTCCTAAAGGATTAAGGATTAGGGAGCTGGGATGCTGGGAGAGACACAGGAACAACCTTGAAGAGACAGAAGGTATGGGGTGAGTTAGAAAGGGATAAGGAGATGTTGAGGAGGACATAGGGGTCAAAAGAGACACACAGATGCCATTTTGAGGCAGAAGTTCAGGCTAAAATGAATGGTGCGTTATTATATCCTTAGGTTACTCGGCAGACAAGGCTGCGCTGCTGCTAAAGTCTGACACATACCTGCTTTAATAAAGTTCCACAACTCACAGGTACTCTGTGTTTAATAGCTTAATGGGATAAATTTTTTTCTTCATTTACAAGCTGATTCAGTTTTGTGGAAAGGACTAGCCAAAAAACAAGGTGTTTCGACTCCATTGCTTTCAGTAAGTTCACTTATATTAGAAGCTCTGAGTGGTTTTCACACTCTTTTGGTTGTCTTAAGAGTTGTTCAGTGAACTGTGGATAAGTGACCTTTAACGTAAGGAGGTCAAAAATAAAAGTCAGAGGTTGTTTACCAAACACCAGAGAAAGTTTGAGAAGCTTTTAAGAAGGAAAACTGGTTTCTAATAAAAGGGCTCACAGCAACATTTTCACAGCTTTTCCTTTTCAGTTGTGTTAGGCTTGTAGCTTCTAATAGTTGTACTCATTTCCATGTATAAGATCAAAAGATATGCAAAACTGCATGAAAAACATGTACATTGTCAAAAGAACAATAAAGATTTTACATATATGTTTACTTATATAAACATATATATATTAAACTGCTGAATGAATGGATGGAGAAATTGATAGATTGATGGTTGGCAATTGGCTGAATAGTCTGTCATTAGCTGCAGCATAAATTCTGTTGTTCTTTACCTCAGAGCTGAGGTTCCAATTATTTCATATTCCTGGGGAAAAACGTTTCCAACATACTGACTGTAGCTGGATGTGAATGCATTCTCATTATTTTCTTGTTCAAGGTCCATTCTTTTCTATGTTGCCATTAAACATCCACACATCCATTACATTTAGTAATAGATATGCCTTGTCAAGAAAATAATCAGTTTTCTATTAATAGCAATATGCAGCCCCCTCTGGCGTTTCAGACAAAATCCTATATAGTAGTGAGTTTTATGTTTTACATAAGCGTGGCTCCAACTGTTCCTTTAGTGTCAGAAAAGTGTGTTTCAAAATCACTCATGTGCTTTGAAAAAGAATAGAAATTCTGTTTGAGCTTTATCCTCGTCATAGTTTTTTTTTAAATACAATAATATCTGCCTTTTATAAAATAAACATGGCCTAACCTGAACTTATTAAGGATATCTTTTTTCCTTTTATTTACTTGCAGCTCAGCAGGTAGCTGAATTAATAACTAGTTAAATAAAACTTGTTATCCATGTAGTTTTCCACTCAATCCATGTAGTGACATATACCAAAACATATCAGTGTTATACTCTAGTCACAAATTGTACGGAAAGGCTACATGTTAGACTTTGAAGCACCTTATCAAAAGTTTGACATTTTAAAAGGAGATATGAACAACCAAAGACCCTAAATTAACAAAACTAAGTTTTACAGGGTCAAAGCTACTCAAATGTTATCTTATTTGGCTAAAAGAATATTTAAATAATGTTTGAATGAATGTTTTTAACTGAGCATGAATGAAGTAACTGTTCTTTTCACAGGCTTAAAGTTGAGTATGTGTTCGGTTTGTATTTGCTACACAAAACACTGTCGTTTCAGTCACTCACTGTCTTCTCATATGTTCCTGCTTTATTCACATTGAAACCAAATGTTGATCTACAGAACTAAATGTTTGTTAAAGCAGAAGTGAGATGATTTTAACCCACTGAAAATAACAAAAAGGAATGAGAGCTGAAGCAACCATGTAGCAGTGAGCAAATAATTGAACACCTGCTTGCCAAATATTCAAAAAAGACCCAGATGAAAGGTCAGTGTGAGGCAAGTTGTTCACCCCCCACCAGATGTGTACTTGCTCTGGCCTTTAGCCGATTAATTATCTCATAGTTTATGACACAAGGGTCGGTGTTCAGGCAATTGCATTACACCACACACTCCGAGCAATGTGGGGATTTGTTCCTGCTGGACAGTTTGTTTGAGCATGTGTGTAAAATAAATAAAGGAGGAGACTCTTTACACATCTAAAGGGAAAGAGGAACTGCTTGTTATGTTCCAGCAGTAACATTATTTAGGTAGATTTGTTTAATTTGAGATGATCTACAACAGTAAGGCACTCTGGACAGGGAACCACCCTGTGGCATTTTTTTTTCTGAGCTATTTGCCTGAGCCTCTATCATTTCCTGGGTATAGCCAATAGCAGTAAAGGAAGTGGTCTCACTGTCACAGAAACAGTTGGCACGGAAACAGCACATTACACCATCATCCAATCCCCCTCCCATTCCTTTGTCGTCATGTTTGTCCTCCCTCCCTCCCTGTGCCCTCCTCTCCCTGTCCTGCATGTTTTTTCACTCATCAATGAAATCACAACCAAACCTACTGCTGGCCCTGTCATGAAGAACATTACACCCTCGAAGAACAGATGATGATTTGTTTTCAACAAATCGGTCAGGGTGCGCAGCCTCCCCCTGCAGCCAGAACAAGAATTGAAACAAAGATGCTGAAACCATCAACGTGTGTTTTCCCTCTTTTCTCTGTCACTCTCATGATTTAATCCTTACCTCTTCTCTCTCCCTCTCTCTTGCTCTCTCTCTCTCTTTTTCTATCTTCACTGACTCCTCCCTCTGTTTCTGTCCTGCACTCCCTCTCTCTGCCTCTCCGTCTCCGACACACTCAAACACACACCCTCCGCCCCCATCGCTGCAGTGTCTCAACTGCCTTGGAGCAAGCAAGAGAGGATACAGAATACAGACGGTTAGAAGACAGAGGAAGAGGGCCGCTGAAAGAGACACACACAAACAGAGAGAGAGAAATAGTGAGAGGCGTACTTTGTGTGTGCAGTGAAAATGAGGACGGGATGAAGATGAAGCAGGGGCACTGAAAGTGGATTGCACTGAGCCTTCTCTTTCCCTGCAAGGGCTTGTCTGCAGTATCCTTTTGTAAACGGATGCTTGCTAGAGATCACGGTAAGCCACGCTCACTGTGCCTTTCTTCTCTTATCTGCACGATGGGATCTCACTGTTGCCATTCTGTTGAAGCAGAATGATGAAATGGGGAAAGAGATGTTCAGAGATGGCACTAAGGCAGCCAGGCGGGCTGTCCAATCCCCTCCTCCACCCTCTTAGCTCAGTGCCAATGGACGCTGCTATCTTACATTTGCAATTTGACTCATCATCTCCCTAGAGCATCTTTGATTCTTATAGAATGCTTTTATGTGAATACAGCGCTTAGTTTACGTAACATTGTATGTAGGACAAGTGGAGGATGCAGCAAAGATGTGTGCATGTGTGTGCGTGTGTGGATGTGATCAGTCCAGGCCATAAGCTGTACAAACAGGGAGGGGAACAGGAGCATAAAACCCGCCATCACACAATCAGGTGCTGAGCACAACTGGGCTTCACCAGACAGCCAACGTGCACAGATCCCAAGGAGTTTTGGGTGAGACGGCAAAATCGAGGCCCTGGAATCGCCGTGAGATTTTGCGAGTGAAGCTTCCCGTTTTCCTTTGCAGGGAGCCAAATTACACAGATTAATAACAATCTCCTTCTCGAACCATAATCCATTTGGTTTGCTTGTGTCCAGCTGTTCATAGATCTTCTGTAAATCTTGATGTGGGGAAGAGGACGGGAGGGGGCAGAAGGGAAGAGCAGTGCATGTTCGTTACCCCAGTGGGAGAGGAAAAAGCAGGACGGTTGTGACATTTTGTATCTCCACAGTCTTTCCTATTTACAAGAGCTTTACTGTATTTTATTTTCAGTGGGGGTTGGGATTTATTGTGTGGCACCAGAAGAACATGTGTGTTTGTGTACACTCTGTATGTGTGTGTGTTTGCCTTACACACTCAAAAGAAAGAGAGAGAGAGGAAAAAAAGAGAGAGCTTGTGCAAGGGAGCGGTTGAGGGGCTGAAGGGAGGGGGTTAACAGTAGGGAGGCAGATGGGGCAGAGGGGCGGAGGTTGATGCAGCAGAGAGCAAGAGGGAGAAAAGAAGGAATGGAAGATTTGGTACAGATTGGATGGATGAGCAGGCGAGGTCGGAGGGTGTGGAGAGGGGAATAAAGGTGGAGGGGGCAGAAGGTGGCGGTGACAATTTCACGGTGGTGGAAAGGCAGCGCGTTGCTGAGCATGTGACACAGAACACCAGATGAGTTGGCGAGGGATCCATCCAACCGAGGCCCTGAGACATCGATGAAGATAGTGGAAAACACAACCTCCTTCAATGAGTCCATCAAATCTGACATACTGGATACCTTTACTGAACCTCTGGGATATTGGTGATTAGGGAACATTGGGACTTGACAGGAACATTAATCTTCTAGGCTAAATTTGTAATGTAGCTCTAATTAGAATCTAGGCTTGGAATAGTTACTGACACCAAGGTATTTCAAGGTGCAATAAATGAAAGGTTTCACAAATGCAAACATTATCTGTCAGTGTTCCAGCAGTTTTATTGATGAGATGCAAACGAAAGTGGCAAAGAGACTAGAGCTTTTAATTTAGAGCTGCCCGCCTCTTAACTGCTGTTGGACAATATATCAAATTTGAAAAGTCATCATAACATTGCGCGCAATATTGCAACTGAAAAGGACTTTTTGAAAGCAACAACTGGTTGGATATTATATTAGAAATTCCATGTTGGTATACTCTGCATGCAAATTATGGTTTGAGCCTGTTGGGTGCAGTTTTACTGCCCTTGATGCCAAACTTGAGGAATATCTTTATGATGAAGGAAAGGAGAAGTAAAGTTATAAAAAAGTGGGTTAATTATGATCTATGTTGTCACAATATCCAGGAACAGTATTTTAAATATTTTCCTGATATTGCATATGGCCCTACAACAGTATTATCTACTCAACAGGGAAAAAATATTTTTTTGAGCTATTTTTAGTCACTAAAACACAGATAATCAAGAATTGAACACTAACAGAGCCACGCCTTTCACTCTTACCAAGGTAGCACCAATTTAAAACTTCATTTGGTAACCCACAGGGTTTTATTGTGTTTGATAAAAGCACTTGGAGTCACACCTTGTCATAAGTAGGTATGATAAGGAATACCTACTTATTCCTCATCAGTGGTGGTAAGAGTTTGATCCATAATTAGTAGGTTGCCAGTTTGAGTCCCTGCTCTATATGGCTCAGTTGTTGTGTCCTTCACCCGCCTTGTCTGCTGGTGGTGTTTAGACAGCCTGGTGGTGCTGGCGCATGGCAACTGTGGCTACTATCCAGTACCTTTCCACTATTAGCATGTGAATGGGTGAATGACTGAATGTAGTGTGAAGTGCAGTGGCCCATGCAAGTACAGGCCATTTGTGGAAGGGTTGACACCGATCTCCAGCAGTCATTGGACAAGATGCAGGTACACCTTGGACAGTTTGTTGGTGCATGAAAGGGCAACACAGAGGCATGTAGGGCAAACAACCGTACACACACTCACTCCTATTGGCAATTAGAAAGACCATGTAACTAAACATAAACATTTGAGACGATGGGAGGAAGTTGAGCTTCCTATAGAGCAATGCTTCCCAGCTCTATAGGAGCCCTCCATGCACACTGTTGTGCAAGTTTTAGATGTTCCCTTGCTTTTGCACACCTGTTTCGGGTGATTTTAGTTCAATGAAAGCCTGCTAATCAGCTATAGATTGAAATAAGGTGCATTGAAACAGACAAACACCTAAAACATGAAGGGCAAAATTGTTTACTTTTACCTCTTTATAGAAGAAATGTGCTCTGACAAGACCCAATTCCCTTTGTTTAAGCTGCAAGGAGATAATACAATAAGATAACTTTTGCCTTAACTATATAATATCAAATACTGTTATATGAATTGATTTCCCCCCCCTAAAAACAACTGAGATGAACTGCAATAATGCTAGTACTTTCTTGGAAGTATTTGCGTAATTAATTTTGCGGATCCTTCCTGGTGCCATCATGTAAATATGTTGTGGTCACATCAGTTACTGGAATACATACAAAATCTGTGGGCTGAAACACAGCAGCTGGAAGACAAAGTGGTAGCACAACGTTAACTGTTTAACATGCAAACAACCTTTTGTGCTCTTGGTCTTTTTTATCTGGTAAAGATCTAGCTGTCTATTTCAGCTTCTGTGTAGCTCAAATGCTGTTTCAGAGATGGGTTGGTAAGCAGTCAATGGAAGAACAACGAAGAACATATCTTCATTTGAAGTGAATTTCTGTTAATTTACTATCAGTGGCAGTTTTCTTACCTATAGAAAGATTTTGTATTTGTGTGAGTTTGTAGTCAAAACAATAACTACAAACTCACAGTTGTTAGGCTTTCACTGTTAGCATATTCCTTCAACTTTGTGCTATTTTCTTATAGAACAATATATGTGTTACTACAAACCAGCATTAATTATCAGTGTGCTTTAATGGTGAATTTAATTTGTCGCAGAAGTTTGAGGTTGGATTTGGAAATTACATCACACTTGGTTTAAGGCATTTCCAACCCTACCCTGCCATACTCTACCCCACCTACCTATAACCTCTTAACTAAGAGTGGAGTAACCTTCTGAAATATGTTATGGTGTACCTCATGTAGCAGCATCAAATATGACACATTCTTGTGCATTTACAGTCCTCATAAGTATTTATAAATTCAGGCACATGGTGCTGTCAAGAGTCTAATGCGGCACAATTTTGTGCACATTGACACACAAAAAGCCCCACCAACACCAAACATGATAATTATCTTTTGTAAAATATCATCATCATATCAGAGTTTTCTACTACAGGCCAGCGAACGATAAACAATGTCAACTTCAAAGAGCCTCATGTGAAAAGATACAAAATTTAAGTTTTTAAAATGACCAGCAGAACCAGGTTGCCTGATTTGAGACAAATGCTAGTTGAAAAATGGGAGGCCACCCTTTAGCAGTGTTTGACCTGGCTGGTGACCAGCATGAGGAGGAGGTGTCTGGCTCATCTGGTTCTTCGAAGTGTTTTGAGGCTTGCGCTTGTAAATGAAATAAATGGTTAAATTGTCAGTCTGTCTTGTTTTTCAAATTTGAATAATCTATCAAAAAAAATAAAAATAAATAAATAACACCTTTCAAGAGAAAGTAAGGCTTTGACATGGAGGGTTTGGCAAGTTTTTCATGAGTTCAGTCCTCATATGCATTTTTGTTCAAAATATGGCAGCATTCAAAGCTAAATTTACTATAAAAATTTTTCCAACAAAGGACTGATAAAAAAAAAAGTCAAACAAGAATGATCTTATTTGCTTTTATAAGCATAACACAGAAGTCCTGAGTAGCACTGGATGATCTCAACATTCAACAACATGCTATATGTCTGGGCTTCTCAGGGGTCATGAAACCTGTCACCACACCCTGGTAGCTTCTATCAAAAGCTTTTGCGAGCAGAAGTACTCTGACATAGATTCCACCGCCCTAACCACCAAGAAAAGAAAACCCTGCACAGCACATAAACAAACCATTCCTCCAACTAAATCAGTTAAATTATTCTTTTTGCTGAAATGGTGCTAGACAGCATGCTGCAATTTAAGGTGTTTCTGGTGTGGCAAACCATATGCTGACTTGACCTCCTTTCACCTCTTTTGTTGCTTGCAACCTCCATTAAACTGTGTGACATAATCACAAGAGACAGACTTGGGTTTTTATAGAGGCAGTGGCTTGTTGAGGAAGCAATTCTTGCACAGAGGAGTTTAATGTCACAGACCAGTGCACTTTAGGCCGTTTTTTTTTTCACCTCGTAGGTGAGCACACCAGCAGCTTGGACAATTAAACTTAGCTCTATTACAGTAAAGTGCCAAGGGGCCCAGACTTAGTTCCCTCTGCTACCTACTTAATAAAATGATTAATCTGAGATGTCATTCATTTCCTCAAGAGGGAACAGCAGAATTATCTAAGAAATCTTTGACATTTCTGCAGGAATAGAGCAATGTTAAAGTTTATTTTTAATACCATATAAAATGAGTCAAGCCACAGAGAAACTTGTTATTATTCAAAGTGGAATGACAGCCCCATGCTCTGATTTAGCTGGCACAACATCTGTTTGTTTTGGGTCTTCAATCCCAATCAAGTACTGGGATAAAGTGTCATCGCCGTAAAGATGTGTTTTGGCAGCCCTTTCTTTTAGATGGACATCTGCACAGAGATAGGACTTTAATTTACTTACCTGAACCTTGTTTATCTTACAAAGGTATTCACGTCCTTGCAGTGTGACACATTTTATCAAGTTACAAAAACATGAAATCAAGTTACAAACATTTATGGACTCTACTGTTATTTCGTGTAATACCAGCAAAAAACAGCATTAAACTCTGACAACCTCCAATGAGATCCAGTGCATTCAAGCATTCAGCTGCAGAAGTCATCTAAGTATCAAAGAGGGCCCACCTGGGTGTAATCTGATTCCTGTAAAAACAGCTGTTTTGGGAAGGTTGACAGCAACAGCAAAACAGCAACAACAACAACAAAAAAAACAACTAGTTGAAGAAGTGATAATTTTGCTAACCATCTTAATTCAATGTTAGGTAATAAAACAAACAAACAAACAATAACACAACCTCTAAACATTTTTAATTTGAATTGTTCAACTCATCAGCTGAAAATGGAAAGAAGTTTTCATAGATGCAAATCTACTGAAACATGGCAGTTCATGGCAGTTCACCTCAACTGGCATGGAGAAAATTAATAAAAGAAGGACCCAACAGGCCCTTTGGCCCAGATCCGCAGCTCTGGAGGGATAATCTGTTAACAAAACTATTACATGTTGGGCTAACATGTGGAAAAGGAATCTCAGGTCAAGTGGAACTTATATGGAAAATGCAATGTTTGGTCGAAAAGTGTCACCATGAACACACCATCCTTATGATGAGGAAATGGCAAAAGCAATTTGGTGATGGGATTCTTATGCAGGAATAGAAAAGCTGGCAATAAGAAAACCAGTTATAGACAGCAAAAGATTTCATTCTGATCCAGATGTTAAACTTTCTGCGTGACAACAACAACCCTAAACATATTGTCAGAACTACAATAGGACAGTTGAGATTAAAGCTTGTTGATGTATTGGAATAGCCAGTCAAAGTCTTGGCCAAAATCCTGTTTTGAACATTTTGGCTTGAGAATTGATGTTGATACTAGAGATGAAGTCTCTGGTAGTTCAAGAGTCATAAACACTTTTACAGGGCAGTACAACAGCTAAACATCCACGAGGACGGCCGTGTATTGAATTGAACTAAATTTTCGGACTGGCAGTGGGTGGGATCTGTGTGAACAAGCAAGGATTAGGTTATCTTTTGGTGTTACATAAAAACAACACGGGCTCAATTCATCCCTCCCTGTCTCTTTGCCCTCCTTTCTAATCATTGCTGGTACTTGCACACAGGGGCCTGTCTGTTTCCCTGTTGCTGCTGAGCGAGACGGCCTTACTTCCAGCTCTCAAATCTGAGTGATGAGAGGGCAGAGCAGAGGGGACTAACAGAGAAACTTTGTGTTCCATTGCACACACATAACAGCGGTCAGATGACAACAAGGAGGTGGAGGAGAGAGGGAGGGGGAAGATGAGGGTGAGCTGCGGCCTTCCACTGGCAAGGGTTGGTGTTAAAGAAAAATCTAAGTGGTCCGCATTTGTGTGTGCTGATGATGGGTAAGTGGGCATAAAAGTCTTTGTGTAGACATCAGGGTGGCAATGTGTTGTTGCATTTGAGTGTGGATGTTTATCTGATAGTTTGTTTCTTACACTGACCCCTTGGGTCATCTTGGGTGTTTAAATATTAAACTCCCCATTGCATTTGGGGTCCACTGCCCCCCATGCAGGGGCTGTTGCCTCTACTTGTGTTCATGAGACTCAGTGTTCAAGGTTTGTTGCTTGGATATGTGAGTTCTCGGTCTGCTGGGGTGTGGTGGGTCTCAGTGCCCATGGACGGATCTAGTCCAGCATAGTTGGTTGCCAGTGAAGCAACCAACTATGCTGTGGCCCTTGGGGATTCTGCATTGTGGCTGCTGGAGGGTTCTTCCAGGGCCCTCCTCTGCTCTGCTCTGGAAGGGGGGATGTGGTTATCCCTGTGATGATGCTCCCGGGGCTCCGTGCTCAGGGGCCCTCTGGATGTCTGTGGCTTTGGTTTCTCTCATGTCTGCTTCAGATCCTGGCGGACAGGTCTGTGGTTCCCCACACCCAGTATTGAACATTGATATGGAGAAACCAGATATAGACAAACACGCTCACAACCAACATGCACATATATGCACATACATGCAATCAAGTGTTTTTAGATACACTCTCAGTTGGCCTATGTGCATATTGTACTATTAACATATACCTTCTACATTCTATCATTGATTTATATATATGTATACGTATATATAAATAATTTTACGTCTGCCCTTTGACATTTTCTTATTTATCTTCATTATCATGTTAATATCAAATAACATGATAATTAACAATTTATCAACTCAAACTGTCTTTACACAAACACAGAGATACACGCGCTGTGTTGTGAAAAATCTAGATTTAAGAGTTTTTACTTTTCTCTCACAATCAAATATTTCAAATCCTCAAACTAATTTTAATACCAGGATAACTAGACTAAATAAAAAACATTTACAACAAATGTCATTTATGAAAAAAATAACAACTTGACCCTATTTTAAACAAGCACTTAATTTAAGTAAGTCTTTGCTGCAGAAGGAGGGATTCTGAGTATGAAAGGCCTCTAACGATCATGCTGCAACATCTTATCAGATTAAAACCTAAACTTTAAGTAGGCCACTCTGCAGTCATTTTTTTGCTAGCTATTTCAGTGTGACTTCCTCAAACTGTGCTTCAGATTATTGCATTTTTGTGTTACCCAAGGATCCCTGAGCTCAAGGCCATCAACTGATAGTCAAATATTCTCAAGGTAACCTCAACATATCAGACTACAACAAATCCTTTTTGTTTTACATGTAAATATGTATCAATAAGATGGGTCTTAGTGGGTTTTTTCAACAGTGATTTTGGTCTTTAAGTTATTTAATAGATTCCATTTGTAGCAAGTTTCCATTTATTTGTTAAATGCTAAAAACTTAAATGAGAAACGACTGCGGCACTTCAGTTATTGTTCACGATTCCTATCAGCTTTCTGGAGTAGTTGTCAATGCACTCTTGGAGTAATTTTGGTCATTTTGTTTGTCGTTCTCTCCTGGGAAAGTTCACAGCTGTTCCCTTTTTCCTTGATTTTTGGATAATGGCTCTCAAAGTCATTCATTGACATCTCAAACCTGCTTTGGAACCCTTTCCAACCATCAGACGACTTTTTTTATCCTTTGTTCTTGTATTTCTGTAGATCTGACCATTGTGCTAGCACGTCACGCTCATCTGAAACACAAATGAGCAAAAACAAAAGGAACTTGTAGGAGAACATGCTGTTTCACACCATTATTCCATAAGGCTTTTTACAGAAACACTTACTTTTAAACTGTTTTTCTCATTTTGTCATCAGAGCCCTAATCTAATGGGGCTCCCTGAATGGGTTAATGAAGTTACATTACTGGATCTGTCTCCGTGTTTGAAGTTTGTCCTGTTCTCTGTTCTGTTTATGAAATCATGAAAACAGATAAGTTTGTAGTTCGTAGAAATCAGCAAGTGACTCAGAATCACAATTTCTTTCTGCTGCAGGAAGCATTTATCTTATCTGTCAAGACACAAATGAATAACTCACTGAAGATAGTTTGACTAAAAATTAGGTACATGTAATGTGAGCTGTTCTGTTCTACACGATGCAGTTTGCAGTGGAAAAACAAATACGCGTATTCACTTGTCTACCATGAACAATCTCATGTCTTCACATCAGACGGGCTGCCCGTAGCTCAGTCTGCACACAAGCATGCCATTGTCATCACTGGTTGGCCTTGTGACTCAGTGTGACCCACTGGATTGTAGAAAAGGGTACACATCCATTGAAATCAGGAGCGTTAAATGGAGCATTATCATGAAAAGTATCTGGCATACAGAGAACCCCTCCACTCCCAACCAGTCCCCACCCTGTAAACAGCTCACTGGGAGTAGAGGGAATTAAACACAGCCTGTCACTGTTTGGCATAGGGAACGAGTGGTGTCCTTGCATGTGTGCAGTATATGGCAATCTTGCTCTAAAGGCCCCACACAGGGCAACATGTAAGAAAAACACTCAGAAAATATTCAATAAACTATCCGTCCAACAATATGAGTAGCACACAACACATAATATCTGGTTAAGAAGAATGGGATGATATAACATTTTAGCAATATTGCTGGAATAAATAAATTGATTGGAGCCTAGCTCCGATTTCACGTCCATAATGTTACATCACATCCCAATTTTCTCTTTTGGATTGCAATCTGGCAACTATTGGAGTACAAGAAACCAATTTGAAAGGATTTGACCTTTGTGAGATGGTGCATTATTGTGCTGAAAGTAGCCATTAGAAGATGGGGAAACTGTGGTCGTAAAGGGACGGACATGATCGATAAAAATTCTCAGGTAGAGTATGATATTTAAATGGGCCCAAATTTTGGCAAGAGCTTCTATATATTTTAGATATTTATGTATGGACAACAATTCTAATGAGCCTGGACTGTAGGTTTCATGCACAAATGGAAAATAATGAAATAATGAGTTTATATCCATTGTCTCTGTTTATCTTCTCTTCCTGAAAGAGTGTTGCTGCAATTTGGGAATACAGATAAACACCAAAAACAATAAAAAAATAGCTGAATCAGCTCAACTCAGATCAAACTTTGATTGTTTGATGATTATTATATGTAACAATCCTGACTCTCTATTATGACAGAAAGGAAAGAAAAGTCCTATTGGATATAATAATTGTTCATCTAAAAAGATAATTTTTGACAATTTTGTGATGGTTAAGCTCTGAAACTGACTTCAGACCGTTTGTAAGTCAGAAGAAGTTTGCAATAAATCGCAGAACTTTTTTAATTAAAGCATGTAAGTGATGTCTTGTAGGATTAATAACCATACTTCAGCATATCTGTGCCATTCAAGCTCAAAATCTATGAATGATCATCATTGTGTCCAATAAAATATGTCTAAGAGCAATTATACTGTAAAATATTTCAATTTTACCAATTAAAATCTCTTCAAGGATTTCTGCACTTTCTTCACTTAAAAATTTCCACTGAGGTTGGCAGATTTAATCAATGTGATAAAACACTGTGATAATTGCCATGGGTGGCTAAGTTTAAATGTTTGCAAACATAAATGCAGAACTGTTTTCTCTCTTGATTTAGAGTTAACAGAAAATATGAGTAATCTCAGTTTATATGAGTACAAACTGAAAAATGAATTAAAGTCCTTTAATAATAAAATGGTAAAACATTTTTTTTAACATCCTCCCTCTACACAAGTCTACATTTAGTTCAGGATTCATCCAATAAGACCTCCCTTCCTCCTGGAGCCATTTTGAGATGTTTTTGCTCACATTTTTCAAATTTGGGGGGAAATGGTTCCTGCTGTGAAAATACAAGGAAGACAATAAAAATTTCCTGAAAGGTTTCTGCATCGGAAACATCAAAAACTGGGTTTGTCAAATGGAGAAAAGTTTCTTAAATCTCAAACAGTTTTAAAGAATTGCTGCTCTGAGTAAATTTATCAATTTGAGGTTAGATTGGAGGCTAACATTTAGCTCGTAGAGGTATTTTTACAAGATGTCTGTGTCTTACCTGTTACTCTGTTTTAGTGACCTTTTCCTACTTGGTTCTAAATAACTTAACAAGTTGGGACTTTTTCATTGATCATGTTGGTGAATGGTTTTGGTTATGTGGATGAGCAGACTGTAAAATATCAGGATAAACAAGGAAAGCCTAACTGAAACCATCACAGTGGCTCTTTAAGACTTGCAGGTGTGTGGACAGTATCAATATCTCGTTTTATCTCACTTATCTGTAATTCTTTTTTTAGAATTAAACTGCCTCATATATTTCCATTAGTAGTTTACAAGTAATCACGCTGAGCGATATCTTGATTTTTATCATATGGCTCGATTGATTCTCTATTTGGGCTGACTTGATGCTTATTTTTGCTGCAAACAGAGAAGGTCCAGTCATATCTCATTGGATCAAATGCAAGATATAAGCCGCTGAATGGAGCTGAATATCGCTCTTGCTGCGACCTATATCTCATAAAATTGTGACGTAAAATAGAGAGAACACAAAGCTCTGACTCATCACTCAGACTCAGGCCTTCTGGCTTGGACAGCTTGCTCTCCTAAACTCAAATATGAACAGCAGCGGGTTGGTTAGGGGGATTTTTCAGCATCAATGTGATCCGTTTAAGTTTACAGGCAGTTTCACATGATGCAGCTCTGTGTGTAAGACCTCTCTGTTAATTGGAGTTGAGGTGAGATTGATCTATTGGTCTGATATTCACAGCATGAAATTGGCAGTCTGCACTTCGTCTCACATTCCAGAACGTTACAGCTTTAGAAGATCTGGTCTACAAATTGCATCACGCCCTGCTGACCGTCTACCTTATAATTTACGACTTCCTTCTCTTTCATTGCAAAACTCAGTGAACCCACCCATGCTCATGATTTGTGTTGTCTTGTCCATTTGTGCCTTGCGTGCACACTGATTCACATGACTCTACTTATCACAGGAGGAGGTCAGTTGTCCATTCCAGACTCTCTGTGTTTACTTGTGACTTTTTGAAGCAAACTAATATTGAAGAGTATGAAACAGATTATAAGGTTTGGTGCAAATCCTCTTGTTTAAGCCTTCAAAAGGTGTGCAACATGTCAAGATTTTGTTTATTAAGAATTTCCAACCTTCTATGGTATGCACATGCAAGTTGGAAAAAAGAAAATTGTGATGTTTTTTTGACATGATATCAACATAATTAAGACAAATTTTAAAAAATATCTGTTATTTATTTATTTATTTTTTGTTGACGTTGCCATTTGGAAACACTGTACCATAGTGGAAATGAATGAAAACAAGAGTTTGGCTTATTATTCTAAAGACCTTTATTTAAGCCTAAACAGTCTCCATTAGCCATAATAGTTAACAATAAAACTCATTTGACAGCTAAAAACAATCAAATTTTTTGACATATTTTATTGATGTAATGGTTTTGATTTGATTGGAATCTTGATCCTGACGTCTTTGCCTCACTGCTTGCAGAAGCTGATGAAACAGTTCCTCTCAGCTTCCAGTGGAAGAGGTGGACCTAGAAAACAAATAAATATCCTCAGTATATTATGAACATGCCAGTTTAATGCAACACACAGTAAATAATTGCATGTTCATCCTCATTGTCGGCTCATAGTTTTCATCATCCTCACTGTCTCATTGCAAAGTTGCAAGCTGTTTATTTTCTTCAACACTAAATCCTAATGTATCTACCATAAAAAGGAACTGCTAGTTAGTTTTTTCTCCTAAGAAACTATGAAACATTATTGCATTTGTGATGTCAATGGAAGAAAGAGTATCAAATATAGTCATATGCAATATGGAAAGAATCGACAAAATGCATGATTATAGCAGATTCTAGAAGATCAATACAGTTTGTTATTAGTGTTGGCTAATGGCAACATCAACATTTAAACAGTTCATTATGATTAAATGATCAAATACATCACAATGAATGACAGAATAGTGAACTTGCCTCATTTATTGTTGAGTATGTATTTTTTTTCCTGGTCAAAAAATGTCATAAATTACTTTTTTTTCATGATTTCTGAGGAGTCAAATGGTGATGCCCCTCCCTGTGAAGAGGACTGTAGAAAACGGTGTCAAACTTCTCCAGAAAATCAGGTGACAAATTTAGGCACTGCTATTGCTTGTCTTAGAGTCTCATCTCTCTTTCAGTGCACTACATTGTAAAACTGGAGGTACTGTATGTGCGTGGAAGGGCTTCAAGTAATTTGTTGACAAATGGCAACATTATTCCATAGAGGGTTAACAGAAGGTCTCAAGAAACAAAACTAGCTGCATCTCCATTCCTCTCTCTGGTAGAAAACGGATCTAAAATTCCCCTCAGCATCGCTCTTGGGCTCCAGACATCAGTGGAATGCAGTTGGAATTAATGCCAGCAAACAAACTGACTGAATAACAAACAAAAGAGTAAATTTAAGCTTTATATAACTGCCTGAGTTACGTCAAACAAATTCTTTCCTGGTTTTGCATGAAAAAAAAAGATTATTTATTTGATAAGGTCAGTTTCAGTAGCCTACAGTAAGTCCACAATTTATGGTTACTTGGACATGGTTTAGATGAAAATGATAATCATTTCAGCAATAAATTTAAACAAGTCCTTGATAACAAAAACATACAAGAAAAATAAATGAAATGAGAAAAATGTAGAATTCTTTCATATCTTTGAGTAATTTTCTAAATGTCTATATAGCCTCTTTTTAGGTATTTAAAATATAATTTAACAGTTAGAAAATGAATTATTTTATTTTCATCTGAAATGCCATAAGTAATTTAAAGTAATCTTGACCGCCGATACAATTATTATAGAAGTAAATCTGGTAAATTTAGCAGTGAGTTGAATAGTCAACATTTTTTTAGGAATGTCTTTGAAACTTTCCAAAGTTAGTTCTCTGAAATAGTAGCTTTTATGAGCACATATTCATACATAACCTGGTGAGAAGATTGATGTATCCACACCTCTCTGGTGCAAATGAAACACTGTGACTTCTAAATGTAGCTGCACTCAAAATTATACCATAAATTCATTGCGTCCCCATAACGACTACTAAAGCTTATATGTCTCAGAAAAAAGAACCATAATTTGTTAAGTAAAACTTGGCATTGATCAACTTTGAGGCAGTTCTGTGACCATTAAAGGAAATTTCAGCTTGGGATTGCATTTGTCTGGATTTCCAAGGAGTTTTTCTTTTTTTTTTTTTTTTTTTTAACTAATGCATTGCTTATTTATTGTCAGCATATAAATTAAACTTTGCTCCAGCAAAGCTTCTTGTCTCACTTGCAGGTCTTCTCTACTTCCTTCCAGGGTACATTTCTGATCCCTGGAGTCTCACAAGCTTGTCTTCTTCTCTTGTGTTGATTTCCAAACACTTTGGGATTTATTTATGCAATATAAATGACAACCAGAAATATAAAATATGATACTGGCAAAAAGCTCAATTACAGTTTCACTCTATCAAAGCTCCCTCTTATCACAAACAGGAGATCTGGTGATTAGCTACTGTTTCACTCCTGGGGTTTCTGATACTGTTGTGCCAGATAAGATGAAGTACCCATGTATTTCAAGATCCTGTTTTTAGTTGTTTTGTTGATCATAAGGCAGGTCAGCTTTTTCTTGTGTATGCGGATATTGTATGTCTAATTTGCTAGAAGGACTCGCCATGCTTGAATGCTTCTTTAAATAATGACAAAATCTATCAATACGACAGACCTGAAACAGTCTCTTCCATCATTTATTATGTTTTTGACACACTCCAAGGCCAACTAAGCAGGAACAATAAGTGATGGTGACAAACTGGTTAAAACACTTTAGGAGCTCAATTCTCTGCTTTTATCAAAGACTCACATTTCCTCATCACCAAGCTGTTCTGAAGAGATTAAATTGCCGCACACGTGCCTTTGAGTGTAATTTTTCTGTGAACAGTGAACATAATGGTGGTCCTTTTCGTCCCCCACATAGGTGCCAGCCTCCATGCTGCTTACTTTAACATCCTGTCTGCTTATCTGCAATGAACAGGCGTCTTTTTTCCCCGTCTTTGGTTTTTGTAATAAAGAGAACATCAGATGTAAAATAATGACAATTTAGTGCTTTTGTCTTGCAGGGTGTGAGATTGGTTGGAAAATGTTTGGACTAGTGGGAGCTGCCAGAAAGTTCCTCCACTGCACACACAGTAGTAGATGGACTTTTCCTGTCTTTGAGCTATGGCCGATCATTGTAAATGGATACTTGTTAAGTGTTTCATAAGTGGGAGATGTGATTATATTCTGGTCAATCACATGAGACAGCAGTTGTTGTTGACAGGCAGATGTAGCAGAGCCCATTATTCTTTCTTCTTCTCCTCATCTGAATCCTACTGAAATGCAAACTGCTTGGATAAAATGGGGAAACACATTCACACACACATCTGCACCTCCATTGCAATTGACTAACTCTCGCTTTTTTTCTCCAAAATTTAAAATGGTTGGCAATAAAGATAAAGTAAATATTTTTTGTTTTCCCAAAAAACCGAACAATCTGCAGTTAAAGCGATCATTAACAACTTTAAAACTACTCGAGATGTGACACAAAAGGCTGAATGAAGAGCAAGTTTCTCATGACACCACACACAGTGGGGAGTATTGTAAAGCTGCTTTCTCACAGTTTAGTCATTTTGCCACTCGTGTAAAAATAGAATCAAAGATGAAAATCAGGTGTAAAAGCAGTATTGTGTAAAGGTTCAAACACAAAAAAGTTCTTAGTATTGAAAGCCAAATATAAACAAAAACAATGTTATAAATAACAATCATAATAGTGAGAATAATAACAACAACATACTGTGCAGTTATTAGAAATAAAAATATCAGACTTGCAATTCGAGGAATGTGCAACCGAGGTGCAACTGACTATTCTGGATAGTGAATAGTAACTGAATTTTCATCAGTGTAGATGGAGCGTCTGCATGAGAAAGAAATGTAATTTGTGACTTATCCTTGAGACATTTGCATAGCACTTAAACAGCGATTATATCTTGTATAGCATCTCTGCAAAAGTGTGACAGATTTTTCCAAACTTGTCTTTGCTCAAGATCAAATTATGCAATCTATTGCATCGAATTCGTAGAAAAGACATAGGTAATTGTACTTGTCACTTAGCGATACGTCATAGGTATAAATGAGGTAAAAACAGATTTCTAAAATATAATAAAATCAATAGATGTATTGCATAATTATGATATATAAAAATCTGGTCATTTCAGCTGCTGCATGGCCTCTGCAGACAATGTCTATTGCATTTTACCAGTTCACAATACAGTGTTGTGTTCTAGCCATAACATTTCACTTCTAATGGATTAAAATCACCATTCAATCTAAAGTGATTGACCCCATTATTAATAAATCTTCTGGCAACCAAACAACAGTTGCATGAAAGAAGAGGATGTTACACAACGCAGGTACACTGCTTGTACAAAGCTCTAAAGGAGGGTGTGATTGTAATTATATGCAGCATGGTAAATTAATAACAGCGAGTAAGCACCAGAGAGAGAGAGAGAGATGGAGAGAAAAGCTGATAGGGTGTGTGGAGCTGGAGGTGTGAAGATAAAAGTTACCAGCCTCCGCCTATGTGCCTCTCACATTTCCAATAATGGATTGAGATGCCTCCTTGCGTGATGTCGTCCATTCCTTGTCACTCTGCCTCCTTCCTGCCATGCACCATCTTACACAATGACTGTCTCTTTTTTCAGCTAGCAGGACATACGGGAACAGAGAAGGGATGGCTGTTCTATCGATTTGTTAACACATTGTGAAACTGTTGGGTGCATAATTTGATATTCATTAACTCAAAGTGTCAAAAATGTATTTTTTAAAAAATATAATAAAAACAATCAGTGACAGAAGAGTCAAATCTTAGAGAAACCTTATCTTCTACTGGCACTTCTGTCATAAAATGTATATAAGTGGTACAGGAATGATTAACAATGATACTAAATTAACAAGATTTATTTTTATGCTACTGTTTGCATACACTCTGTCTGTACTGACGAATAATCCCTCACACCAACATATCAAACACTCAGTTTATCTGGGAGGGCAGATTGACTTTTTCTCTGTTCTGATTAATTTAACTAATAATTACTTGACTTTTATACATATATGGACCGTGTAAAAAAGGTTATATTTTCAGCCCAAGATCATCGGAAAGAACTTAAAAGGCAAAAAAGTCATCATGTGACATCCTGACATGAACAATTCTTACTTTAAGCACTGGAACATTTAATTTTATTCCTTTCATTTGAATGCAAATATGTGAGCCAAAAACAGAAATACATCATACATGACATTTGAACAACTAAGATGTCACAGGACTTGATGTTTCGTTTCTTTCATTTTAGACACATAAAATGTGTTTTTAAACATGCCAGCTGACATGGCAAGATAAAAATCAATGTGGCAGCAGACAAACCCCAAAATAGATGACCATTTCAAGTATTACGTAGTTATCTGTCAAATGAGTTATCTATCAAAATGTTCTTCAAACACATTATGTTGATATAAGTTCAAAATAAACTTTGTGCTGGTTTTTATACCATCCAGCAATGGTACTTAGGACCTTAACATATTTTTCCATTGCGGCATTAAGTAATAATAAGAAACAAATACTTTAACAAATGCTTTTCAAAAATATATATCTGCATCTGTAGATTGTTTCAACAAAAATTAGATAATATTTTACTCAGTTTGGTAACAGATCGTGATTATTCTTGGTAGTTCTGGGAAGACTGACTTCGCATGCAAAATTTAGATTAAATGCTCTTTGTTAATTAGATAATTACATTGGTATAATGTAATTACCAGTATGTAGATGTGTGTAGAACTAGAAGTATTAGGTTAGATGACTGAACCCTTGCCTATTAATTAAACAATTTGGCTCTGTAGCCAGATTAATTATCCTGGGTAACCGCTCTCGCTGAATTAAAAAGCATTACCAATGTAATGCCGATGTTTCAGAACCAACATAATATTTTTTTAATTAATCTGTTGCTGGTGCATTTAATGTACTCTGTTTCATGGAAAAAATGTTCTTAATGCAGTTTTTATTTGGCGTGACTCTGAATGCAAGTCAAGATTAGATAACTACTGAGAAGCCATTTGATTTAATCTCTAGATGGTAACTTGCTATGTTAGAACTTCACTGTTCAGTGGTAAAATCATCACTGATTTTACCAATATATTACTAATATATTACCCAACGTAATATATAAGGGTACTTTTTTCCAAATATGTGTTTTGTTTTAATTCGATCTGAAGAGTAATACTCTGCCCCGATGAACTAAAGTAGCTGCAGATTACTGAAAAGTTGTCTTGCTATTAAAATAACAGTGGGCTGCATAATGGAAAGTTAATATTGATGTTAAACGTTGCCCAACAGTAATTTCATAAACAAACCAACAAATTATCAAATGAATGCAGAGATTAATGCAAACAATCGAGCTTGAACAGAGGAGGGCATGATTATTTACGCTTATGTACAAGTTTGGTTACAGGAAGTAAGAGAAGTAGGAGTTGTATTTTGTTGACCAACAGGATGGCTCCAGACTTTTTTGTCTTTATGCAAAAATTTTGACCATACCTCACAAATGTTGCAGCTGAAATCAAGAATTGTTAGACCAATAAATGTTTGTCCAGTGTGAAAACTCCAATTTTAGGGACTTCCTTCAATTGGTTCCTAGTGGACAGTACTTATCTGGTCTTCTGGTGCTGAAGGTCATTTCTTTAGAGATGAACATGCTGTGTCTTTAGAAATGCTATTCTGAATAGCTTGGTTGATAATAGTGAGCTTCCTTCTTCTATCATGTCAAACTAGTTGACCAATCCTTCCATGACCTCTGATATCAAGGAAGCAACAAATCGTGTTCACTGCATATTTTCTCATTCTCTGAAAATTCACCTTAAACCAAGGAGATGGTTCTCCTTGAAACTACGTGAAGATTAGCAGTTTTTGTGAACTTCACATAAATGCTCTGTCCTTCCCATTCTGATGCGCAGTGTGCACTAACACTCCTTCACCTCGTCTAAGGACCTAAATCCATTGAGTTGCGACCTTCAGATTAGTGGATTCACAATTTGTCTAAGAAACTGAATGAGTGTACCAAATTAAGTGGCAAAAGAGTGTTTCAATTTTTGTTTCAAATAACAAAGGACCAGTCTTTTTTCTCCACTACTTTTCATTACGTTGTTTTTCTGCTCGCTGTGTCACACACAGAGCAGGCAAATATTCATCTCAATCCAATATGATGCTAAATAGTACTGCTAGCAAAATACCTCCAATGCTATTACTGAGGTTAGGTTAAAGTGTCAAAACAGAGCAGAACCACAAGTGCTACCGATTTTAGAAACATGGAATGATGTATACTTGGAGCTTCGATGTGTTTCCAAATCTCTCTGAATCAATAATGAACATTAACTGGTTTGGCATTTTGAAAGGGGTGGTTGAGTGTCTGAAGCTACAAAGTAATGTCCCTGCTTTGTTTGTGTAAGGATGTTTGGCTATAGTTTGGTTCTGCTCCATTTGGCCTCTCAGGTTTTTTATTTTTTATTTTTTTTATGAGCAGACCCCTCTCACTTTCTTTCAGGGAATTAGGAAATTGAGTTGCTGGTAAAACAGAAACAACAATAAAAACTAATTTAGGCTGCTGAATAATATCATATTTGTTCCTCAGCCAGGAAAATATCAGTGTGTTTATTACTGTATAACTTGGAAATTGCAGCCGAGAGAATTCCGCTTTATTGAAACTAAATTCATACAAAAATTTTTATTCATCTTGGCATTACTGGGTAGAATAACAAACAGATGTCCAGGCAAGCAGAGAGAGGCTTAAAGCTGGATGAAAGCAAGAATGATACCTGCCAACTCTGGCTTGGTATTTTCCACAGTGATCGTGAGAATGTATTGCTGTTTTGCTGTCTACCAAAAATGGAGAGACATCAACTTATTTAATGCGGCAAGGAAATATGCTTCTTTCATCCAAACTGCATCACTTACATGCCATCTGCCTTGTATGTTTGATCTAGATTAAACATGCAAGATGCAACATGCGATTGTATGTTGATACTGAATAAGTTGACATGGTGAGCTAATCTCTTCTCTGATTCAGATATGTAAAAGCGCACACATGTAGCTGAAGAGACCAGGTAAATCAGATAAAGAGTTCAGAAGAGGCGCTGCTCAGATAATAGCACCAGGGGAATGAGCACAAGTCAGTAAGCACCTGACGAGTAAGGACCTCTTTTATAATCTCATCACTAACATTCAATTAGAGGAAGAGCGTTTTATTTGATGGCGCTTATTTGGATTTAATTAAATCATCTTTGAAATTATTTCATAATTTTAGAACTACAACAAAAATTAACACACATTTGGTCAAAAAAAATGGTTTCATTTTCTACTTGTAAAATTTTAGCTTTTGGGGTTATAGCTGAATTTTTGCATGTTTTTTTCACTATTTTTTCTGAAGACAGAGTAGATAAGTCTTACTAATATTAATATCACCTTTGTAAAATGAACTAACAAGAAAAAATAATTACACTTGTTTTTTTGTGCAAGTGTATAGGCCTAATGCTTACTCTTATATGATAAGTCTGACTGACAATATTATTGCTAATTTAAGACTTTTTTCTATAACAGTAGCTCATTATTGAACTACTGAAATAAATATTGTTAGTTGTTGATTAAAAAAATAAATAAATAAAACTTTTTTAAAGTGAAACTATAAGTTAAATAAAAGGAAAGCAAGACTTGGCATTCAAATTTTTAAACACTTGTAGCACTTGTTAGTATTTATTACTTGATGGCTGCAAAACTGTTTCTCAGTAGTTGCATGCAGCAACCCCTATAGGTTGGCATGCATTTCCAGCTTTGCAACCAATGTTCCTCTGTGGTGCGTTCTTACCCATCAGTAAATAGAGCATCTGGCCACAGCATAACTTTCAGACATCAGATTGCAACTCACTCATTTCTAAAAGGAACTGTCTGGCATGCCATTTTTGAGGAAAATGTCTCAATATGTAGGTCATACATGAGCTACAATGTTTCATAGCAGTGTAGACACCATTCAACAATACACAATGGACAACAAAAAATATTATTAAACTTAATATCCAGTTAACTTAAATCCTGTAGTAAGAAGACATTTCCATTCAATAAGTTGAAAAGTATTTCCAGATCAATTAACCCATATTGTGTACATTTGCAGAATGTTTCATCATACAAACTGATTGTGTTGTCCATGTTATACATGAAATAATGTCTGAACTGACCATGTTCATGCACAGTGACTCTGTAAGTGTAATTTGGATTGATTACTTTATGAGAAACATCAATGTAAAGGTAAAATTGAGGCTATCAATGTTAATGATCTATTGTGAAAAGAGCTTAAGAGACATGTTGCACGTTGACTCCTTAATCTGTGCAAAACCAGCAACAATGTGAGACTTCAATAAAGAAAGATTACTAAATGAAAGCCGGATTTTAGTTTCATGTTGAATGTTTTTATCGTAAGATGACAAAATCACTAGTCAGTAGTGTGAAGCACAAACTGTAGCCACAGATGTGTTTCCACTGGAGGAGCTTTGCATGGTACTTGCATAGTTTTTCCAACACAGGAAGCGGGCCCAAATGTACTCTTGTCATGGAGCTTTTTGAATAAACCACAAACTGAATGACAAGTTTTCTGATCAGTAACTTTCCTATGAGTTAATGTCTCTCAATTTAAACTCCTCACATTTTTTGTTAATGTTAAATCTTGAAACATGACAACAAAATAATCTAACCTGACGGACTGAAGAAATTAAACAAAGCATAAATAATCATTTTCTGGGTCTGTAGAAGCAAGGAGAGGAAAGGATTTTAAACAGGTAATGTTACAGAGTTCGAGAGCATTAATGGTCTGATATAAAATGAATATATAATCACAACATCATAGGATTTGTTTTATGGTTTCCACATTTTTACTTTGTAAGAAATTAGGCAACTGCTAATTGTTGCTGTTGCAGAAGGATTAAATCTATTTGTGTCAGCAGAAATAATTTCACAATCTGGTTTTTGTCTTGTGTTTTTAGGTTATTTTTCAGATGTGGTCAATTCTTAGTTATTAACTAACTAAAAACTAATCATTAACTCCTTATCCTGTTCGATAAGGAATGTGGGACAACATCTTAGCATTTTTGATTATGGAGGTGTTTCACCATGATTGGTGGAGCTAAAAGCCTTGACAATGCCATGTTGGTTACCGAAGAGAAAATGATCTAAAATTATGCTGCTGGAGATTGGCCTTCATTCTTCCTTCAGCTTTTGTTTATTCTATTTTCAATAAATAAGTTTTGTTAATCTTCCAGTTTCCTTTTCTTTACAATCTCTCTGAAGTGAATTGCAGCTCTTTTTCAGAGTAAATCAGAAACAAATGATCCAGTAATGGATCACCTCTTGTATTAAAGCCTGGTCATGCCGATACAGTCTACAACATATATACAATATAAGGCTCTTACTGTGAAGGTATAAAATAAATTCTTTTCAGGACAAAAAGCCCAGTTTCATATGTTGGCTTTAAGTACATGACCAGATACAATGCTAAGAGTGTCATGCTGGATTTGAGTTTCTTTACCCACATGCAGGTTTAGACATCAGACCGGAAGGTTTTTGGTTCAAAGATTTATTTACAGTTATTATGGAATATGTTGAGCCTAAGTTGTCCTCTGGTTTCGGGAGCGGCTGGGCGGCTCAGGTACTGCTTGGAGAGGGGAGAGGTTAGTAGGAGCGGGAGTGAGAGGATCTTGACAGGGAAGTGGAGGGAAGGGCTTACAGATCATCTGATGGAGGATTGCCGAGGAGGAGGTAGGATCCGTTGGTGCAAAGGCTCCGAGAAGGTTGCGGGCTCAGGCGGCAGACGAGAGCGTCTAGTCCGGAGGGCGATCGGTGTCAGTGTTCGGGTGGGCGTGGTAACTTAGCTGGATCCAGGCAGAGCATCCAAAATCTGAGAAAAAACAATAAAGATTAACTTAGTCCTTAGTCAACGTGAAGCTTGGCAAACCTTGGGATTGACTCTGACCAACAAGTGGGACCATCGAGCGATGAATGGCTGCTCCACCGCTTCTTAAGAATCCTGCAGCCGATTTCAGAAATCCGCTTCAGGTGCGTCAGCCTGCCGGAACGCTCCCACGAAGATTGTCTATTCGGAGGAGCACTCACACCAACTTGAATCCTAACATTACCCCTCCCTCAATGACCGCCACCCGGCGGTCCCGAGGAACCCGAAGCTCTGGTGGCATGAAACCTCCTCAGAACCGACTTGTCCAGAATAAAAGACCTGGAAACCCAGGAGCGTTCCTCCGGGCCGTAACCTTTCCAATCCACCAGATATTGAAAACCCCTGCCCCTCCGACGTACGTCAAGGATTTTATTAATAGTATAGGCCGGACCCCCATCAATATAGCGGAGGAGGGGAGCCAACTGGAGGGCAAAGCGGGCTAGACCTCACAGGCTTCAGTAGGGAAACATGAAACACGGGATGAACCCTGAGAGAAGGTGGGAGCCTGAGTCTGACCGCAGCGGGGTTCACAATAGCCTGGATCTCAAACGGACCTAAATACTTAGGAGATAATTTCTTAGATGCAGCTTTTAGGGGAATGTCTTTGGCCGACAGCCAAACCCTCTGACCCGGCCTGTAAACAGGAGCTTGACGTCTCTTCCTGTCCGCAAAGCGGCGATTCTGGGCAGCGGTGCGATTCAATGCTGCAGTAGCATCCCTCCAAATGCGCTGGCACTTCCGAATGTGGTGTTGAGCTGACGTGACGGCATTCCGGGATTCGTCTGATGGGAGGAGAGGAGGCTGATAACCTAGTGAACATTCAAATGGGGACAAACCAGAAGCGGAAGAAACGTGGCTGTTATGTGCATACTCAACCCAGGGCAGCTGGGAGGACCATGAGGAGGGGTTGGAGGAGCACAGGCAGCGAAGTGTAGATTCCATCTCCTGATTCATGCGCTCCGTTTGCCCATTGGTCTGAGGATGAAACCCAGAAGATAAAGATACCTTGGCCCCAAGCGCGCCACAAAAGTCTTTCCATACCTTCGAGATAAACTGGGGTCCCCTGTCAGATAGAATTTCCCTAGGAATCCCATGGAGCCTAAAAACATGCTTAATAAGCAAAAGAGCAGTTTCCGCAGCAGACGGCAATTTTAAGGGGCACAAGGTGACAGGCCTTGGAAAAACGGTCCACGATGGTAAGTATGACTGTGAACCCTTAGAAGGGGGCAGGCCGGTGACAAAATCAAGAGCAATATGGGACCAAGGACGTCCCGGAACGGGTAAGGGCTGCAAAAGCCCACTGGGAAGTTGATGGCTGGACTTGTTCTTAGCGCAGGAGGGGCAGGCCGAAACATACTCTTTCACATCCTTATGAAGGGACGGCCACCAAAAGGAGCGCCTGATTAATGCCGCGGTCCGACTGGCGCCCGGGTGACCAGAAAAACGGGAAGCGTGAGCCCAATGGATCAGACGGGAGCGAACAGAAGAAGGAGCGTAAATTCGACCCGGAGGACCAGTACCTGGATCAGGATCCGACTGCTGAGCTTTGAGGACCTGGTCAGATGTCCCAGGAAACCCCCCCCATGATGCATGAGCGAGGAACTATGGTGTCCACAATAGGGTCCTCATCAGAGGAGAATTGTCGGGAGAGAGCATCTGGTTTCACATTCTTAGAACCTGGTCTATATGAAATGATAAAGTTGAATCTGGAAAAAAAAAGAGACCATCTTGACTGTCGCGGATTCAACCGTTTAGCCGTCTGCAGATAGGATAAATTTTTGTGATCGGTCCAAACCACAATCGGAAGCTCAGCCCCCTCCAACCAGTGGCGCCACTCTTCAAAAGCCATTTTAATCGCCAACAACTCCCGGTCCCCCACGTCATAGTTTCTTTCTGAAGGAGAAAGTCGGCGAGAAAAAAAAGCGCACGGATGCATCTTGTGATCAGAAGGCGAGGTTTGAGATAACACCGCCCCCACCCCTGAATCGGAAGCATCCACTTCCAATGTGAATTGCCTAGTGGGTCTGGCTGGATCAGGACCGGGGCATTAGCGAATTTCTTTTTCAGAGCCGAAAACGCTGCGTCAGCTTCCGGAGTCCAGGAGAACTGGACCTTGGTGGACGTAAGACTGGTCATGGGGGCCGCAGTCTGACTGTAATTACGGACAAACCTTCGATAAAAATTAGCAAACCCCAAAAAACGTTGTAGTTGCTTGCGAGAAGATGGGGTCGGCCAATCCAAAACTGCGCGAATTCTCCCGGGATCCGGCTTCACCTGCCCACTCTCCAAAATGAACCCCAGGAACGAGATGGAAGGCACATGAAACTCGCATTTTTCCGCTTTAACATACAAACTATTTTCTAACAGACGCTGTAGGACCAACCTTACATGCCGTTTATGTTCCGCCAGGGTCTCAGAAAAAATCAGGATGTCGTCCAGGTAAACAAACACAAATTGATCCAGAAAATCACGCAACACGTCATTGATAAGGGACTGGAAAACGGCCGGGGCATTCGTCAGACCGAAAGGCATGACCAGATATTCGAAATGGCCCAGCGGGGTTTTGAACGCCGTTTTCCATTCATCACCTTCACGGATGCGCACCAGATGGTAAGCGTTTCGTAGGTCCAATTTAGTAAACACGGTGGCACCCTGTACCGGTCTTGTGCGAAATTCGGTTCCCCTGTGAAAATCTGTTCCCCCTGCGTCGGGAGCGCGCATTACAGCCAGAGAGGCGAAAGAGGCGGATCTGATCATTTTCACGTCGCTTCTGATCAATTTCTCGGTAAAAAAAAAAAAAAAAAAAACAACTAATACAACCATGTCAATGTTGTAACACTCAGTTTAATTTGCAGCTTTTGTTTAAAAAAGTTGTAAAATAAATAAATAAACGAGGTCTTCTGACGCTGTTTTGTGTTATTGTAAACACCAAGAGAATCGCTCTTTTCTCACGTAAGTCTGGCAGAAATAAAAGTCAGTCACCAAACAGTTTTCCCAACACGTGGTGTATGTAAGGTTTTTGTGAATTTGGAAACAGTTGTTCTTTATTCCCCAAGGTTATGGAGTAAGGAGAGGAAATAATGGATGATTCAGCAGCCTGAAATATTCTGTTCCCCTCCATAAAATGGGAACAAATTATTTTACCTGCAAATGCTTAACTGTGCTTATTCTTCTCATCATCAACAATAAATCCTGTGAATTTGGTAGCATTTGCTCCTTTTTGCCAGAGTTATGAGGGGGGAACCATATATTTTAGCTGGCTAAAATATTCCGTTCCCCCTCCATAAAATGGGAACAACTGAACTTACCAGCAATGTTTTTTCTCTGCTTATTCCTCTCATCATCAACAATAAATACTGTGAATTTGGTAGCATTTGCTCCTTTTTTGCCATAGATATGAGGGGGGAACCATATATTTTAGCTGGCTAAAATATTCCGTTCCCCCTCCATAAAATGGGAACAACTGAACTTACCAGCAATGTTTTTTCTCTGCTTATTCCTCTCATCATCAACAATAAATCCTGTGAATTTGGTAGCATTTGCTCTTATTTTGCCAGAGGTATGAGGGGGGAACCATATATTTTAGCTGGCTAAAATATTCCGTTCCCCCTCCATAAAATGGGAACAACTGCACTTACCAGCAAGACTCCATCCCCACCTCCTGCTCCATCACCGTCTTCCTCTTATTTTAATAAAAGGAATAATTTCAGTATCATTTTGTTTTAATAATATACTGAAATTATTCCTTTTATTAAAATAAGATGAAAGCATATCAGTACAAAGACATAAAGTCTTTATGAGACATATATGTATGATAATAAAAAACTGAAATGCATGTGCATTGATGTATATTTATAAGAATTGGAAATCAAATTTACATTTCTCAGCTTGAGTTTTTTTCTGGACTGGACAGGAGTCAATGGCAGAGCAGAGGAAGACGGTGATGGAGCAGGAGGTGGGGATGGAGTCGGTGGAGGGACTGGAGCAGGGGGAGGTGCTGCAGCAGGTGGAGATGGTGATGGAGCAAATAGTGATGAAATGTTTTCAAACTTGCTGTTTGCCAACAGCCAGTTTGCTGTTGATGATTACTGTTGATAAATACATTTGTTTCCATGTTTTTGAGGGGGAACGGATAATTTCAGTCAGGTAAAACAGCTAAAATATTTGGTTCCCCCCCATAATTCTGGCAAAGTAGGAGCAAATGCTACCAAAATCACAGGATTTATTGTTGATGATGAGAAGAATAAGCACAGTTAAGCATTTGCAGGTAAAATAATTTGTTCCCATTTTATGGAGGGGGAACGGAATATTTTAGCCAGCTAAAAATATATGGTTCCCCCCTCATAACTCTGACAAAAAAGGAGCAAATGCTACCAAATTCACAGTATTTATTGTTGATGATGAGAGGAATAAGCAGAGAAAAAACATTGCTGGTAAGTTCAGTTGTTCCCATTTTATGGAGGGGGAACGGAATATTTTAGCCAGCTAAAATATATGGTTCCCCCCTCATAACTCTGGCAAAATAAGAGCAAATGCTACCAAATTCACAGTATTTATTGTTGATGATGAGAGGAATAAGCAGAGAAAAAATCTTGCTGGTAAGTTCAGTTGTTCCCATTTTATAGAGGGGGAACGGAATATTTTAGCCAGCTGAAATATATGGTTCCCCCCTCATAACTCTGGCAAAAAAGGAGCAAATGCTACCAAATTCACAGGATTTATTGTTGATGATGAGAGGAATAAGCACAGTTAAGCATTTGCAGGTAAAATAATTTGTTCCCATTTTATGGAGGGGGAACAGAATATTTCAGGCTGCTGAATCATCCATTATTTCCTCTCCTTACTCCATAACCTTGGGGAATAAAGAACAACTGTTTCCAAATTCACAAAAACCTTTACATACACACCACGTGTTGGGAAAACTGTTTGGTGACTGACTTTTATTTCTGCCAGACTTACGTGAGAAAAGAGCGATTCTCTTGGTGTTTACAATAACACAAAACAGCGTCAGAAGACCTCGTTTATTTATTTATTTTACAATTTTTTTAAACAACAGCTGCAAATTAAACTGAGTGTTACAACATTGACATGGTTGTATTAGTTGTTTTTTTTACCGAGAAATCGATCAGAAGCGACGTGAAAATGATCAGATCCGCCTCTTTCGCCTCTCTGGCTGTAATGCGCGCTCCCGACGCAGGGGGAACAGATTTTCACAGGGGAACCGAATTTCGCACAAGACCGGTTCAAAAGCTGATGTGAGAAGGGGAAGGGGATACTTATTTTTAACCGTGATCTGATTAAGACACTTATAATCAATACATGGTCTGAGAGAGCCGTCTTTCTTAGACACAAAAAAAAATCCCGCCCCAGCGGAGACGTGGAGGGCGAATAATGCCTGCAGCGCGGGACTCGTTAATATATTTTAGCATGCTCTCCCTCTCTGGCTTAGAAATGTTATAAAGTCGACTGGAGGGCAACGGAGCACCGGGAAGGAGATCAATAGCACAGTCATAGGGGCGGTGGGGGGAAGTGACAGTGCTTTATTTTTCTGAAAAACCATTTTCAAATCATGATATTCAGGGGGAATCTTGGACAGGTCCAGAATGTCCTCCTCATCCTCCCGGGTGATGTCCAATTGTGGAGTCGTCTGGGCGGCCTGTAGACAGGTTGAGTGGCAGGTTCTGCTCCATGATTCCACTCTCCCCTCATTCCAATTAAGGTGAGGATTGTGCTGTCTCAGCCAAGGGAAACCCAGCACCAGAGGGGTCTGCGGAGAGGGAAACACATAGAAGATCAAAATCTCACGATGATTTCCTGAAACCAGAAGTTCAATGGGTTTAGTCTGTTGTGAAATGACGGGCAAGACTCCTCCATCCAGGGCGGAAACTTGGACCGGGACGGGGAGAGAAATTGTAGGAATATTTAGTTTCTTTACCAAATTTTCATCGATCAGGTTCTGCTCACATCCAGAATCAATTAGAGCCGATACGTTAACTGACCTTTGGTTGATGAAAAGGGATGCAGAAAGAGAAAGTCGGGAGATCAAACTGGAACAGCCACCCACCAGGACTCCCGTTATCACTGGTGGGCTCCGCCTTTTAACCGAGCCGGGCATACGGCGACGAAGTGACCAGTAAGACCGCAATAGAAGCAGGCACGAGCTTCTAGTCGTCGTTGTCGTTCTGTGGGGGAAATTCTGGTGCGGCCGATCTGCATGGGCTCCTCGGAAGAAGGCGTGTTCGGGATGGTTTCCATAGCAACCTCTGGTGCGAGTTTGTCTGAAAAAGGCACAGGTTTAAATGCTCTCTTCTCTCGGGACCTTCCTCTAAGTCTATTATCGACCTTAATAGCCAAAGCTATCAGGTTCTCCAAACTGGCTGGTTCATCCCTGCATGCCAGTTCATCTTTGAGAGTCTCATTGAGAGCCTGCATGAAAGCCCCTTTGAGAGCTTCGTCATTCCAACCAGACGTGGCTGCTAGAGTGCGAAAATCAATGGCAAATTCAGCTACAGAACGGGACCCCTGCTTCAGGTTCCAAAGCTGATGCGAGATTTCTGAACTGGACTCTGCATAACCAAAAGTTTGCTTTAACTCGTTCAAGAAGGTAGCAAAAGGTGTTTGTGAAAGAGATGAGAGGCTAAATTTAGCTTCTGCCCATCTCAGGGCTCTTCCCTTCAAAAGTCCGATCATGTAAGCTATCTTGGCGGGGTCATCCGGAAATGAGCCTGGAGCTCTGCAAAATACAATAGAACACTGCAGAATGAATCCTCCACACTTTCCAATCTCTCCCGAATAATGTTCTGGTGTCGGGGTGAAATCTCACGAGCTCGGAGCGACCCACCTGAAGCCGCTACCGCTATCTGCTCCACCCCCGGAGGAAAGACTGGGGCCGCTGCTCCGGCTGTAATTTGAGGCTGAGGGTTTTGCTCCAGCCTGTGTGATAGTTCCGAGACTGTGGTTCTCAACTGATCCATCAGCTGGCCCTGGAAACTCTGCTGGTCTAATAAAGTGCGAAGCATAGCGTCATGGCGGGCTAGGAGTTCTGCTGAACTTAAACCGGGTCTTGTGTGAGAACCTGCTGGGTCAACATGGCTCGATGGTTCTGTCATGCTGGATTTGAGTTTCTTTACCCACATGCAGGTTTAGACATCAGACCGGAAGGTTTTTGGTTCAAAGATTTATTTACAGTTATTATGGAATATGTTGAGCCTAAGTTGTCCTCTGGTTTCGGGAGCGGCTGGGCGGCTCAGGTACTGCTTGGAGAGGGGAGAGGTTAGTAGGAGCGGGAGTGAGAGGATCTTGACAGGGAAGTGGAGGGAAGGGCTTACAGATCATCTGATGGAGGATTGCCGAGGAGGAGGTAGGATCCGTTGGTGCAAAGGCTCCGAGAAGGTTGCGGGCTCAGGCGGCAGACGAGAGCGTCTAGTCCGGAGGGCGATCGGTGTCAGTGTTCGGGTGGGCGTGGTAACTTAGCTGGATCCAGGCAGAGCATCCAAAATCTGAGAAAAAACAATAAAGATTAACTTAGTCCTTAGTCAACGTGAAGCTTGGCAAACCTTGGGATTGACTCTGACCAACAAGTGGGACCATCGAGCGATGAATGGCTGCTCCACCGCTTCTTAAGAATCCTGCAGCCGATTTCAGAAATCCGCTTCAGGTGCGTCAGCCTGCCGGAACGCTCCCACGAAGATTGTCTATTCGGAGGAGCACTCACACCAACTTGAATCCTAACAAAGAGTTAAAAGAATTTGGCAAGCTAGTAACAAGGTAAACAAACCAGACCAAGAGTGCAAACATCTGACTGAATTTTCACTTAGTATTTGACGTTGAAAGAGAGGAGCGCTTCTGTGTTTTTCTCCTACATGAAGCGAGGACAAAACCATTTTCAAGCCTTTCCCTTGTGCAGGTAAAACATTCAAAAAGCAGCTACTTTTAATGCTTTGTGATCTTTGGGGGTTGAAGAATTGTTGCTATACAACCTTTCACAACTGCTGTCTTATTTCTTTGTGTGTTGAAGGGACAGAGAAAACAATTTGGAATTTTCTAATAGCACTGTCACTACATATGGTTTTAATGGTAATCTTAAGTTGAATATTGTATGTAATGTAGAAACGGAGAGTTTAAACAGACAGAGTTTGGAGCAATAAAAGTTTAAAACAGGAAAGAAATCCTTTTGTGTCTTGTGTTTTTGACTGTTTTAGGTGTTTGGATGCCATGACAGACAAGTTGAAAAATTTTATAATTTTGCTTTTGTTTATTGATTTTCATATTAAAAACATTGAAGTAAAGTCACTCTATCCTATGTCTATGACAAGCCACATTCATTTAAAGTTTTACTTTGCAAATCAGTGTCTTGAACCTATGTCATATTCAAATACAACTTATAAAACAAGACAGTTTGATACTTTAAAACTTTATTGTACTAAAATCTCAATAATTTGCATTGGCTCCTATTCAGCTGCATTGTCCGCACTTCCCCCAACAGAAGTGTCTCTTTGTAAGAGAAGGAAATGACATCACATTGAGTCCATCCAGTCTTGTGTCTTATTTTTCAACCTAAAGAAAAAGTAGGAAAATGAAGCAGATATGCCTGAACACAAGCATAAAATTGCAATGCATACAAAATACCTGACATGTGATTCTGTGACGTGAAACTTGAAAGTATAAAATCTTTTTCTCCATGTTCTGTGTTGACAGGCTTCCCATCCTCTGGGAGAAATCTAACAGAAGAAGAGGAGGAAACGTTTTTTTCACCTGGATCAAACAAAACTGGCTAAATATTGTGCATGGTCAGAACACTGCACAAGAGCCATGAGGGAGGAGAGTGACTGGGATTTCATATTCACAAGCATCAAGTCCAAGTCTTTTCTCCGCTGACATACAGTAACCTTTCCCCAGTCTTTCACCAGTGCTTTTCCTCAGGGGAAGCCCCTGCTATGAACCCCAGCTCTGTTGGCTTCAGTAGGCAGTCCATCCTCAGTGCCAGGGACTGTGTGGGCATCCCACAAGTCTGGGTTCTGCCTACACAGAACTCACAGACTGCCCCTGAAGAAAAAGAATGAAATACTCCTGAGTCACTCCTGTATGTGGTCCCTTTGCTGTCTCGTGTTATCACTGATTTCTTGTCTGGGTCCTTTCCTGAATCCTTGCGCTTTACAGAAATAAGTCTCCGGCTCCTCCACCACCACCTCCTATTGATCCACTTCTTCATCATAATTTGCTTTCCCATCCAGAGGCAGCACGAGTTCCTTTGTGCTAACGACGTGGTGGAGGACCATGGGATGCCGTCAGAGCTCGGAGGAGAAGGAAGCGGCTCGGCGCTCGAGGCGGATCGACCGCCATCTGCGCTCAGAGAGTCAGCGGCAACGGCGTGAGATCAAGCTTCTCCTGCTGGGCACCAGCAACTCCGGAAAGAGCACCATTGTTAAGCAGATGAAAATCATTCACAGTGGTGGCTTTAACCTGGAAGCCTGCAAGGAGTACAAGCCTCTCATCCTCTATAACGCCATCGACTCTCTCACCCGCATAATCCGAGCCCTCACCACTCTTAAGATTGACTTTCACAATCCTGATCGCGCCTATGACGCCGTTCAACTCTTTGCCCTCACAGGGCCAGCTGAGAGCAAAGGGGAGATCACTCCAGAGCTGCTGGGGGTAATGAAACGTCTGTGGGCGGATGCAGGGGTCCAGGAGTGCTTTCAGCGCTCCAACGAGTATCACTTAGAGGACAACACCTCCTACTACCTAAACGACCTGGACCGCATCTCTGCAGCTGAGTACATCCCCACTGTAGAGGACATCTTGCGCTCCCGTGACATGACCACAGGCATTGTGGAGAACAAGTTCACCTTCAAGGAGCTCACCTTTAAGATGGTGGATGTGGGTGGACAGCGTTCGGAGAGAAAGAAGTGGATTCACTGTTTTGAGGGCGTGACTGCAATCATATTCTGTGTTGAGCTGAGTGGCTATGATCTAAAACTCTACGAGGACAACCAGACGGTAAGGAAAATTTCTGTTTGGGACCCAGTTTTACAATTACTAGATTGTAGTCAGATGTTTGCCATTCACTCCTCACATGTTTAAAGTTGCTGTCGATTTTCTCTAATCCACACATCCTCAAAATTACAAACCATGATACATGCACTCCAACTAATATTTGGTTAGATCCGTCTTAGCACATTGCACTGCAGCTACATGGTTTTGTAGTCATCAATAAGCTTCTGGGCCTTTTAGTTGGATGTCTGTCCACCATGTGTGGACAAAAATGGTGGAGAAATCTATAGTTTAAAGAAGCTTGATCGTAGCCTGCTTTCTCCATTCAAAAAGCAATTTTAATGTATTTGTCCTATTGGAACGTTTTTCTCTTTCCATGTTTCAACCACCAAGCAATCGAGTTTATAATCTTCATATTCTTTGACCAATGCCCCAGTATCTCCAGTTGCAAAAGAAGCTCAAACCAGAATGTCACAAATGTTAAAATATCCCAAAAATAAAAAGGTCCATCTTGACTTTTCCAAGCATAGTTGTCATTGTTACTGTGATTCTTTTGTCTAGAAAGCATTTGTCTAGTTCCACATTTTCAAAAAAAAAACTAAAGCGTTCATATCTCTTGATATAATTTCCACTTTTTCTAATGTCCTTAAATCACTGGAACTCACTAGAAAATTGTTATTTGACAAGCTAAAAGTTCTCAGTGGCAAACAACTACTATGTGGAACAGATTATTTCATATTTCTGAGAAGAAAGCAGAGCACACAAGCATTTGGCTGTGTTACTTCCTCTCTGTGGATCCCCTTTCACAATACAAGCAGCCCTGCTCTGGTCACGTATCAACGTGACCACAGTTGATATGTGAAGTGTCACAGAGGCTTTGTTTTTTGTTCAGTGCTATTTTCTGCCTCTTGTAGGATTTTTAAAGTAGTTATATTTAAAGCTAATTTGTTCTATTTTCAAAAACAACTTTCAGATATTTCATTGACTCTTAGATAGTTGTGTTCATAATTTGATTATCTTTGCTTTAAGTTTAATTTTTGGGTGTAATGACATCACATAAAAATCAGTTAATACATTTCTTTACAATTAAATGAGTATATTAGCTTGCTAAGCCCTTAACAATTTGTTAGGTGTGCTTAAACTGCTACAGTAAACAAGCATCCCATTAAACTGAGTGGATCACTAATTTCTGTGTTCAAAGATGTTTGTTTTCTGTATTATGATAACAATTCACTTAAAAATGTACATCCAACTTGGTAAATCATGAATATGTAAGTTAAAGCAACAAGAAAAAGCAGGACAGTCAAGCTCTTTTATATACTGCAGTCATGTGAAGAGAAACACTTGACGCATTGTGCCTCTGTATCAATAGGCAGCAACACATTTCCAAGAAGAAAATTCCCTGCCCTGTGAAACAGGGTACCCAAAAATAGAGTAAATAATGTCAGCTGTGGCTACAGGATTGGGATGAGACAACCAATCTTTATGAGGAATTTGACATGTAATGCTAAACAAGTGTAGTAAATGTATGGTATGGTAGAAATAACCCCCCAAAACAATTATTTCTAAGGTTCTTTTGACTTATTTCAAACAGAAAAAACCCTCACAGAAACAGAAGTATAGAAATAATCCAAGAAACTTTTAATAGAGAAGTTTGGTGTAATAGGTACAATTTGTCCACTTGTGACTTAACTTTAAAATTATTCAACATTTAAACATTTTGCCAATATGAGTCAAGAAACCATGCAATACATATGGTGACATACTGTATATCTCCATGTTATAAAAAAATATCATATGCAGTGTTTGACCCCATTTTTAATTGATTTAATTTACTGTTAAATGCAAACCAATCGACAACTTAAGGTGCATTTCACTGGTTTCCCTGCTGAACTCCGGCTTCCCACATGGAAAGTGGGAGAGACGGAGACTATTCCCAGTTAGGGTTTTTAAGGCTGACTTTGCATTTCAATGTCTCCACCCATAGCATCAACATTAAAAAGCTGTAGGTTGAAACATGGTTATTTTATAAAACACCAATGTGAGAAAGCATTTATTAATTATTATCAAGGTTTCATGTACCGCCTACAACAATAAACTGAACAAAGTAAAAGTGTTGCTTTGGTCATGAAAGGTAAAGCTTAAAACGATGTTCACAAGAGGTGCTGTGAACAATTTCAAACATGTTGAATTCCCAACTTCTCAGACTATCTGGAACTGAGCTTTTAGCTCAGTTGTGACATCAAACCCAAGACCGACTTCTGATTTAAAAATAAATGTTTTACAAATTTATCAAATGCATCACTCTGTTCGGTAGACACACAGCAGTTTTTACATTTTCCAAAAAACAGACATGCAGAATATACAAAGCCATCTCATTCTTTTCCTTAAAAGAATGTACAATCTGTTCAGGCATTCCGGTGCAGTTCAATAAACAACCTAAATACCTTTTTCTATCTCTATTGTCCTTATCCAACGTTTTTTATAGTAGGAATGTACCGGGCTGTTTTTTATGATGGTAAAATGCATATAAATTATCAAATGCTTTTACTTTAGCCTGTTATCTTAGCAGTGGATGCTATTTTAAAACATTTGTGGAATCTAAATAATTTCCCATTTATAACCATTCTTGTTATCAGGGTGTTTAAGAATAGTTGGACAGATATTGCATCCCAGTCAAATATTGTCATTTTCCAGTGTCACAAATACAGTTCAGTCCTTATATGCAACTGTAATATCCAGGCTTTACTTGATGTCATCGAGTTGACTCTGTGCAGCTGAAACATGGTCCTTGCTGAATACCAAACTGGCCTGATAATTTACGGGTTACTGAGATAAAGTAAAACGTGCACTGGCTGCGCCAGGCTGGAACATGAAATCAATTAGTTTTATAGGTTAAAAATAAAGTCTGAGGAGAAAATGCAGGATGGTGTTAATTGAGTTCACAGAATAAAGTGTGAGGTTGTACCTGTGAGAATTAGCAGATTGTGTAGCAACGGGAGTTAACTAGCACGAGACGAGAAAAAAAAACACTTTTACACAAAGGTGAATGACAAAAAGACAGAGCTTCGAATTACAAGGACGACTCTTACAGTCCCTGTTAGTTAAAATCCAAGAGTCTCTTATTTGTTTTGCAGAGGTCCAGTTGATATTCATGCTACCGTTTGTTTTCAGGATGAGCACAACTTTTGACAGAACCCACTTATTAAGTGAATCAGATGCATTAAGCAACACCTCAGTAATGAGATGCATTTTGGTGAGAGAGCTAAGCTTCATCTTGTAAATTATGCAGATTTATCAGCTTACGTATGTCACCTAGCTCAATTATTGTTAGATGAATGTGTCAATTAACAAAATTACTGATGAAAAAAAAACGGATCTACCAGAGTGAATCTACTCTGGTAGAGTAATTATGTTTCAAAGATAGTTAACTTTCATGGATACAGTGGGGACTCAGTAGAGCTGCTGTTGTTGGCCGACAAGTAAAATGCTTTTCTCAGAAACGTATTTCGAAAAAGATGACCCATATTTTCCTTCAGCTCATTCAAGAATGAGACGGACAGATAAGATCACCCAGCAGATTTGTTGATAAGGACCATAGATGTACCCGAAACCGTTTCTCTCATCGTTTGCAAGATGAGTTTAAGTAAAACGCAACAGCAACTACATAACACTGAAATGTACTAGTTTAATAAATTCCAATGTTTTTGAATATTTTATTGCAGTGAAATAGAATTGGTGTTTCAGTAAAATGGAACTTGTGCATAATAAATTGAACTGTTAGGAATTTTCTACACTTTTCAACAAATGTGATTTTTTTCATTCCATAACATGCAAAATGGTGAATGTAAGCCATAATCAAATGTATTTTCTTTGCAACAAAAAACTGGAACATAACATTTTCAAGCGCTTTCAACACAAAAAGTATGGACACAAAATTAAAAGTAGAAGTACATTTGCAGTAGTGGTGTGAGCAAACATTGCATATTAAATATTGCTCGATATTGACACATATTCCAAAGAAACACAGATACTTTGGTTGAAACTTACTTGAAGTAGTCACTAAAAACAAAGATTACACAACTTGGCTTAATTTGATCACATTTGCAAATTTTTAACACATTAGTCATAGCTATGAAAAAACAGGCATTTAATAACACCCCACAATGTACAGAAGAGCTTGCACCAATTTGTAAAAACCCCCCTTTGTTCATGGGAAATCAACTTTTGTAAAAATCAAAACGAAATCAAATGTGTATCAGGTCACAGGTGTCATTCCGGATCAGATTTGACTCATCGGATTTTTCTAAAAATTATGCTGACTAGTTTCCTTCTTTCTTTCTTCTTTAGTTTCTTTCTTTGTCTCTTTCTTCATTTCTTTCAAATTTCAAGTTAAATCAGTCTTTGAACCCAACATCCTTTGAAGTTTATATCTATGAACAAAACTGTAGACATGCTGAGTCTAATAGAAAAAATAACCACATCAATTCCAGCCTTTAACTGTTGCTTATTAAACATAATAGATATCATCTTTATTGGCTTACCACTGTAATGCCTCAAACCTGACTATTTCTTGTGTTTGCACATTTTTTGTACTAAATGAAGTCACACTAATAAAAGCCAATTTTAACCCCCACTTGCATCTTTGCTTATAAACAAATAGGTCTTTTGCATCCTGTTTTAACCTGGATTTGCTGCTCTAATCACTGATGCCCATCTTGAGTCTTCATCTTAGAGTGAAATGTTCCCACATTGTATTTGTTATAGTTTTGGTGATCATCACTTGTCATCACTTACAAATAATGAAAAATACAAATCTAGTCCAAGAATATGGAAATATGACATAAAATTGATAGAAAGGGATGCTTTAAACATAAATGTCGAGTTACTGAAAAGCATGTTCATTTCTATGCTCTTAATTTTGCATGAAATTCAGCATTAATATGGAAATGTAAGATGGAAATGAACATCCCATGGCACCGCGGAGGCACAGTGGAAGAACAGGTTCTAATACTGACACAATATTGACAATATTCTAATTATTTTAGGCGGAAGAAAGTTGCTCTGCAGGTGTACACAAAGCTGGATGAAAATAAAGGGAGGCAGATAGAATTAGAAGCTGCATCACCTAGATAACTCTGCACAGAGATGCTGAGGCAGATTCATTGACATTTTAATTCCAGACAGCAGCAGGTGCATTGGAACAGATTCTTAATTGCAAGCATGTAGACAGTAATGTGAGTTGCTTGAACGGACATTTGAACATGAAGCCTTAGCCGCAGCAAATGAGCAGGCCTTGTGTTTGTTGGACCCACCACACAGCGCTCTAACATAAAGTGCACTCTGTGTTAAAACTAAGAAATTAAATTAAGTTTAAAAATGATCACAGTTGCATCATGTCAAATGTGGGTCACCAACAGAAAGATGTTTTCTTAAAATATTATAAATCAAGAGGTTCTATCAGTGTTATAGTTGAAGTTTATTCACACTAAGATGCTACAAATGATTTGAGGTGAGGCAAAAAAAAAAAACATAAAAATTGTTTATATATGCAGTATTGTAATAATTGTGATAATCTCCAGATCTAACACAACTGAGAAAAAATACAACTTAGTTCAGAAACTCTGTAAGTTTCTGAATATCCAGAGTTTGTTATTCTGAAGCTTTGATGTAATATTGCAGAAACAAGTTTGCTTCTTTTTATTTTGCTCACTACTGATTTGTAATTTGATTACAAATATGTAATTTGATTACATATTTGGACAAATTACTTACTTAAAACTTGAAATTCAAAGTTTCCTAATTTGACTTGACTTGAAACTGTGTCCCTTATTTTGGACTCCACTTGGAAAATTCATGTCTTCACTAGGATGGAGACACTTGTGCCCTCCAGGCCAATCACCACCAGGTTCTCTGACTCTGGAAAACCAAACTGGAACTAAATTGTTTTTGCTTTTTTTTATTCCATTTTAAAGCTGACATTAGAACCAACCCTGGTCTAGCACTGGAACAGTTTTGATGGGGGGAAAAAAAACCCAAAACAAAACAAAAACTTTGTCATTTAACATCATTGCCTTGCTTTGGCCAGCAGTCACTGTAATGGCTACACCCTTCAAAGCTGGAAGGTTTGAAGGGTGGAGACGTGCGGAGACACACACGGAAAATAGCGTCCCTCCGTCCGTAAATGAAAGCAGTTCAGTCGAGACGCACAAAGTCACACGAGAAAGAAAACGCTCCATAATAATTATAGTACATTTACCAATCAGCTCATTCCCTGATGCATTTCTCTGTCCCATCCCTGTCTTCATAATGAATCGGATGCCATGGTTACTGTTGCTAAGAAACAGGCCAGTCAAATGCTCCTAATCCTAGCGCTGTTGACAGTGAGCTGCGATGAGGTAGGGGAGGATGAAAAGGGAAAAAAAAACATGGCTGAAGACTGCATGTGCATGCATGTATGTGCATGAGTCTATGAAAGTCTATGAATGGGTGTGGTATCATGAATGTGGAGCGCAGATTAATAAGCAATGGCTGATTCTGCAAAACTGCTGTAAATTTAGTGTCTGTGAAATAAAAAAAACAAAAAAAAAAACAAGGTTGTTATTTTCTCTTTGGTAAATATCATCCCTGGCTGCAGGATCAATTTTCTACTGCTAACTGCTTGCTTATTTTAGCAATTCTTCCTTCACATTAGACAATGACATCTTTTAAGATGTTTCCATTATGGCAGGTTTAATAATGTTTTATTTTGTTCAATTTTTTTGTCCACCATATGCACTTTAGAGGAGCGTCTGACAAGTGATCAGTAATAATATCTTCTAATGAGTTTAGAAAAAAATACTCAGAATAAATATAATAAATACAATCCAGAATCTAGCCTTGAATTTTTCATGCCAGTTATTCAAAAAAGTTGGTTTCATTCAGGATCTTGAATATTGATAAAATGCACCTGGATGTTGATTTATTATACAGAAGCTAAAACAGCATTACAGGTTTCATGTCATTGCTTTCACCTACAAAGCTGTCTCAGTCCATTTTGTCTGTCATCCTCAATAATCTTTTATTAGTTTGTCCTTTAGAGGAGATGGCATGACCTTCCTCTTATGCAATCCCAAATCAAGGTAAGGCACATGCACGGCTCAGAGGATTATTGTCTGTAAGTCTCAGCGAAACCATAAACATGCAAATGTCAGACAAAATGATTAGATTTTATAAGAATACTTTGAAAATAATTCAGATTCAAAAATTCATGTAATTTCAGCTCTGAGTTCTGCAGTGTGGCTGCCGCATGTTGAGACATTACTAATTTAAAAAAAAGGGGCAGAACAAAGATGGCAAATCCTAAATAATGCAGCTCTCAGGTACAATGAGTTTGCTGCTAAATGCAAAGAGGCCTGGCCTCATAAGGCTGCATGAAAAATGAACCTCAATGAATCATGCAGGTGTGGCCACACATTTAAATCTTTTTTTAATTTAATTTATGGAAACAAAGCAGGCACATTGTGGTGGACCTCCTCATTAATTCTCAGACTTAATTTAAGCCAATGCGTTTGTCTATGCTTTTGTACATGAGAAAATCTGCATCAGTTGTTGGTGTTTGAAGCAAAGAACGGAGGAGCTGCATACATTAGAGTTCCTGTCTCCCCCCAGCTAACCTTTTCCTTTGCACTCCCCATTAAGAAATCTTTCAGCACAAGTGTGAAGTGGCCAGCAGAAGAGACGAGAGCCTCCCTGGGCTCAGCTGGCTGTCTCCTGCTGTCCTCTCAAAGCAGTCGCAGTCATGTTTTGACATGCAGGAAAGAGGAAGAGCGAGGTCAAACATCCCAACAGCTTTTTGTGCTGTATACAATGTTTAGGGCCCAGTCTTCAGTTTCCAGTCTGTCTCAACTTTAAAAACAAGCTGTCTAATATTGGTTGGCCTCTCATTTCAATTTGAACTGTTATCTAAAATGTCCTAGAAGAATTCAAGCTATTCAAATTTTTTCTTACATGGAAAAAATATATTTGTGAATAAGTGCAAAAGCAAATGTATTACATGAAGATGAAGAATATGAAGTTTTATGCCTCAGCCTTTACAATATTCTCTGTGGACTGCAAGAATGTCACTATAGATATCTGAGATGTTAATAACCACAAGGAACAACTGATCATTGGATTTTTTTCATTTTTTATTTTTTGTTGAAGATCCTCCCAGTGCAATAAACGTCAAATTTCTTTCCTGGCAGCAATTTGTGAGCATGTTGCTCAGTAGACATGAACCAGATTCCACGTTAGAAGCAAAGAGACTGAGACGGGTTACACAGGCAAGCGGATATTTTTAGTTTTCAGATGACACCTATAGTATGTGGAGCTTAGTGAATAAATCTTTTGCTTGGAAGCATTTTGAGTGATCAGTTTGAGCAAAAGTATGCAACCTAGATTCAAACCTTTTATCCATTTTAAATGTTTTAAGGTTTCAGAAAATTATTTGCATGAACCACAACTACATCTTGAGACTAGTGTCAATTTAAAGTCATTGATATCCACTTTGTATTGGGATGTACAGTTTCATATTAGCTGTTAGCCTCTAAGGCTAAAAATCTGGATTTAAGCTACAGGAGTTATTAATGACTCCAGTAGCAGGTGAGATATATGCAAACTTCTGAGAATGCATTATAAAGCTGCTTTTCATTATTTGTCTTCTCAGCCTTCAGTATCTTCTGTGATTTAGTTTTTTGATATGTATGTAAAAGTTTCGCTCACCTGTTTTCTCAAAACTGTAACATTTTCCTTCAGTCCAAAAATATTGCGCTTACGCCATTGAACAATCAGCATCTCTCTCTTTTTCCACTTTTTTTTTCCATGCAGTGCAGATCTTATGATTTGCTTCGAGCATGTTGTTTCTGTAACCTTTCAAAACAGCAGTCCTCCATCTAACATCTTCCCAGTCACAAGCTGCTGGCTAGTCGCCACATGCCAGCAGCTGCCATGAACAGATCAACTTTCTATTCTTCTCTTTTCTCTTATACATTCAACATCACATGAGTGCAGGGTGCACAGATTCTCCCCAAGACATGATTATATGCTTGGTCCCACACAACCAACAAATAGGAGGGTTAAAATACTCCAGGTTAGATGTGGGAATCTATCTGTCTCTGCAAACTATTTAACTGGTTATTGAATCAAATGAGATTCAATAACCAAATGTGTCAAGGTGTCAAGGTTGTTTATAGCTAATAGGTCACATAGCAAACACAGAGCATACAGATAAAGAAAACTAAATGGGTCCCAGTCAAGTTGACAGTGTGTTCCTTGATATATGGGAACTTTTATGCTCAGGAGGTGGTTGAAGGACCAGTGATGTCACTTTGCACATGTTTTTCAGCCAGTTTCTCAGAAATCTCTTGATAATTTTCTCCTTTGTGGGTTACTCTGTCCAGCTGACGCTCTTCTGCCAGAATTGACGAAAAGGTTCTGACCAGCAGATTTGACCGTGGAATTATCAATTTGCAGCTTGTCATTTTGCGGACTGATGGTAGCGGTTAAGATGTTGTTGTTTGAGGAATTTGTAATGACCATCCTTGCTCATCCAGTGACGTAGATCCTCTGGTCAATCAACGAACGCAGTCTACTGCCAATCAAATCACAAATGGGAAAAAGCTGCAGATGATCTGAAAATTGAGATGAAGTTGGCTAACTCAATTAAAACCTTATATGCAGGAAATTATACCTCATCCAATCACACATCCCAAGTAAATAGCTGACAGGCCATCTTACCTATTTTGCTACATGTAACTCCTTTTGGCGATGCTTTGCTCCCTGCATTGTGATCCTCCACAAATAAGTAGAATAGCACAGATTAAGAATCAACTATTTACAGAATGAGATGCTTGTAAAACACAATAATGAGATACTTATCTGTCTCTTTGCCTGAATCATAACAAATTACTAATTTCACATATATAACAGTTTACAGCTGTGCATGCTTGGTTGTAAAAACCCAAATAGAATCAACAATTCTCATAATAGTCCAAAACAAAATCAAAAGAATGACAAAAAATCTGAAATGTTTTCATCCTTTTTATTTTTTTTATAATGTATGAACTTTGGTTATTTTTTCACAGGGAGAATTAATAGCAGGAATAAAACTCTCAGGTTTGATGCTTAATATGTTGGATTAAAGATTTAAGGTAAAGGTAAAAACCATGCTACTCTTGATATCAGGTATTTTACTACCATTTGAGAATGACTGAACCTCGTCCCCATGTAAATCCAGGAAAAAAGCAACTTTTTAACTTTTTAACCACATTTTTATGATGTTTAGACTGAAAACAAAAGTTAATTCAACAACTTTCATTGCATTTTTTAGTTTGTCCTAAAAGAAAGTTGTTTAATAATGCAGTGATGAGCTGTGATTATTTATAGTTACTTAAATAAAAACAAACAAATAAAAAAAAACTATGTTAATTTTAAAGCTCCTAAGTAATTCTTGCAGGTGTCATGAACATGTACATTCAAACTTATTTTTGCAAAAAATAAAACTGCACACAGACTATAAACGTGAACATTTCTCATTTTATCTTTTGTTCACACAGTCCATTCAGGTTATCAGTTGCGAAAATATTAAATAGCACGTCCTCTTTAGCTGATCATTTCACAATACCGGACATGTTGAATGTGGTTGAAGATGTATTTGACAGTTTCATGGGAGAGAATGAGAGTTCAAACTGAGGTCTCCGTTTATCTTAGTCTTAAATCTCTGTTGACACAACAGACGATTTGCACATTTGGTTGGTCAAGCTGATGTCTCTGACGTACAAGGCTGTTTTCTTTTTGTTTTCATCCTGACAGGTTGTCGAAACCTTTTGTGTCTGATTTTCATATGTGAATGTCAAAACCCACTGAAGATTACAAACTGTGTTGATCAGAAACTCACATTAGCCATGAAACGTGCCTTTTCGTTGTTCTTGAGTTTTGTGTTTCTGTGCCCACACAGAGCCGCATGGCCGAGAGCTTGCGTCTGTTCGACTCCATCTGCAACAACAACTGGTTCACCAACACATCGCTCATTCTCTTCCTCAACAAGAAGGACTTGCTGGCTGAGAAGATTAAACGCATTCCCTTGACAGTATGCTTCCCAGACTACAAAGGCCAGAACACCTATGAAGAGGCGGCCGTCTACGTGCAGCGGCAGTTCGAGGACCTCAACCGCAACAAGGAGACCAAGGAGATCTATTCACACTTCACCTGTGCCACCGACACCAGCAACATCCAGTTTGTGTTCGATGCTGTCACGGACGTGATCATCCAGAACAATCTCAAGTATATTGGGCTATGCTAGGACCTGACTCTGGATGGGAGGTGGGTTTAGGTGGGTTTTTGCGGCGGGAGAAATGCAGGCAGCTCAGATCCAGTTGGCCCCCACCAGTGGGCAATGTGTTAGTGTGTCTGCTTTCGAGGATTTGCAGGAGAGAACTGCAGATAAAAATCTGTGTTAAGTTGGTCGGGTTGGACATCGCTGTTGAGTCAACAGAGCTGCCGGGTCGTAGTTGAGGTGGGAATTTTTACCCTATGTGTTTGCACTGAATTTAAGTATGCAGAGACGCCACACATAAACACACACATACATCTTTATGGTTTGTCCACACACAAGGTATTTGGGTCAACTCTCCTTTGACAGAGCGACACTGGAAAATTCAAGACTACTCTTGTCAAACCTAAGAGTGAGATCCAAGTGTGAACTGGCAGTTTTTTTCCCCCTTTCTATTATTTGCCTGAGTCAATTAATGCTGCGTTATAATATATAATCTTTACAAATCAATGCTGTTTTTTTGGGGGGGGTCGGGGAGGAGACGGGAGTCTTCACATTTTGGATACAGTGAGTGTACCTGATGAGCTGTAACCCTTCAATCTCTGTTTCTGAAGGGGAAAAAAAATCAGTTGATATGATGTCACAGGGTTACTGTCAAAAAGGAAACTGCCACGACCTAAAAAAAATAAAAAGGTGAAACTTGTTTTCAGCACACAGCAGTGCCTTGCAAAAGTTCAGCTGCCTCTTGAACTTTTCAACTTTTTTGTCACATTGCAACCACAAACTACACATGTATGTCATTAAGATTTTGAGTGATGGATCAGCACAAAGCAGTGCATAATTGAGACATGAAAGAAAAAATATGCTTGCTTTTCAACTTCGTGTGTTCAGCCCCATTATCTGGGAGACCTCCAAGTTAATTAAATAAAGTGAGATAAGAAGTCATTTGAGTAATGAATGTCATATACAATTGTTTTATTTATCCCATTGGTCAGACATTTCTTATTCTACTAATCAGTTCAGCTAATAACTATCAGACAGCCATTGACATTTCACTCTCACTTAGTCAGTTGGTCCTAAAATATTAAACATTTTATATGTAAGTTAAAATAGAACATGCTAGCAGAACACTGTGAATTACACATCATTGATCCCAGTACAGATGCACTATTCTTAACTCAACTGCACCAAAAGCATGACATACTTTAGATGTGACATGATTCGATGTTCCACTGTAACCCGCATAATTTTGTAGACATAGCATGTATAGAAAAATAGCAAACAGAGTGATCTAGCTTTAAAGAACTTTGGTGAACACACGGCATCGCAAAGACCAAAGAACAAATTGGACAGATTAGGCAGAAAGTTAAAAGAACAATATCTGTTGAAAGAACATTTGTCAGAGGATGCAAAGACTCTGGTAACAACATCTAGAGAAAGTGCCCCAAAACAAAAGCTTACATCGACGCATATTTGTCTTTCATATATTCCCAAAGTCCAGACCAAAATTCAATTAAGATTCTTTAGCACAGCTTCACAATTTTCATCCTGTCGAATGAAGCTTTAATTATTTTTGCAAAGAAGTGGCAAAAACAAACAAAAAAAAAGAAATTTTGTGAAGTTTAGAAAGTGACTTTAGGTTCAAAATGCAACAGCTGAAACTGGTTCTAAAAGTAATGGCCTCAGAAGTTAACATACTTTTGCAATTGTTTGCATCCAATTTTATTTAGTGGTGTCAGCGTAAAGGGGGTGAATATAAATTCAAGTCACACTTTTCAGAAGTCGGTTTGTAAAATTTGAGAACCACCAACATTATTAGGCACTGCTTTGTCTTGTTTTGTCAAACAAAATCCTAATAAAGCACACAATTGTGGCTGCAAGTGAAAGAAATGTGAAGCACAGGAGGTAAAAACACATTTGCAAGGCACCTTATTTCTTTTCTTTTCTCTGGTTGAACCTCTTATGTCCTTTTTCCTCCCTCATCTTTTTTCAGTATTTATGTGCTTTAAAAATAAAAAAAAGTATCTCATACTTGCTCATTATGGCAGGTCACTGACTTAAAATACCTGAGGTATGTTACACTCAGAAAAGTAAAAATCATGTTTATAACCATTCCAAGAGTCCAGCAAGAGACAACAAAAACCGTGCCAAGATCAGTTTGTAAATAAAACCAGATCCCATACTTTTTTTGTTTTTATTTTTTTGTTTTGTTTTTATGGGAAATACATTAAAACATGCATGATTTTGTTACTTTGGGATACTAATATATATTTTCTTTGGGATTATGTTTCTTTTTTTCCTCGGGTTTGAATAATATATTCCCAAAAAATATATATAAAAGTCAAACACTGTGTACGATTGTACAGTTCTCAGAGAGGAATCTATTGAAAAAGAGATATATGAATATAGAAATGCTGAGAAAAATGTTATGTTGATGACTAAGAAGATTAGATCGATGTAATGACAAGAAAACACTCTCTTTAAGGTCATTATGTGAGGACAAAGTGGATCAAAGAAGAACAAGAATTTAAAACATCATAAACTAATTCTTGAAAGTTCAACCTTCCTTACGTTATCTAAGTGGAAATTGTGAGTCGCTATGATGTAAATATACTGTAAGGTACACTCTTTGTTCAAACAAGTGAAAATAAAGGTTGAGTTGGGATACTGTCAGTGACATAAAGAGAGAGCGAGAGACAGAAGAGGAAGATCCCTCTCCACTCTTCCCTCTATCTTTTCAGCTCAGAGAACAACTCAGTCAAGGGCTTCGAGCTTGGCTTTACAGGATGTCCACTTCAACAAAAATCTGAAAAAAAAATTAACAAAAAAACAAAAAACAAAAACAATGAGATACAAAATATAAAAGGACAATAACTATGAATAAAACAACTTATGCAAATTTCTATGGTGTAGTGAATGTGTTTCTTGGGTGATTTTTGTCTAAGTGTTCTTGTTTCACTGTAATTATGCATAAAAACAATTTGCAACCTCCAAGGCCGTCGTATAAAAGGTGGTGGCAAGGGGGTCCTCTGCGTACAATGTAGCCATTGGAGCAAGAAAACTTTGGGTATGAAGTATGCAATTAAATTACTCCTGAATGAACTTGGCCTCTGTGTGGTGGGATGACAGGATTCCGCTCTAATTAGTGTATAAACTCTCGCTGACCCAACAGGTCTGCCTGTTCACAGACCACTCTTTTTCTAAACCTCACAAGACACAAATTAGAGTTTATTCAGAACATCTACAAACCTCTGCATGAAAAGAAGAACTGAATGTGCAAATTTGTAGTAATAATAATCCTACACTGGAAATAATAAAACAAGAAAAATCCAACTTTCAATGCACGTACATTCATTCAGTGGAGGGAAACAACGTTGAGGAATCATTGCTTTTATGTATTGCAAATCCTTCTTCCCTGAAAGATGGACATTGTGTGTGACAGAGGCACGTTTCTCTTAGCCACTCTTTGACAGAGAAAATCTCATTCAAGTAAGAAATGTACTGTTTTCTGAAGAAACCAGTAAATCGTCTATAGCAGTGCTTCAACAAGAGACGGGGTACAGCCTGGACAGATCAACATACAGAACAAACAACCATGCATATACACACACGGTAAAACATTTGAAGATGGTTCAACTTGAAAATGAAAGTCCACCTGCTGCATTGAAAATGCAATCAAAGGCAACAAGAAAAATGTGTTGGTTTTAACTCAGAAATGAAAGTTTGTGAAGTTGATTTAACTACAAAAGGCAAGTTGTCTAAACATTGTTTTTTAAATTAATTAATCTTGAATTGTGGGTTTTAACTTCATGCTGTAATTTAAACCAAATAATTATGTGAAAGAAAAGGAAACTGCCCTGACCTTGTTAAAAGCACACACTTCTGTATTATTTTTTAAATTAAAATAACTACTTATTTTACTTTAAAATACTTTTAATTCTTTAGATTTCTGATCAACTAAACACAGCTCAAATGTTTTACAGTCCACACATGCATACATAATTTCAATTAAGAGATGCTAACTAACCTACTAGTCATCTTTTTGGACTGGAAAACCCAATAAGAAACCCACTGCATGTAGAGTGAGCAGGATTTTAACTCAGCTTCTTCTTCATGCAAGACAATGGTGACATCAGCTTCCCTATCTTCCAGCCCCAAAACAAGAATTATAAAGTTTAAAAAATCTAGAATTGGTAAAAGCTGTGCAGTGCAAGATTTCAAGTTTATTCTATGAAGGATGCTGAGAAAATGAAAGAAGACTCATTTATTTTAAGACGTTTTGCTGTTTTCTTTTTAACCGTGGGGTCCAATAATTGTAGAGTGTGCTTTGATCAAACCATGGTTCGCATTCGTGACTAATCTGGTGTACTTCATTAATGTCCATGTGACAATTTTCATGCTTAAACGCAGTTTACTGCACACACGCACACAGACGACAGCACAGATCGCAAAAGCCTTCACAAAATTCTCTTATCCCTTTAATTTGGATGTTATCTGTTGGCAAGTTGCTCAACTTTTGTATGTCAAGAGCAACTATCGGTCACAAGTGTTCTTCCTGGGATTGATTCAAGAGAGTGGGAATTTTTCTGAGGGCCGAACATAAATATAGCTTGCTGATGAGAAAATAAGAGTACGAGAATGTGTTTTTTTTTTTTCTGCAGAAATTGTGTCTTGTGACCATCATGTGGTCAGGGCCTGGGGCGGCTATAAAAGCCACAAAGCTACTAAATGGATGCAAAAAAGAAACTCAAAGGATGATGTTTTTAATTTATTAGTTCAAAGACATTAGGAGTAAACTCCATAAAACAATGGAATATAGTCAACAGTTTATTATCACAAGAGATTGCTGTGGAGACAGCGAGGTATTTGCCTGACCAATTCTGGAAAAAAAAACACATAAAAAAACCTCAAAGAATGTCCATTGTATGTTGAAATTCATCTTTATATGTGCAAATAAACAAAGTACCACAAAAATAGATTTCATTACTTACATTTGAATTTATAGCAGTTTGTATTCTGGCCCGGATGGGACCAGTATGTTTTCCCAGCACAGGTTTTGTTGCTCTTGATGGCGACGGGACATTTTTCTTACAACGCTGTAAATCACAAGTATTGTGTGTGCAATTTGTGCAACTGTGGCGATCTGAAGAATTTAATAATGTTCCCCTCACATAGTGCTTTATCACTCTATCACACTATCTTATGCCATGCTCAACCCACGGGAGCAGCAAGCTATATTTAAGGTGGAAAAGGCTTATGGTATTGTTTTCATGAATAGAGTTTTACATTAAATACTGAATACATTTCTTCTAATAGTCACAGCTATTGATTTGTTGATATCTGCAGAACCAATTCTCAGATTATATTGGAAAGAATAGAAATTAGTATACAAGCCTGTGAAAAAAAACCTTGAACTGTGTTTTTGTCCTACTTCTATTTTTTTTGATCATCAATTTTTAACATCCGTCAGACCAAAGTGGATTTTCTGAAGGATGATTTTATCTATCAAAGGGAAATGCTCAGAATCAATGTGGCCCTATGTGAACAAGTATTTTGCTCCCTAAATCTAATAACTGACAGTAATGAGTCTTTAAACTGTGGGAGTTTTCTCCCTGTCTTTGCAGAACTGCTTTTAATTAACTAACTAAATCACACTGGAGAGTTTTTGAGCATAGGTGGCCTGCTTGAGGACTTTAAATAGGATTTTAATTGGATTTAAATCCAGACTTTTAGTAGGCCACCCCAAAGCCTTGTCTCTGTTTCTCGAGCCACTCAGAGGTGGACCTGCCGGTGTGTTTTAGATCACTGTCATGGCACCTGAGCCAAGTCTCCTTGAGCTCAAGTCAAGGGCAGAAAGCTGGACTTTCTCCTTCAAGATTTTATTAAGTTTGGAGCAAAATTTGTGGCTCCATCTAATATGGCAAGTTGTTTAGATCCTGAAGCACCAACTCAGGACTAGACTGTTGTTTTTCTACCACCAATTATATTTGCACATGAGGCCAGTCTGGTTTTGATAACTTATTCCCTTAATAAGTAAAATGATGACATGAAAAAAACTTTTTAGATTTTCTCTTATCCTAAAATTTGTTTAATGATGAGAAATATTTAAATGTGACTGAAAAGATAAAACAGAGGAAACATGAAAGAAGATTCCTCTGCCACCCTTGATCTAAAAATATTATTAAAAATACAGAAACTTTGGACTTAGATATTAAAAATGCAAATTAAAGGTTTGTTGATGAAGGCTAGAGTGTCATTCTCATGAATGGATGATGTCTCATTAACATGAAGACATCCAAACAAGAGAAGAATGGAATGTGTTTCTAAAATAGCAGCGTCCAATGTACTGGCACCAAGAGAAGTTCTTGGCTTTCAAACACAGCATATCTGTAATCCATGGAAGTCCTGTGCAGGCCTCCTGGATGTTCCAGACATTTTTAGTTTAGAAAACAGAGAAATGTGTTAAAAAAAAAAAAAAAACACTGTACTGCTGCAGCTTCTCCTGCTTCTTTCCATTTTCATCAGAAGCTCTTTTTCAAAGTTTTTCTGGTCTGTTTTTCCACTGCTTCATTTTCCCCCTGCTTGCTTCTGTCCTCAGCTCAACTCTCTATCCTGTTCATTCACATCCCTTTCTGTGCTCTTTATTCCTCCCTCCTGCAGCTTTTCTCCCCTATCTGCCCCCACCTGCTCTCTGGGTTTAAAACTTTCATGTGAATCGAACAGACAGCCCTTCAGGCTGCTGGATAAAAATTCCACGTCTGGCTTTCTTGTAAGCAGTTTAGTACTTCATCTCCTCCTATCTCTACTCCTATTTACTGGCAATTATCCCATGAATCCAGTCTTCTCCTTCTGACCCACAGAGATTGATCTTACCTCTCTGCCCTCCTCTGTTCGCGTCACAGAAAGAGTGATGACGGCCGACGCTCGTCCTCCAGGCCCTTCAGCCCAAACTTGACTTGCTTTTCCCTCCACTGACCCCTGCAGCGTGAGCCTTCTATCTGATCCTGAGCTATTCTTAAATTACGTCTTTGAAAATAAAATGAGAAGACTTAACATCTGCCCTCTTGAACTAACTCCATGCCCGGGACCAATGCAGTCCAATTTATATTTTCCAGCTCAGTGACATCTGGCTATGCACCATCTGTTCAATATGAGAGAGTCGCTGTTTCCTCTCAAAACCATTTTTTGACCAGTTGAGAAAACTTCTCCTGGCAGTACCATACACAGTCAAGACAAGTAACTTGTACAGAATTCACATCAGATAAATTTTCAAAATCTAAGGCTTTAATTAATTTAAAATAGACAATAAGGCAATAGGGTCTCTAACTTGTTTTAAAATAAAAAAAGTCTAAAAGACAGTTGAGTTCAAGCAGTTGTTCAAGAAAATTCATAGATACACAAACCACAGTTTCTGTCCTTGGTTTTGGTAAATAGTGTACTTAATATGTTAGGTTAAAATATATTTTAAAGGCAGCATTTTTTCAAATGTTAATATTGTTGCCTTGTTTTAGGGTTAAGTTTTGAATTGAAAACGCCCATTGCTACAGTTCAGAAAGCAGTATGGATTAAGTTAAAAGAAAATATAAGAAATATAAAAATACTCTCCACAAATTGACAGAACTGGCCAAAAGTCACTCAGTCACACCATTATGGATCTGTCCTGCATTTAAAATGTAAAGATGAGAACATAAAAGTCTTAGTACTGTGCATTTACATTCACTATAAAAGACAACCATTCTTCCCTTACTGTCACATTAAAGGGACTGTAGTTTATATTTTCCAGGCACATAGAGCTATTTTAAAGCACAATCAAGTAACTATGCTAAAATCAGCTGTTATACAAATTACGTTTCTATATGTTAAACTATCACTTAAAAGAAGTTTGACTTAGTAAATTGACTCCATAAAATTGGGCCTCTGTCTGCTTAAAACTCCTGCTTTTTCAGACGCTCAGGAAGTCATCACAACATCGCTCCCCTATTAATCTTTCAACAACATTTTTTTTCTTTCATTGCACTAAGAAGTAGCTTGTATGACAAATTTGGCAAGTTCACAGTTCCACCAAGTGTTTGCTAATTGCTGCTGGCTAGTCTGAAGGAGCTGAGTGGGAGAGGTGCTGCTCTGTGAGATGGAAGCTGGGAAACTGCAGCTCGGTTTCGCATGAAAGAATCAAGGCAACACCTCCAGGTATGTTTTTGAGTGAGGAATAAAACATTTTACATTATACTGTGCCTTTAATTCAGTCTAGAGTTCTTTCTGTTCTAGGGCAGGTAGGATAGTTAAATTATATCTGTTTCCTAAATGTTCAAAATGGTGAGATATATCTTTTGTTACTTTCTTGAAATATTTGAAATTTACAGGAACACACTTCTATATGAACTGTTGGAACAAATGCAGCATTTCTCATTTTCTTTATATAGTCAGTTTCACAGGTTGCATCTAAATGCATTTGCACCCTTGGATATTGAAAGTGGGTTTATAAGTCATATTTAGAGGTTTTGCTATTTTTTGGCAGTAATGGACAGCAAAGTGCAAAAACTGCTCAAGCAATCTTCTCTGGAAAAAGAAAGCAAGAATATGCTTTCAGCTAGCACTCAACCACTCTTGAGAAAGGTTGATCTTTTGAAAACCAGAAGGTTCTAAAGACACTTGTGTTCAAGAGTTTTTTTTAAGAAGTCCAGGATCCACCATGAAGTGTTGTTAATATTTTACCTATAGTATGTGATTATATTCTAAGTCGCTGAAATCAAAGCAACCCTGCAGAATCTGGGCAGTTTTTGCTCCTGGGCTGCAAGAGCATTGTGGGATATGAAACCACTTTAAAAGCAAATCTTCATCTTAGCTCTGCTGATGGAAAAGCATTTTGCTGTCAAGCATAACATGCCAACGAAGACGTTAGCCAAAAAGGGCGAGCGACCTCGTGCAATAGTCTCCTGGAAGGGGATGAGAAGACGCTAAATGTCACACAGTGCTCACCACTTAGTGGCATCTGTCAGATTTTCATCATAAATAGAACTAAAGCATGCTTTTTTTCATTTTATTTCTTACTTTTTAAATTCTGCAGGAATCCAAAAAGATTCCTTCTAAAAGTGCCCATTAGTCATTTCTGACAGGCACTCTTTGTCTTCCTTCACAAGTACGACGTCACACAGAGGCACATTTTTTTTTAACCACAAATCTAGACGATGACACATTTAATCCACAATAAATTCAAACCCTAGCAACAATTTTTTTTAATCATTGCCATTGTCTTTTGGAAGATCATTTCTTGAAGATACACATTTCAAATATTAAATAATTAAGACTAAGATTCATAAGCACTTCAGTCAAATATGGAAAAGTGATTTTTCATCAGAAGAGAAGTTAAAGTAAAAACAAAAATGCTATGTCCACACTTGTTCCATCACGTTTTTTTTTTTTTTTTTCGACAAGGTTCCATGTCACTGTGGTTTTCTAAGACATACTCTGGACTGAATTGCAATACTTACCCAAAGTGCTGTTTGGGAACATGCAGTCTGTTTACTTTTTCTTAATTTGGCCGTCCATTAGAGAAGTAATTTGTGTCTAGACTGTAGCAATTACTGTATCCTATAACACATTTTAGGTGCTTAGAGGTTGATACAAAGGCCTGCTGGGAATATTAGGCTGAGTAAGCAGACTTGCATTTGTGTGCTGCCATTTTTTTGTGCCGCTTCAGTTGAAAAATATACTGAGAATAACTGACAAACAAAAATTGGCAAAAAAAAAAAAAAAGTTAGTCTAAGCAACTGATTATAAATGGTTTTCTACTAATTCATATTCATGACTAATGGGCATATCAGTATGTATCTGTAAGGAATCAAATCACAGGTATGAGCTTGTTATTCTGATGTAGTACTGACATTTATGATGTTAAGTTAAATAAACTGAGAAATAAGCTAAAAATGAGCTGCATGGAACTGCAAGCTAAAAATGTTTATTTGTAAAATCATGTGAAGATATTTTATTTCTCAAACAAGCATGACTTTTTCATGTAAAATCAGAGAAAAGTACATTGAAGTTTGCAGTTCTAACTTAAAATCTGAAGTTAAGAGTCATCAAATCATTACAAGAGAGTATGAGTCCTTACTTAGCAATCTTCATTTCTACATTTATATAAAGTTAATTTTCTGATAATGGCTTGTCAGGATGGTAATCTCAGATTTATCTTTATGAACCTTCCCTAATTTCACTTAAAACATGATTCCTTCCTCCTCAATATCCATTTGACACCATTTCTTCAATTACATTAGAACTATATGGTTTCAGAAAGGAAATTCAACTCCAGTTCACAGGCTTTTAAACTCTTGGCCCTCTGCAATCTTGTCACAATTCGTTATGCTGACAGAAAACATCTTTTATATTTTACCACTGACCTCGGCTAAACAATCCTTTCAAATATGTAAGTAAAACTTTATTTATATTACATTTTTTAAGATAAAAATCTCAAAGTGCTTCAGCAAATAGACGATAACAAATATGATTCATGATGCTCAGCTCTCAAATTGGGGTTTTCAATTGAAAGGTCTCAAGAGTTATTCCGCTTACTATCATCCTATCAACAAAGATGGGACTCACATGCACCCTACATTTTTCATATTTTAAGAATGTTAAAAAAATAACTATCAAACATATCTATCACATGAAGACAGACCAAAACACTGTAATGTGACATAATGTAAGAAGGTTTAAGAATTAAAAGTCTTATTCTTCTTTGCCCATCCCGACTCCAGTAAGAGTCACATTTTTAATTTATTAAAACTTGACTTCTGTGTTCAGAAAATGTTCATGTCCAGCCTAAGACTGTGTGAGCATGAAGACACTTCTTGATTTATTTATACCAGAGCCACTGAAAGATTAAAAAGCCATGAAGTTCTTTTATCATGCAGTTTAAGCCCCTGTGATACATTTTTAAGCTAATGGGGGTATTAAATGAGACACTGAGGACATGACACGACAGAAACTGTGTGAACACTTTAAGGAAGCATCCTAGATCTAATCAAACAGGTTAAAAATAAAATTATAATTGAAAAAATATATATTTAAATTCATGACAAAACCAAAGTTCTGGCTTTGTGACATTTGTAGGATTTTACATTATGTTAGATATTATTAGGAAATTGTTTTCTTTCATTCAACTCAAGTGTATAAATAAAGCAATATAAACCTATAGTACAGAATATGCAGTCACAAAATGGCTCCCTCCTATCAGTCTGTCTTAGAAGACTCCACTATCGTGCCAAGTTATCTGCACAATTTTTTTATCTGACAAATATTAGACACAGAAAGATGCTCGTAAGATACCCAAAACCAGATGGACCATGCAACTTGTTTATCTTTTGTGTCCCACTACTGGGAAATGATCAGCTCTGTAATGTGCTTTTTGTGACTCTTTTGGTTGGATTTGAATCTCTAACAAAGTAAAACTAAAACAAAACAAAAACCAAACCATTGGCAACATAATTTCCCATTAGCACTTACTGGAAGATCTTGTTAGGTTGGAAATCAGGATTAAATCCAACAGATTCATCCAAGCACTAATCCTCGAAGAGTATGGCCTCATTCCAGTGATTGATTCTCATTCAGCTGCATATTGATTGTCCCCATTTAGAGATTTTAAGCGGCCATTTGTAACAAGAACAGTCAGATAACTCCCCAGTCTGAGTCTTCCTGTCCACATAGCTCTGGCTGATGTATTGTGGCATTTATTTTGTTTTTCTTTGGTGTTGCAGACCTGGAAAATATAAAAAAGCAACCTTTGGCTCTGCATGACTTGAAGCATTTGATGTATGTTTAAAATTACTCCATATATCAGGGTTTTTCTTAATTAAAATTAATTAAATAGCTTTAGTTTCACTTGATTTCTGCTTGAATTGTAGACATAGATCTCAGCAAAGTTGACTATTTTTGAAGTGAAATTATGTAGATTATATTAATATATTTCAATTGTTTATTTTTGGTAATTTTGATGATCATGACTTGAAGCAAATGAGTCTAAGAAAAAAAATGCACATTACTCCAACCAATAAAAAAAATATTCTTAATTCAGAAATCATCTTACAGCCAACACAAAAACTGCTACCCTGACTGCAGTCACTGCATCGGAATGGTAATCCACAAGTTATTGAAGAAGCTGGTTGTTCATAAAGTGCTGCATCAGAAGACATTAAAGAAAGGTTGAGGATTTGTTTCAGGTTTGATGGAGAAGGGATGAGTACATGGACTGGACATGGGCACGCCTGGTTTAGAGTCAGAGTGGGTTTGTGGTACAGCAGAGACATCTAGAGGCTGGTTTATGCAACATCTACAAAATACATTTACATGACAAAAGTACTATTTTATAAGTTCTGATTACGGCTGTAACCTTTATTAACATGTACAGAAAATGAGTCTGTTTTGTTGCTTAATTTAATGTTGTTTTTATATTATTCCATATATGTATTTCAATTGATTTTTAAGGTTAAATTAACAACAGCCTTGAAATACTCCAGGGTCTCCAACTGTCTCATAATTTCATGAATTATTGCAGGCAAGGGTTACTTTTCTTTGATTTGGCCCTGTATCATTCTTCCTAAGAGTAATTATTAACAAGCTGATAAGAAATACATTATTATTAGGAACATAAACTGTTTGTGTAGCGGAGTGAAAATTAATTTAAGTGCTTTTTGTTTGTCTTACTGTTTGAGATAAAGTCGAGCTTTCTTTAGCAAACGTGTAGATCAAAAACAGTTTTCACAAAGTTATTCAGTTTACCTTTTGCAATTCGATAAGTCAAATTTCACAAACATGACAGACAGCAAGACAAAATCTTGACTTGGCTATTTTTGATGGAGAAATTGTGAGAACCTCATTACATATGAAATACAATTCTGGAACAAGTAAAATAATAATAAAAAAAGAAACCATGCAACTTTGTGTTAATTAAGCTGCAAAAATGTACATTTTAATCATTTTTCAGCACATTATCTCTAAGGTTTTTGGAGATAAAGGTAATTATTTACTATACCTGTTCAAAATTTCATTTGATATAAAGAAAATGTACATTTAATCAAGGTCAGGTTATGTAACTACTTTTGATTGGGGATTATAGCTCCAGCCAAGAAAAATTGACACTTATCATAAATCAACAAATTAATTAAATTCATAAAAAAAACATTTTATATATTCAACAACAGAGAGAGCTTTACAGGTGTAACACAAAAAACAAGCATACAAACAGGAATCAATAATAAAACAGACAAAAAAAATAGTAATAGAATAATAACAATAAATCAACTAGATTAAAAGATTATATAAAATCTGAGCAAATCGAATCTCAGGTGTGAATGACGAAACAGTAAAAGAATAAATCTGAAATTACATACAACAATAGAAAATTGTTAACCATGAGGCACATAAAAATAAAAAAATAATACAAATTAATAACTAAAAATTGTCTTAGTGGTGGATCACCGCTTACAGAGGCTATGGTGCCTAATGCAGCTGACCAAGATTTGATTCCTGTCCACCTCCTCTGTCTCTGCACTGCTTCCTGTTGCAAATAAAGGCTACAAATGCTACAAACTCTTTTAAAAAAAGTTCAATAATATTTAAGGCACCCAAAACAATTTGAAAATATGATTATCCATGGATAAATAACCAGAGTTAAAATTTTATAGAGACTTAGACTAAAACAAAAACTTGAATTCCTGAGCTGCAAAAAAATCAATCAATAAAAAGAGAAAAAAAAACATGCTTCAAAACTTTGGTTTCTAGTTTACTTTCAGAAACATCAACGCTCTAAGCTGCCCCCAGGTGCTCAGACAGACTACTACAAAAGAGAGAGTCGTGATTAATTAATGATGCCTCAGCATCTGTTTAGTTTTCACCACGTGTAGGGACAGATTACTTTTCTCTGAAGACCTTAGAAGTTCAGACAGATTGTAAAGTAATCAGATCAATAGTTTGTATTAAAAGTATCAAATAAAAATACAAAAAAAATCAATTTAAAGAGTACAAGTAGTCAGTGAAGCAACTTCATACTCAGAGTGATGTCAAATGTCATACTTGCCCCTCTTGCAGCTGAATTTTGTAGGATCTATACTGGGGTAATTGATTTCATAGAAAGATCAGAAAGTGGAGCGCTATGCAAATTTGTTCAATCAATTGATCGGTTTGATAGATAATAATAAAAACACACACAAAAACTTATGGAAGACTCAACAGCAAAAAGATGGAAAAACTGGAGTTTCACTTTTAGATGACATTGATACTTTGTGCAGCACAGAACACACACATAAACCCATTATCAATTAACCCTCCCTCTTTCTGTCACACACACAAACATAAAAGATATAAAGGTAAGTGTCATGCACGTGTTGCAGTCACTGAGGACAGACTCCAGTAACACACCTTTATTGGACACCCACTCTGAGCAAAATGTCTTGGGATTATTTTGGATTTTCCCGCATCAAGAGAAACAAGGAAAATTCAACTGGATCGGCTCTCAATAATGCAGCAGACATCTCCGTTATTGTTGTTTACTTTGCAGTTGTCCTGCTTGTGGGAGTATGGGTGAGTTTTATAAAGTATTCATGGTTGGGTTATTGTTATGATTTTATGTGGCTTTTCTACAGTTTTATTTGAGTAAAAAGAAACCTTTTAGTTATTCTTCTCTACACCTTAACTACATTTATGAGTGTTACATGTCAGACTTACTTTATTTATATTAGAGAAATTTGTAAAACAAATATCTCTAGCCAGTGGACATATGTTTTTTAAAAATTCTGAATCCAACTTCACATGCTGAAGCAGTAAAAATGTTTGTCAGATCAGAGAATTTGGAGGCAAAGAACTTGAGACGCACAGAGTTTTGTGAAGCAATTTGATTTTAACTAGAGCTAGGGCATCTCTTGCTCAGATTTTTGGATTGGCTAAGCTATTCTGCTTTTTTTTTTTGCTGCAGGCTATGGTGCGCACCAATCGATCCACTGTGGGTGGCTTCTTCCTCGCAGGGAGGAGTATGGTGTGGTGGCCGGTGGGTATCTTAATACAAGATAAGATTAAAATTAGATCTGCACAGACAAAGTGCTTTTTTTATTATGCCTACCAATGGTATAGTTAGTAAGTATCTGATCCTCACTGGGTTGTTTATTTAATAACCTACAGCCTGAGATGAACAGAACAACACCCTGAACCACTCTGTTTACTCTTACTGGATAAAATCCCAGTCAGATTGTTTATACAGAGTCAGGAAACTAAAGGAATCCATGTCTTTGTAAAGATAAGGCTAATACAAAACAGGAATATCTTCTCATTGGCAATATTCTGTCTGTTCACTGTTTGTTATAAACAGACATGATGCAAAATTTGCTTTTTAACAGGTAAATATTAATGTAAATATTGATACATCTTTATTTCAAATTGAGTGAAGGCAAATGCTGGATGATCCCTACTTTTTCTTTTTCTGAATAACAACATGAACTTTACTGAATAATAATAATTTTCTTTGTCAATCAGATTGCAATATTCTCATAAATCAGTTTATATATCAGCTTTGAAAGGTTTGTTGTCAGGCAAACAGGCTGTATGGGCAATTGCACAGGGAGGTATGAGAAAGAGAGGCATCCAAGCACAAGACAATAAAGTATAACCTATTAATCAGTTTTGTTAATTTAACTTAGGTATAAATTAATTGATAAATGCCACTGCTTTGTGTTGGTTCAGAATATTGGGATTATATTATATTCTTTCCAATGGGACTTTGCATCATGCTTCAAAATCTTGCATTTTAGTTGTTCGTGAACCAGCAGATTGAGTCTTTTACCCAAGAGTCATTCATACTGAAACCACCACGGCATACACTTGTCTGATTTCCAACACAGATTTTGAAATGGATTGAGAGTGTTTCCACCTTTCCCAAAGAAACGTTTTAACTCTCTTTACTCAGTGGTAAGAAGCATGATTATCCTGAAAACTTACTATATAACCATCAACCCTACTTTTAACTGTTGCAATGAGAAAAGTGTTTTTAAAATCTGTTCATCTGCTTCTATTCTCACCTAATTGTTAGAATTAGATTTTTGTTATGATTCATAAAGTTAGTACAGAAAAGTATTTGCGTTTTCTACTGTGCACATTGATAAGATACAGCATCATGCATTATCTAATTCTAAATTATTCTAATTTATTTATTGTTAGTTCCTTTGATAGATCTAAAATACATTGTTCTCTCCAATTTATCTCACGCTTTCACTTCAGTATATCGTTTTTCAATGTATTTTTTCTGTGATGTTCTGCACAGATCGGCGCCTCACTCTTTGCTAGCAACATTGGCAGCGTCCACTTTGTAGGGATTGCTGGTACTGCTGCTGCTGCTGGCATTGCCATCTGTGGATTTGAATGGAACGTGAGTAATCCTTCTTTGTCACTAACACAAGTACAGAAGTTCCCCCTCAGAGGGGACCTTAAAGTTTACAGGGCAATGCAAATTTCTATTTGTAAAAGTTAAGTACAAATTCTTGTTCTAATGTATTCAATGTGTCTTGTATTTCTGTGTGTTGCAGGCTCTCGTTCTTATGGTCATTCTCGGATGGCTGTTTGTACCAATCTACATCAAGGCAGGGGTAAGCTATGAACACTTTGTTTGGTATGCCTTGACAATTATCAAGGGTCAGAGCAACATTTGCCTTCAAAAGGATTTTTGTTTTGGCATAGATCAAAAAAGATGTCTGAAGTATTCCTCCTTGATGTTTGTCGAAAGTGATATAATTGCCTCATGCAGTTTATGTGAATCTGAGACCAGCTTAACTTCATTTGAGCTGTGCAACATTTTGCACTATCCTGCTGGAAGTAACCTTCAGAAGATGGGCTTATTGTAGTCATAAAGACCACAATACTAAGACTGTGGCTTTTAAGGGGACCAATAGTCTACCAAGAAAATATCCAGCACATCTAGTTCAATAGAAGTCTTAAGGGATCCATACTATCTGAATGTTCATGCTAAATATCTAGATTAGTCAGTCACAGTATTATTTTCATATTTTGGTGTCCATGTGTAAAATGTAGCCTCAGTTTCTAGTTATTAGCAGACAGCAGTGGTGCACAGGGTGTTCCTCTGTTGTTGTTGCCCATGTGGTTCAAGGACTGACATCCTGTGCGTTCAAAGAAGGTATTCTTGATACCTTGTCATATCTAGAATCTCTACATATATATGTTGTATCTACAAATAGTTGTTTTTTAGTTACTGTTGCATAGATGCATACCTAACAAGTTGACACATGAGTGTATTTTCCATTTACAATAAAAGTGTTATGATTTTCAAACTTTGAGGCTATAAGAAGCAAAGTATCATCGCTATGTGTGTATCTAGGTGGTCACCATGCCCGAGTATCTGAAGAAGAGGTTCGGAGGACAGCGTATTCGTATTTATCTCTCCGTGCTCTCCCTCTTGCTGTACGCTTTCACTAAGATCTCTGTAAGTTTGTGTAGCTGTTGACTAAAACCTTCCTGTTTTCAACAATGAAATACAATCAAAGTCAAATGCTGTGTGTGTGTCTCCTTCCAGGCCGACATGTTCTCTGGAGCCATTTTCATCCAGCTGGCTCTTGGTCTGAACATCTACGTTGCTGTTATCGCTCTACTGGCAATTACTGCGCTGTACACCATCACAGGTGCATCCTCAGGAAGAAATTCACTTCCTTTTTATGGATCATCATCTTCCTCATAAACTTGGCCAACAAAGAAGTCTTATCAAAGCAAAATTGCATACGGAGGAGAAAGTCTTCTCAAGGCCACATGTACTGCAGAGATTTAAAAACAAAGTCACGTTAACCCAGCTCCCCTGTCTAGTTTCTGCTTATTTCTCTAAAGTGTCTGTGAGACACTCATAGACTACAGCAAGTACTGAAATGGTGCTCAGTTGCTGATTTGCACTATGTAATGCAACTGAATCTCTTTTAAAAGACAAGCGGTTTAAGAACATCTCCATAAAAATAAAATCTCTCAAATAGTACTATGAAAAAAATGACAGGTTTCAAACGTCATGTTTTATCTCAGGTGGACTGGCTGCAGTGATGTACACAGACACCTTACAGACCGTCATCATGCTTATTGGATCCTTCATTCTCATGGGTTTTGGTAATAAATAGTAATCATTATTTAAAATTTGACTTTGTTCCCATATTTGTTTTATTGTCATATTGTTGAGAACCTGAAGTATAAACTTCAGTCTAACCTTCATGCATCCTCAGCTTTCAACAAAGTGGGAGGCTATGAAAATATGAAGGACAGGTACATGGCTTCAGTTCCCTCAATCACCGGTAACATCAGCGCAGAGTGCTACCAGCCTCGGGAAGACGCCTTCCACCTGTTCAGGGACCCAATAAATGGAGACCTCCCCTGGCCTGCACTTACATTTGGACTCACCGTTCAGACCATCTGGTACTGGTGCACTGATCAGGTTGGTAATGATCACCACTTTTGACTATGTGGAAGTTTTACGTCTTCTGACTCAGTAACTGGTTTTACTGCATAGCACAAACTATAAAAGGCCATAAAATCTGAAAGTTCATTTGTTTACACTCTTTTTATCTTACCTTTTTAAGACAGAATTACTGAGCAGGTCAGAGGTTGCCAGCTGATAGTCAAGAAAATCCTTCACACATATTTTGCAAACTTGATTTGATCTGATAAATTTGGTACAGTTGGCTTAAGTTTGCATGCTATTTTTTTCACTTTGAACTGAATGTAAAAGTTAAAGTGAGGGATTGTGATTTATAAACACCAACATGTTGGTTGGACCCCTCATCCCCTCATTGCAGAGCCACAATATATATTACTTCAATGGGCTTTTATTATGACTTTAGCAAAGATATTTGAAATAGGATGTGATGCTTCAGTTGCAACACTAATGACATTTATTGTAAATACATTTGAATCTTGTAATCTTTTGCACTTATGACAAAAGCTGTATCTTTTTCTCTAGGTGATTGTTCAACGTTGCCTTTCAGCCAAGAATCTCTCTCATGTGAAAGCAGGTTGCATTTTATGTGCCTATCTGAAGCTGTTGCCCATGTTTCTCATGGTCTTTCCTGGGATGATAAGCAGGATCCTCTATCCAGGTGTGTGAGGTTTTGAAGTCTCTTGTTTGGAATAATGCAAACCTGCTGTCAGAAATAATACATAATACCTAACCTACGTCTCTTTAATTTTAACTTAATCCAGATGTGGTGGCATGTGTGGACCCAGACGAATGTCAAAAATACTGTGGCTCTAGTGTGGCATGCACAAACATTGCTTATCCCAAATTGGTTGTGGAAATTATGCCAAATGGTGAGTGGATCAACAACATTGTCTTTGAATTTGAATCAACACTTTTGTTTCTTTATGTTTTCCTTCACCTTTGTCTATCTCTCTTCAGGCCTGAGGGGTTTGATGCTGTCAGTGATGCTGGCCTCTCTAATGAGCTCCCTCACTTCAATATTTAACAGTGCTAGTACTCTCTTCACCATGGACATTTATACTAAGGTCCGTCCTCGTGCCAAAGAGAGGGAACTGATGATTGCTGGCAGGTAAAACTGTTTAGTCTGTGTTTAATTTGAATACTGTTTGTATTTGTGACATTTATAATAACTGTGTGTTTGTACTCAACTGTGCAGGGTGTTTATTGTGTTCCTCATTGGTGTGAGCATAGCCTGGATCCCAGTGGTGCAGTCAGCCCAGAGTGGTCAGCTCTTTGACTACATCCAGTCAATCATCAGCTATCTCGCTCCACCTATTTCTGCTGTCTTCCTTCTCGCCATCTTTTGCAAGCGGGTCAACGAAGCTGTGAGTTTGCTTCTGATTTTGAAAAGTTATTGTTGATAATAAACTTTGTCTTGGGAATTTTGAGACTTATTTGGAACCAGCTTACAATGTTTTGCTAAATCAAAGCACAAGTGCTATTCTATGCCGTTATGATAAATAGATGTGGAATAATCTAAACCCCTGGTCCCCAAATCCAGTCATGAAAGGCTACCATCCTGCAACTTTTGGAGCATCTCTGCTCCAGAATGCTTGAATTCTCTCACTTTCATTCAGCTCTGCAATAGGCTGGTAACAAGCAGTTTATTTAACCCAAGTGTGTTTGATACTCACAATACCCTTCAGCAGAATATTGAATCAAACAATATTCGATGCAAATAAAATCAACCTAATTTTATGGACATCCACTGAGCAACTACAATTTATCATTCCCAAACAACAGCAATATTTATTTTTTCATGTCAAATCTCAAACAGAAGTTTGTATTATTTCTTGTCTTATTTTCAAAGTGTGATCCTCCTAACTTTATTTTTTTCTCTATTTTTCCTGAAAGGGTGCCTTTTATGGACTCATCGCTGGTCTGATTGTGGGTCTGACCAGGATGATAGCTGAGTTTGCCTATGGGACTGGGAACTGTGTTAGCCCTAGCGATTGTCCTACTGTCATATGTGGCGTGCACTACCTGTACTTTGGGCTTATCCTGTTTACTATCACCTGCATCGTCATAATTGGAGTCTCTCTCATAACCAAACCCATCGACGATAAGCATGTAAGTGACCGAAGCAAGATAAAGTCGGTTTTGATCTATCGGTAATTGCTGACTTGAAAAATAACTCTCATAGCCATGTTATTTAATTTAAAAATTTAACATTTTATTATAATTTTACACATGTACTACAGTGTAGAGTGCATCCAGAATGATATTTGCTTGAATATCATTCTGGATGATATTGTTTTTGGTGCAATGTCTTGTCATAGGACTTGTCATCAATTTCGAGCAGCATCTTCACAATGTATTTTGCTTTTGTTTTGTGGTTGATACTGTTATCCTGGCTTACATCACCAGATAACATTTCTATCATTGCTATTATTCAATCTGATCAAAATATGCAGTTATAAAATTTCTACACATAATGTATTTTTTATTTTTTCAGTTGCATAGACTGTGTTGGAGTCTGAGGGACAGTACTGAGGAGAGAGTTGACCTTGAACAAGATGACTGGGTTAATTATGAGGAGGATGAAAAGAAGATGGAAGGTGATGATAAGTTAGATTTATGTTTAAAGTATTGTTAGTTTATAAATTGCAAGGTTTTTAAGCTCTGGAAATAATGGATCTTCTGAATTTTGCTTAGAAATGTTTGAAAAATGTAAATAGTCTATTCTTTTATTGTTTTTTTTTTGTTCTTTTTTTATTAAAAAAAACAAAACAAAATGTTTTAACCTTTATTCCAGAACCTGAGGAGGAACCAGGATTCTGCAAGAAAGCAATAATGTGCTTCTGTGGATTGGAGAAGACAAAAGGACCAAAAATGACTAAAGAGGAGGAGGCAGAGATGAAGAGGAAGCTGACGGATACAACAGAAGAACCTCTCTGGAGGAACGTTGTTAATGCAAATGCTATCATTCTCCTGGCTGTGGCTGTGTTCTTCCATGGATACTTTGGTTAGAGAAGCTCAGCATTAAATACTCCTAAATATACTATATTTTTAGTAACAGTGGAAACCATAATATAAAGTATGACCAAAATAACTCTCTGATACAACCTAAGGTACTTTCAAATCTCTGAACTCTATATTTCAGACTGCATTGTAAGTTGAGTACTGATACCACACAAGACAAAAAAGCATTTTTACTATATTTATCATTTTTAGTAAACCAGTGAATCAAGTCATATCATACACATAAAACTTGTTAAAAGGATATAAATGTAATACTCAAACATTTGTCACAACATCCACCCCTTCCTGTTTGACATGTGTGGAAAACCTCTAAGAAGACTCTTGATCAGATGGTTGAACAATCAGCTGTCTACTTTTCATAAGTAATTATCTCTGGAGACAGAGCTTGTCTATTTTTTATTTCAGAGGGTGACTTTGACAATCTAAGGTACCCAATTTCTGTTGTTCTTTCTGTCATGATTTATACATGTTGGTCATAGATGAGGGCTCAAATTTAGGCTTTCTGGTAAATCAAGAACTTTTTGGGCTCGGCCCTTTTTTTGTCATGACAGACCAGAGGAACATATAAGATTATTGTAAATTTGTAGATATTCCCAGATGACTGCACATCTCAATGTTTGTTTTTGTTATTGGTTTTGTTCAAAAGAGTTGGACTGATTTTGAGAAAAGCTCAGAAATAATAATGAGCTTCAAGTTGGCTCCTGTTTATTTTCTTAACATTGTTCAACGTTGCACTAAGAATAACATTTTAAAAATGCACATGTACTCTTAATTGTCATTATTTAAAAAAATGCTCAAGGTGTTTATCAATGAATGTATAAATGCTTTTTTTATTGTCAAGAACTCTCACATGTATATATGAATGGATTATGTAACACTGGACGCTGCATGAAGGTTTAATAAAATACAAACAGCATAACAAAAAAAAAAAAAACAGGAAAAAAACTGTAATATTTAACCAGTGAAGGACGAACGAAATGATAGTAAATGTGCTCAGGAAGTACCCCTGTGCTGCCTCAATAAATGCCAGCTGTTTGTCGTTTTATTTGTTCAAAGTCCATGAATGTAATCACTTCTTTTCTATGCACTGAGATGTGTTTATGAAATAAAAACAATTCATTTAGAAAGAGTTAGGAAATACTCCAAGCAATAAAACGCTTACTTTGCTTCCACCTAGTGGTCTGAAGAGTAAATTACTGTCCGTGGGGAACTTTAAATTGTTTAAATCTGATCATAGTAGGGCAAGATATATTTATAGTAGATATAAATATATTCTACTAAATGCAAATATATGCTTTACCATTTACTTTTTAGAACTATTTTATTCTTACGCCGATGCACCATGAAATCCCACAAACATGTGCAAACAATATCAGTTTCTTGTAAACCTCAATCTACCTCATTCCTGCATTTGGGCTTTAAATAATTACCAATTATGACAGCAAAAAGATGTATCATGGTCTGCTTTCTTTTCATCTCAATTGTCCATGTCTGTAAACAATCTAAACTCTGCATTGCTGGTCGTATGATTTGGTCTCATGTGGAAATTTTCAGCATCTCCTGTCTGAATTAGATACGTAGATTAGAAGCTATAAAAGGATTTGTATTTCTTTTATTGCTCTATGTCCCCCATCATCCCAGAAGCTACTTATTAACAGATTGCTAAAAATAGATGTTTATCAGTAGTGTTAAATCCTACTAAAACAGGGTGAAGGAAAGGCTAAAAGCTATTTGCCTATTTACACTTTTGTATCACAGTCCTTTAAGGCAATGTTCAGAGTAAAACACAAACAATAAACTTCAATAAAATGATTATTAATGTGACTATTTTTTTATTGCTCTTCTTCATTCACTTCATGTCCCAACTTTCAGATGTTATATATATATTTAAAAAATCTAATACATTTTTTTGTCTTTATTCCTTCCTTTCTGGGAAAGCTGTGAAGTTTTACATTTATAGTGCAACCCCCTTTCTACATAACATTTTTTATGTACTCTTAATGTACTTTTAATCTGGACAATGTATGAAATTGTTTCAAGGTCAAAATAGAAAAATTAGCTTTACCAAAACCAATGGCAGCCTACAGTGGCTTTTGTTGAAGACTGATGATTATCCACATTAGAAGCAGAGTTTATTTGTGGAGAACAACACACACATTAACCCACATCACACGACCTGCCCTCCCTCTCTCACCTTCTGTTTCACATGCAAACACAAAAGATATAAAGGTGCTGTGCCATTGTTTCAATCATAGTGAAATGATGTCAGCAGGCAGCGGCATCCATTTTTCATTTGAAGAAAAATGACCTGGGATTATTTTGGATTCGCTAGTGTCACAAAAAGGCAGAGAAATGAAACCCAAACAGGGGGTATTAACAATGCAGCAGACATCTCTGTTATTGTCATATACTTTTTGGTTGTCTTGGCTGTGGGACTAGGGGTAAGTTTTGCAAATTAAGCTTTTTCAGTATTGGTCGCTGTGATCTACTTTCTTTTCTTCTTTTTTTTTTAAGATAAATAATTATTTTGCATTGTTTAAGAAACATGAAAAGATGTACCTGTTTGAAAATTAAATATAAAATAGTCTATATTTGGCTGTTTTTGTATCCGACTGAATTTCATTTGAATCAGGACAATTTAGGCTGGAAAAAAAATACACAAGTGTAAATTTAGAAACATCAGAGCAGAGCAGGAATCAGACATGCAATAGAAACACCAGTGATTTAAGATTACAGCATCCCAATTTGAGTCAGTTTTTGAGGAGTTGTGAGAAAGATTTGATATTCCCTGTCAGTCTATCTGCTGAATGTAAAACACAGACACCTTTGGTTATCATAGAGCAATGTAATATTTTGCAGCAATTTATATATTTTCTGTTTTTCTTTCAGGCTATGGTCCGCACCAATCGAGCCACTGTGGGAGGGTTCTTCTTTGCAGGGAGGCGCATGGTATGGTTGCCGGTGGGTATCTTACTCAGAATAAGCAAACTGCTTAACTTACAGAGATCCACTTCTCTCTACATCTGTCAATATATTTACATTTGAGACTATTTGCACGTTTTTTTCTCAATACTTTGGATTAAATCAGACAAATTTTTTATGTCTTAGGTCAGCTAGGAGATGCAAAATTATTTCTATTTGCTAAATGCTATTATAAATTTTGCTTTTTTTTTTCCAGTCAGGTTTTTACATTCAACATTACTGCCCCCAGTTCCCACAGTGAAGTCATCAGGCAGGAAGCAGCAACTACACCTTAAGCTAAACAGGATGGGGAAAGAAATCAAAGAACAGTCAGGGCCACTGGGCGTAATGGAAAATGTCTGCCTTCCAATCTTCCACATACTAATACTGTGTACACATACAGACCAGCAGAGTAAACATGAAACTCCTCATCTCATAGTAGCACCATCAGTCATTTACACATTTAAATTAACTCCTTACATGTCCAGCGGTTATTAAACATTACAACCAATCTCATGTCTCTTAAGGCTCAATACACTGATTCATGAACAAGATTGGACAAAAACTTAATTTACTGCAATGTCAGAGATGGAAGAAATCAGAAAGCAAATTATTATTTCATGCAGCTTGAGTTTGTTTTCTGTTTCATCACTGTTGTAGTTGCTTTGCAACAAGCATGTTGTGATTCCTGCACTCATTGACTTGTTTTATGTTTTCATCTTGTAATAAGAATCCAATTATTTTATTGTCAGACAGAGCAGTTGATGAGCTTATGTTTAAACCATTCACAAAAATCTGTCTTTCAATAAATACAGTATGTGAACATTTAAACAAAACAGTCAGAATGTTCAAGAACACAAAAACTACAGGCCGGTTGCTTTTCATGCGTCGCCAAATCCCTAAGCACAGGATGTGACTAGCAAAGGTGTGCTTGGCGTCTGTATAAATAGATATGTATTAAGTATGATGAAAAGGATCAGAAGCATCAAAAGGGACTCAAGATGGCAAAGAAAAGTGAACCCCTCAACTTCCTTTGAGATAAGATTGCAGAAAACAAGGTGACTCAATTTAGTCCCCTGTTCTGCTTATCACCGGTGTTTCCTTGAATAACAGAATCTACAGTGTTAAATGACATTTTCAGTTATTGTAAAATATAACATTTTTCTAAACTGTCCATAGATTGGAGCGTCCCTCTTTGCCAGCAACATCGGCAGCGTCCACTTTGTAGGCCTTACCGGAACAGCAGCAGCTTCTGGGATAGCTATTGCTGGATTTGAATGGAATGTGAGTAATTGTTTAAGTGTGGTAGCATAAAAAATAAACTCATAGTAAATAGTTGATGTGGTTTGCAGAAGCTGAAATTAAAGCTGGAAACTTGTTTTGTGTGTTTCAGGCACTTATTCTTGTTGTAATTCTGGGATGGGTCTTTGTACCGATCTACATCAAGGCCGGGGTGAAGAAGAAGAACCAGATCTCACTAATTATCACAATTATTGAGCCTTGAAAAGGCAACGTCTAATTTTTATATTTGTCTAGGTGATTACCATGCCTGAATACCTGAAGAAGAGGTTCGGAGGAAAGCGCATTCGCATCTATCATTCTGTGCTGTCCCTCCTCTTGTACGCCTTCACTCAGATCTCTGTAAGATTGTGTGACTGCCTCAAAAACCCTTCATTTTGAAGAAAATGAAAGACTTCTTCACATACCATGTTGTTTCTGTTTGTTTCAGGCCGATATTTTCTCCGGTGCCATTTTCATCCAACAGGCTCTTGGGTTGAATATCTATGTTGCCGTTATCGCTCTACTAGCAATAACTGCACTGTACACCGTCACAGGTCTGTCCTAAAGAGGAAAACCACTTCCATCTCTGATTTAAAAGTGTCCATCATAAAATAAGAATCAAATAGTTCTTATCTATGTAAATTACACCGTAAAAGAGTTTGTATTCCTTTCAAGGCTGCACGTAAGCCACAACATGAATATAAGTTTTGCAAGATCTGTGACAAAGGAACAGTTACATAAGAATATACCAGGTTGTTATCTTTATTGAATTTGAATCAGATTTTGTTTTTACGTCAGGTGGACTGGCTGCAGTGATATACACAGACACCTTACAGACCATCATAATGCTCACTGGATCCTTTATTCTCATGGGTTTTGGTAATATAATGTTTTCCTTGTTCATCGTCTCACTTGAAGCTCCTGGCTTTAATGATACAATAATGATAAATAAAAGTGTAAACTAGTTAAATCTCAACCCACCTTCAGCTTTTGCTGAAGTGGGGGGCTATGAGAGGTTCCAGGATCTCTACTGGACTGCAATCCCATCAGTCACTGGAAACATCAGCGCAGAGTGCTACCAGCCTCGGTCAGACGCCTTCCATCTTTTCAGAGATCCAGTAACAGGAGACCTGCCTTGGCCTAGCATGGTGTTTGGACTCACCATCCAGGCCACCTGGTTCTGGTGCACTGATCAGGTTGGTAAGAAACATGATCATCTGCTTTGAGCATGGAGACGTTACTCCACTAACTCAGGAACAGGTTTTACAACATAACAGAAACAATGAAAAGTCATAAACTCATTTAGTTGATTTTATATAACTGTGCCTTAAGCCTGCCAGTTTTTAAATCAATTTCATAAGAACCCTTTAAAGGTTCATAATCTTTGATCCGAAGTGCAACTCCCTTGGAAATAATCTCCAATTTAATAATAGTAAAGTTGTCTGCATGCAAATTCTTATTTTTTACTTTGACGGTTTTGTTCTTGGGAAAATGAGAAACTGCAGTTTGAGCTCATGCTTGGTATATTTATTTATGCAAAATACAATCTGACAAACATAAAAAAAACCTCACAAAAACAGGTAAAAAACCTGGTTTTATCCTTTTGTTTTAAAAATATAGTAACCTCAGCAAAAGGTCATATTGAGGCTAGGTTACTCATTACTTATGGTTATTTAATTCACATGGTAAACATGCTGTGAAGTGTGCATGTTGTGGAACACAAAAGACTTGAAATAGCCACATCGACCACGCTGCTTTTATTTAACAGAGCACATAATCAATGTAGTATTCGAACAAGGAATTTTTAAATTTTCATTTAGTCATATTTACCGAAAAGAAACATTCAATAAAACTCCACTTTCAGGTCAGACTTCAAAACCATCATTCACAAATGTGCTGCAAGCCTTGCAGTCAGCTGAAAGTTTTTAATGACTGAAGCCAACCACTGCTAATAGACCTCTGATCCATCCTATCAAGCTGTTAGAGTCATAATTCCCATAAGATAAAAGTGTAAAACATGATTGTCGGATAAGTGAGATGTAGTTAAATACAGGCACAGCAGGGGAACAGAGCACACGTGTAGAAATACTACAGTCAATAGATGATAGTAAACTGTTAATATTTTATTTAATGCAATCTGATGCAGATGCTGCTTAGCAGCTTTTCATGTATTTGAAGCATTGAATTACCACAACATTTGAACCAAATCTGCATATAAATGAACACTGATTCATGCTCACAGTGATGTCCAGCCGATTTTTCTTGCTGGATTGGTTTCTATGTTAAATGTACTGATAATTTCTTTTGTTTTTACCTGATGTGTAAATATATAAGGCACCAACCAATTATTGTGTTCAAGACCCCTGTTGCACCTTCTTTTAATTTTAGGTGATTGTCCAGCGTTGCCTCTCAGCCAAGAATCTCTCTCATGTTAAAGGAGGCTGTATCTTATGTGGATACCTGAAGTTATTGCCCATGTTTCTCATGGTTATTCCTGGGATGATAAGCAGGATTCTCTATCCAGGTGCCAAAAATATTTCATAACACAATCTGGTTATTGTGTATTTGTCTTTTTCTTCAGTGGCATAGAAAGACATTATCCTGTGATGCATAAAATAGTGTTTTATATATATATATATATATTTAATCCAGATGTGGTGGCGTGTGTGGATCCGGATGAATGCAAAAAATACTGTGGGACTAGTGTTGGATGCACCAATATTGCTTATCCCAAAATGGTTATGGATCTCATGCCCAATGGTGAGTGGATCAATAGTTTTGTCAATCTTAATCCAAATTTTAACTTCTCTGTGTTTTCCCTCACCTTTGTCTATCTCTCTTCAGGTCTGAGGGGTTTGATGCTGTCAGTGATGCTGGCCTCTCTAATGAGCTCCCTCACTTCAATATTTAACAGTGCTAGTACTCTCTTCACCATGGACATTTATACTAAGGTCCGTCCCTGTGCCAAAGAGAGGGAACTAATGATTGCTGGCAGGTAATGTAGTTTAAGCTTGATAATTATCATTTACTTTCCTGACCTTTATTATAATTGCATTGTTGTTTGAACTGCACAGGGTGTTTATCATCTTCCTAATTGGTGTGAGCATTGCTTGGATTCCTATGGTGCAGTCAGCCCAGAGTGGTCAGCTCTTTGACTACATCCAGTCGATCATCAGCTATAGCAGCTGTCTTCTTTCTCGCCATCTTTTGTAAACGTGTTAATGAGCCTGTGAGTTTTCTATTGGTCTTATTACAATTTAAACAACGCAGTCATGAGAGACAGAGAGCAGGATGGCATGTTATATCTTCACAAAACAGAAGCGGTTTACACAGGGGACCCAAAGTAGGACAAGTATTTCATTCTTGAAACTAAAATGTAACCCTTTAATTTTTGCATTAGTTGTTAGAATAAAGTTGTTAAACTTGTAAAGTTGTTAAACAGAGCTGTTCACTTTAACAACAGCTCATGTCACAGACTCCATGTCATTTCTACATACTCTATTTACTGTTTAACTTCATATCACATTAACTTTCTTCTTTCTTTTCAGGGCGCCTTTTACGGAATGACCATTGGCCTGGCAATAGGACTATCCAGGATGATTACAGAGTTGATCTATGGCACAGGGAACTGTGTCAACCCAAGTGACTGTCCCACCATTATATGTGGTGTTCACTACCTATACTTTGGGATTATCCTCTTTGCCGTCTCATGTACGGTCATAGTTGGAGTGTCTCTGATGACCAAACCCATTGATGACATGCATGTAAGTGACAGCTATGAAGAGAGGGCTGACGACGTCTATTTTAGTTCTCAAAAATAGAAATTTAGGCTCTGTTCTATGATTATCACACATTTCTTTCTAAATTGTCAGTAAATTTTGGTATGTTGTGTTTCTTTACTAGTTGCATAGATTGTGTTGGAGCTTGAGAAACAGTACAGAGGAGAGAGTGGCAATTGAAAAAGATGACTGGATTAATTATGAGGAGAATGAAGTGGAAGTAGAAGGTAATAAGCATGTTAATCCATATATGTTTTATTTCAGTAACAGCATATTTTTAGTACTTAAATTAGGAGGGTTTCTGAAGTTTTATTAAAAGTTTTAAAATAGAATCTTCCATGATTTGTAGAATCGAAGGAGGAACCTGACTTCTGTAAGAAAGCACTCGTGTTTTTGCGGACTGGAGCAGAAGAAAGCTGTGAAACTAAGTCCAGAGGAGGAAGCAGAGCTGAAGAAGAAGCTCACTGATACGACAGAGGATCCGTTTTGGCGGAAGGTTGTCAACACAAACGCCGTCATTCTCCTTTGTGTTGCTGTGTTCTTACATGGATACTTTGGTTAGACAAATGGAGAGTCAATTATTTCTGGATAATTTATGAATAACATGTACATAAGTGATGGCCAAAATGCCAGTAAAATGCTATTTTTAAACTTACAACTAAAGGCATCTTCACAACAGGGTGCTCAGTAAGTATGATTATATATTTGGTTCTTCATACCAGGAAGGACAAAGCACAAAAGAAACAAAATAAAAACAAGCTAAATAAAAAGTGTTTCGTAAAACCTTGTATCCAGGAATAAATCAGTACTGTAAGCTTTATTGTAAAACCAAATTAACTTGTCAAAACGATGCGTGAATCCTCTGACGTTATATGTCTGTAGAAAGTTCTAAGTGATTTGTGTCTTGTTGATGTCTCTTAAAAAGGAAAGTAGCTTTGCTACTTTGATGTATTTTTTCAGCTGAAGGTGCAATGTAATTTTGACAATTTCACATGTTAAGGTAGTTATGTTGAGCTGCACTGATTAACTTGGCTTATCAGCAACTTAAAGGGTTATAAACTTACTGGAAATCTATTGATGATGTGCCTCTTTCTTCTTTATCAGAGTTTTCTCAGTGATGTGTTCAAAGGCCAGGAATACATTTATTTGCATTTAAAAGCACGTGTTTGGTGTTTTTGTCCTTTTATTTTCTTATTTTTGGGAAGGGAAAACCTCTGCAGGAGAGTGAAAGGAGAGAAGCTAAATTTCTTTCAACTGTTCTCCATGTTGGTGTTTATTGATTTGTAAACAAAATGTCAAATAAAAATGTTTTTCTGCTTGTGTACTTGGGATTTCTGGTTGAAAGTAATCACGTTAAAGCAAATGTATGTTTTTTTTTTTTTTTTTATGTCGAAAGCTGAAAAGACACTTTTGGAGAGCCTAATCAAACTCCAAGCTTATAACCCAATGGAATAGTACAGTGGCGTAAGAAATATTTTTATGTTAAAAGTCCTCCAATTTGGCTGAATCACAGGAATTTTGCCAACAAGAGAGACACAAAATCCCTCCAGATCAGTGCAAATTACCCACTGACCAAAATCATTTTACTAGTTATGATTCACAAAGTGATTCATTTTTAGGAATTATGATAGCATATTTGCCCAACATACCTGTAATAATTTCATACATAATCTGATACATTTTTAATTTTTATACTTTTTTTGTGTTTGAGATGAAACTACAACAGGAAAATAGATAAACATGGACTGGACGTACTGACCATGTTTGCGGCAGCATGTACTAGAGGCTGAATAGAAATTTGCCAAGTAGAAGGGATACATTTTTTTTTGTAATTATCTTTATTCTTCAAATAATAAAGATGCTCAAGTCTATAAGCTATGATCTTCTACAAGACTATGTTTAACCAAGGTCTTCATACTTTCCAAACCAATGGATTTCATCTTGGGTTTGACCACCAGATGTCACTAGTTGACACTTTTTTGCATCCTTTCAAAGGCTGTTTTTTTAAAGTCCTCATCTGACCACCAACTATACACAAATTTGTCTAAAAATATCTCAAACTACTTTGAATAAGATTTTTTTTAGAAATTAGCTTCTATTTTTTCTTTTTTTTTTTTGCTTTTATGGTGAAGGGCTGTGCTTTACGGCCATCTTTTACTCATACATTTGTATAATCTATGTTCTGAACACAAATATAAGATAAAAGTAAGCCTTACTTCCCAGAAAACATCCTCTGAATAAAAGTAAATGTAGTATTTCTCTTCTAAATTAATTTAATCAGGCAACTTTTAATCTTTATTTAGCAAATTTTATCTCCTACTGAGACAATTTTAAAGTTAAAGAAAATATCCATCCGTAGCTTAAAACTATTTGGGAAAGATGTGAGCCAAATTAATGCAGTCACACATTCATTTATAATGGAAATAAGATTAACGTACGTATTTTTGGACAGTGGAAGGAAGCTGGAATGAACACGGGCATGCACAGGGAGAACATGGAAGCTCAGTTCAAAAACGCCCTAATCAGGATTCAAAGCAGATGTCTTATTTTGTAGATGAGATAGCCTATAGCTAATATTTATAAGAGTTCCACATTCCAGAATTTGCATAAATAACAAACAATCACAATGACAAGTTGAGTTAGGGCAAAGGACAAACACAAAACCATGCTCAAGTTCTTTATTTGTTTAAAAAGCACATTTTTTTCTAGGCTGAGAGAAAGATGAGAGACACAAAAACTTTGGCTCATTCCTTTATTTCTGGGTTCTTCAGGGTTCTCTGATCCTCCCTCCACCTGAAACACTGAATTATTTTCTGCATGGAGTCCCTCTATGTCTGAGGCCAAAGTCACTAAAATCTCTCATAAGAGTTGATCTGAGCAAAGCGCCTAAAAATCTGAAAAATGTGGCATGCATATTTAGTTCGTTCTTAGCAAAATTAAAATCCAGCACAATCTTAAAAAGTCAACTGTGAAATATTTGAGTAGGTTAATAAATCTGGAGTAATTATTTACTGTGACTCCAAATAACAGCTTAAAAAGTTAAATGAGAACCTGAAAAGCAGTTTGAAATGCACTTTAGTTGAAGATTGAACACATCAAGAATAACATATGAAAGAAGTTGATAAGATTATTCTGATATAACCTTTGATTTTTTATAGTTCAGATCATAAAAATTCTTTTAATGACACAATAAAACAACTTTCGAGAAAGAGGGACCAAAACAAGTTTAATAAGAGAGGATGAGATTTAGAAGCTTTTCTCATGAGTTGCAAACACTTCACTTTATAACCATATAATTGGTTGACATGTCTTATTGTCTTTAGCATTGTCTCTAAGGAGATGAGGATCATAATGGCCATTTAATGAACATAATCCACTTTTTTAAAAATGAAAATTTTCTAATTGTAATTATTTAGAAACTGAACAAATAAAAGGGTGATATTAAATTTATTATCATAATACAAAACCAGACAAATATTTGCATTGCTGTTTTACTTTAATTAAAAGTATTAAAAGTCTCAATACATTTAATGAAAAAAAAAAAAAACAGCAATATAAATGAAATATTTAGTATCCCATTATGCTTATTGGCTGGAAGGGTTTTCTCTTTCTTTTTCTTTTTGGATCTTAGCTATCTCTTATTTTCTACAAGCTAATTATTAACACACAGATAAAAACAAATGATTATCAAGAACATTTAATGTTCATACTATGGGTTGAAGGTGAGACTAGGTGCTATTTGTTATATACTTCCACAATAAAATCTACAATCTTTTTTGGCAGAGCCTAGCGGTTTCAGGGAGTAATAAATATTTTATATAACTAAGAATTTTTTAGTTATGGACAAAATCTTTCTTTGAACCATAAATAAGAGTTTTGAAATATTTTTATTTCAATGTAATAGTTTGTCTTTGGCACATTTCTTCATTCACCTTTCTATACAGATGCCAAATTGTTACAGTGGGTCAGTGAATTATGTCAATAGTGTAATCATGTACAACTTTATATATTGAGTTGGATCACCTGAAGATTCCTTTCATAAATTTTCTGGAGAATTTTATGATGTGAAAAAAACTTACACAATCAGCTAAAAATTACAAAAAGACTGTCTCCACACTCAGCACTGTAAGAAATCATGTAATCATAAAGAAATTAAATGGAGTGAAAAATTATACATCTGCATCTGTCTGAGTAGAAAGTTACAAGATTTGTAGAGTGAATGCCTATGAATCACTACTTCATGCTCCTTTTTGGTTGTTTTACACAGAAAAGTTAAAGTTAACGTTAACTAAACTTATACTGTATATATGTTTTATGTTAAAGAATGACAGCAGTGATTTAATGAGAAACAGAATGAGGAAAAACTAAAAACTAAAAATGAGATTGTTGCAGGAACTACAGTGGCTTTTCCTTCCTTGAAGATTGATGATTAACCTTATCATTTCCAAAAGGTTTAAACATTTTGCCGCATTAATATTTATAACAAAACACCCCGAAAATAAAGCTTGTTTTCACCTTTCCACCTTTCTCTCTTCCTCAACGTACACTATTAACCAGCCCTCTCTCCTCCCTCTTTCTATCCCACACACAAACAGAAGATATAAAGCAAAGTGTTGAGAGTGCGCTCCAGTCGTAGTGGACTCATTGCTGCAGCCTTCCAAAAGGGCGAGGACAAATTCAAGCTTAACGAGGCTTTTGACGAGACGAAGGCTGACGACCGGAAGACGAGTCTGGTTGTTTGTTTTCAAATCGAGTTTGAAAACAAACCCTGGTCGTTTCCAAACAGAGTGGAATTTTGAAAACAAACTTCCACTCTTCCACTCTGAGCAAAATGGCTTGGGATTATTTTGGATTTTTCCGCTCCGCAGAAAACCAGAAGAGTCCATCTTCCACCACCAGCATCAAAAATGCAGCTGACATCTCTGTTATTATCATCTACTTTCTGGTTGTCTTGGCTGTGGGAGTTATTGTAAGTGTTGCAAGCTGTCAACTTGTTGAAAGTCTGTTTGTATAATTTATTTACAATTGTGTAGCTTTGAGTTGTAAATTACTTAGGCAAATTGCTACAAAAATGTAATGCTTTTGTTGTTGTTGCTGCTGCTTTAGGTAAACCAGATTAAACTATGTTTTTTGCACAATAATGAATCATAAAGGAGTGTCATGACTGAGTTGTATACTATTCCTGGTGTTCTGTGCTGCTCAGTGTGTAGAGCACTAACATAGAGCTAAAATATATAATAAGCTTGTTTTGCAAAGTTTTATGTATTTCTTTGTCCTGTTGCAGGCTATGGTCCGGACCAATCGATCCACTGTGGGTGGCTTTTTCCTTGCAGGGAGGAGCATGGTGTGGTGGCCTGTGAGTGTCTGAAAACAAATAAGAAACAATTTTTTTGTTCTTTTGCTATTTTTTGTAACAGCCTTGAGAACTAGTACTTAGTTTCCATCACAGTTGTGATGGAAAAGAGGTACAATTTTTTGAAAAAGTACACTCTCCTTAACAGGGGTGACATGTTGGTCACATACAAGTTAGACTGAATTGAATGGCTGAGAAGCAGCAAAAATCCAGGTTTTTGTTTTTGTTCAAAATGTGCTAGAAACTGTTGAAATGAAGCTTAATCTGTGGCTTCACAGCCCCCAGCATCGTAAATACAAATTGAGGCCTTTAATAGAAAAATTAGCCAGAAAAAATAATAAAAAAGGAAAACTATATATATATATATATATATATATATATATATATAAAACACAAACAGTTACAGAAGCTTTGCTTGTTAGAACAGGTTTGCAGGAGAAAGCTGAAGACTGAAAACCAGGTTTGCAAAGTGGTAAGAAGAGAGAAACCATGAGACTTTTGTGAAAATGGAGAGATGAAACCAAACCTTTCCTAATGTTTGACAAAGACATCAGAAAAAAAATACATTCCTCCAAACATAACAAAATTAAACAAAGCTGTAAATGAGGTGGGTCTGTCGATCTTATCTGCTCCTGAGTTAACTTTTAACGTCATAAGAAAGTCAATAATCTCCCATCTATAAGACATAATAAGGTGAAGTTATTTATTGTCACAGTTTAGAGGAGTTGAATGTCTTACAACATAATCAAAAAGTTAATTGTATTCAATAATCAAATTTAAAAACTTACTGCATACTGTATATATTTATTAATGCATAGGGTTCATTATGATGATTTTTGATTCAAGTAACCTATATCCCCCACAAAATAAGAAAGAAAAATCACCAATAAGAAATGGTGTGGCCAAGTTAAGGCCTACACAATCTTATGGAGGATTGCTGATTTGACAGTTGTCAAGCACAATATCAGTGAGGAAAGTTACATCTTAAGATTGACTTAAGATGCTTAAGTCAATCTTAAGCATTGACTTAAGCATTGAAAAAGTCAATGCTTAAGAAGCTGAGTATTCACAGAGGGCTGTTTCCAAACAGGTCAATAGAAAATTGACTGGAAGGAAAAAGTGAGATAGAAAAAAGTTTTTCTGCAACTGTAAAATCCACAACAACAAGACTGACAAGCAGAGCCCTTTCAATCTTTTTTTTTTTTTGTTGTTGTTGAGATTCATAAGATGTGGGCTGTGGTCAGAGTTAGAGTCTCAAGAGCTTCCACACGTCCAGGGCATTAACCACAGCTTTTGCATTCCTTGCATTAAGCCTGTCCTGAATGAGAAGTCATATTATCTTGTGTGGGCCTTAAAGACAGAAAATGCTCCAAATATCAGCAGAGCAAATCATCTTGTATGTATTGATTGTATGGGGATTGTTTCATTGTAATGAAACATTTTTTTCTTACAGATCGGAGCTTCACTCTTTGCTAGCAACATTGGCAGTGGCCACTTTGTAGGGATTGCTGGTACTGCTGCAGCTTCTGGAATTGCCATTGGTGGATTTGAGTGGAATGTGAGTATTTGTGGTCTGTTTTCCAAATAGGAAATTCAAAATCTCATGATGCAAAAAAAGAAAAAAACTGAAAAGTAAAAATCCGTTTTATGTTTCATATTTTCAACAATTTGCCATGTTTTGTTTGTTCCAGGCTCTTATTGTTGTCGTCATTCTGGGATGGATCTTTGTACCAATCTACATCAAAGCTGGGGTAAACATAATGTGTATTTTCTGCAGAAAAGTGCACCCATTACAGTCATTATGCCTTGATAAAGCAAAATATCATCAAATTTGTCTAGGTGGTCACCATGCCTGAGTACCTGAAGAAGAGATTCGGAGGACAGCGCATCCGTATTTATCTTTCTGTGCTCTCCCTCTTCCTCTACATTTTCACAAAGATTTCTGTATGTTCTTTCTTTCTTTCTAACCTTTGAAACTTTCAACAATGCATTAAACAAATTAAAGTAAAAGATCCTTTCTGTCTTCTCCCAGGCCGACATGTTTTCTGGAGCCATTTTCATCCAGCAGGCTCTTGGACTGAACATCTACGTTGCTGTTATCGCTCTACTGGCAATTACTGCGCTGTACACCATCACAGGTGCATCCACAGGAAGAAATTCACTTCCTTTTTGGAGATCAACATTTTCCTCATAAACCTAGCCTACAAAAAAGTCTTATCTATGTAAATGACACCCTAAGTGAGGGTAAAGTCTTCTCAAAGCTGAATGTCCTGGGGTAGATCAAAAACACATATAAAAAGAAAACTCCTCCTTTCCTGGCTTGTACATATGTGGTGTGTTTGTGGTTAATTGACCATGGACTATGATAAGCCTCACATTGCCCTCTAATAGTTGCTGCTCTGCAACAATCCAAACACCTTCACATAACTTTTACAAGACAAGTGGGAAAAGAACACTTACGTAAAAACAAGATAATCCTATTCGCTCTAGTGCACATATTACTGTCTACACTTCTGAATAATAAATGTTACAGATTGCTAACGCCATGTTTCATCTCAGGTGGACTGGCTGCAGTGATATATACAGACACCTTGCAGACCATCATTATGGTTATTGGATCCTTCATTCTCATGGGTTTTGGTAATGAGCAATGATTCTTTTTTTTTTTTTTTCGTCTTGCACTATTGATTTGTTTTATTGTGACATCATTAAGAAATGGGAGAGTGAGCCTTAGTCTAACCATCTCTCCCTGTCTATCCTCAGCCTTCAATAAAGTGGGGGGCTATGAAAATTTCGAGAGTAGCTACATGACCGCAGTTCCCAAAAACATCTCTAATATCAGCGCAGAGTGCTACGAGCCTCGGTCAGACGCCTTCCATATTTTCAGAGATCCAATAACAGGAGACCTGCCTTGGCCTGGCCTGGTATTTGGACTCACCATCCAGGCCACCTGGTACTGGTGCACTGATCAGGTCAGTGAAAATACAATCAGTACCTTTAACTGTGTGGATGCTTCATTTCCACTGACTCAGTAACATGTTTTACTGCATACCAGAAACAATCTCAGGCCATAAACTCATCCAGTTGATTTTTACATAACCATATGCGCATTCGCGCTCTTTTATCTCGCCTGTTTTGGACAGAATCACTGAGGCGGTCTAAGGTTGCCAGCTGATAGTGAAGAGCCATGTCATATAACAGCCCTTTGGAGTAAAAGGGTGATCCATGAGTTGAATTGCAATTACTTTACAAATATTTTACTAACCTCCTGAGATTTCTTAAACCTATAGTTGCCTGGACACAAATTCTTCAGTTCACAAATAAATACTGGCATCCTTTTTTTTTCTTTCTTTTTTTTTACTTTAACACCAACAATACATGTAATACAGACCAAGTTTGACCCATTTTCAAACGCATAAAGTACTTATGCGTTTCTCTGTTGGTTAGCTTTTATTGAAATAATGTTAGTCATAGTGAATGATGTTTATGTTCTGTTGCTATGTAATGTGCACGACAAGCTATGCTAAATGAGTAGGTAAATGGACATACTGTATGATCTAAAGAGTGTCAATAGTCACATCTGCCATGTTGTTTTTTTTAACAAAAGATAAGAAATGTCCAGTGCATGTAATAGTCGTTACCCTAATATTACTATGAGTCATGCTTCTAATTAGCTTTTGTTTTCCAACATTGCCATTTATTAATTTATGGCTCAGTTCAAATGATTCATCTCAAAAGCTCCATTTGCCTTAAATTGAAATCATCAATATGTTTGTGCTTTGAGTTGCATGCACAGAAATAGTGACTCATTTACAGGCACATTCAGCACAACCAATTTCTAAAGTAATTTTTTGAAATTACTTTAGAGTTTTCTGAGTGAGGAACTTTAAATTACATAAAGCAACAGCAGCTCTGCTAAAAAAAAAACATCCTAACATTTTTCTTGATATAGTAGAAGCATTAAATATTTAACACCTTCATCTGCCTTTGAATGCTCCATCTTTTTATGCAGGTGATTGTCCAGCGTTGCCTCTCTGCCAAGAATCTCTCTCATGTGAAAGCAGGTTGCCTTTTGTGTGGTTACCTGAAGCTGCTCCCCATGTTTCTCATGGTTTTTCCTGGGATGATAAGCAGAATCTTGTATCCTGGTGCGTGTTTTGATGTTTTCAAGTTCTGTTATCTTGAGGGCAAAACTTGGTGTAAGACAATAAAGTGTAAACAATTTCTTGAAACATTCAGATGTGGTGGCGTGTGTGATCCCGGAAGAATGTCAGAAGTATTGTGGAGCGAGCGTTGGATGCAGCAACATTGCTTATCCCAAACTGGTTGTGGATATTATGCCAAATGGTGAGTGGATCAACAACATTGTCTTTGAATTTGAAATTTGAATCAACACTTTTGTTTCTTTATGTTTTCCTTCACCTTTGTCTATCTCTCTTCAGGTCTGAGGGGTTTGATGCTGGCAGTGATGTTGGCCTCTCTAATGAGCTCCCTCACTTCAATATTTAACAGTGCTAGTACTCTCTTCACCATGGACATTTATACTAAGGTCCGTCGTCATGCCAAAGAGAGGGAACTGATGATTGCTGGCAGGTAAAACCGTTTTGGATTGATTTTAATATGATTATTGTTTGTTTGCTTGACTTTACCCATGAATCTTTGTCTATTCTACCTTTCAGGGTGTTCATTGTGATTCTTATTGGAATAAGCATTGCCTGGATCCCTGTGGTGCAGTCAGCCCAGAGTGGTCAGCTCTTTGACTACATCCAGTCAATCACCAGCTACCTCACTCCACCTGTGGCCGCTGTCTTCATGCTCGGCATGTTCTGTAAACGAATTACTGAAAGTGTGAGTTTCCTTTTAGTTTACGGTTGCTGTTATAGTTGCAACATAAATGTGTCTTTAGTAGCATAAACAGCAAATGCGGGGGCCATCAGAGGCAGACAGACCTGAACTGAGGATATTGCCATGTGATAGAAAAAGCACTTTATTGATCCCTTTAATTTAGTCATCTGCACAAAAAAGGCAGTCTTTTGAGACTGCCTTTCAGTCTCAAAAGGCAGTCTTGAGACTTGGACAAGAACAGTCAGTCACCATGACTGAGGTTGTTAAAAAGCTTCTTATTCGAAAGGCTCTGCACATTGTGGACCTGCAGTGGTTGAAATGCCTGTTTAATGCTGTGAGAAGAATTGTAGTTGTGGTGAAACAGACCTGGGTAGTGGTTCTTGTCTTTAAGAGAGAAAACCAATGAATCACTCTTTTTAGCCTCCTCATATAGAACAAGGAAAAAAAATGGTCATTTTCTTTGCAAAGTAGCCATCAGGTGAAGAACTATAGGCCCTCTGGGTTTGTTATTTACTGAGCTTTAAGGCTGTGGATCCACACCAGGCATCCAGACGTAACTATTCCCTGATGAAACTTAACACAAATATACTTTGTGGATAGTGTAATTTATGAGCACACACCTCTGGAAAAAGTATTTTTAGTTTCTGTCACATCAACCAAAGATGATGTAACATTGGGAAGGTTATGATGAAGGAGGATTTTTGTTATCTTTTGACAGAATAAGATAATTTACCTGTTTTAGCTTCTGTGTCAAGCCAAATTTATTGCTGCAGCATGCCATTCCCAGATATCAGAGTTGTATTGATTTAAGCTAGACGTCACTGGGTGGATTATTGTTTTAATACTATTAAAACACTATTAATGCTTCTTCCCTTCTTTCTTTCTTCCCTTCTTTTTCTCTTCTTTTTACAGGGTGCCTTTTACGGACTCACAATTGGGCTAGCAATAGGATTATCCAGGATGATTACAGAGTTTATCTACGGGACAGGGAGCTGTGTTAACCCGAGTAACTGTCCTGCCATCATCTGTGGAGTGCACTACCTCTACTTTGGGATGATCCTGTTTGCCATCTCTTGCATCCTCATGTATGGAATCTCCCTAATGACCAAGCCCATCGATGATAAGCATGTACGTGACAGTTTTGTGATAAGAGTAGCTTAATCTATAACTTTCCAAATCTGTAATTGCTCACAGGAAGACTATCCACTGTGAACCTCATTCAGCAGAAAGGAAATATGAACTTTCTGCACAAACTTTTTTATTTTTAAATTTCTGCTGATGATTAATTATATCCAAATTCTTGTTAAAGTTACAGGTACTTTCAGATGTTAAAGAAATAAAATAAAATCTTAGTATGCAGTTTTTGAGTGAAGTTTAAGATGGTGACAAAGTTAGCAGCTGACTATTCTGTTCTTTGAATACTTTTTTTGTTGTAATTTATAGTGTCTCCTTCAGCTTCAAGCTTGACTTTATTGCACCAATCAGAAAAACAAAATGCATTTGGAGAAGAATTCATGTTCATATCAATTTGAGCAATCTCCAGTTGCTAAAACACACTTCACTTACTTTGTTGACTTTATTCACTTACGGCTGCAGTATGTAACTTTTATAGAAGTACGTTTTTTATATTTGTTAAAATAGTCACCATGTTGTGACAGTAAAATATGAGACAGGCAATCTGTGAAAAGATCAAACTCCATTTGTAATTTCTCTGACTGGAAGAGAAATTAACCTCTTCCAGTCAGAAACAACCAAAGAGGAGGGGCTAAGCACTGTCAGTCATCCTCACGTACCTGGTGCGCAATGTGCAACAGCTTCCTGTTTTATGAAAACCATTGATCTGCCATCTTTGATGGCCATGCTAACTAGCCCGAGCATTCATGCAGTCTCTGTTGTGGTGAACCAGCTGTAGTGCATCACAGAGAAAGGGGAAGTGTGTTAGGGGCGGGTACACAAGGTGATTGACAGCATTAAGACCCTCCTCTTGGCTCTAAGAAGTTCCTTCTGACAGAGCAGAGCATTTGTTCAGATTTGTTCAGGTCCTTAGGGAGAAGAAAGAGGAACTCAATCTTTTTTCAGATATTATGTGTCTCATACAATCATCACTGTCACAACATAGTGATAGTTTTAACAAATATGTAAAAAAAATAACAAAAAACGAACATCCGTCTACCCATTGAACATGTAATTGATAAACATATTATTCAATATGTCTGTCCTTGTGGGGTCATGAGGGGTGCTGCTGCCTAACTTTTGCGGTCAACAGGCAAGAATAAAAATCATACTGTTTTGTAAAAGTCACATCCTGCTGTTTCAAAAAGCAGGATGTGTTTAAGCATGTATGATTTAAGCGTATATGATTTGTGCTGCAACAGTTGGACATTTTTCTGAGCTCTGAAAAGTTTTTCTCACATAATATGTTGTGTTATTTTCCTAGCTGTACCGATTGTGCTGGAGTCTGAGGAACAATACAGAAGAAAGAGTGGACATTGATCCAGATGACTGGATTGAGGATCAGGACGAAGACGATGGGAGTAAAATGGATCTAGAAGGTATGCAGAACACATGTAGTTTACACTTCTTAAGATTGAAGTTGCTTTAAAAATAGCTGCATTTTTTTTTGCATTACTTTATTTTGATACAAAAATCTCTCTGCCTTTATTTCAGAACCTGAGGAAAAACCAAATTTCTTCAAGAAAGCTCTAATGTGCTTCTGCGGACTGGAAGAGAGCAAAAAAGCACCAAAACTTACTCCAGAGGAGGAAGCAGAACTGAAGAGGCAGCTAACAGATACAACAGAGAAGCCTCTCTGGAGGAACATTGTCAATGTAAATGCTGTCATCCTCCTGGGTGTCGCAGTGTTTTTTCACGCATACTTTGGTTAGTCAAACCCCATAAACATTAAATGGTCCCTGGATACTGTAATTTATTTTTGCTTGGATTTAAATGATAACAAAACCATTGACACTGATCCCGTTAATGTTTTCATTCTTCCAACTGATCTCACATATTTTTATAAAAGCACCTTCCTTTTCAGGAAAACTTTTTCCTGGTATTTGTCACCTGGAGTGAACCAGTAAATGATGTTGTAACATATTAACACATCAAACTTGTTAGGATGTCCAAATTCTCACATATTTGTTTTTTTCGATATCATCTTATTGTATTTGTACATATCTTTGTTGTGGTGGAAAGAGAGCAGTTCTGTAATTGAGAACAGCTTATCTATGTCGCATCAAACTGGCTTCTTTTTATTTTCCCATAGAGTTAGAAAATGTATTTTTCTGCACACGTTAGACGATAATTCGTTTTATCTGCAGTTCCTTGTCTTTTGTGACTGAAAACATAAACTCCTTTTAATTTTCTTAAGTTTACAGAAAATTGCTGTTTATATCACCAGATGCTACATTAAGTCATTGTAAAAGAGGGACAACATGACAAAAACCATTTACCTGGAAGAAGTTAGTAATATTTAACCAGTCCAGGACAAACAAGATGATTACAAATTCCCTCAGAATGTATGTGTGCTACCTCATTCATCGACTTCTGCTGGGTTTTCTTATAATGTGTGCTCAAAGTCCACAAGTACTGTCACTTCTAACTTCCATAAACCTCACAGTGTGTGTTGTTTTAGGTGTTAATGAGTAAAGCTATCTCAGGGAGATAGAGTTAGGAATTATTGGAAAGCAGTCAGACACTCTCTTTGCTTCCACCTAGTGGTGTAAAATGATTTGTAAGTAAATAAAATGTAAAGTAGATTTTCACCGTTGTTTGTTTTGGACACTTAATTTTTTTTCTAACTGTCAAACCACAAGTGCTTTTATTCACCAAAGAAACATAAATACTGAGTTGCCTCCTTTTAATTGCCTAAATGATGTTTTATGGTTCTTAAAATATCATTTACTGCATTATCTTTTTTTTTTTGTTTTGTTTTTTTAGCTAACTCTGTACATTTATTCAATGCAACCAGCATGCTGTTATCAAATGATTTATTATTATTGCCTTGACATTGGTCACCTTCTTCCATAAGATTTCCTCAATCAACACCTCCTGATCCAGGAACTGTTAATGACTCCACAACTGATAAGACTATCAATAAGATTGTGTTATCCAAGAATTAGCAAGTCAAAGGTTGGTAATTACTACTTATCGGACAGGACTTTTTTTTTTTTTTTTTTTTTTTTTACCAATAAATCAAATGGTATTTATCAGCTCAACAGATTTTCTAAATATAACTAATGAAGCCATAAAGAGACCAAGGTTACATTTTAATTTTGCTTAGCCTTGGAAATGTTGAGCTTCCTCCTCACAAAGCACCCCTTCCCTACACAGCTCCACCAGACTAGCAGCAGCAGGAATCAGCAAACATTCAGCTTATGGTTATAAACAACATAACAGAAAGGCATTGCTGTGTTTGCAGAATGATTTGAAGGCAGTGTTGGAAAGAGAAGTAGCTTCTTCAAGAAACAAGGGGCCAATTTCTAGGTGTCATATTATGAAGTCAAATCACTTTTAAGTCATGTTTTAACATTTGCAGCATTTTTATAACAATTTATGGTGACCTAGTTTCTTGAAATACATAATATTGTTCCTTTAAAATAATAAAAAACTCTCAGCACACAACATTTCTGAGCATGTACATATGTTCCAAAATAGTGTGACAGAGACTCAGAAATTATCTTTAAATGTATTTTTACTAATCTGTATTACAGATCCTGCAATGCATTTTCTGCAAGTATCAACCTCAATTTTTACGTAAATTAGAGAACTCTTGACTTAATGCAATATCTTCTCAAACACCAGTCGTTTGATTATCATCCACTAAAATAAGAGGCATTGTGTAATATGGAGAAAAAGCCGACAATAAAACAATGAATGACAGACTGGTTTTTCAGGAGCAGGTATGACAAAGAGATGAAGTCGATAAAAATGGTGACTTGAACGAACAAACTGAATGACATCGCTTCAAAGCTCAGGGTAAGTATGAATCTAAGAATCTTATTTAATGTCACTTTTTTAGTATAGTTACATTGCCAGAGGCTAAAAGAAATATAGTAATAAAAAGTTTTTATCAATTCAGCAATTAACCATTTGACTTATTTATGCAGTTTCAGAGGAAGAAGATTTAAAACTTGACAGGAACCTTTTTGTGTCCCGCAACGCTTTTGTGTGCTGTCAGGAAGTTAAGAAACACTTGTTCAACAGGAATCCAAACTACTTAGTCACTTTTCTTAATTTGTAACCACTGTACAGAGAAAATAGATTGCACTCTCAAAATGGTAAAGGTGAGCTTCAAAAAGTATTCTTGACAACAGGTAAAACTCTGCTTTTATTATGGCTAACTAAATTAATTAACCAGGAATGTCTTGTTTTCTGGAACTCAATCGTAAAAGAACAAATACATATTTTCTTTGTTTTCCTGTGAGAAAAATGTTGTCACACCTGCATAATTTGCAGCCAGTCTTGTAGCCTGTAATATGTCTGTTTTTATATTTAGCACATTTGATGAATATGAAGCATTTTCTAGACTTTAAAACATTTATAAAAATTAAAACACATCCATAAATGTGCAGGGACATTTAGTTAAAATGTTCACAGTTGTTTATAAAATGCCACAGGCTATGCTACAGTACAGTGAACGCCTGAATGAAGCTACTGTAAAAATGTTGATAAATAGCCCAGAGCAATTAAAGGTTTACATTATACGTACAGAATTGCATGACAAAGAGAACTGACACACCAGCACCTCCTACTGGTAACTAAATCTCACTACAGGGCATCCATATTGCCCTCTCTGTAATATCCATCCACTGATCAGCATTATTCAGCATCATTTTGTTCCAGTTCAGGAGCTATTCTTAAACTTCTGAGGCCATCACAGATTATATGTTCAGGCACATCAAGATAACAAAACTATTATCAGCTGAGTTGATTTGAAGACATAAATAATTTTGCTGTGTAAGAATAATTACAAATAAAACCACATTTCCTGCTGTTACACCCAACACTACGCTCCTAGACAGGATTAGCTTTAACTTTGCTGCCATCTTGATTGTAGTCACCACAAAGCAACTATGTAGGTGTCGTGGGTGTACACATATTTGTATTTGTGCAAAACATCTGGTACTTTTCTGTCAGTCTGATTTTCACAGAAACAAACTTCTTGGTTGAATAAAAAAATACTTCTAAACCTAATTCTTTCTGGCTGAAGAATGATATTTTTGGCCCAATTTCATGTGGTAAAAAAGCTGGTGCGAATGTGTCTTTACAGACAATTAAAAGAGTCCTGAAACAATGTGGGGTGAAACTCCAGATTATCCAAAAAACTAATATAGAAAGCCAGATTACACTTTACAAACGCACTCAGCACTAATGTCCTTAATTCTGGACACATATTTAGTGGCCTAATGACACAAAATTTGATGTTATACTTGAGGTAGTATTGGTGTAACTCATGTAATTTAGGAAGTTAAAGCTTTGGCTGAATTTGGTCTGTCAAATGCGCAATGTAAAGGAATGTCCATCAGAAAGCCCTGACAACAGCAATTTATCCAAGCAGGATCAATATATCCTACAACTACAACTGAGAGTAAAATTCCTCCCACAAAACATTTAATGATCAAGTAAAGTGTTGCAACCATGAGTCTGTCAAAAAGTTGTTTTTGTGGTATTGCTTTCCTGTTTCTCTGTAACTATTGCCCAACACTGATACAGGAGACATGCTGTATTTGATGTGGTTGTTCTGATAATAATAAGAACAACCACATTTCTAAAAACAGAAAAAAGGGTTGAGGTTAGGGATAGTTCTCACTAAAAATCATTTGAGAGCCCTTCTGCATGCTACAGCAATGATGGGTGTGTGCTGTGTCCCTTCCCCCATAACATCTGAGCAACTTATAGAACCAATTCATTGTACTGACTGCTGAAACTCTGAACTGATGTTCAGTTTTCCAGTCGCTCATGAAATTATGCAACCGATGTTCACATATTTTAATTCTGGTGCGTTTTTTATTACGCTTTGATCTCGGGATTATTTGTTTTGTCGGTGTTAAAGCTTCTTGAGCGGATACAAAACGTAACAAAATCCTCGTTATGCAACATCCCCGCATGTTTGGATCTGCGAGAAGAGCTTAGGGTGCTGGTTTGAGGTTTTTGAGAAATTTTGTTTCATGTTTTGGGAAGGATAAATGCTGTATGTGATGGAGATGCTGGGTCTGTTTTCCAATCTGTCCAGTCTGATACAAACCCCGTTTGGTGGTAAGCTTGTGTGTCTCCTATCTGAAGCTCTCCACGTGCCTGGCTGGTGCTGCTTTACCATATGCCAGCATATAAAGTATGATTCATTGCTTTTGTTTTCTTTTTGCATCTCAGAAAGGGTTTGTGTGTGTGTGTGTGTGTGTGTGTATGCATTTGTGTATTTAGATGGGGGTGGGTAGTACCATCCTGATTGGCTGAAGTATTTTCTCTGGCAACGAGCAAACGTGATCCCGCCTGCAGAGGCACTGCAGTGAGTGCTGCAGTGAGAAAAAGAGAGAGGCAGGCAGGAGGGGGCAGGCAGGCAGGCAGAATAAACTACATGAATAAGGACTGAGCCAGAAGCACAGAGGAGACAGAGCGCTATGTGTGTGTCTGTGTGTGTGTGCGCATGTATGCATTTGTGAGAACACTGCGCATGTGTGACTGAGCGGACTGTGCAGGAGAAAGAGCAGTAATGAACGGCAGCTGAGGGATGACAGCAGGGGAGAGAGAGAAGGAGAAGACAGAGGCTCACCTGAAGACGAGAAGAAGGAGGCAGTGATAAGAAAGGAGGACATAGTGGGGCGACAATTGAGAGTTAGAAGAAGCTTGGGTCCTAGCTCAAAATAAGATAAATGATGTGTGATTAGAAGCAGACAAACTGGGATGGAGAAAAGGACACGGGAAGAGAGATTTCAGCGCCAACTCCAAGGAAAAAGACTGGAAGAGTGAAGAACGAGACCAAAGAGCCGATGATGCTGAGCTTGATGAAAGCAGACTGATGTGTCCACCTTGCAACAGCTTCCTCCATCTTAACATTTCCTCCATGTTGTTGGTGCTCTGAGAACAGAGACGGACAGGAGAGTGGAAGAAAGCATCCTCACCCAGGCAACAAAGAAGGCAAAGCAGTTTGTCATCCAACACAAACAGCTTGTTGAGGCAGCAAACAACTGGACTATGACAACCACATAAAGCGGACAGGTGAGAATGAGGCAAAGCTTTACATCTCTTTCAATGTGAAGATGAGTACAAACATGGGAAAGAAGGAGGCTTTCTGTGTTCTGTTTTGGTTTGTCATTGCCATGTTTTGTTCAGATGTTTCATCATGTCGATCTGGGACGAAGGCATTATGCTCACGCTGATGTAAAAGTGAAGACAAACCATTCACGCCCACCAAGCCACAGCTTCTTGTCGGCAGAGATGAAAAACCTATCAGACGGAAACGATGACTTGAGATGGCTCATGTGTGAGTGTGGTTGTAGATAGTGGCAAGAGAGTTTCCTATGGGTTTCTGTGACATTTGCCAGATGTCTGCCCAGGCAGATAGAAAGGCTGAGGGGGAAGCAATGGTCTTTTCTGTATTTTTCAGCAGCCACATCTCGATAATGGCCAAGCATCGGCGCTGCAGTGAGAGCGTCCTGTGCACCACGCTGTGATTGCATAACTGCTGCTTCATCTAAACTGCACCCCTCCCATTTGTGCAAAGCCGTGTGCGACAGCAGCTGCTTCGTTGCATGAAGACTCGAGCAGTTTGCCTCTGCAAAGTCTCACAAATGCCGTCCACTTTAAAATTGTGTCGAGACATCCTTAATTATTTCCCCTCATCGATCAAGCCGCAGCCGTTATTGAAAAGCCTGGGCACTTTGCCTCATAAATCTTCAATGAGCTCTGTGTCAGGAAGAGGGATGCGTTGTTCATGCTTTTATTTTTTTTTTAGCAGCATGTGCAGCTCTGCCATGTCGGTGTGGGAGCAACACAGGCGAGAACAAAGAGCAATTGGCTGTAATGAATTGGAAGCAAAATGGCCGATGTCTGCTGCCATGAATGACAGCAGACTGTTATTCAAATCAACACCTCTGCAAGATAAAAACATAAACATTGGACGCCATTATACAGTGGAAGTATGAAAAATCGCCAAGAGGGCAAAGGGTGATACACCTTTAGCATAACGTCAGTCCTGCTCATCATCGGAATTTAATAATATCCAGTGATGGGAAAACATGAAGTAAATCATGAGATTTATCCTGCTCAGGTCATTACATGTTACATAATGCCGACACGCAGCATTATAGCTCACATAGGTCAGGGAAGAGATTTGTTGACATTTTTTTCTTCCCCAGAAAATTGTTTGAGAACAAATTCAAATGTCCTCATAGCTAAGATACATGGCATACTGCAGGCATCTTGCATCAGGGGCATGAATACCCATATCCTCTGCTCCGTCCAGGATGACACTGTGATAAAAAAACAAACAAAAAAAACAACACAGTTTTCTGTGGATAATTGATTGATAGGGAGACGACATACTCATGCGCACTCCTATCGATGACTCATTCAGAACATGGTGCCCTGACACAGGCTCCCATCCACACAGGTGGGCTCCGTCTTGTGTGATAGAGCTGACTGGGGCAGAGCTATGGATGTGAATGAATGTGTGTGAAAGTCTCGAGGGAACGTGTGTGGTGTTTTCTTTATCAAAAAGAATGCTGCTTGGCGTTTCTTTCCCCCTGCTCCCTCGCATGCTGGCGCATTTAAAAATATTCATTTTTTATTGTCTCCCATCAGTTTGCTATCAGATTGTGTGTCTCTAGAGGAATGTAAAAGGGTGGTGCTCTGTACATGATGGAGTTGTCTGAGGGTAAGAATGTTCTAGGGCGGATGTGTGTGTGCATGTGTGAATGCAACTCTGTGTGTCTTTAATTGTATAAGGAATCTGCAGCTGAGACTGACTCCTCCGACATCCATGTGGTCAGTTCCTCCTCCTTCTTGTCGAGGTCAAATGCCTGAAGTGATTTCATTAGTAATAATTCCTCTTGCTGGAAGATGACCTACGATGGTGTGGACCCAGTAAAACGCTGTGGAGAGCTGCGGCCATTTACAGGATGTACAGAGATGAGCTCTTTATATAATCCTTCATCGACTAGGAGGAAGCAGCACTGAAGCTGACCCATCAGAAAGCCTAATCCTAACCCTAACCCCCCACCATGACCAAATTATTGGGAAATTTTAGCTGCTTTGCTTCTCTCAGACTCAATGGGTTCCCAAGCTGTCTGCTGGCTTTATTAACAAAATATTAGGCATAATTACAAACAATTTATTTTAACAAACTGTTTGTATTCATCTATTTAACATGTAGACATGCAACCATTTGATCCCATCTGACCTCAATAATAATAATAGTAACAAAACACAAAAATCTGATATTCTTCCAGTCACTGATTGCTTCATACAACAAACAATACTCTTCAGTGTTGGCGCAGTTACGTAAGAAAACTCAAAGATAGCTAATTGCAGAATCAGTGAGGTCTTTTGAAATCAAATCAGGAGACACAGAAACGTAAGAAGCTAATTAAGAGAAGATATTCTTTTCAGATTTGGAGATATTACTAAGTGAGTAAGTAAACTTGTTTTTCTACACAACTCCTGTCATAGGACAAAAACCTCAAAGTGGTTCAAAATGAAAACAAATAACAAATGATGAGAAATCAAAATAAAGAATAGCTTTGACGTTACACAGCAAAGAAATATTTAAAAGTCAGAATAAATGAGTTTTCAAGTGGTTTGTAAAAGTCTCAACTGAATTAAGATGTTGCAAAGATGAAGGCAAACCAATCTACAATCCAAGGACCACAACTCTGAAAGATTTATCACCTCTGATCTTAAGATGTCTCTGAGGAACCAACAACAATTCTTCAGACTTGAAGATCTCAGACTGTAAGAAGAGATTGTAAGATAAAACTAAGCCTTCAACAGACAACAGGAAGGCTACATCAAATGCAAAAAATGTGTTTTATAACTTAGAATTTTGAGGTTTTAATTCCTGATGAGAAACATACTAGATTTGGAAGTTTTTTTTATACTTCAGAGTTTTGAAAGAAAAATGGGGAAGACTGCTGTTTTAGTAATGCTATTGATTCTAATTGCTAATGTGAAATGGTGAAAGTTAAAATGTCACTTTCATGGTCATGCTGTCTTTGTTCTAAAGTAATCATTGTATTGCTGTTCCTATATTTTTTAATTCTATTTTTAAAAAAGAGAAGTTCAAATCAAGCTAAAATCAGTCACATATAATAAAAATGGGAGCTCAGAAAAATGGACAAAATTAGCCACAAAGTTTTAATTTCTGCAACTCAATTGAAATAAATCCAAATTCTTAATTTAGTTCAGAGTTCTGGTAATTTTTCAGTTTTACAAATTCTTTAATACTCATCAATAACATCAAAACCCATGTTTCAAATCCCTCTGAAGGTACGACAGAGAGTAAAACCTTTGCTATTATGGGGTGCGGCCTCTGAAAACTGAATTTGTCGCCTGAGCATCCTGCGGGAATATTTGAGTATTAACTTTTGGGTTTGCAGAACAATGTGAGGGGCCTGCAACTCTCACTTGTATTTGTAAATATGATCCTGAGTTTTTCTTGCCTTGTGGGCGAATCTGTTTTCTCCATCCTGAAGGTGGGAGTTGTGTGTCAAATTAACACCCACATGACAAATGACCTCAAATTTAATCCAGCATCTAGTTTTAGTACAGATTTTAGATTCAAGTCAAATGGAAATTCAGACATAAAGAGGAGCTATAGCCACACTTAAGTTTGTATAAAGCCATACTGATCAATAAATCTAATCAAAGCTTTAAATTTGAAGAGTTTTCTGCCTCAAATGGAATCAAACCTCAAAGCAATTTACCAGTCTTTCTTGTCAAAATGTTTTAAATGTTAACAGCTAATAACAACATTAGCATTCAGTGCCAATATTGTTATTGGCATGCATAACAACATTATGTATTCAATTCATGAATTGGCCAGTTTTTCATTGATCAACTCCAGTCAGTAGGACAAAAACTGAAACAATTTGATAAAAAAGAACCGATCAATGAATCTCTCGTAGACATCACGTTTTATTCATGATTAAAAAAGATAACTTCACTTGTACTGTATCACTTTATCTTCATCCTAAACACATACAAGATGGTAAAGCCACAGAAAAGTCATGTTACATGCTTAGATATTCTGCTCAGCCTCATAAAATGTGCATGAAAGCTTCCTCTGTGTGCCCTGCACACGGTGTGCACCAGAGGATGAGAGGGAAACAGGCTATTTTGGGGAAGCGTTCCAGCACTGGACTGCTGCTTGGTTGCATTTTGTGAGCGACAATGATTGGTGAAATTCCGAGTGGAGCTTGCAAACAGCAGTTTATGCCTGAGTGAACAAATATGTCAACAGACTAATGAAGAAATGAGGGGGAAAGGAGAAGCTGTCAAATGTGGCTTACTTCATCACAAAGCACTTCTGTCTGTTGAGAAAGGGGGACATCTTTCTCGCTCAGTGTGACTTTTCAGCAAAGGTTGGGGGCAGGAAACCACAGAGAAGTGTGCAGCTAAACAAACCATAAATAGACGGCAGGACCTGCGCTGGTTTTCATCTCTACTGTCTTTTTTGTCTCTCTTCGTCACTATGTAGGTTACCTCCTCTGCTCACTGCGTGTCTCTTTTTTTGCATAATGAATCATCGCTGTCGACAGCTGAGCATAGAATGGGAATCGTGTCATTCGCTATCCGGCAGTCATTGTTTTGGTCAAGTCAAAAATGTTCATCTGAACGTTCGTTATTTTTTCACTTGCCCACTCAGAGTATGACACAAACACTCCGCACAGATTGTGACCTCTTCCCACGCATGTCACAAGCAAAACCAGAGCAGTTTGTATGAGATGGCTGGATGTTGACAACAAACAGGAAGAAATGCAAGTGTAGGACCACAACTATGTCACAATTACCAGCCCTTTCAACACAGTGTGGAAAAATACATCAACTGCATCTTCACAGACCTTACTTATTAGAATAGTAAGATAAAAAGTAAACGTCTGGGTTCATAACCATGTTTAATTCCTGAATTTTCTCAGTAGAGAAAAGCAAGAGCAATAAATGGACGTTTGAATTACACTTCTAAATACAAAATAATAAAAAAAAAATGTAAATAAAATGTCTTTCTTTGTGGTCAAAGAAAGAGAAACAAAAAGGTAAAAGGAGGCGATGTTTCTTCTCAACATTCTCAAGTTGCTGTTCCATGTACTAATTCATCACAAACAGATGAAATGGAGCATGTATTAAAAACACATCTTTTTCTAGCCCTGGATGCTACATTTTGAACTGACAAACAACAGGACTGCTGATTTTTCAAATGACTATACCATAATATATTAATCTACCAATTTGTTCTCAACACCCTCCAAAAAGGAAACATTTAGTTTTTTGGGGTTTTTTATTTCAAGTTAATGACTCATTCAATAAAATATACATGTGTTTTTTATTATGGGTTTCTAAAGGAACAAAAAATTAATAGACCAAAATGTTTTCAAGAGAAATAAAATCTCTGAAATCCGATTTATTTAAAAGTGTATTATACACATAAAAAACTAAAACTGAGAAATATTGTGTATATGTAGCTGAAGTATAAAAAGATGTTGTTTTCTGGTTAATTTGTGGGGTTGTATGCTGAGGTAGCCAGGCATTCGTCAGTTCTGTAACGGACATATGACAAACTTTGTCTGTGTTGTGCAAGAAACCTCTTGCAACCAGAAGATGAAGCGCTGCTTTATAATTTATCCTATAGAGTCAAATTAAATAGTAAAATTATCTCATCTCAGAGCTTGCTGTGCCTTGATACACATGCTTACAATAGTCACTGGACATTTCGTCATAGGAAAATGTCTTTTGTTTTCATTCTACTTGTTTCCGTTTTGTTGACAGAAGAAGGAAATACACAAAGCAATTACCCTTTAACACTACTTCAGATCAACCCTGGCCAGTTTGTGATTATAATCTTCAGACTTGGCAGCAAATTAATGTCACGTGCCGTGTCAATAGATCGGCATGCTCCCTAGGACTGCCTCCCAGAGTGTAGCTCCATGGTTATTATCTCTCATATTTAAAGAGGCAAACCTGAGCAGAGGCCAAGATGGAACAGGAAATGGGACAAAAGCTTTTCCCCTAATTAATTAAATGTTGCTGGATACCTACAGTATGAGGCAATAAAACAAAGAAGTTCAGTCAATCAGGAAATTCAATGTATTTACAGTTGCTTGTATAGCAGTCACATTTTCATGTTTTCATGAGCAAAACCAACAACAAAGTAACCCATAATTTTCAAGTGGAAGGAAGATTTAAAAAAGATGTCCAGTGATGTCCACTCCTCCAGATATAGGCAGGGGTCTGATTTAGTTCTTATTGAAAGAGTCTGTATTTTTTCAAACAAAACTTTCCAGTTTTGAGTCTTAATTGCAAATTATTCATCTTGAATGTGCCTGAAAAGTTGTCAGGTCTGGAGTATCTTTTGTGGAGTGTGGAATAGTGTTGTCTCACTGTTGTTTTGTGGCTTCTGGAATAACTTAGGCCAACGATACTTCGAAATCTATAAACCATGGAGTTATCAAGTAAAGAATAGAGAATCCCAAGCTTAATACAAATTATTAAAAATTAAATATTTTGATCTTTAGAGCCTTTATTTTTATCTTATTTTACTTTTTTTATTTTTTGACAAAAAATAATTGAAAGCACTCATGTGTTTTTGTGGCTGAACAGGAGAAGACGAAATTGAATTGCAGTTTTTTTTTAGTTAGGGACGCTATTTACCCTATTTTAACTACTAAATATGGTACAATGTGGATATGTCAAAAAGCAGGTGTGAGTTGTAAAATCAAAAACAAACCATATTAAGTTACTACAAACCATTTCAAAATTGTCACAATTTTTATTGATCATGACGGTTTCATCTTCCAAAAATTTAAATTTCAAAGAAAGAAGGAAAAATTTGTAAAATCAAACACTTTTCTATAATTTTGGTGCTTTGTGGAGTTAAAACTTGGAACATTTTATGTGGTTTCTGAAAGTTATTGATTGAACTAAATTTTATGTAGAGGAATCAAAGGAAAGAGAGCCGGACTTTTTTGATTTTATTCATGTAATAAATTACATTTATTATTTTTCCCTCCTCTTTACAATTACGAACTAATTTATTGGTCATGCAAAATACAGTAATTTTTGGAATTGCAACATAATATCTTTCAAAAAGGTTTAAAACACTTTGTCAATATGTTGTTTTTTAAAAAAAACTAGAACTAACACTTTTTCACTTTTCACTTTTTACAGATAAAGGGACCAAAGGAATCTGTCACACTGAAAAAGGAAACAACACACCATAGAGGAATCTGTAAAACTGCTATTTTCCCTTCTCCATTGTTATGATGACTGTCTGAGAGTTCAAATACAAAGACGTTTGTCAATCCCACCTCTGAAAAATTCAAAGAGCCATTCCAACACATCTCTGGAGCATTATACAACACTTCCAAAAAAGACCTCCTCCCTACTGCTCTCAAGAAACTAAGAAAAGGGGTAAAACAAGGCATTCTGATCCAACTGGACCAACAGCAGAGAGACAGACAGACAGGCATTCTTTCTTTTTGTTTTTTGTTTTTTATATTTCTTAAGCACTCAAGTCAACATCTGACATAGCCAAAAACACAAAGTTCAAAAGTTGTTTAAGTGAGGAAAAATGGGTTTCCTTTTGCAAGTCACAGGATAAAATGCCAGGAAATACTTTTGGACCTTTATGAACTGCTTGTAGTCAACATACTGAGTGAATTTAAAAATTCTTAACCTGTGTTGTGTATGTATGTGTATTGACCATCTTGGTGCAGTAACTGAAAACATATCTTAGTGCTGAAGTATTTACAACTCCTGTGTACTTTGTAGATATCAGAGAGAACACAGGAACACCAACCTATGTACTGTTAAATCACAAAAATCTGACTGCATATAGTCAATATTTATCAAGTTCTGTGAACTAGACTGTTAAATAATACACAATAATTTATATTGTAATAGGTTTGCTGTTGCAGAATTTGAGGTACATGTAGTGTTGGCTGAGTTCTTTCATTCATTGACACTCAGACTGACAGAAGCACCTTGAAGGGGAAATCTTTGAAGGGAACATGGAGGCATCCATCCGTCCCCATGTCCCGTCTACTGGCTGACTTCAAAGGAGGATATTAATCTTCTTCCCCTTGTACAAGAGCAAGGAGTGTCCAGCGCTGATTAGAGCTACAGCCCATCTATCTCAGAACTCCAAAGCCTTGCGAATGTCCTGCCTCAGGCGTCAGCCGCTGGCCATCCCCATGGACACGGTCAAGATCATCCAATCAGAGAAGTTTCCCAGAGAGTGCCCTGTTCCAGTCACCCAACCTCGGTATGCCCCTGCTCCGAGAGTGGCGTGGGATGGTGGTGGTGAGGGTGAAATTATTGTCAACCAGGCCTGCAGTGACCTGACACTGGACATAGCACCATCTCCCAGGCCAATGGTGTCCCCTCCGGCCCCACTGATGCGCAGGGAACATAGCTTCCTGGCGCAGCGCAAAACCAGTGCCAATGAAATCTGCTACCACCAGTTCCACTACAAGATGGAAGACGTCATAGTCAACCAGTACGTGCTCCGTTCCTCCTCCACTTCTTCCTCCACTTCCTCGTCCTCATCTTCAGGCCCCGTCATGCCGTGTGAGCCCCTGGAATGCCCCACCTGTGGTCACACATACAACTTTGCGGGGAAGCGTCCGCGGATCCTCTCCTGCCTGCATTCGGTGTGTGAGGAGTGCCTGCAAATCCTCTACGAATCATGTCCCAAGTACAAGTTCATCTCCTGCCCCACATGTCGACGCGAAACGGTGCTGTTCACTGACTATGGCCTCGCTGCTCTGGCCATCAACACCAGCATTCTGAGCCGCTTGCCCTCCGACCCCAATGGGCCCGTGCAGTGGGGCGGGGAGGCCGACCGCAGCTGCTACCAGACTGTGCGTCAATACTGCCAGTCAGCCTGCACCTGCCAGATTGCCAACCCGTTGTCCTCCTGTGGCATCATGTAGACAAGAGGGAGGAGGTGAGGACACTGCAGATAAGACTTGATGCTGCTCCCCACCAACACCACTCTTTTCATCTATAAGCTAAACCCTTTCTGCCAAGCCCCTCTCTCTCACATGTACAGTAAATAAATCCCTTCATAGATGTTATCGCTCTATATTTACTAATACAGATGAATACTGTGTGGGACTTATGGATGCTGGTGATCCAGTACGAAGTAAATAAATGTATTTTATGTATGGACTGGAAAAATATTCACTGTCTCTCATTTGGTTGGATGTGTTTGTCATGACATCTCTTTACATGGGAATGCCAGGGGAGGTATGTCCCCCCAACCTAGGAGAATAAAAATTAAATAAATGACAAAAATATCTGCGAGTGGCCTTTTTTTTCAGTGCTCTGAAATATATTAATTGCAGAAAGCTGTAGAACAAAACTATCAAATACTTCTAATAATGCACTTGTGGGCATTTAAAGGAAATGTAAGTTCATAAAGAGCCACTTAAATATGTTACTATAGTCTGTGTAACCTGAGATCTTTGTTTTATAGTTACTTTTACTGAAACGTGAGCTCTTGGATGGAAACCCTACCGTGCTGCACCACCTGCAACATTTTCCAACTCCTCCAAAAGGGACTTTTGAGGCTTCCTTGTCAGGTGTCTGAATAATTGCATTTAATTCCAGAATTGGTGTTATATGAGCTCAATCTACATTTTCCTGAATTATTTTTAATCAAAGTCCAATGGGAAGTATGACTTATTTGGACAACAAATGGGTTTGGGTGATTTTATGACACTGAATTTAACTAATTCAAGTCCATGAATTATTTGGGTGCTTGTCATTTTTCTCCTACCACAGCTTTCATTGTTTTGTACTTAATTTCTTTGCGCACAAAAAATAGTTGTCTCCCACAGGAGGTTTTGTGCCAATCCTTTAACCTTCTTTGACCTCGGAGGCATTTTATTATATAATAAGATGGCAATGTACATTCATTCATTGTCAGTTCCTGCTAATATTTACAGGCAACTAAAGATAGGCGGTTCTCTGTGCCATACCCAGCGAGATGGTGAACACCCTGAACAAGTCATCAGTCATTCACAGGACAACACAGAGACAGACAAAACAAACAACAATGCATGCACACCCTCATACCTACTGACAGATTAGAGGAACCGTTTAACCTAACAAACATAACCTGTTTTTGGACTCTGGGAGGAACCAGGAGTACCCAGATAGAATCCATGCTTGAACAGGGAAACATGCAGACTCTGTATAGCAAAACCCCAGACTAAGATTGAACCCAGGGCATTTTTGCTACTAGGTAATGCTGCCATGTTTTTAATATCTCATGTTTCACAAGATAATACCTGTTTCTAATATTGAACGTTAAGGAAACTGTATAATACATGTTTAACGACAAGGATATACATAAGGAAACCTTCCTGGATGTCATTTTTAAGCATATTCTCTTTGGTTTCTTCTCAGTACAAAGGCTGTAAATAAATAATGAAAGTACATATTCTGACATTTCCTACTAACTACCATTTTGTGGTGCTCTCACAACCCCATCTTGATTTCTGAATTTTTTTTTATCTCACTGCAAAAAACAACTAATCAAAGTTATTTTCCCTCCTATTTAATACTAATATATATGTGGTTAAGCAATCTTAACACTTTATGTTGTGGGAAAAGATATTTTTATTTCACAGAATAAACAGTAGTGTTAATGAACATTATTCTATAAATCCCACAGCTGTAAATGTACAAAAATAACTGCACAACAGTTATTTACAGTTTTTATATTTTGAAAATAACAATTTAAAAGGTAATGCATTCAACGTGATCTATGAGCAAACAAAAATGCCTAATATACAAAACACATTATTTTGCTGAATAATGAAAGATTAGGAAGTCATTTACAGAGCACCTCGATGCTGAGGCTGTTTTCTCTGCAAGAAAAACAAAATATCAGCTAATGGAAACTGACACTGTTAATTCAATCAGGCGACACTTTCCTTGTCCTCCTGAACAGTTGGCTCAGCCGTCGGCGGGTTGTGATTTTCTCTGAAGACTGCGACTGTGTGCTTCACAGATAAAACATTCATTAGTTTGACAGCATGCACTGGAAATACCAAGCCAAAGAAAAAAATAAAAACTTGAGATGAAAATATAAATAAGCTAAAGCTCTCAGCAGAACTTCTGTTTCAACATCTGCATCACAATGGATGTATTTCTTCACAGTATTTCATGAATAATCTCGATTTAAAAGTTTAATGTCTCACCTCCTACTGTCTGATACAGCAGACGCCACTCTTCTCAAAGACCCAAGTTTTAGCCTCTGGATTATATTTTTCTTGCTTGATTCTTCTTTTACGGATTCCTGTAAAGGTACCAAAAGCTTGAGTTACAGCACAGCAGAAAATTGAAATACAGTGCAAGAAGTAGAGTCCACCTGCACTGTCTTCAGTAGCTGCTTATGCAAACATCTCACCATCGGCAAAACGTCTTCCTCCTCTATCTCTCGTAGATCACTCGTACTCTGTCGCTTCACTCTGGAGCTTAAGTTAAACTTTTCTGCACCAAGCACAAACCCTGACTTAACCAGCAGTTCATTTCCAGACAAGAACAACTACGATATTACCACTGAAGCAAAAGATGCCTTACTTAAATGCATCTTGGAAAAAGTTGAGTCCGAGGCTGATCTCTGTCGGAAATGGTGAGGTTTTTGCTGCTGAGGTTCACTGGGAATTTCCTGCGCATTTTCAAGCCTGGGGTGGTCCGCCTGAGCATCTGCTGCATCATGCTGAAAAACAAGAACAGCTTTAAGAAAGTAAGGTTGTAGTTTGCTATGTTAAATATAGAACTGAATCAATGCATATTATGAAATAAAGACTATCATATGAATTCCTTGGAAGTCTCACCTTTTGCTCTTTGTGTTTCTGGGGAGTATCTGTCTGTGGCTGCATCGCTTGGTTTTGCATTTGATGTTTGGCATACAGCTCCATCTTTTGGCAGACCCATTCCAAGTAGCACAGACCAGGACTGAGTTCCTTTCCCTCAACAACAGAGCTCTGCATAAATAAATCCATGGGGGAAAAAACATAGAAAGATAACTATAAATCTCGTGAAAGCTGACTGTATACATCTACCGTCAGTATTCATATTGATGCCAGTTTCAAAATGGGTGAAAAATACCTTTAGAAAATTAGATGATTTATGTTGTAAATCATTTTTATGTTTTCTAACCAGTTATAGAATAAACATCAAAATCTGATGGCTCTGTTATCTATGCTAAAACCGTTTGGCCATTACACTTAGCACTAATTCAAATACTTAAGTCTAAGAACGCTTTCAGTAGAAAAGGTAAAGAACAAGCAGTGAGCAAAACTGACAAAACAACATACCAATGAACAAGAATTTGGAGGAACATAATTTAATTCTGTTGTTGCTTCCGTCTTTCTATGTAGAAAGACAGAAGCTAAGACGGAAAATTTTGCTCTGTATTTTTCTTTCCAATTGAAAGCAATGCTGGCATAGACACTTAGAGTCAAACTGTGCTATTTAGAGAACAATTGTATTATTTACTTTTTTTTTCTCTTTAATGGTTCCTTGACCAAGTCGTTCTGTGTTATTATTTTTGTTTGCTTACTGTCTTTAATGCCCACAGATTTCACCTCAAGAGAAGAGATTGAACCAAGTTTTGATCAAATACTTGCAGCAATGCCTGGGTTTTGTTCGATAGCTAACGTCTTACCAATTGGCATTAAATGATTAAGTGAATCTGACAGTACTGTAATAGAAATCATTGTGAAAGGAACAGCATCTAATTGGAGCCTGAAACTACTGACACAAAATTAATCTGCAGGATTTCAAGTGGCTTTATATTTATAAACCACTTTGGTTCTACTGAACAGTCATATTGCTATTATAGTTACAAGTCTCATTCACAGAACCATTCACACAAATAACCATACATTCATACACCAGTACAAAAACAGATATCAGGGAGGAATCTGGAATAAGGTCTATAATTTCCCTTCTGTAAGATTCTTCAAAACAAGTCACTGTTGCTGACGACTAATTAATTGGATATTAACTGGATCGATTTGTCTAGAAAGTGAGTTGGCACTATCTCCTAAATTAAATTAAAATGAATTAGACAACATCTAATAGACCGAAATAAACTTCCCAGTTTGTAGTTTGTTTGTATTTACTTCTGTTTTCACTGTCAGGACAGGTTTTATTTGCTTGTATAATGTGCAAAGGACCATTTCACATAACCGGTCAATGTAGACATTCATGTTGGTTCCCAGAGTTGAATCATGAGTTAGGGTGTCAGCAACAGGTTTTCACAGTTAGGTCGGTTATCGGTTCACACTATCTGATTGCGTTCCTTAAAAAACTTCAAACATGTTTGTTTTAGTGTGAATGAGATCGAGTTATACAGTTACAAAGTTTCTGGGTTTACCGCCATCGGCTAACATAACTTCAACAGAAGAGCATAAAAGACAGAACTACACTCTGCAATCTTCCTGCTTTTCATGCTGAGCAATTATTTTAGCCAGGCAGCAACAACAGAAGGGAAACCTCTGCAAGCGCACACCCTACGACTGAAATATTAACATATAAATAAATAAAAAAACTTATTCCCATAGTTTCAGCACAACTTCCTGATGTTACCAATTTTAACTCAGCTCTGAATCAAATTCCAAATCACAGTTGATTTTCTCTGGCTGCTGGTTCAGACATGCCCGACAAACTCTTCAGCTTCCTTCGCCTTGTTTTCATTACGCGCACGTCTGCTCCCACCTAGTTAGACTGGTTTCGCATCCATTCCACCGTCACGGACTATGACAGGTCGTGAACATAAAAGAGGTCCTGCATTGGTAATAACATGCTTGCCTTAAGTTTGGGAGCGACTTTGTGAATAGGTGTTGCAATCGTTTCAACTGAAGACTTTCCCGTAACATTGTCAAACTTGAGCAATGCAAGACGGTACATGAGGCTGATTCACACTGATGAGTGTGTAATCCCAAAACTACACCACAAACAAATTTAAGAGGTTGTGTTTAACTGTGACACAGTCTGCCCAGCATTAAAACTAAACTCCAAGGGATTACAACAGTTTGAATCATGAGTTTGAAAGAATCGTACCTGTGAGATCTGCTTGTCAGAGCCTACTAAAAATGGTTTTCTCTCCATTTCTGACATTTGCCCGTTGGGGACAAGTGGGTCGAACCTCCTCCTCAAATTAAAACTCGCTGACCTTATACACCTTTTTAACTCAGATGTGTGTTGTCTGGGTAGGGAAGACGCTTTAGGCTGTTGGCTAAGCACCTCATAGACTTGCTTCCACCTCTTGGAGTCAGTCCTTTGTAGTTCTGGTTCTCCTTTCAGATTCAAGGTTGTGGGGGCCTCTTCTGCTCTGCTGAGACGGAGGTTTGGAGAGGAAGACGACGAGGAAGACAAAGTAGACAAGAAAACAGGTGGCTGAGGCGTTGAAGCAGGAGCGAAATTGTCACTTTGTCGGAGGAATGAATCCATTTCAGTGTTGTCTGTTGACACAGAACCAGCTGTGGCAGGATTTGGTGTTTCACAGGTGGCTGACTCCACTCCAGAGTCAACAGATTCTGAGCGAGGGTTTACCACGATGTTGGAGACAGGTGCATGAGGCCCATCAGTATTATCCCGTCTCCACTGGGACTCCGGACGAGTTCTCTCCTCATATACGTAAGCCTCCATAAGGTTACTAAAGCTCGTGTATAAATTCATCTCTGAAAAGGTTCCAGCTTTGTCCCTCAAGTCGTTCCTTAAAGCAAATGGAAAGTGAGCAAGGCTCACAGTGAGGAAATCTGAAGAGGTAAGGCGGTAATGTAGGGTTAAAAAAATTCCCTATGACCTACCTCTGTTGTTTCACCACGCCTCTTAACATCACTACATGTAGATACCTGCTACGACCCGTCACTAGAAATAAGGAAGGAAATTCAGCTGTATCTATAATTGAAGACTAATTTATCCCTTCAACTGTAAGAATGCAACATGAACAAGCCTCAGCCCGTTTACAGGGTTCTGGGAAGTTTTTGTATTCATGGAAGCCTGTAAGAAGGAATGCTAACATCAAACAGAAACCAGATTGTGGAGATCTGTCACTTATCTGTACCTCAAAAGCTAGACAGCATTACAGAATCCTGAATACTTTTCTCTGGGCAGCACATCGTTGTCGCATGCAAGGGAAAGAAAACGTTCAAACTATTTTGTCAAATCTACAAAGTAAACAAAGCAGGATTTATCAGAAACTGTAGGAATGTGCTGAACTGACCCTCTTGTCCACTGACATGACTGACATTCCTCAGGTTAAACTCTTGTTACGTCATCCGGTCCAACGCAGAGACTCATTCATATTCTGTTAAAACAAACAAAAAGAACGTTTTTTATTGTTAAATGGAGGAAACGAGTTTCTGTTTGTGAGGGACATATTTGCCAGCTATTTTCATTCGTAAAAGTATTGAGACCACTTGAAATTTAGCACATATCATCATTTAACAAACTACAAACTTTAATGGGTGGGTCTTATGTGAAAGACAAACACAAAGTACTACATAACTGTGAAGTAAGTAAGTTTTTTGTAAACACACAATATTCTGGAAAGAGCAGCTTATGTTTTGCCGGGTCCCTTTTAAACTGATTACCATGAAGTGGTGTAACCAATTGCCATACTTCTTTAATATTTTATTTAAGTTCACTAAACATATCACAGTTTTATGAAGGTATTGGAGGTTTGTTTGAGAATATTACTGAAAGAACTTAAAGAACAAAGCAAACAGGGACAAGGTTATGGAGAAGATTAAAGAAGTGATTGGTCATAAAACAATAGGCAGTAGTAGAAAACAACTGTTAACGTACAAAGGCTTTCTTCCAAAACTAACATGCTGGACAAGACAAATTACAATCTGAGATGCAGTTACGACAGCTATGGTAACTTTGGGTTTGGGGAGGGGCTGTGATTCTCTTACAGTCCAGGTAAGAGAATCACAAGGGGATTATTTTTTTAAAATGTGCACTGCACATTTTCCTGAACATTCCATTTCTCTGATGGCAGCAGCATAATTCTGTGTGTTTACTTTTATCAAGCAGAGACAGAAAAGCTCGGCAATCCTTGGAAATATATATATATGTAGATATATATTTCAGACTGCAAAAAATGTGAGATTCAAGTAGAAGTTTACTTTCCAGAAGGACTATAAGGTTTGATAAAACTTTGGATGAAACCTCGTTGTTTGTTCATTTGTCATGTGAATACTTACTGGTGTACTAAATGTACCAATTTTGTACATTTTTATTTGGTCTAAAACACTATTCAGAGCATAAGTCATCAATTCAAACATGTTCACTAAGAATTGGGAATTTGCTCAAAAACAAGAAGTTGTCATTTGAACTTTTTTATTTTTAACTACATCACTGACATAGCTCCTCTGCTAGAAAACAGAGATGACGTGTGGTGGAAGTCAATACCAGGATTCACAGGTACTGAATATGTCACACACACACCAACTCAGAGAACAAGTTGGCCAATTTGCCCTGCGGAATGTAATGTTTGTAAAAATACTAATATGATTCTCAATTCTTGAGGCAGATGTATTTTCTTTATTTGCTGTTTGAAGCCGAAGTCCACCAGGGGTCGTAGTTGAGCAATTTTCAGACATTTCTTTCCAAACTGGTTTCCTGTTGGTGCTGTCCGTTTAAAGTTTGCATAAAAATATTAGATTATTAGATTATTAGAAAATTGAAGCTTTGTTTTAGAACGATTTGCTAATACATCCGAATACATCCCAAAGAATAAGAAACTAACAACCTTAATTTTAGTGGATAAAATGTGTATTAAAACATTACTTCGGGTTTGTCACATTCCCGAAACACTAAATAGGCCGCGTTTGCTTCATTTGAATTTGTTTTGTTCCGTTCTCGTAGCTCACGTCAGTTGGTTCCGTGAGCCACGGGTCCATCCGTGTGTTTGGGTTTAAATTCCTCTGTAGCAACTAGTAAACAGCGCAGAAAGGCTGGGATCCAAACACCTGCTGCTCCAACATGTCTGAATATGTCCGTGAAGTCAAGTCTTTGCTGACACCTGGTCCCTGCTACATCCCTGGGTGAGTAAATGTCCCCTTACAAATAAAACTAGACTCCAAGGATATTATTTGGTTACCACCATCAGAACAACGCGCAGCGATAGGACTGAAGGCAGTTAATTTGAAATGGAAAGTTTGCAACTTTTTATTTTTTTATTTATTTATTTTTTTTATCTCAATAATTTGCAAAAAAATAAATAAAAACAATCACTGGACGGTATTTAATAAATAGGCTACAACAAATGTATTTATTGTACTTTGACCTTTATTTCATTGGTGTTGGGATTGATCCTACAACCTTTTGCTCATTCCCTTCATTGATGAGATGTCAAAGTACAAATGTTTCAGGTGTCTCCACAGACTGAGTTCTGCTTTAGATTATTTCAGGGTAGTTCAAAGATTTACCCATCCAAATTTCCTTGGGGGGTGTAAAGTACGTGCAAGACTTTGTTTGTCTGAAGGCATGAGTTCACAGTTGATACATTTTAGTGATGAAAATCACGTCTTCTGCCTTGATTTAAATACTCTTCAGAACAATCTAAATGCTCTTCTGTGCATTTTAGGAGGGATTCTCCTATTGTTGGGGCGATAAAAACAGCTGGCCTTCTGCAAAATTCTGACACAAAAAGGAATCTGAACCTCATCTGCTTGTTGAATAACCTGTTTGTCCAAAGTTGTGCTTTGACAATTGCCCCAACTGACCTGTCAGAACCTAGTTCAAAACACTTGAAGGGATCTAAGAATAAATTCCCTGACAGAAAGATGCCATAAGTTGTTTGTTTGTTTGTGTTATTAATTAGGTACACAGGGCACTGCCCTGGACTCAGGTTCAGCATGGGCAAACCTTATGGAATGCTTACAGCCGAACTTTTGTCTCAGAGGACATGGCATCCAGAGTGTGACATAGCTCCTCTGCCAGAAAACATCCCTGATGACGTGTGGCGGAAGTCAATACCAGGATTCACAGGTACTGAATGTGTCACACACACACCAACTCAGAGAACAAGTTGGCCAATTTGCCCTGCGGAATGTAATGATATTGGTGGTTAAACTGCACAAACAGTAGAACGTGTTTCTCTTATTCTTGCGATAAGTCTTTGAGTTGTGAACAGGAACATGAGACCAAAGTGGACATCTCTAAACTGTTTAATTATTCAGGAGAGGCGACAAGTGAAGTGAAATAGTGATACAGCAGAGGGGATTAAAAAGGTCACACGCAGGAGGTTAACAAAACCTGCTAATGGAGGTGAATCATTATGATAAAGCAATAGAAAACATGTCTGCAGCATCCAAAAGTCTTTCAATTTCTCAGATACTGTCGACTGAGTGGACTCATATTCTTTATATTGTCCTTTTTTGTTGCCAAAGTTCTGATTTTAAATCAAAACAACATAGAAAATATAACATTTGAATTTCATTGAATTCAAAAATACTATATTTATTCCTGTTATACAGAAGCATAAATAAATAAAGTGAAACAAAAAGGAAACTAATAATAATATTTGAAATAAAATGAAAAAATTAAACATCATGTTAAATTAATACTGTTGAAAATTATTTACAAATAAGAATTTATGTGTCATAAAAAAAACCTGGGAAAGTTCTTGTTTTTTATTTGTTGGATGCAATATTTGGCACTTAAATTTCTTTATCAAGCTATTTATTTATTTCTATGTTTTTCAGAAATTTAATTCAAAAATTCCTGTCACTGCGTGTATTTCAATTATGTCTTAGTTAGGAAGAACTATTCCTCATTTGCTTTTGCTGCTCCCACTTAATTGAGTTGGAGTTGGGGATATGATCAGTGGAGGTGAAGGCTTGACCTTCTCTGTGCTCTGTATCCTTTTTAACCCCTATAGGATTGAGATTCATAGTTCAGGTATCATTTGAGCTCATGAGACGCTGATTATCTGCTCCAAGTTGGTACCTTGTTGCCATGGTTATGCATCAAAACAATATTCCTCACACTGCATGCTGCCTTTTGCTAACAAGCTTTCTTTAAATGCTCATTTTGTTTTTTTTTCCCCCTGTAAAAAAATTACTAATACTGCCAAACTTGCCCTGTAGGAACCCCTCAGTGAATCCGTCGTGTTTAGTTCTAGAGAAAGACCAGATCCACTAATCCAGATGAGCTGAAGGCCACCGTTAAAACAACCAGAGCTTCCTTAGCTGCTCAGAAAGCCACAGGGTCATCATCTCTTGCACCGATGCAGTATTTCATGAAAAAGGAGACTGACATTACTATTCAGGAAGCTCTTTTTGTCAAAAATAATATGCTTAATTGGAAGCTATTCAAATTTTTTTTAGGAATATATTTTAACAGTTGCAGAAAACCATAATAATAGAAATTAACACAAATATATTAGAAATATGCACAGTGGCACAGTTGGCAGCACTTTCGAACCCAGGACTTTCTTCCAGCAAGAAGGTCCTGGGTTCAATTCCCGGCGCAGGGACTTTCTGCATGGAGTGTTTAATTGGTCTTTCTAAATTCTCCCTAGGTGTGAGTGTGTGTGTATGGTTGGTCTCTGTGTTTCCCTGCAATAGACTAGCGACCTGTCCAGGATGTACGCCGCCTCTTGCCTGGAATGTTAGGTGGAGATAGGCACCAGCAGCTCCTGATCCTTGTCCCTACAAGGGTGTAAGAAAATGGAATGATGGATGTCATTTTCACTTTTTGAATTAAATTTCTGAAATAAGGTCATGTTCTAAGGCTGCACTGTGGTGGAGTAGCACTACTGCCTTGCAGCAAGAAGGTTGTGGGTTTTAATCCCAGACTGCAGTATGTTTGCATGGAGTTTGCATGTTCTCAATATTCAACAATATTTTAGAACTGGTATCAGAGTTCATATACACAAATTCCTAATTTTAACAAAACTTCTGTTGAAATAGTTGAAAACTGAACCCTCAATGTTGATGTTTTCTAGGTTTCATTCCAAGAAGTCGGAACTACTATGGCTGCAACTATAACCTGACCTGTAAGAAAGCACAGAGTGAAGTTTATCTGGCAGAGCAGGTGAAGAAACAGCAACGATCAAAGGCTCTTCCTACCATCAACATCTACGGCAGCCAACAACATGAAGTAAATGAATTATCTCGCTTACACACAAATCTTTCGCTTCACCTCTCTCTTCCTGTCTCACAATAATGTTGGAAAAAAATGTGTTTTATTTAACCCACAATGCAACCCAAAAAACTTACTCATAATGTAGTCTTATGTATCCATGAGTCTTTTATTGCATTGGACTTGACTGTCTGAAGCTCCAGCAACTGCCTGATTACAACATAGATCTACCTCACTTGCTCTCTGGTCCCTGTTTTAGTCATAGCAGCTCCCTGCAAACTGAATAATTTTCATACATTTTGCAGATCTGCATTGGTACTGAATTGCATCTATGTTGAACTAGATGACCTGTCCAGGTCAATGCAATTATCCCTTTGGTGATAATTGCATTTCAAAAGGATTATTGGTCTGATCCATTTAGTTTGTCATCCCAGCACTACATTTGGATTTAATGGTTCACAAGATAGATCTTTTTCACTTTTTTACATTTTTGCCACCACCTTTTCAGAAATTTTTAAAAAGCATACACCGATCAGGTGTAACATTATGACTACCAATCTGATAGTGCACTAGCAGCCTAGATTTGGTGCCAAAACAGCTCACATCAATCAAAGCATAGACTCCATCAGACCCCTGAAGGTGTGCTGTGGTACCTGGCACAAAGAAATCAGTACATTTGAAACGTCATGTAAGTTGTTAATTTTCCTTTAATTTTCACCCAGAGAGCCAACTCTCCGGTGACAGCAGCGTTGGACAAGGTGTTTGTCTACAAGTCCTTAAAGCCTTTCATACCTCAAGGAAGTCCATACGCAATGAAAGATGATAACCCCAAGAAGTACTTCATCCCAGGTACAGAAGACAGAAGAATTTGATGACACTTTATAATTATTCGGAAGAGAAGCTCTTCACAATCTTAGAGTTTGATTGTTTTCTTTCTTTTTTATGGCTGATGCCAATCCTTTAAATTCTAGGCTAATTTCTTTTTTAAATAACAAAAACAAAACATTTATGCACATAATTGTTTTAAGGAAAAACAAATGAAACAGTTAGAAAACAGTTATTGATACAATTTAAAAATGACTAGACACATCTTTAGTAATTACCATCAGGGAGAGTTCTTGCCAAAATTTGGAAATGTTCAACATGTGATTGCAAGAATGTTTGGGTTGCATAGTTAAAGTTTGCCGTTAGTAATTACTTCTTGCACTACAACCCTATTAAGCATAACATAACAGTTATGTTATGCTTTATGTTAAATTATTCTGTATATGTTCATCTGTATGGTAAACATATCGTCAGTAAATTGGTTTTCATAGAGTTAAGAATAAATCATACATTTTCTACATTTTATAATCAAAAGAAGGAAAAAAAAAATCAATGACTGGTAAAATGTCTGAGTGACTGGGAACAATTTTTTATTTCCACGTCTGTTTTAAATAGAGGACATGAGTTTGACCAGGAGGCTATTTATATAAGTACTGTCCCTGGTTTCTCTCTAGAAAATGTACTGCTGAGGAAGTTGCACAATATTCTGGACATTTCCTTTGGATAAATGGGTGCTGTTCGACATCCAAAAACCAGCCTGTTAGTAAAGGCATAAAAAAGGGTATTTTGAAAAATGCAACAACAGTTATTATTATCACTTATGAATAATTATTTTATAACAAAAGGTAAAACTCTGTCAACCAAATAATAATTTCTCAATATTAGCAACTCACATTAGCACACATCTATATTTTAACATTAAAGTAGTTGAACACAACATTACAAAACATTAAGTTGATTTTTTTTTCATTTCAAAATTACATATAGCTATGAAGATTTGAAGCAGCATTCACAGACATTAATATCAAATAATTTTGGGGCCTGTGTGTATGCAATTAAATATGTTTTTAATGTTTTGTTTTCATAATGCAATAATCATACATCACGTAACTTCAATGAGTTTTAAAAACAGGATATATGTGACCATGCCGTTTATTTTCTCTTTGCAGGAAGCTTCTGACATTGTACTGACATTATATTTGACTTGTCTTCTTTGCAAAATTGACATACAATAGTAAATTTAAATTAATTGGTTTCCTGGACTTAAATTGGCTCTTAAGCCAAATTCAACAATTATCAGTAGGATTTTAGGTAGGGCTTTTAAAAGGCCACACCAAATATCTGATTTGTGACCTGGGTTCAATTTTGATGTGTATTTGGGTTCTATGGGAACTTGCTATTCTATCCAAGTTTCAACCTTTTGACCTAAACAGTCATCCTCCACTTAAAAACCAAACTGCTTAGGGCATTGCTTCAAACTTGCTCAATAGGGTTCACTGGACAAAAGATAAGGAGCCATTCTCCTCTTACTTACAGAGTGATGTCTTTTCACAGGGTTTACAGGGCATGTGCCATTTGCCCACAACTTCTATGGCAAAGGATTTTCCATCACCACCAATCAGGCACTAATAGAGTATGGGAAACATCAGAGACGCTTGAAGGCAGATGAAAGGGAACGAACACACCTGCCCACGTTCTATTCATCCAAAAAAGGCGTGATCCCAGGATTCACGGGGCATGTACCAGGTATGTGCTGCAAAACCTTCTTCTACATCAAGGTCTTAAGGTTAATTTTATGACCTAGATGTAGAAGCCAATGAAACTCATTGGTGAGCTTAGGACATTATGTATGTTTCTGCAAAACCCCCACAGGATACAAGTTCATGGTTGGAGGTACGCTCGGTCGGCTCTCTGAGATCGCATATGGAAAGACCTTCAGTAAAATCACCGATCCATGAAAGCCTCCCGCTTCCCCTCCAGAAAGCACAACAATTCTGTACCATGAGCAACCTCCTAGAAAAATAAAACTGATTACAGTTTAAAGTGTTTTAGGTCTTTATTGAGAGACTGATTGTCACAAGGCATTAGAGGAAGCAACCATGAAATAACAAAAACACTGAAGATGTGAAAAAGAAGACTATGTGAAAAAAAGTTTCACATTAAAATCCTCCATTTGCCAAATGCTATAAAGAAAAAACTTTATTTTTCTTCCCTTAATAAAATGTATGAACACTGATAAAACATACCTGGCACACATACATGAATCAGCCACCAGGGGGCTTACTGTAGTGCAGTAAAACAACAATAGAAAAAAAAATAAACAGAAAATTTCTAAAACCAAATGTACAACTAAGCTTTAGATCACTGAAGGAGAAGAGCATCTAATGCATGTTTTTTAGTTCATGCACCTATGATGAGTTCATGCTGCTAATATAACAGGAAAGGATGCTGGTTAGAATAAAAGTTGCTGGGTTTGATATTTTTGGCACTGACATGAATATTTTAGTTTGTTTGTTTTAACTACATTAGAAATAAAAACCTAATTTGTGTTGTGGCTTAAAGAAATACAAGCAAATATAAAGAACAGATAGCACCAAATCCTGATAATCCAGATTGCACCTCATTGAACTTTATTCATTAGAACATTGTTATTATTATTTATTTTATCAAACCATTATCAGAAACTGTGCAGAAGAAAGGAGAAAACACTCAGATGTGTGTTTAATCATATTTTGTGATTCAGAGAACTTAGAATAAAATGTATATTTTATTTCTGTATTATAGAATTAACCTGTCAGATTGTTCTATTGCATGTAACTTTAAAACTTGCACAATTAAATTTTCATAAATTTTACACTAAAATTTTTTGAAACATCCAACTTTTAAACTGGAAAACATTTAGAAAAACATCCTTACCTTACAAATAATCTTTTCATAAAATCCCTAATGGAACAAAATATTGGTATTCCTGCTGGACAACATTTAGTCTTCTCCTATTTCTGGGGTAATTATCCTACACTTGTGCTTTTTTTTGTTGCAGAATAAAAAGTTTAATTGGGCTTTGTAGAAGTTGTTCTGCACTTAACACGTTGTGTCATTAGAGTAAATAGTCACACACGTATGATTTAGTTTTCAGTGCCCAAGCCAGTCTGAGGTGGTCCCAGCTTTATGGATCTAATGGATTGAGCCAAAAGTCCAATCTGAGATCTGTCCAAGTGTAACCACTGAGATGGTAGCCTGTGCATTTGGAAAAGAAAAGCATAGAAGGAAGTTAATCAGAGAAGGAAAAATGACAGAAGCTACTGAAAAAAAAATACAGTTGAAAATTAATTAATTAATTAAAGGCTGGGCAATATTGCTGAAAAATGAAATTGCAGACCAAATCCAATCTTCAAATTAAATTACCTTTTTCCCTCCCTTTCTTTTCCTTAAAATGAATTACAAAGGACATAAAATATTCTCAAAACCCGGCTTGCATTTGACTTGAATTCAATGTCCGAATAAACAGAAGCTGTAAAACACACTCATCAAACAAGAAGGTAAACTTTGATTGGGCTGTCGTCTCCCTGAACTATAGAAACCTGTTGCAGCTTCGGTTAGAAAAATCACATTTTCCAAAAATGAAATTCTCAAAAATAGAAAATTTGATTAATAAAATGGATTTATTGCCCAGCCTTGTTTAAAATGTGGTTTTTCGTTCATTACTTCTCATTACCTTCGTTTTTGTGCTGCAGTGTGAGGGTGGGACCTTTTCTCAGCTCTGCTAGAAACACCAGCTGCTCCAAACAGCTTGGCCCACCGCAGGCCGCTCTGACAGGGACTGTCTTCCTGGACGGAAGCTGTTGCGTTTTGGCCACTGCGGTCTTTTTCCAGTTCTCTCTCATTCTGCCTACCGTCCACACTGGTTTGAAACAAAGTACTTCTATAATCTAGGCTGGCGTTCACAGCTTTTGCTACACTTTGCACTAAATCTGGCTTGCTTGACAAAGAAGCCAGAAGTGGATTCCTGTTGCTTTGCATGGCCCCATAATCCTGCTTGCAGCAACTTGAACTCTGAGACCGTAGAAACTCCTGCTCTCTCCAGTGTGATTGACTGTTTCGCCTGCCGTATTCTGACTTTCTGTCGGCTTTTAGCTTCGGCCAACTGGTCACAAGCAGAGCAGAGCATGGCTGAGGTGGGAGAGCATCGCGCTCCTCCGAACACAGCTGTCTTTGACTTAACAGTCGTGGCTCCAGGAAAAGATTTAGGTCAAAGGGCAGCACTGAGAGCGGCTGAAGGAGAAGAAGCAGCTCCTGGAACAGAGACTGACAGCGACTCAGTGACGTAAACAGGAACCCCCAGGTGTGGTAGTACGCAGTAATGACACCTGAAAGAAAAAAAAACCCACAGACATTCCAATGGCGCTGAAAGAAGTTTCAAGGAAGATTCAGAGTTTACTTCTAAACCCCCAAATTACAAGGATTGTCAACCAGATTCCACACATTCATCATAAATAGAGTTTGTTTAAATGCAATATCTTACAATTATGTTCAGTTTTTTTTGTAAAACTCAAGATTGATTCATGCTTAATCTCAAAGTGTCTTGCAAAAGTATTTCAATCATTCCTTTATTATCTTTTTTTGTTGCATGTATGTCTTGCTATAGAGATTCTAAACTTAGTGTCATATGTGATTCTCCATGCCAGCCTCAGGACAACATCTCTAACCAAATGACTGACGCCTGCTTACTGGTCTGCCCCATAGTGAAAATAGAATTGATTCTGTAGACTGGTAAGCAGTGAGTGTTACATTATGGTGCTGTCCCAGTTCATTGGCTCACCTTTTTGACTCTGCAGGTGACTAAGCCAGAATTCCAAAGCTCTCAAGCTGGAAGACAAGAAATAACCACAGAAAGTACAGGCTGTAGTCCAACTTTCCATATGGTTCACCAGAAAGAGCATAAGTGACTCCAGCTCTTACTTGAGAAGGCCCATGAGGAAGGCTCTCAGTCTCATACAGTGGCTGGTGAACTCGGAGCACCGCTTTATTTTGGAAACGAGGCTGTGGAGGACCTTGGTGGACGAACCTACAGCAGAGATAACAACATCTGTCAATTTATCCCGTAAGCATCTACAATCGAAGCACTGGGAAGCGAAACTGCAAATACCCATTCTTGTGGAGATTTCCACCACACTCCAGAAGTGATTGCGGCGCTGCCCAATTATGAAATCCAGCTTGTGGTCCCTCAGTCCATCCTCTAAAATGTTCTGGATTGCAGGACACAAATGTTCTAGGACAAGGCCAGCTATGGTGGGACTGTAAGAGCTGTTACCCAGACGCATCTGTACCACCAGACAAAAAAAAGGGACACAGGCTGCTGTAATGTGTGTCCTGCTGCTGACACAAGTTATTTGACTCTTGTGCTGAATTATCGGTGTCATGCTTTCTCTTGGGACATGTCGTTCTTAGTGCTTAGTTCTGCTGACTCACCTTTTCTTCTGGGTCTCTGCTACTTCCAAAATGAGCCATGATCAGATCCACTGCACTGCTCACAGCTCTCAGCAAACCTGGACACAATGTAGAAGAAACACAAATCTAGACTTCGTTACAGTTTCCTATTTCTGGTAAAAAAAAAATTTATTCAAACTTCTTCAAGTATTTTTCCCTTTGTTTCTAAAAGCCACTACTGGTTTCTGAGATAAACCCAACAAGGTTCTGACACAAATATTTTAAATATTTTCCAATTATTGATTAAAACATATAAGAAACATTTGAGTGTTATCCCTATTTAGGCAAATACAACTTAATTTTAGAAGAAAGACAAAAGATTGTAGTGCTTGTTTTCTTTTCTTCTACCTTCATTTCTTTATAAATTTAGTTTGAGGTCATTCTTTAAATATTGAACTTTCAAAAACAGTAAGTGGATGATTGGTAGAGAAACAGATTGATGATGGAGCAACACATAAATGGATGAAACACTTAAACAGTGAATCACTGTCACTTTCAATCAGTGACAGTGATTGAGGTTTGAAAACATCAATATTTCTTTTTTCACTCCTTTGCTCTTTTCCATATTTATTGAGAACTAGAAAGTACTTAACCAATTCCTGACTTATCTAGTCTGCATAGGAATCCTGTATTTAAACCTGACAAACTGCCTTTAGGGTTCAATAATGTTCTTAATCATTTTAAATGTGAACTCTATCTGAACACAGGATAGTCAGTTTTCAGTAGCATTCCTCTTTTCTGTGCTTTGCTCTGCTGCTCCTCTTTCATCTAATGCAGAGTAGCCCATGCAAATGTCACGGTAAATTCTTTATGTGTGTTGAAGCTGCCTGCAGCGCCGCAACCACGCTTACTTTTTGCTGCTGCTGCTGCAGATGCCTCTGACTATGAATAAATGCTGTGAAAGAATCCAATGTATCTGATTAACTTTGCATTAAGTAGCCCTTTTGGTGGCACTGGGGAAAAAAATGATTAGGTATGATTTAAATATTTATCACTGCTCCATCAGATTTTGTCTCATCTTGGAGTCTGCAGTCTCTCTCTGTTTTTTTTTCTTTCACACACACATTCAGGCTGGGGACCAGAGAGCTCAACCAATCCTGAGCAGGGATGGTTAAAAATAGGTCATATTTGAGAGGAAGCCCCTTCAGGGTATTGAAGGCACTGCTGCAGCACGTTGAGGTTTTATGCTTTTTTTAGCAGTTTATCCCTGGCAAGATGATACCAACATTGGACACATTTTGTTACACCAATAATTGTTCGTTTTTATATCTTCCTGATTGAAATTTAGCAATAGCCTCTAATCAAAACATATTATTGATGCTTGTTTGTGCCTCTGTTGTGACCCTCACCTTTTCTCTGCAGATGACTGATAGACATGGACTCATACGATGTATCCGGCGAGAGGCAGAACTCTGCAGGCGGCCTGTCGTTCAGGATCAGAGACTGGCTGTGCTGACTCTTAGCTGGCTTTGGGCTGAGCCTCTCTGGCTCATCGTTTTGCTTGGGATGCAGGTCTGAGGAGAGGAAAGTGCTTAAAGAGGAGAGGCGAGCTGCAGCAATGAGGGGCTGATGCTGCTGGAGCGTCAGCTGTGATTGTGAGGTTTGGGGAGACAACAAGGATACTCTCAGGTTCAAGTCAGGTTTTCCAGGTGTTATGTGGGAGGGTTTTGAGTGGAAAGCAGTTTTTTTTGGATCCTCGTTAGTATTTTTGGATCCAGAAGTAACTTGGTTTGGTTCTGGCTGCAGGGTGATCAGGTCCTGACAGGTGGGAATCCTAACAATGTTGGGTTGATTGTTCGTTGTGCCAGAGTTTAAGCGTGAGCTTTCCTGAGACTCGACCATCAGTTGTAGATTAGCCTCTTGTGATGTTCTTTGGGACCTTGGACTCCACATGTGTCTGCGGCTGAAACATTTTGGACTCGGAGTGCAGGTGGAGCAGGTATCCGAGCTGGATGCAGCCTCCAACAATACTGGGCAAAGGCTCTCCACTGGAGATGGCTGGAGTTCGGACAAACACCCGCTTCTTTTCTCCTTGCACTTGAGTCCATTCGGGGAGCTAGCAGGCTTGCTGCTCTTTCGGTTTAAGTACTGCTCAAGCAGGCCTCCGAGGTTTTGAGGCTGATACTGTGGCTTTTCAGCGGGGAGCAGAACGAATGGCTGGATGGGCAAAGAAGTCGGCCTTCGTAGCTTGCTGTAGCGTCCCATTTCCTTTTTGCAGCACCACACACCTGAGAAAAATTAGACATTATCATCAGCAAAATTAGATTTTTTTTAGAACTTTTTTTTATTGTTTCTCCCACAGAAAGAAGAAATATGACAAGCTTTCTCTCCTTACCCATGTCAGTGTCTACATCATTGTAATTCCGCTCTTGAATCACAGATGGCTGGGTGGATTCAGCTCCTGTTTCTTGGCATTTACTACTATGTGGGCTACGCTGGCTGCCGCAAGGCATGTGGGAGAAGCTCTGGGTGCCCTGCAAATGTTGCTTCCTGCAGGGGGCAGTGGAGGTGGTGGCAACCTGGTAGTCGCTTGCCTTAAAAAAAAGAATATATATTTTTTTTACTAAGCAAGTTTTTGTCTTAACTTAGCAATTTACCTGCTGTAATTATTTATTTATTTATTTATTTTACTTCATACTTACAGTGTGTTAATTGTCTTTATTGACATGTTCTCGACATGTTTTCACAGAGAATCCTGTTTTTACATCAGTTTGCCTGTAATAATTATTTTTCTTAAAAAATATTTTTGTAGCAAGTGTTCACTGTCAAGGTTACCATTTTTGCGTTACCTGTTTTCAGCTCAAGGTTGTCACAGATGAATTACCCAGCGACTGCAGATTTCTAAAAGCATAACTGCATCTAATGTGTTATTTTATTAGTGCAAAAAAATGTTCTTAATTTGATTTTCTTTACTTGCAGTTTAACAGTTTGCTTTGATATGATCTTCTGGAAATTTATATTTATTGAGTATTTGCTAAGCTAACGTAGTGAGTCTGACATGAATAAAGTGTGCTTTTATGTTGATCTGTGTTTCACTTTGTAATTTTGAATCTAAATATATTTTTACACACCAACCTCCATGTTTTCATTGGTTGGTCTTTCCTTTTTAGAGTCAAGAGGGGCCAGAACGGCGCTGCTTCTGTCAGGCCCTTCGAGACAGCTGGTGAGGCTAGACCAGGCGGGGCTTGGCGACTGGGATGAGAGGTCACAGGTCACCAGCTTGTAATACTTCTGGTTTGTTCCCATGGCCAGCATGTCCTGACTTCGTATGCATGTAACCTCCAGCGCAGAAAGACCAGGAGCCGTCGGCTCTTGGGAGTAAAGGTTGCAGTTTGAATCTAGGCCGGACGGTGTCGACTCAGCTTCTTCTCTCTGAGCCTGTTGAGGAACAGGTTGGAGACTGAGGAACACCGACCCCTCAGACGACCGACAGGGGTCAACAGCAGGGCTGCTGAGATCCTGAGGTGTGGCAGGATTGTTGCTTTTGTTGTAGATGGTACAGAAGTTAACCAGGACACCGTCTGAGCTGTTACAGGAGGAGTCACTCACATCTTCTGTGTGAATGTTGGGCAGCAGCTCTGGAGAACATTTGTGCTCCCTGTAAATATTCTCTTGCAGTCTGTCTGAGTCCTGCTCCAAACAAGACAGAAGAGTGATGCCAGATCTGTTCACAGCACAGCCCTGGCATCCTGACTGCAGCGAGTCCATCTGGTTAGACAGCCAGTGTTGGTTCCTTCCCATTCCCAGCATTAATCCTTCATTCATCCATTCACTGCCCAGGTCCTCATGAAGCAATGCGTCATTACCACCGTTGTTCAGCGACCAGTTGGAGTTTCCATGCAACACGAAAGATGAATCTTCGCGATATCTGTGGAGATTGTCTCCATCACTGTCTTCGTCTTCCTCGTCCTCATCTAGATCTGGGTTGGGAAGGAACGAGTTGTGTGAGCGCTGGGTGGTTGCAGCTCCGCAGCTTTCCTCCTTGTTGATGGAGCCCGTCTCTTCTGGCGATGAGTTGGAATCGTACCTGCCACTGCTGTCGCTGGTCCCCTCTTCCTCCACCCGATCCTCACGGAGACTGCCGTAGCTGCTGGAAAAGGGCCTCCGTCCACCCGTAAAGCAGTGTTCTCGAGTGAGTGTGTCCTGCTCTGGGAGGGACACCGCCCGGGTCAGTCCGGACGAGCAAAGCCGGCTGGGCTTCTTGGCGGAGCTGCACAGGGCCTGGACCGGAAGCTGCCAGGTGGGAAGCTGCACCACTGGGAAGTGGCATGCTAGTAAGGTGTGACCCGGGAGAGTGGATGCTCCGATCATGGTGTCCCCATGTTCCTAAAACTATCCTGCAGAAGTAAATCACATAAGGGATTCAATTTGAAAAAATGCTGAGGTTATGCACACTTTTAAGCCAAACATGTTATCTTTGAATAGCTTGTACAGAATGTTTGCATCTCTACTTGAACAAAAACAAAAGCTTTGGATCAGCCTTTTAAATTTTCATTTGTGGTTCACCACATGTAGGAGATCAGAAGGAAAATAATTTTGCAGTTGTTTTTCTTCCCAAACCTCAGATCTTTTACCAGATCTGAGATTTATTCAGGTGCGTTGACAGCTGGATAAAAAAAAAAAAACAAGAAAGCATTGTTCAAAGCAAGCTGAATAAACAAGGCGAGAGATGAACAATAAGCAGAACTACAGGATGCTGCTATCACAGTCTGCACCATCAGACCTCAAACTCCCTCTGTGATCTGTGCCTCTGGGTCTCAGCCGAGTGTTGCGCTCCATAATTCAGTCGACCACTAACAAACCCCTCCTTTTTTTCCTCTCTGCTTGGGCCAACCACAGTCATACAGAGTTAGTCAGCTGCTCTGTAACTAGGGCAGCTGCAATGCAGAGATGCTCCGCCGACACTGCTGAAAAGTAAATGCACCTTCACATCTGCTCGGCTGTTTACGAATTTTTGCAGGATATAACAAAAAGCACTGTTCTTACCAGGTTCTTGAGTTGATTAACTATATAATCAAGTGTACAAAATACACAACAAATTACACACTGTCACTGTTAATTAAAGAAAAATGGACTTAAATTATCTAAAATGCATTGCGGCTTCCATAGGGATTCAGCAGGAATGTGATGCTGATCATCAAAAGCTTGAGAAAAATAGATTTATGTTTACAAGGTTGTATCTAAAGACTAAATATTAAGTTAAAAATGTCATAAGACAAAAAAAATCTTAAGTTATGTGTAAATTCTAGTATTTTTAAAAACTAAAAAACACAAATAACATAATTACAAATTAACATATTTTAAGCAAAGGAGACTTACAAGCAATTTATAACTTTTGAAATTTATACTTACAGTAGATAAAGTGTATTCCAAATGCTTCTCAGTAAACATAAAATAATGTCAGAATAATGAAGCTTGTGTAGAAACAAGAAGCCTCACTTTAACATACTGAAGGTGCATTTCTGTTGCATTTTTGGTTAAAACATATTTGTTCGTGATTCGGTGAAGTTACTTCTGGTCAATAGAGTGTCAAAATGTTTACTCAAGTAAGAGTAGCAATAGGTCAATAATATAATGAAGTAAAAAGTACGATGCAGTATTAAAAATACTTTTTCTTTTACTCAACTAAATGTAACTGGTTACTACCGACCTCTGCTTCATTTTAAGATCATTTACATTTGCTCATACATATTTGTTATATGAAAATGGATGGATTTATCCTATCCTTGCCAATTTGCAATAGAGTTTGATTCAATTAGAAAGAAGTAGGCCAGCTACTGAGGAGGACTGCAGAATTTCAAGATCCAAGTGGATTAGTCCCGCCTTCATGGGGTTGCACAGAGATTGTTGTGATTAACTGGACTCTGAATGCCTGTCGCTTCATGCCAGCCATTTACAAAAGATCGAAGTCACAGAAAATGGCAGCACAGGCTGAAGCCTGCTGTGATTATAATGTGGCTTGTTATCTCTGATTCTAACCTCTAATGAGACAATATAATCACAAATCAAAATGGTTTGCATTTACTGTGTCATGTTGAAGAGGATAAGAGTGGACTATGAACAATTATTTGTCTGGAGAGACATTTGTCTGACATGTAGTGGAAAGTAACGTCTGCAATACTTTGCAAAAATGTTCCTTGGATATTTTGTCATATTATAATCACAAATCATAATGTTAGACTTGAAAGGTGAGCTTTTTCCCCAGTCTGACGTCTTTTGCAGCATCTAAAATATTTTCTACCAGGATTTTTCAAAGGTATGAATAGTTTTCCTGTGGAAATGAAGAAAATCATTTCCACAGTATGATGCTGGAAGTTTGGAGTTATAAAGGTTTGCTTGGGTTTTTAATGCCCAGCTCACTCTAAAATGTCCCATCTTGCAAGGACATTTTAGCCAGGTTTGACATCTCAACCTTAATTATTTTCATTACACAGCTTTATTTAACCTTTTTCTAATTGCACTTTCAATAAAACAACATTAGAAGAAAGCAGCACATTTAGCTTGTTTTCTGAAATAGAACAGTCTGGGAGGTTAGCAGCTTCCTTTTGCTCTTCACTTGGAAATATCCTGTATTTTTAAAATCGGAAAATTCTGTGCACCAATTACATTTTCTCACTCCTGCGGTGAGAAAATGCAGGAGTGAGGTGTTGCTTCTCTAACACCACGGTTAATGTAATTTCTTAGAACTGTCTTAATGTACAGAATAATGTCTCAAAATGGCAAAATGCCAAAGCGAGTCTTTTGAAATAGTAACTTCCACTTGATGAGCTGTTGTTCACATACATTTGCTGAGTAGCTATCAGTGGTAAGTCACATAATTCCTTTAAATGCACTAAGGATGAGCTTCCTCTTAGTATTTTTCTTCTTGAGTTTTAATAAAATATGATACTCTGCAAACATGTCTTGAGGCATTGATCATAAAAGATATATTCCTCCGTTATTCTGCCCTGATTCGAAAAGCTGACTCTTGAAATAAGTTGTGTGTGTTTTTCATCAGGAAATTATAAGTAGGGCAACATGATAGATAAAAGAGCGTCTGTGCACACATGCATAACCAAAGCATCCATGGCAGCAGCACCATTTCCGAAGCAGCTCGGATGCACAGCAATTTACTCGCATTGGAAAATAAAAGGATTTTTGACAAAAAGAAGCGGATCGCAGCACTTATGCACCGATGCATTAACAAAAAAAAAAAAAAACCTACTTGAAAAGAGCCGTCAGTCACAGTAGATGTGCGTCTTCCAATAGCAGATTCCTCATGAAAACATTTTACAAGCTTGTGTTTCTTCCAGGTTTACACAAAACTGTATGGTTTCTTAATAATGAAGAAAGAGCATCCACTTTTAAAATCTATCCATGCTAACTGTGTTGGAGACCCACATGAACCCGGTCCGGCATGTAGATGCGGACACACGCCGATCATCATCAGCACCGCTCGGACTGCCGGAGGTGTTACGTCACTGGGTCTTCAGCCAATTAGAAGAGAGAAGAAAGACTGCTACTAAAAGCATCCAGGACACAAGGTAGGATAAATGGCAACACGTTCTTTATATAAATACAATACAATACGATACAATACAGTAGCCACCTTGTTCAAAAACAAGCGTCATTTAACCGTCAGCTTGAAATGTTATTGCATTTACTGCTTATTATCTTAACTATGTGAAGCAGAAAAACCTGCCAATAGAAATCCTTTTCAAAAATCAATAAATGGGGGATGAAGGACGGGCAGACAGAAAGGCAGGCAGACAGACAGACAGACAGACAGACAGACAGACAGACAGACAGACAGGCAGGCAGGCAGACAGACAGACAGACAGACAGACAGGCAGGCAGGCAGGCAGGCAGGCAGGCAGACAGACAGACAGACAGACAGACAGACAGACAGACAGGCAGGCAGACAGACAGACAGACAGACAGACAGACAGACAGGCAGGCAGACAGACAGACAGACAGGCAGGCAGACAGACAGACAGGCAGGCAGGCAGGCAGACAGACAGACAGGCAGGCAGACAGACAGACAGGCAGGCAGGCAGGCAGACAGACAGACAGACAGGCAGACAGACAGACAGACAGACAGGCAGGCAGGCAGACAGACAGTTCTAAATGGGAAACTGAGTGGAGAAACATGTAAGACCTCCAGGGCTGTGGACTCTGACGACCCTTGTTGGGGACCACTGCTTCAGTTGACAGTCCAGTATGTTCCACCACTCATTTTTTTTATTGATCTATGTCACCCTCTACTGGTAAAGGCATGAGATAGAGGCCAATAAACTCAACCAGCAGAAAAAGTGTCTTTACACATGTCTCAGCAATGAAAGTAGTTTCAGAAAACACAGCCTACTTCTCCATAATGCCACACAAACCCTCAATAAGTGTTTACATAATTTTACTCATAAACATTTCCGCTTGTATTCTACATTTGTTTTTCTGCATAGTTTTCATGTTTCACAAATTACAATTAGAATGTTGAATTTTTAATGCACATTATATTTACATGCACATTATGATTTTTTTGTTGCACTGTTTGACAGCTGCACAGTATTTTTAAGTTATAATCCTCAAAAATATGATATTCTTAGTCTTGTTTTTTTAGATATAGTTTTCTGATATTTTTGTTTTATTCTATTCTAAAGTTCACACATGGTAGAAAGGAGCTATCTAACACAATCTGGAAACATGTATTATGAAATTCATAGAGGTAGATTTGTATCAAAGAACAATTTGCTTGTTCTTTTTATTTAAAAACTGACAAGAACTGTGGGGAGTATTTTAATTTGTTGTAACATTGGAAAAAAATGTACAAGCTCTTGAAAAAGGTAGTATATTTGAATATTTACAATGTTTACAAAATATACAAATAAATATATTAGGAACAACATGTGCTAATAAATTCAGAGCTCACAGACTGAGGGTGAACGTTTGTATTTTCTTATCAAACATACATTTGGATTACACAATCAGTCCAGTGCTGAGGCTGATGGTGGCAAAGGTTCCTACATAAAGGCTCCTATTTAAAATAAAAACAAAACAATCAAAAGAAACTTCCTTCACATCTTTTAGTTTGACCATATTAACAGAGGAGGAATTTCACATGGGTGGCTCCATTTGTTTCAGCGTTGTGTTTGTGGGTCTGTTGTGGAGATGGAGTGTCAGAAGGAACAAATGTTTCTCCTGCAAAGATAAGCAGAAACGTAATTGCAACTTGAACTCTGACTTGGACCTTTGTCATGCCATGCAAAGCGCATGTGGACACATCATAAAACCCTCACAGACACGTGATCACATTCAGATGTATAAATCACATTAAGGATTCCTTTCTCCTTTAAATCTCGTATTTGCTTTCAAAAATAGCTGGAAACGGAACGCACACATTCAGTATTGTCGGGTGCCATCAAAGTGGTGAATAAAAATCATTCAAATAGAGGATTACTGAACTTCACAATTCAGTTTTACCTGCAGTGGTTTGTGCCACACTCTGAAGGATCTCTGCAGCTGGCTCCAACAGGTTTCAGACTGTTCCACCGCCACAGCAGCGATCGCTTTGTCCTCTGGATCAGACTGTCCCAGTTGTCAGGAACAGGTCCTGAGTTGACCTGCAAAAGTAAATATTTGACCATTTAGAAGCTCTTTTATTAATTTATTTAAAAAAAAAACCAAGACAAAAATTTTTCATTGTCTGCATGTTATTAAAAAATAATAACATGCATTTCAACCCACCTGAGTGAGACATATAAGGAACAGAAAAACAGAAACGATGATGATCTTTTTCTGAAGCGCCTTCATGCTGTTTGCAGATGAAGCTTGTGGAAGATGCTGCTTTCCAGGCTTCCTTTGCCGTCTCCTGTTCCTTGTATTAAATGCTTTAATTGGGCCGGGGAGGAGTTAACCTCGAAGTAATTCACTCAATACATTTGTTACTGTAAAGGTGGACGTTTGGCATGACCGGTGGCCTGAGTCAGAGTCAGTGATCCTCAAGCACTTATCAGTTTTTATGACAACCAAAGTCAAAGTGTATCTAGAAGCATCCAAAGTACACTTTAATCTGGTAATGTAGGACGAGTCCACGTCAGAGGCAATATAAACCTTAAAGGTGCTGCACAGTTTCTGCCAAGTAGATTTTATGAAAAATTTCCAGAAACGTATGAGTATTTTTTTTCAGATAATATCTAGCTTAATATCTACTTCAGCTTAGCTAAGCATGCAAAAAGGAAGAATAACAAAACAGCTAATCTACTGTTACTCAGAGCCCGGAGTTTTCAATATACAAGAATTGATTCTCTTGAAGTTTTAAATTGCTCTTGATGGACCATAGATCTTATGACAACTTATATTTAGCAATTCATATACTTTTCACTTCAAGTTACCACTTCTCTTTTCCATGTCATCGAACAATTTATCAAACAATATAGTCGACATAAATTGCCAATGTGTGAATCAGTTTATTGGTCAAGACGAACAACAAGACAAGATGCCAATAACATATACAACCTTTTCTGTGAATTTAATCAGTGATTACATATTATGTTTAGACTGTTAAGGAGTAGTGCAAACAGTTCTTACATAAACAGCACAAAACACCAACCTGTTAGTAAATGGTGACATTTCTATTAAAGAAATTTCACAATAAGTTTATGATGTTGAATAGAATCAACAGATTTTTTAAACAAATAAGCAACTTTGAAAGCCTCGGCCCCTTTGGACTACAACAATTCTCAAACAACTTACCATTTCATATAGAAAAACTTAAAAAAGTATCAGATATAACACTTCCATAAAACATTTTCTACACTCCTTTTAGCAAAATCCCCAAGAAGCATCATAAAATAAAAATCAAGAAATAGTGTGGAATTGAGCAGGATAAAAACAAAAACAAAAAACTTTTCTGTCCATTCCAACACATTCACAGCAGATAAAAGCCTTGAGAAGCAATACTGTTTGGGGTTTATTTCACACATTTTTTCATTATCAGGTTCAGTGGGTTGGCATCGTTTTAAAGCAAGTAAATCCCCATTCTGATTACTCTTCAAGAAGCTAAGAAATTCGGGCATTGTCATTAAATAAACAATAAATGACTTTTGAAGCTTTTTAATAAAACACGTTTTATTTATAAAAACATACTCATCACTTTAACCTTTCAGTGATCAGTGTATTTGCACATGGTTTTAGTTAACAAAACCATAAAACTGATTTTTTTTTTTCTGAAAACAGCATCTCGTAGGAGGCAGTTGATTTGTTGACACATGAAAGTAGCAAAATAGTGGCGCAACTACTGTGGGTAGCTGCACAAATAAATGCAACTACCCATTGCATTTATTTGCAATGAAGGATAATAACTAGGTTTAATACTGCTCAGTTCTGCTTGGTTTCATTTGCAATCCCATAATTAGTGGTTAGAAAAATAAGACTACATTAAAGAGAGGTTTGAGCAACATTACAGCATGAAAACAATCAACTTAAGTGCTTGTTGTAAACACACAAAATTCCTGAAAGCATTACAACATTGAAAAGATGAGATTCTGGTTATGAGTGGCTGCCTAAAGGTTAGGAGTCTAGATGTCAGATAATTTTATTCTAACATTATGTCAGTAACCCGTGATCGTCCTCATGAATTTTGATTGGTGCTACGATGAGATCAGGGGCTGACGTTCTGCTTCAGTGCTCTGAAAAACAGCACACGTTACAGAATTTTTAACATACAGAATTAGTTATTCAACATTTGATAATTGTGATGACTGCTAAATAAGTATTCTGGTGTTTCTTAATTGCTACCATTTTGTTTATTTTTTTAATTGTAAACCACAAGACGGGAGTTTTTGCACCCAACTCTACTATGCCTGATGTCTAGATTTGTGATTTATTTCATCATATAAATAAATTTAAACAAGACCATTGAATCACCTCTTGCAATGACAGAAATGTGTTAATTTTTCGCAGTGCAAACTCACCTCGGGGACTTTCTGTCGACACATCAAGAACATAAAGATTCCTCCCAGGATGATGCCAAGACCAATGACAAGAAATGGAATATTCTCCACCACGTTCTTCTGGACATCAACCCTCTGCAGCTTCTTGGCTGAGGCGTCGTCAATAAGAACGCTCTGGTGGTCAGTTAAAAGTAAAACAACAGAAAATCTTTACATTTACATAAAAGTAAAGAAATTATTCAGAGAATAAAATGAATAAATTAAGTTAATTTTTTAAAAAAAGCACATGTTTAAAGTCCACGCAAAGTAAAAACAACTACAATTAAGCAGAAAATTGTCTTGAGGTGTATTCTTTACGACACTAGAAATACTGACTAATGGAATTTTTCTTCTTTCAAAAGTTAAAATTAAATTTCAAATTACTTTTCCACATTGGATTCAAAAGAAATTAAGTTTTGGAAGTAAATCTCATAGTCGGAGCTGTTTTATGTTTGGTTATTTCAAAAATGAAAGGAGCCGTTCAAGACTTCAATTCTTAGGAACTCAGCGGCAAACGCCGCTCATCGATGATGAGATTATTATAATCATGAATACTTTTTACAAGTTCAAGGTTGATAATCAAAGTAATTAAATACAACCTCAAAACGCGGTACATTATAAAACAGAGTAATTGTCTTTCAAATAGTTCCTAAAATAATATTAATTAAACTAGATTTCTATTCAGTGACTGCTTCAAAAAGTGTTTTTACCTCATTAAGATACACCACAGGGAAAACCACTGTCCTCACGTTTCCTATTTCACTGAAAGAGAAGGAAAAAATATATATGCATACAGAAGTAATGAGGGTAATTTTTGTTCTCATGTACAAAGTATAAAAAAAAGATAGAAAATGTAACAGTTAAGTAAAAGATAGCCAAGTGGCAAATGTTACCAACATAATATTACTTATGGAAGCTCAAACTTATGGAGCAATATTCCTTAACACAATGCCTACCCGAGATAAAGGTAGTGATACTTAAGCTCAGTTCCAACCAACAAAGATTTACATCAATATTTGTTCAGTAACTAGAAAAGATTGAGGTAGACACAGAAATAGGTTCTTATTTCTCTTCCATGGAGCAATAAAGAGTCAAAATATTGGTCAACAACAATGTTCTGAGTCTGCCAACACACAAATGTGTTCCCAAAACACATCATGGACCCATAGGCTGCTGTCTAAGCAGGGAGAGTTTTTGAGGGTGACAGTTAAAGGGTTAAAAGATTTGCACAGCATCAATTCTAAACAGAGGACTTATACATATTTAAATATAATATTTTTATGTTGAACAGCTGAAACAGAAAAAGTGGCAAAAGTTTGGAAATGATCCCAGAGCTGCTTCTATCAGATGTCATATGGACTCATAAACAAGTGAGAAAAGTCTGTCCAAAAGTCCACTCATCATGATGATGGTGGCAAAAGTGCTTTTTATCTTACTGGCAGACGGCCCCTCCCAGCGATGAATAACCATTCAGGTGTGATGATTTTATCAAAAGTCAACATGAAGAACATTGTATTAATTCAACATCCAGTTAGTCATAAGTGACAGACAGCTAAAAGGAAGTGAGTGGATTACCTGAACCTTGGGATTTTCTCCACATAGACATTGATCTGGAGACGTTTGGCTGCCTGTAGGATGGTTCCTGTCAGCTGTAAAAACATAATCAGAATTTGTCAGGAGGACATGGAAGAGACAATTAATGCTTATTATAATACCTACAGGGTGAAGATGCCTTTTTATATCAAAATTCAACATTTTTCCAGACTCAGTTTCCCAGAAATATCAGTCTTTTAAAGTATAAATACAAAGGTTCACTACAAATTTATGCCAGAAATCATGCTTCAACTGAGAATCTGAAAATACTACAACAGGTAAAAAATGGAGTGAGCAGGAAGAAGGGAAGAAAGAATAGATGAACTATTTCTTCTTAATATTCACTATTTCTACCAACTGTTCTCCAGAGAGTTTTTGTTTGCATTATGAGGGTTGATAGAAAAGAGAAGTAAAACCATCCGATATTAGATTTCTCTAATTATAATAAGTTGAGACTCAAACCACCAACCTTGTGATAAAATGACAACCATCATACATCTCAATGCTTCAGTCTTTCATAGGAAAAACAGCTTCATGGCTCTGAATGTTCAGTGGACTTTGAACAAAGATTCAAGTACAGAAAGGAGGCCAAACAGGGGATAAACAGTTGTTTACAGAGTTCAAACGTGTATCTCACACTATAAAACCTTATGTCACAGTTACGTGCAAGTTTCCTTTGCTTTATGCATGTGCATGAATATGTATTTTTCATTTTGCAGATCTGAAACTTTGCATCAATGCAGAAATGAATACAATTAAATCATAACTCTCTAAAAACTGAAAATGAAAAGCAGTAGTGAGAAAAAGGAAGCTACACAACATGCCAAAAAAAACTAAAATCAGACCAATTTTTTGTCACGTAGTTTGGTTGTGTAACCAGACAAAAGTTCACATTTTAGAGGTCACGCTTCTATTTTTAGAAGTCAATGCTTCTATTTTTAAGAAATATTGGTCAATGTCCTCTGATGGCTTTGTAACTAAAACTGTTTGCAGAACTTTGTACTAATGGATTACGCCTGACAAATGTCATATTTAGTTAAATATATCAAGGTTTCATGCAATGAAACAACAGAAATGATGCAGAATACAGTTAGAAAGAATGAAAAAAAAAACCAATGTGCTATATGGCAATCATTTTTCCAAAGATTTTCAAAAAACTGAAAACTGTTTATCCCTGTTCTTCCATCTCACCATCTTTAATAAGAACTTTGCAAAGGGCTCAGATAAAATCCTATTAAAACACATTGAATTTGCATTTGGAGCATGACGTAATAATACAAGTACTTCTGTGCAGGTCTGTATACCTGCAATGTTTCCTGCTTCATTTACATGCAATACCCACAAAATTTATGAAGTCCCAGAGATTACAACAAGGTATATTTTCTTGGTCTACAACTGTTTTTCTACCCCAAGACCAACCAGGTTATTACAGTACAAAAAGCTGACATCACCTATCAGAATTTATCTTTGGTGACAGGTTAGTACCAAGTACCACTTCTTTAATTTTTAACCAGTTTCAAGGCTGGTTAAAGAAGATGCAAAACTGAGATATTTCACCACCTAGTGTTATCATTTTGTACTGCACACAGGGCCAAGTTTAAAAGGATGTGGGCCCCTGAGCTGGAGACAGTTTTACTGCCATATTCACTAAGAAAAGGCAGATTGTGTCAGATTAAAAGGTAATCCTATATATGTATGAACTAATAATACTAACTGATGAAGGTAGGTTTAATATGTCCCTTGGCCAGTAGTTCCATGTTGTTCCCAAAAATAAAAATACAACTAGACTATTTTCTTAAATTTTTGAGAACTGCTATATTCTGAAAAATCCCTAAATCCCCTATAAATTATTACAAGTCACCTGTCATGGGCTTATGACTCTTATATACAACACAATGTCTTCAAAACACATTTATTGAAAAAAATAATAAATAAAAAATATAAAAAACAAACACCTGCTTGCCCTGAGCTACTGCCCCTGTCAGCACATATTAAAAACAAATTTATTAAAGAAAGACAATCTATTAAACACTGTATTGTATGTATATTGTACGTAAGCGGTAAGTAAAAAATACAGTGTGCCTTATGCTCAGTTAAATAAAGTTAAATCGTACTGGATTGATATCGATGGCAGTCTGATGCTCGTCCTTATTGGGCCTCATCCCAAACACATCTTCAACAAATTTCTCATCAGCCTGGTAGAAGTGCGGTGAGGACATGATGATGGGAGCCCCTAAACGCCACCAAGATAAGATTATGGACGCAGATTATAATTAACCAAATTTAATTAAGAACAGAGACTCCATATAATTGATGGCAAAACTGCATTACACACCCTGTTTACACATGCTGACATTGAGCAGGCCTGAGCTGAGGCAGTTTCCAGAAGGAACACAGAAGCCTGCGTTGGCTGGGTTCACGGTGTGATTGGCGAAAACTTCGAAGGGGGGAACGAAGCGATAGCCAGGGATCTCCTTCACAATCACATCTTTGGTGTACACGGCATACAACGACCTTGAAAACAAAAATCACACACCAAGTCGTCTTTGGTGGCAGAGATAGTTATATAAAACTAATATGCAGCACAAAGCAACTGCATTTATTTTGCACGCTCAGGTTTTCAGGAAATCAGTTTAGAGTACAACAGGTTTTACAATAAGTGCTCAGAAGTTCACATGCATCTTGGCACCTATTGTTTTAGTAAACAAGTTAAGCAAGTTGTAGACCCACATGTTGCACCTGTTGGGGCTCCAACAGGTGCTGTAATTCAGATCCTACTGTAGATCTGAACTAACTCAAGATGAAGTAATATTCTTAATTCTTAATCCAGTCCTTACACCAAGATAACACTGTGGATAAGGCTTAGGATGTCTAAAGAGGGAAACATTTTACTAAATGTCTTCAGCCAACAATGGGGTCAGAGGTTAAAACCAGATATGCTGCATGAGTAGAACGGGTCATGAGGGAAAGAAGAAGCTATTTTCTATACAGAAATGGAAACATAAAAAAGAAAATTACTTAAAGATGCACAATTAATTGTTTAAAAAATATCTGTAAATTTTTTATATATATACATTTTAAATATATTTTCTGCATCAGCACCTCACCTGCACAGGTCAGAGGAGAACATGTAGAGGACTTCATTCTTATTGATGATTGGGTGGAAAGACGCTCCGTTGGTACCATTGATCATATTGCACTCGTCAGACGTCCACCAATTCAAAGAGCTGCAGTCACAATCCAAACATTTATTTGTATTATTTTCAGAGGTTAAAAACAGCTTGGAGCTCTTAGACAGCCTGGTAACTACACTAAAAAGGGTTAACATACATGCAGCGCTTTTTGCTATAACTGGCACAACTAGCAAAGATGTATGAACCACATCTACATGAATTAATATTTTATGGCGGCAAAATTCCAATTCTAGTAAAATAAATGTGACCGAAGTATTTATTTTTAAAGGTGATCAGCATTCAGAAACATTTAACATGTAGTCCATGGGATAAATATAATGTGATGGGCCAGTTTCTCTTAGCAAGTTTTTTTTTTTCATTATTTAAAAAAAGTACTGACCTATAAAAGGAGCAACAGCAATGTGTATTAACACTACTGGGACCTTACAAACAAGGCTGTATGTTTTTTTTTGTTGCTATTATGCAAGTAAGAAAGGTGATAAAGGAGGCACAAATATTTATGTAATGATTCTGATCTACTCCAGTTGTGCAAAGCTGATTAATACTAGTGAAAAAGGGCAGAGGTTGAAGGTGTCTTGCTACACTATGACTGGGTTCGTCATTTTTCCGTGCCATCAGCATCTAATTTTATATATTTATTTTTTTTTCACCATACGGGTCAAATTAACAGCTTAAACTATTGCATTTTTTGAGTGAAGCATCTGCAGTGTGGTGTGAAATTAAGTTACTAATGTGTTGATTTTAAAATAATGGATATGTGGGATTTCGATGAAAGAGCTAGGGCGCTCATGTGGAAGATATTCTGGAGATTAAATTGTGTACTCAAAATTACATTCAAGCTTAAATGGGTTTTAGGAGATACTTGAGTGTTATATTATTATTATGTCTTCCAATGTATGCGTAAAGGGTATGTATAAAACAAAGGATGAATGTGGAAAATAATCTTCATTATGAAATGTAAAGCATTGTAAGAATCTGTGGGTCTCTTCCTTTTCTGATCCTGGAAACCTTGCTAGGATCTGACATTTTAGAACTTTTTATGCATAAATTATGTGGTTTCTGACAGAACATTTAAAATAAATCAATGTTTGAGATTTCAGCACAATACTAAACTAAAAAAAACCACCAAAATCAATACCAAACATAAAATTAACTGTCTTCCATGGCCCTTTCAGTCACCAGACCTAAATCCTCTGAAAAAATGCTAAATAATGGGCTGAGCTGGTGAGAGGATTGCATAAGAAAGCACCAAAGACTCTGAACAATTCAGACATATTTTTCAAATAAATTAGTCAAAGCTCTCTCCCTCTTTCTGTCTGTATGTTTAAAAATTGTGCAATGATATAGAAGACTTAAGACTGCCTGCTGGCAAAAGAGGAGGGGGGTCAAACAAAGCAATAATAGCTATTTTCATTCGTATGACCCACTTTGTTTAATACAATCAGCAACCTCTAGATTAATGATGGATTAACTATGGAGACAATGTGGAAAAAACAGCTGGATAAATATTATTGAATCAATAAATACTGATCCAATAACTTATTTAAACCTCAGTGGATTCATTGATTTACTGATAGATGAATAATTGCTGAACTAGAATTAAAAAAAAAAAACAAAGTCTCTACCTTTTCCCATTCCATGTGTCCACTCTAGCAAAGTCCTTGTAGTTTTCCTGGCCAGTAAAGAATGTATATTCGCCATCATTTGAAGCATTATTCTTATAGAAAAGTCCAAAAAACTTGTCCAGCTCAGGATCAAACAATTTGAGAGCTTTGAGAAGGCCATCTTCATATCCCCATAGTAGCTCTCCCACAGTGCGGGTGGTGAACAGGCCGATACCAGAGGATCGCATGTAGGCGGAGATCAAATTGGCTGCAATCACACTATCCTTAAATTTTTCCATTACTGTCTATTAGAAAAAAGTAGAAAAATTAGTGACAACCTCTTTGAATATTCCCTTCAGCACACTTGTAAAGGAAAGAAAAAGTAACATTTTCACTACAGGTAAAAACCAGCTGTATAATAAAGTTTATAAAAAAAAGACTTATTTTTTACATAAGTGATTTGTTGTTTCTGAAGTTAGGTGTTTTACTCTAATTTAAAAAATAAATACAATCTGCAGATATTTTCATGTAACCAAATTACTGCACAAACAAAATATTCCTAGTATATTTTTTTAAAAGAGGGGATTTGTAGAACTCACCACAGCAGGGATGTTAACCGTCCTGATTAGGTCACTTTCAGGACCTCGGGACATGTTGCGCTCAAAAATGTAAGTTTTACGATTGACTGACGCAACTCTTGTGCCATTGTCCTGGAAGACCACTTCCTCCATGGGCCGATATTCTCTGTGTTATGAAAAATTTGACAAATCGCATTACGGCTGTAGTTTGAGGCCAATTAAATGGTAATACCTTCAGGCTGCATTCTAAACTTTAGCTATAGTGTTATGCAAAATATTCATATTGCTTGTACTTACACACATTTTCCAGTATTTTTGTGTTAGATTAACAGAAAGTAGTGCAGAGGTATAAAGTTGCCTTAGCCAATATTTTGTAGAACTACTTTTCACTGTAGTCACTTGCATGTTTTTTAGTACGTTTCTGCATTAAACCAGACACACTTAGAAAGCAAATAAAACACTGACTGGAAGTAAACACTGTTTCCCTTGATAGGTTTCTTTGAATTTTGCTGCAGCGATTGGTAGGCATTACTGAATCTAAAGGAAGTGAAACAAAAGGTTACAGACTGCAGTGAACTTTCTTTCACTTAATCGCTTGTTGCTTTCCGTTTTCTGGCACCTCTTTGCTTTCAACTTGTCTTCGTGGAAAGCACCTGCTTATAAAAGACTTTCATTTTGGTCAACAAATCAAATAGAACTTATTTTCCAGTTTAACAAGGGACTTATAAAATCATTGCTCCATTTCCTCCATCTATAGCTAGAGATAAAACTCTGCTTTGGGTATTTGTGTTTAATGTTTTATTACCGTTTCTCAACATTTATACCATACCCTGGTAAAATAAATAACGAAAATGAGCCATCTTCGCACCTATATGTGTAAGGTCCAATCTCCATCACAGCTGGTCTTTCCCCAATCAAGACCTCCTCTGGGTTCGTCAGATTGAAGAAGTAAAACTGCATGTAGATCGGAGCAGGGGGATCAAGCCAAACCTCAAAAGCCTCTGTCCCATTTCTCAGGACTACTTCCTAAGCGGGACAAAGGGCAGTGGATTAAATGATCAGACTACGGATGAATCATCTGCACATGATGAATTGTCTCTCGTCACATGACCAGGAAAGAGTGAAAGTATCCTTATCACCATCAGTTGTGGAGTCAATCAAGTCTGCAAGCAGAGTAGCATGGCGAGAAATACTGAATCCTGTTGAAACTGCACGTGAATTGTTGCGGTTATTCACGTGAGCTGCGATGCTGTCGTTCACCAACATTAGAACGGCTTACATAATCAGTCTTATTAACAAAGTTTACACGCTACTAAATAAAACTGACGAAGTGCGTGCAGCATTAGCCGTAACACATCTAACCTTAGTTTTTAAAAGTATTGCGGTATAAATGAGCTAAAGCACAAAAAAACTAACAGTCATGCTCGCAAATCTACTGTTTACAAAGACATGCGTGATTTAGTCAAAAACATGCGGGATTTAGTCAACCCCCGGTCTAATGTTAAGCTAAAAATTAACATTAGTCATTTAGCCTATTTCAACTCCTTACCGTTTTAACCTTGGACTGTAGAAAATTTGGAAACACATTGGATAAAACTAAAGATATCCCCACGATCAGCATCAGTAAAGAGGATGCCCCGATGATGTAGGTGAAACATGGTTTCAGCGGCATATTGCGGCAGCGACTGATCAGAAAGGGAGAAGAGAAGCCGGTGACGGAGCTGTTTTTGTTTTGGCTCGGAACGAGCTCCTTTCCCAGTAGGAACTTGCTCGATCAAGCACAGCTTCACATCCGGAATGAAAGTTGTTCCGATTACCATTTCCGGTTTCGTCGACAGTCGCTCGTTCCTTTTAATCATTCATCATTAACGCACTGCAGCAACTCCATTAAATGTGTTTGATCCATTGATTGCACATTTTAACAAAAGATGTAATATTTGTTGAGGTTTTTAGGGAAGGAAAAAACTTTATCCTTTCTAAGTAATTGCTGACTGTAGAAACAAAACAGAAGGTCAGTAACCATCTTGAGTACGAGCACTCTTTGTTTCCAATCCCGACCACACCTTTATTCTTCGATTTGACATGTTTAATGACATTTGTCATGTTTTATGGCAAAAAAAAACCTCTAACATGCATTCCCCCTAAACTGTCCTGTATTTGACTCCAATTCCATACATTGCATTGAGCCACACTTTCTAATTTTAGATGATTTTTTTTATTTGTTTATTTTTATTACAGGGTTATATTAATAACATTTCTGCAAAAATGCCATGTTAGCCGGAAGGCTATTTTTCCACTGTTGCGCCTTAACGGTGGTAAAAGTTTGGATTGTGCAGCATTCCCTGAGACAAAGCTTCATGTTCTTTGAAAATAAACTTAAACCTTTTTAAAAGGACTTCAGGAGTACATGGTGACTTCTGAAAGATTTTTTTGTGTAGCAGTACATTTTGCCACGTTTTTCAGCTTTTTATGTTACAAAAGCATATTATTTGCAACGACTAAACATTTTATGTTGGCCTATCACATAATATCCTGCACAAATTAATTGAGAGTTGACTTCATCAACAACAACCCCCGAAGCATGTGGAGAGGCATCAGGACCATGACAGACTACAAACACAGCATTCAGCTGACCAGCCGCGACCCACCCTGCCTGACACCTTAAACAGCTTCTTTGCCCGCTTTGACACGGTGGGCAGCAGAGAAGCTGTACATCTACCCCGACTGGAAGAGCAGTACCAGCCTCTCGTCCTGCAGCAGCACCAGGTGACGTCCACCCTGAGGAGGATCAACACCCGCAAAGCTACAGGACCGGACAAGGTGTCAGGCCAGACGCTGAAAACGTGCGCCGACCAGCTGGCAGGAGTGTTTCTGGACATTTTCAATTTGTCCCTGCAGTTCACCATGGTTCCTGAGTGTCTCAAGTCTTCCACCATCATCCCTGTACCGAAGAAGACGACCATCACCAGCCTGAACGACCGGCCCATCGCTCTGACCCCGGTGATCATGAAGTGCTTTGAGAGGATTCTTCTGAGGTACATCAGACACTTCATCCCTGCAGACCTGGACAGCCTCCAGTTCGCCTACAGAGCGAACCGGTCAACAGAGGATGCTGTCTCCATCACTCTGCACACAGCCCTGACCCATCTGCAGCATCCCAACACCTACGTCAGGATGCTATTTGTAGACTTCAGCTCAGCATTTAACACCGTCATCCCAGACAAGCTGGTGCTGAAGCTACTCAAGGTGGGGCTGCCTGCTTCACTGTGCCACTGGATCAGAGACTTCCTCACCAACAGGCCTCAGGTGGTGAGAATAGGTGGATCAACATCGTCCCCACTGGTCCTCAACACAGGCACACCGCAGGGCTGTGTGCTCAGCCCAGCTCTCTTCACCCTGTTCACACACGACTGCGTTGCCATCCACCCCACCAACACAGTCGTCAAGTTCGCGGACGACACAACAGTAGTGGGTCTCATTTCAGACAACAACGAGACCACTACAGAGAGGAAATTCAGCAGCTCACTCAGTGGTGTTCAGCCAATAACTTGGTGCTGAACACAGGGAAGACCAAGGAGGTCATTGTGGACTACAGAAGGTCCAGGAGGACGGGTCACTCCCCTTCTCATAGATGGAGAAGAGGTGGAGCGTGTGGACAACATCAAGTTCCTGGGCCTCCACATCACGTCTGACCTCTCCTGGAATACCAACACCTCCCACCTGGTGAAGAAAGCACAAACAAAGGCTCTTCTTCCTCAGGAAACTGAGACGGGCTGGACTTTCCTCACGGCTGCTCGTGAACTTTTACAGGGCGACGATCTAGAGCGTCCTCTGCCACAACGTGACTGTGTGGTATGGTGGCTGCACAGCACTGGAGAGGAAACAACTGACACGGGTGGTGAGAACAGCACAAGGCATTGTGGGATGCCCCCTCCCGGACCTGGACTCTATTTACATGGGCCGGGTCAAGAAGAGAGCTGGATCCATAGCCATGGATTCCAGCCACCCGGGCCACAGACTGTTTGTGCCGCTGCCATCAGGCAAGCGGTACAGGAATATACGGACTACAACAAACAGACTGAGAAAACAGTTTCTTCCCCACAGCCGTCAGAGCCATTACTCCCTGCCGCCCCCTCCCACACATATCATAACCTCACATACCCCCCACCCCACACAGCCATATTGTTCTGCACTTTGACCTTTGTCACATCATCTGCACTTTACCATAATTAGACCTGCTGCTTCTTCTTTGGTGTGGTTGAGTGCCTTTAGTTAATTTTAGTTGTATATTTATTATTATTGTCTGTTTGTTTATTTAATATTGTATATTTTGACTTTTTGCACGGGAGTTGCAATAGAAATTTCGTTGAATCCTGTTCAATGACAATAAATGCTATTCTATTCTATTCTATTCATTCTATTCTATTCTATTCTATTCTATTCTATTCTATTCTATTCTATTCTATTCTAAGTTGATGAACAACTGTGTAGCTGAGAAGGTGTGAAAATGTTCAAGGCACAATACAATGTTGAGAAAGAAGACAAATTCTTTTCATTTTTTGATTTGTAAAAAAATACAAACTAGTACATAAACAGTAAATGACTGAAATAAGGAATGAACAGCTTTGATGTCATCTTTACCAGCTAATAAGCAACATTAAACCATCCCTCCACTAGATGTCACTGTCCCATTTTTTTCTCGACCTTCTTTCTTTGTTTCTAGTTTGTTAGTTTACTGGAATTATTGTAGTTTTTTAAATCAAGGTTCCTTATGAAACTGACACCACATCAGGTAATCAGTTTAACCAATGAGGAATTGTTCCATCCATCTTAGTCTGACAATGTCTTTCACTTGCTTTCACTGATTATAACAAAATTTTTTGGATCGACACAATTCACGCTTGTAAAAAAAAAAAAGTTAAACTTCCAGCACATACAAATATGAGTTCACAGATGTTATTTCTTTGGTGTTGACTTTGATGTAATGCTCAGTTACTGAGTTACCTTGGATACATTATCTCATCTTTCCAGACGATAACAACATTTTTGTAATGTTGACTAACAGTACTAACATGTTTGTGCTTGCATTATTAAGTTTCAGTGCAGTACTGTTTCAACAGGGGGCTGTAAAATGACTGTGACTTGTGCAAATAGGAAAGCTTTTCAGCTTACACGTTGAGACATATTACACTGCAAAAGCCAAAAAGCACAATATATTTATTTTTTTATGGATGAACAAGCTCAGTCATGTGACACATTGCACAAAATGTGAACAGACAATAAATAGAAATTGGCCCATGTTGGGAATGCATGTTTGGTCAATGCTAAATAACAATTGAAATCTGTATAACTTTGGATATTCTACAAACCTTGTGACATTTATTCAATTAGACCTGGTCAGATTTAATCCAAAAACAAAGTACAGTTGGACCCAAGCCGAATTGTAATTCCAAACCATCAGATTCAGGGCATTAACTAAAAAGTCACCAAACTGATCTAAGAAAACAATTATAGAAAAGAGTGAGAATAAGTTTGTTTGGATGAACTTCCAGTGGTAAAAGGATAAGTGAAAAGAGGGATATCCATCCTATGTTTGAATTTGCTTGCCCTAAGTGAACAATCTCTAACATTGATCTTTTTTTTTTCTCTCTCTCTTTATTTTATTTTATTTTACATCACCAAATTAATAGTGGTGTCCATCTGGTCACCCATTTGACAACTTTCTAGCCCTGGTGAACAGGAAACAATTAAACAGTGACTGGACTAAAAGAAACTGTAACAAAGACAATTTTTAGAAAAAAGTTTAAGAGAAAGAGAAAGAAAATGGTGATCCTACAAATATACTGCACTATTTTTATGTGTTGTTGAAACTGAATAATATCTAAACTAACAGCTTGGGAAAAAAAATACATAAGTCTTGTAAATCGCTATTGTCCTGCAGGAATTGAATTTGTCGCCTTTATTGGTCATGTGGGATTTTTCAAAAAAAAAAATTGGCGGAATGCTCCTTTAACAGCAATGAATGGGGCACAATGGAGACCAGGGGCGTGACGTCACTTTCCTAAACCGGGCTTCAGGCTGAGGCAGCCTTTGAGTTCAGTCCGGAGCCAGAGGAGGGACGGAGTCCACCAACGACCCAACTTTTAATGTATGCGGGCCGAGGCGAACCGCCGTGTTGTCTCGGACTATTTCTTTGTAGCTTTTAAATGCGTCTTCCGCGTTGATTTGGCTTCACCGCTGCTCGCTGCTTGCTGTCTGTGTTGTTCAATAGATGATCAGTTTTTGCCCTGAAAAGAGAAAAGAAAGGAAGGAAGAAAGAAAGAGAGAAAGCTGTTGTCTCTTTTTATTTGCCCGTGCGAGTCCAACACAGTACGGTAAGTGTCTAATAGCTTCCTAATCACGTTGGGTGATTTAGTTGGAGTTGCGGACATTGCTTTCACCAAACCGCTCATAACTAATTGCAAGTAAATCTCAGCGGAGCCTTAAAGAAGCTCCTGTTCAATCCCACGGCGTTTAACCTGATCTAGCTCGGTGCTGTACAGGGATGCACGCCTCATACACTGGCTGCATGAGGATATATTGATGTGTGCAGAGGGAGACGAGTTGCAGCTTTGAACACTGTAATCCTCGTTGCTTGTTGTCTCTTAAACTTTGATAAGAGAGCCACATTTCTCCCTTCTTGACACATTTGACCTCAAGTCTGTTATGTTTTGCGTTTATTCTGCTGCCTGTTCTTGATATGAGTTGTGTTGGTGGATAGATTTGCTCTTTCTTGTTCAACAAGACTTTCACTCTTTATGACATGCATATAGATATAAATGAGACATGGAAAGTATAGAGAAAGGTGCAGTGATATGGTCTTCTTGTCCTACACACAAAACATGTGGAAAAGGTGACCCTGCAGCACAATACCTTTAGCCTGCTAAGCCTTCACAGTGAGTTACAGTGGTGGCAGTATCATGCTGTGGGCATCCTGTTCATTAGCAGAGACAGGTTGATGGGAATATGGATGGTGCAGTTCAGTACAGGACAGGAAAAACCTTGAGAGTCTGATGGAAGACTCTCAGTGGAATGATTTAGTAAATCATATTTATGTCTGAGTGATCCAGTCAAAGTTCAGATCTAAGTCCAGTTAAGAATCTGGGACAAGACTTTCAAAGTGATGCTCACACACACTCTCCTTCAACCCCGACTAAACTTGTGCTTTTTTGCAAAGAGAAATTGGCAAACATGTCTTGAGTGGTGTGCATGCATGCCACACTTTTTGAATATTTTTTTTTCAGAAAACATAAAAAAACAAGAACAAAAAAACCCCCTCCTTTGATCCATTGTATAATTATGGATTATTTTGTAATGTTGTTTCAAAACAAAACATCCATTTAAAATATATTGAAGTCTATTCAGAATAGACTTCAATGTGCCCTATACTGAAGTCGATGTTTTTGGTTTTTAATGTGCTTTTTTAAATAAGGAAAAGCACAAGGAGTTAGAGTGCTTTTGCACTGCATTTTTGCTACGTAGTAGAAATAAACTGTGTTGCTGAAGTAATTAACATGCTTGGATGCTTAAAGAACTGAAAACTGCTTGAGGCACTTAGGAAACAAAACTTTGGTTCCCTGGGGATTCTTTTGTGATTTATAACATCCTTTTTGGAACAAATGGCATTTTCAGCCACAGTTTCTTATTAACTGAGGTGAAATAGTTGGATATTAAACAGGTTTAATGCCTGCTGAGCTTTTTGTTAATGAAACTGTCGTTTTTAGACATTGTAATGTTGTAAAAACTGTGTTGATTTACTCACAATGTGAAACTCATGGCTCACCGCTGAAGCATGTTATACTTTCAACTCATATTCACCGTTACCTTGTGCAAGAAACATCCAAAGCACATTGAGTCAGAAATCTTCAGCGTCACAGTTAAAATAGGAGGAAACGTCACTGAGGCTGTGTTTAAACATCTGTGTTTTGTTCTTTGCAGGAGATCAGCGAAACAATTTGAGTGACTGACTGCATGGATCAGACTTAACATGAAGAGCCTTAAAGCCAAGTTTAGAAAAACTGATGTAAGTATTCAGACATATGTTCCTGACTGTATATACTGTGCGTGTGTGTGCACATGTATAAGTCTGTGACTTGTTTGACTCACTGTCTGTGTATGTTTGGCTGAAGAAAATCGTGAAGAATTTTTCTGGCAGAATCTCTCAGCTTTAAGGCCAACAGCAACCTATGGCTTATTGGTAGAAAAAGCAAACTGAGGTAGAAGGGGAAATAAATACTCTTTATTGATGAAGTCTGTGTATTTCATTTGGAGCTCCCTGTAGAGCTTTTATAAACCGAAGAAAGTTTGCTATGATTGATTTCTTTTTTGTGTAGCAGCTTTTCAGTTCATACGGTGCATGTCATTAGAAGTTTTGATATCCTGGCAAGGCAAAGCTATTATTTATGGTGCAGGATACAGACTTATACATCAGGCTTGTCCCACAAAGTTCACAACAACTCCTTAAAACTGCTCACTATTCCAGGCCAGGATCTTATCCCGTACGCTATGAATCAGTCTTTAGGGAGGAATTTCTCCCTGTCGGTACAGTCATTCATTTGGTCTGGGTTTGACATGCTCTTACAGCCACAGGAAGTGAGGCGTCTCCACACCGTCTGAATCATCTGTTGTCATGTTGACCCCTCATGACACAGAGCCAAACAGCCAACAGGAAAAGTCTGTGATCCTGACAGAAAAAAAATAAAAAATAAAAAAAAAATTATTGTGGGGGATGGAAGGTGTGTCAGTTGTCGAGGAGTAAATGGCACATTTGGTTTATGTAGACAGTTTCCAGGAGATTAGAAGTGTGTGGGGCGCTCTGGTTAAATGGCATGTGGGAGAAACTGTTCAGAACAGGAATTAGATGGAGTACACCCTTCCTTTCATAGTTATCCCCAAAACACACAGCAAAGCATTAGTAGAGCCTTGATTGCTGTTTGAGGGAAAAAGCCTGCGGCTCCACGTGTTGGAATCACTGTGCAGCCACTGCTTGAAATTTGTAAACTTTTTGCAAATCGAGTCAGCTTTGCGGAGGAGTACAATAGTGGCCATTGTTTTCACAAATGTCGAATGCATGATGGCAAGGTCAAATAGTTCCCTCTGAACCAGTAAAATTAATTCTTCCACTTTTACTACTTAACCGTTTTACTGCTATAATCTGGGTTGCAGTTCTCAGTAGGCTGAGCTGATGCTGAAGCAAAACACTCGTCCTCATGAAAGCAGTCAGTCGTAGGCGGCAGAAGAGGCGAACAGGAAGACCTGTGGATGTTGATGTTGCTTGGAAACTGATGCCACGTTAGGCATGCCTTTGCAGACCACCCACTTGTACATTGTCGCATTTGCTCAGAGAATTGTTGATGCTGCTTTTTGTAACATATCATTTTTATATCCAACCATTAACATGATACAATGCGGATAGTAGTTGCCAGAGAAAACTAAAATAGAACCTGTGGTGTTTCGATAGGTTTATTGGAGCATATTTTAATCTTTTAAGGAAAAAAAACAAGTCAGTGTTGTGATTTCAGGTTAAGCATGGTGATGGTTTTCACTGTGTTTATGCAATAGTTCACATAAGTTACATTATGCGACTTAAAAATGAAGTAACTCATAAGGTCAGAATAATACAAGAAATAAAAAAAGAAGAGAACTTGATGAAAGGAAGTAAAATTCAGCTGTCCTGGTAGGATTTCTTTCACATTTACATCCTTTACCTAGAGACTTAGCTTTTTATAGGTCACAGAGAAACAATGGAGTTTTCCTATCCTATCTGTCAGGAGAAGGCCATTATATCAAAACATCTGTTAGACCTTAGTCAGAAAGGTGGCCAGCATGGCTACAGCAACTCTGGAGGAGCTGCAGGATTTCCTCATATACTGGTTGAATGCCCCTTTGTCTGAACTAAGAAATAAAATTTCAACCAGTGTGTATTTTCTCTAAAAAAAAACATCCAGGTCTGAAAATCTTTCAAAACCCAGAGGGAAATGTGTTGATTCAACCCAAGATGATTTTATTTCCCCTCTCCCCAAAAGGTATTTTTTGACAAAAACATCACGGTGCAGATTATACCCTCACTGAAACACGGTGATGGCAGCTTCTTGCTCTGGGTTACTTTTCTGGTGCTGGAACTGGGAATTTTGTAAAAGGGATGAAATTTGCAACTGCCTGTTAAAAATGAAAAGGGGTTAAATTTTTCATACATTGTGAGTCCAAGCATATTTTAAATCAACAAAAGAATTGCTTCAACGTGAGTTATGTAAAAAAAAAAATAAAAAAAAAATAAAATTGTCTTGCAGCAGTTGTCTGTAAACTTTCAAAATCCACTTGATGTTCAGAAAATACATCCATCTGCTTCTACACTGACAAACATCCAGTCATCAGTTTTTAGATAAAACATCAAAGAAGACATTGTTTTTCATCGAAGATCAATCTTTTTATTGGAGTAAAATCTTGCCAGTTATGTGGTCCACTCTTGCATAATTTAAATGACTGGGTATTTATAGAGACAAAAAGGTTTTACAGGGTAATGTGTTTATCCTAGCCAATAGTCATTCCACAGCTTTTTATAGAGAACCAGAGCCACTTTAATAGAAAGAAAACATCCCATGGGTTCTATTTTAGGTTTTGTGTGTCAATGACAGATTACTTAGGAATTTATCCCTCTCCCGACCTCCACTACCACCTAAAACAATCCCTTTATTTATTTCCTTTTTCTAAATAATAGAAACCCAGTACCACTGTAAATAGCCTTTTGATTAAGTAAACACTATTCCCAGCTAGATAACTGGCGCTGGAGTCTGTAGCTGAGATTTAGAAATTAATGAAATGTTTCACTCCAACACAGTGAACTGAGTCAAACAAGCTTTCAAGGCTTCACTTGAACACCTCCACAACATGAGGTCCAAGCGGAGCAGACATTTAGAAAGCAGGAGACTGTGGGAGAGAACAAAATGTGTTATTTTTGTAAGCGATATGGACGGATAAGGGCGCAGCGATAACAGTAGAAAATAACATTGTTTTTTTTTAAATGACTACCAGGGAGAGCACAACATAATTCAAGACTACTTGCATATCAGACGACTGATTAGAATAGATTTCTACTTGTATCAGCAAATGTTCTGGAGTCATTCATTAATTCACAGTTGGACGACTCCGGGTCCAGGCAGCTATAAAGCCAGAGGCCTGGTGATTTCAGTCAAATGAGTTTTTCAGTGGAAAATGTAAATTGCTACAAAAGCGCAAACAAAACTTTTTATTGATGCATATCACATGTTTTGCATTAAAAATTAAGAGTTTTGCTATTTTAACGTCATGAAGACCATATTTTTTTGGAGGCCTAAATAAACCAATTGATTTTTTGCACATTTGGGGTTCAAAACATGAACTGATAGACTTGTATTATGGAATAGACTTATCTTTTAAGGTTTTTTAAATAGATGTATATTGATATTAAACATTTAATTTCAATTAATTTTGTTGTTTTACCTCCACATTGGGGACATTATTAGTGCATCATGCAAAATCTCTACGGCTGTTGTCCACACCCATATACCAATAAAGCTGCAAAATATATTTAATTGCAATCATCAGTGAAATATGACTTGCTTGGTATTTGGTCGATTGGAACACCAGGCTTACTAAGCACTGGAGGAAAACCTGATGACTTTAATGACGTAAAGTGTGAACACATAATTTTAATCAGATTTCTTATTTAATGTAAATACAGCAATTGCAAAATTCTAGACAAAGATTTAGCAGAATTTGAAAATGCAGCTTCTCTCTCGCTCCCTGCCCTTCTCTTTCTATGAGTCTCTCTCTCCCTCTCTGTTTCTCACAACATATTAGAGAAAATACAGCTTTGGTTTTTATGTGCCTTTTAAAATCTCTGGGTTTCCTCTGATTTCACTTTAATGACTTCTCACTGATGGCGAAAATGGCTAACTCCAACTCTGGCTTTAACTTCCACAGCAGGTGGAGTGTATCAGTAATGATAAAAGATTTTACTTTTTATACCTTGTCAAGGTTGAACAAGCTTAAGAGAAAAACAAAATTATATTTTATTGTTTTCTCAATTTTCAATTTACCTGCATTAATGTTATAAATTTCATATTTCTGCCTAGCAATATGTTTGATTTTGAGATAGTACATTTAATGTAAAAACAATGCACAGTTGCTGTAAACATTGAGCAGAATTAGTAAATCAGCTTTCACTAATGCTGGACTCTGTGCTGTTCAGTTACAGAGTGTGAAAAGGCTGCCTACGCTTTAGGTAGGCAGCATTGTCCAATTAATTTTTTTTTCTGCCCAGATTAAGTGAGAAGACAGCTGGCTGTGTGAGCACGGTCCCACAGCCATCATACACATCTTGTGGGCTTGTGGACTGACCTTTGACTAAACGTATTTTCCCAAGTCTGTGCATACCAGAACTATTAGGGAGGTTGGTTTATCAGAAACTTTGAGCAGGTGTGTTGTTATGCAAGGGCAAAGTGGATCAGAGGAATTCTTCAGTGTGTCTCAGTGAATGTCTTCTGTTAGTCAGTTCTGTTAAGTAATTTCCATACAAAAGTGTTTTTTTTTTTGTTACATTTTTCGTTGTTCTGAATTTGCTCTCGTTTGTAGATTTGTGTGTTATTTTGGATTACTATACAAAGGCAAACAAACAGTGAAATGAGCTTCTCTGTTTGTGTCTGCCTCTGTGAGTCTGGTGGAAATGGAGCAGTGTTTAACAGACACAGACAGTATAATCTGGACTCTGGGAATCAGTTTGGCAAATAGCCATAGTGAGACTTGCAGACATTCTTGCTCTGTCCAGCACAGAATTTATCCATAAATTATCTGAAGAGTGGAAGAATAATTAAGTACATTTGTATTAAAAGATATCCCTTTGCAAACAAAATGAAAATTTATTCCAGTCCTACATTACAGTATATTTTATCTGCTGCTTCAATCAAAAGTAATGAAAGTAATATGACCTGCACTTTCACGACTCTCTTATTCTTGGAACTGCAAGAGTGACCACAGTCGGAAATCAAGTAGTATGGTTATGCATATAAAAGACCCTCTCTTATGGACCCTCTACAGTTTCCTGCATCTTGTTGCAGTTTAGGAGCAGTAATAAATATTGCCTCAGTGGTTCAGACAAACTTTTTGCAGGGGTGCATGTAACTTTTTTTCTAAGGTTTATTTTTTTAAATCACTATGGAATGTGAACTTATAAATGATTAACAGTTTAGTCAGCATTAAGTTTTTTCATTTGAACACAATTGTACAAGATGGATAACTTAGTGAAAAAGTGTAAAAAAAGTCCCATTTAAGAAGTGTTTTGATTGAGATCAGGTGTGGCAGTAGTCACACCCAGGAATGAGTGAGAAAGTGAACTCAGGAGTGATAAACCACAGTTAAGTTATGTTTTAGCATGTTTGTTGTTCCAGTTCATATTTTGCTCTGGCAAAATATCTATTTTTTTGTAGCCATTTCTTGACCATTGAAGATACACACATTTGCTTCAATTGAAATGCCAGATTTTCTCTGATAAACTAAAATCTTCTTGAAAATGTTAATTTCAACACAAAATGGACATCTTTCATTAATCACGTTTTTAGATTTAATTTTAATTTCATAGTGAGGGGAATTCCAAACATCCAAGCAAGTTTTGCTGCTAGATCAAGTGACCCATATCCTGCTCCTGTTACTGATAATCAACAAAACACACACACACACCCACACATGCACACACACACACACACACACACACACACACACACACACACACACACACACACCACACACACACACACACACACACACACACCACACACACACACACACACACATTGCATTATTTATAGAAAAATTACATTTTGTACCCTGGTTTTCGAAAACCACTTCTAGAAATGTAAAATATGTATAAATTAGAGCAAAACTCTATTGTTGCATATATTTTATTGGCAACATTACACACTACAAATGTACTGAAATTAAAAATGCCATTTTATAAAAAAAAGGAAGCTATTTTCATGCTTTTTACACATCATTTTTAGTGTGTAGAATTTGTGGATTTTAATTTAAAAAATCATGGTAATCTTACCAAAATCTGTTTCACAACTGTTTGCTGAATGACTTAAGTGTGATGAGCTAAAAAATGTGATACAACATTCTTATTCCATTCCCTTGTGGCCATTATGTAAACATGATTAGCTGTGCTGATGAGAAGAAACATGTCCACACTAGAAATCTACTGAATCGTCATTTTGCTTTTGTCTGCATTGTGGTTTGTATACATACTCAACCTGCAGTCCATCCTATCATACTGCTGAACCTGCTCCCCCAGCTGCTAGACTTAGCAGGATTACTCAAGGCTTACATACAGACACACTCATGCAAAGATTAGTAACCACAGCAGACACACACACACACCCTCCCCTTTATCACCTCCTCTGTGTCTAATCGATGTGTGGATTATGCTGTCTCCTCTCACGCCCCACAGCTGCTTTATGGTTTCAGTTAATCAAGACAATAAACCCTAAACTGTGTATTCACTGTGTAGCTCAATTTCAGGCATCTTAAAATTGTAAAGGCTATCGATGTGTTTATGTGAACATCTGAGGAATGGAGTCCTCCTTATCAGGAGTTATGAAATGTGTCTGTTGTGAACTGGAGCAGAACAGAGGAGAACATCACATGCTGATCATCTGAAAACATTTCTCAAAAGAAAAAAATACAGCGCCTTGTGTAATGTTTGGATAAAAAACATTGAGCCTCAGTTTCTCAGGATTCTCTGTTCGGCACATCAAGGAATCATGAGAGAAAAATGTTTCAATCTGCTTTAACTCAAAACTGAGATAAAGCAAAACATGGGGGGTGGGGAAACACCATCCATTACAATTTCAGATTCATCTAGTTAGATTTTTCTTTTTCTTGCGCGTTCAACTTGTATTGTTCTGACATAAGTGTGCTTGGTTGGCCAAATCTGACTTCAGTTGGCATGAAATGATTTATTCTGTCTCGGGGCATTGGAAGGGCATTAGTGACAGTGAAACCTCTGGTGCAACATTGTATTAATCTGGTAGAGGAAGTGGAGGAAGGGTGTGTGTCCATGTCATCATCAATCGTCAACAGAAATACAGCAGCCCAACGGATATTTATGACCCTTGATTCATTCAGTCAGGATTCCTGCACAGTCTTTGAAAAGGGTGGAAAACCTTGGAATGTGCTTTTAGTCTTTCCCACATCTGACAGGGGACATGGTTTCAAACATTTTTGTACCTTCCTTTTTTAAAAGTTGAAAGCCTTAGTTTTGTATTGTAATATGTTGCACTTTGTAGATCCAATTTATTAATTGCTTAACATGCAAAGGACTCACTTGAATTTACCCTTTTAACATCCCTGAAGAATGTTGTAAATACAGATGTGAGTTGTATGTTAAATGAAATGGAAGGGGAGACATGGTAAAAATGACTCAGGGAGTCCTTGAACATGGATCCAATTAAAGCAGGAACTGCCTGTGGCACATCTTTTTTATCAGCTATTTATATGAGCTCCAAAGCTTCAACCAGGAAACCTGCTCATCAGCAAACATAGCCAATGCTGTGGGAAATGGGTGTACCGCTGCTGTCTGCTTATATTTGCATGTCGATTTGTTTGTGGGTGTTTCTTGAGAGTCCACTGTGCTAACTTGTGGAAGAATTATTTCGAGATTACTTGTCTGCTAAGATTTATTTTATGGTACAAAACGTACAATGTCTTTATACTAGCACTGCCGTCAATGTAGTTATTTGAGCAAGGTAGCGAAAGACTCGGTGCTGCCATTTGCCTTTCATTGTGGTTACAGATTTGTAACGACTTCATGGGGTGATGCAGGGGAGACATATTGCTTATTCATTTTAACCCAAAGTAAAATGAAAGATCAGCACTAAAGCAACCAAGAAAGACTAACATAACAGATTATTAACATTTTGCCAAATTTTCATTGGACTGGAGTTTGACACCCCTGCTCTAGAGGGTAACATGAAAACCTATTATAGAGTTGTAACAGTGGAGAACATGAATATGATGAAGAAAGAAAGGCTATAAACAAGACACCTTGTTGAACTAAGCAAAGCAGTGAGACTCAAAGGCCAAAGTTCGATTTACTGATGGTGACTGACTTTGAGCGTTTTGAGCAACATAGCCTGCAGTCACATTAAGGGAGGGATGGATTGATGGATGCTGAGACCCATTTCAACTGGAAGAACTAAAGCTTTTCTTTATGTAAAACACACTATCAGAAAATGCTTAAAAGTGGAGTTTTCAGTTCTTTGTGGTGTAAGAGGTGACAGGCAGGTTTATGGAAACAACTCAGGAACTGTTTAGCAAGCCAAGTTCATTTTTCTTTGAATGTTTTCCTTTCAGATTGACACAAGGACCAATGAGTCTGTACGTGCTTTGTTTTAATTGGACTCCAGTGCTTTGCTATGTCTCTGTGTGTGTGTGTGTGTGTGTGTGTGTGTGTGTGTGTGTGTGTGTGTATGTGTGTACGTGTGTGTGTGTGTTTTCAAAGTTCCTGCCTTATCTTGACTTAAATGAGCGCTGCAGCGTTTTTTCCCCCTTCTCCAGTGACTTTATAATCAACCCTCGAGTATAATGAAACTGGTTGCTTTCCAAGCCCAGCAGTGTTTATTTATAGAGCCGGGAAGGCTATTTGTATCTTGAGGAAGTTTTGTGTGTGGCTATTTTTTAACCGCACTCCTAATGGTAACATTGGACATGTGCATCCTTCAGCTGTGGGCTGGAATTACGAGGCAGGTAATTTATAAGCCTCTTTTGCCATTTTCTATGGAAGTGACAACGTTGAATGTATAATTTATGCACAATCACTACCTCAAATATATGTGAGAAGAGTAAAACGTATTACAAGCCCTCAACAAATCTTATTTATGAGTTTCTCAAGAGTTATTTATTTAGTTGAGAGAATTAGCTGAGGGATAGTGGCTTGATTTTAATGTTTCCTCTCCTCTGTTGTATCTGTGATGGGCTGGCAACCTGACTGGGGTTTACTTTTGCATGTTGACTGCTGGAAATGTTTTCTGGTCCCTACTGACAAAAACCTAACAGGATTACGCAGATGGATGGATGGAAGTATGCAGGAATGGATGAATAATCCATCAGAACAAATCCAGAGGGAGATGTTTTCTGTTTCAAATAAAATACCTATCTGCATCTAATTACAAAGGACTGTATACAGCTGCCCTGCTGTTTTTTAAAATCATTTTCAGTCATCATTTTCTTTAGATACCTTTTCTGTTTAAAATTTTTTTGCATCAACAACTGAAATACTGAAAAATATTTTTCCCCCCCTCTGTTCGTTAAACAGGACTTTCTGCTAAGATCTCCTGCCATTGTTAGTCTCTAAAAACATGAACAGGGAACATGTTTTTAGAGACATGTTCCCAAAAAATTTTTTTTTTTTTTGAGGGGTGGAGTTGGGGAGTTGAACATTAAAAAACCCCCATAAAAACGCATCTTCTGCTTCACAAAAACGCAGCCTGATTGTATTAAAACCCTTGGTGGGTTTTAATAAGTAATTCCTGAATATTTGTTCTGAAAAAAATTGCTACCTTTTTTTCTTTGTTTTTTTTTGTCTTTGAAAAAAAACCCAAAAAACTTATTTGAACTGTTCAAATAGAAATTGTCAGATCAAATGACAAAAAAAAAGTATAAATCAGTATAGACCAGGAAGAAAGTCTGATCGATGCATCACTGAATATGCACACTTACTCTATAATGAAGGGGAGATCCTCATGACACAGATCTTTTTATTGTTGCAAAATGTTTTTTTTTTTTTTTGCCTTTATGTATTTTTGGTACTATTTCCAAATGAGCAAAGACCTTCACATGAATATGTAATGTGATTATATGCTGAATCTTTAATTTACAGCCTCCTTTGTGTGTGTTGTCAGTGTAAGAAGTTATTGTTAAATAAATGTTTTTGTTGAGACTGTCAAATGAAATAGTAAGAGACTGAAATTACTTTGCAAAAAAGAAATACATTTTTAGACTAATGTAATTTTCAGTACAGTGGGAAAACAACCCTAAATATTCTATTTGGAAGTTTCAGGTAAACACACTTGGCAAAGATGAGTGCTGTTCTGGAAAACAATCAAACAATCATTTGGATGCTGGCTTCAAAACACAGAGGATGAAATATGGTTCTGTGAATTACATAAGTTAATAGTCACGATTTAGTAGAAAAAGAATGTATTAGCTTTAAAAAAAAAAGTGATCATTTTTCCTTGTATCAGCTTTATTCTAGTGGTTTGTGGCTACAACAACCGCATTGAGTGTGACACGTTCAGATGGCTAACCTGATTATTAGTGGTTGAGTTGCAGTTTGGGTAACGTGAGGACCAAGTTCTGGCAAGGAGAGGGAATGCTTGGAATGAAAACCAGAGCTTATTTGGTTTGGCTGCATTGATTTTTCAGCTTCTTCTTTTTATTTGCTGTCAATCGGGAATTCCACAGTAGAAACAGCCTTGAGTTGTTTCATGTGAGGTTCACTAGTTCAACTTATGAGGAAGCCTCAGGTAGGCATACTGTCCATTTCTCAGCTGGGGAACAATGTTCCCAGGATCTGAATTTGTTTCATCATCTAACTGTGAGGCCTGCATCGACCAGCATTGTGAAGTAGATGGCAACATCTTTCATTCTAAGAGCAACCATCTGGTCTTTGTTTAACTTTTCAGAGTGCTTACTCTTTTATTCTTGGTTTCAGACTCTAAACTGTCGCGGTGTGTGTGTGTGTGTGTGTGTGTGAGTGGGTGGGTGGGTGTTTGTAGTACACAGAGCAGTAAGGAGTTTCAGCTGTAGCCCGACAGAAAGGATGTTTTGTTCCAGGAGATTTGAGCATCAGCTTTGCAGCAGATAAGGGGTTTGAAGTGAACAGCAACCACTGATGAAGGGAGGGGCTGGGGGATACTGTACATGTGTCAGTCTCTGGCTTCTTATCACTTTCCCGTTTTATTCTTTATGGCTTTCACATTTTTTTGTTCACTTCTGTTTTCCCTTAGTACTTCACTCCTTGGTCTCTTAGGCTTTTTCAACCTGCATCCATGTTCCTCCTCTGTGGAAGTAAATCTTTTTAAGGCTGCGTCTTAACTCCTGTCTAACCTACTTTACATTCTCATTAAATCCCATAGACTGCATAATTCTTACTTCTCTAAAAGACAAATGTGGGTTAGTGTACGATTTAGAAAAAGGGATGGTGTTTTGTTTTCCTACCGTCTGATAAAAGATGAAAGGATTTATCAAAGTAATTTGGGATGGCTTTGACTTTCTTGCTCTTATCTAGGGAGGTCTGTTAGTCTTTTTTTTTGACATTCTTTCTTTTTAACCCAGGCAGTCTTTTTTCTGAATTTTATGCTAATACTTCTTTATTCCTAAGCTATGTCTGGTTAGAGACACACACACAGACAAACCGAATGCCATGGTGACCAATTATTTTATCCTTCAAGAAACAATTTTCAGAATTTGAAGTTTAGTTTTACCCAAGCAAAAATTTATGTTTTTATAAGTTATAAATCAACCCTCCAGTTTCTTTGCTTTGTGTGTTAGTTTTATTTTCTGGACATAAATCCATTGGGGAAAATAAGCTTGACTTAACTTGACTTAAATTAATTATTAGAATTATTTTTTTTTGTCATATTACTTAATAACTATCCCACATTAAAAGCACTGAATAGTTTCTTTCTTTCAGTCACTGAATGCTTTCTAATGTTTTTGTTCTTAGTATTGAAGTAAAATGTTACATGACTTCCAGATTTTCTTTTCAGAAATAACCTTGAAAGTAAGTCATTCATAAACACCTTTCAATGTAAATAGCTGTAGAACCTATGCAAACATAAATTTTTAAGTTGGATTTCGGGCTGGACTTTGACTGGGACATTCTAATTCTGGCTTTGTTCTAAGACACAGAGTTGCAGTTCTGGCTGTGTGATTTAATATCTACTGAAAGGTGTCTCATCACCTCTCACCTTTCCTATATCTGTGAAAGAAACACCACAAAGCTGCCAACATTGTGTCACAGTGTGAAAGGTGTTTGAACTTCATCTTCCACATAATGCATGCTGTGGTCCCTACCTTTTTTCCATAAATGTCTGATTTGTGAAGTAAACGACTAATAATTGTCCTGCTGACAGATTTTCCAATCTGAGCGTGGATTTGTTCAGTTCAACTGCTTGCTCGGCCTGTTTGTGTCTTGTTAGGTTCGTCTTACTCTTTTTGATTTCGATGATGGACTGGACATTGCACCTTGAGGCATTTATAGCTTGGGATATTACGTATCTAACATCTTCACATTTTTTCTCTGAACTGCTTGTTCCATGACCTGCTTGTTATTTTGTTTATTCATCAATAACAAACCTCAAAGCTCTTCACAGAACTGCTCTAATTATACAGATATTAAATCACACACGTCATGAATGCATTAATTCGGTGGCTTCTGATTTGACTGGGTTTTGTGAATAAAAATGTACACCACACTTCTCATATTTTTCTTGTAATATAATAAATGTAAACATGTATTTTTTTCTCGTTCCACTTCATAATTCTATTTATCTTCCAAGAATTGCTAATTTTCTAATTAAAAGGGTCAGTGCAAAACAGGAAGAAGAAGGCTAAGGAAGAATAAACAGACTGCAAATAGTGGGAATTAAAGCCCTCTGCTATCTCTTTCTCTCTCAGTATGTCTTTCCAAACCCTTGAACTGCCTTTTTACTCCTTCTACACAGTGGCTCTGCACTCGCTTGTCCTTGCAGACAGCCCTCAGGCCTGGACAAACAGGAAACACTTAGTGTTATCAGCTCACGCTTTGTGTGTCCTAATGAGCATCAGGCTAAGGACAGAAAGGGAACACACACCCGATTCTAATGTAAACAAACTCTGGAGTACAAAAAGGAGAAAGACAGGGATAAACTTGAAATAGAGGCACGAGGAGGGAAAGAAAGAACAAGAGGAAACAGAACTGACAGCAGCAGAGGAAGGGGATTTTACTTCCTTCTGGTAAACTCTGATCTGAAGTTAGCTTCTAAGGATATGAGGTTTAAAGGATAGACAACTGAGAAATAACTATTGTTAAATCCCATTTTTTTAGTTGAAAACTGTGCCAGCATATTATATATTTTTTCATCAGCCTCCCAGCGATGACACTTGCTTTGTATGTGGCCGAAAGTGGAGCAGTGCATTCCGCTCCACTTAAAACTGTCCACTGCAATGTAGCTGGGTGCTGTCAACGTCATTCTGCTCCGACCTGACTGTCCGTTATTTCTTTTGTTCAGGAAGGTCACGTGGTCATACAACTGTGTTCTTCAGTTTTTCCCTGTAAGTGCTTCTGTTGAGGATTTCATCAGGGTTTTGACTTTTATGTCAAACTAGTTTTAAAGGAAATAAATTTGATGCCCAAACCTTATTCTGATTTATCACAGCTTCTAATAAACTAATACTTAAAAATATAGAAAGAGAAAACATGCGATATAAACATGACATAAAAAGTAGAACTGTAGAGCACACATTAGGAAATTAGGCTGGTTTTCCTTTCTATAGATTATCTTACACTGTTTGTAGATATTAAAAATCAATTTCATAAAAAAAGGGACTGCTACCTCCCCATATAAGTCATCATGGATGTTTGGAAGAGGTGTATTCTTATGAATGGACAGCAAACGGTAGCAAATGTTGCTGAGGAACATAGTACTGCTAGTGTTATTTATGTATGAAGTAATATTTCCAGTGTAGTATTGCTAATAGACTGGATTTTAATTAACATTGAAGTACTTGCACAATTTTGTGTTTGGCTCACTCTTTAAATTAATAAGTCAGAGTATTATCACTGTTTTATGTTAGCAATTTTTGCTGCTTAAGAGATTTAAATAATAAGACTAAAGTTCTAATGGCATACTTAGCTCCATTTTTACTTGTTAAACATAATCGATATAATTCACATCACTTGAAATTCAATAGGCATGACTGAATTTTTCCCAAAAATGACCATTTGAGCAGAGGACCTCTAGGGGCGCTGACGATTTATGACTTATTGGTTGAAATCAACTTCACAAGCAAGAAAAGTTTATTTTAAGGGATCGCTTGTGGAAATGAGAAGATTAAGATTGATTTATTCCTGACAGGGTTATGCAAACATTACAGGATCAGATGTAGTATTAAAGGATATCAGTACAGTTTATTGGTTTGAGCCATGAAGGCACACACCAGTTAGGATTAAGGAATAAATGTTAGACAAGTTTTAGGTTGAGGGAATAATGAGTATAAATTGACAATGCCTAATGTAACTCCCTGTGTTAATTAGTCTGTCGCTTATGGGGGTGTGTTTATTTTGACACCATTTCCGGATCATAAAGCCACTCAATTACAGCCGTTGGATCTGCCCTTCCTGGTATCCACAAAACAAGATAAGGGGGTGTTGATTTCTGTTGAACAAAGGCTGCATATTTTTCATTTTGAGCAAATGAATATTGTAAACAAAGTCCCTTTGATGTTTCTTTATTTATGTCCCACAGGATATACTTCAGATGTCCACATTTCATTCAGATTTCTTTATTCTTATAGAAACTTTCACTATTTTAGTGAAACATGCCCTCTGTAGTAAATGAAAAACACATGACTGAAAAAATCACGGGGCTCTTTATTTATTTATTTATTTATTTTTACAAGCAGACAGAGTAAGAAAATAAGAAGAAAAGAAACCTGTACTCCTTAAGGAGGTGTAGCAAGGATGTTTCCCACTGTGTTGCATTTCATTGCCTGCCATTCATTGTTACAGATCCTTCTTTTGGGGGGGGGGTTATTTAGAAAAGTGCAAGTTTTTTTTCTGTTGAGGTCTAGCTTAGTTTTTTGGTGGTATTGAAACTCCGCTTTTGCCAACAGGGCGTCAACCAGTCTACTCTTTTAGTGTAATTTCACAAAGTTAGAGCATACAGAGAGAAAAAGCTTTGTACAAAATCTCTTTGGATTTCTCAGCCACCTCCTGTATTTTATTCCCTCAAACTCACCCCACATATTTTCTGTATCATTTAGGTGTAGAAACTGAGATGAGGACAGAAGAAGATTGTTTTTATATCTAATAAATAATTTCTATGTCAAGTTGTTCATCAACATGAAAAACACAGTGAATACCCACTTTTAATTTAAGTGTAATACGTAAAATGACAATTGACCTTAAAAAAGCTACATCTGTTCACTTGCTTTCTCTCTAAATACTAAATTTATCAGATTAATTTGTGCATGGAAATTCATGCTTTTATTTTGGTGGAGATTTTTCCTGGGGAGAGGCCAGTCAGCTTGTCATTGCGATAAAGCTGCAGTCATTTTCATTGATTATGAAAATGTACTCAAGTATCTGTTTTCCTTTGTAATTTGAGAAGAATGATGCTTGCTCACACAGACTGTTGGGAGAAACAAGCCCACAGCATCACAGATCCTCCTCTGTGGATATGGGACACTTTTCCATATATCTATGCTTTTTTTTTTTTTTTTTTTTTACACCATATCCATTGTTGCTGTATAGCTCTCTAAACTTGAGACTCTTATATTCAAAACTTGAAAATTCTCCTCTGCAAGCCATATTTTTAATTCCAGTATTCATGTCACTTTTCCATGTTAGTGACTTTGTGTCTTTGGCAGCAGAGGTCAGTGGTGGTCACCCCAGCTGTCCCAGTGATTGAGGGGATTTTTATAGCCCTCCAGTTTCCACCAGCTATGCAAAATGTACTGCAGTGATCGCACTTGGGTGTTTGCCCTACAGGCTAGTTACACCCTCTCGTGATAACTTTACATTTTGCTATTTCTAAAATGAGCTTTAGCACATGCATCAATGGAGCCAGAGCTCCACCAGCTTCCATGTGTAGGTCAGTGGGCTATCAGGTCAGATACTAAGACTGGACTGCAGACTAATACGCACAGGTGGCTGCAGGGAGAGCTGACTAATGAACTTATGTTGCCAAGTCAGTGTGGGCCAAGGGTTCAGTTTTCCTTCTTTTCCAACCTGCTTTCATAAAGTACTTCAAATTGAGTTTCTCTTTTATTCACTTAGGTCTCCAAATTATTTTGTATACTGTTTTCTATGCCAAATCTCTGCTCTGTAGTATTTTATTCCAACAAACTTCATTTGAGTGTGAGATGTGAATGAGGTCATTCTTAAAGCTTTCCAGTCGATGACTTGTTTTAGTGTTAATGGCCTGTCAGTGACGCATTATGTGGCCATTTGGTTTGTGTATGTTGTTGCTCAGAGCTCATTCTTTCTGGAACTTTTCCTAGTGTGTGCTCACGATATGAAAACAAATTGTGTGTATTTGTGTGTACATGCAAAAGCAGAGCGAAATAACATTTTGTTCTCTCAAAGAATGATTCCTCGGGTTTTGGATTTCTTAGCCTTTCAGATGTTCTTCAGATTTATTTAGATTTTCAGATGTTTAAATCACAGTGACAGATTGTCAGAGCTTCCAAGGAAGTTAAAATAGAGGTAGGAAAAAACCAATGAATTAAAGAACCCAATTGTCATACAGCAACCTACTCATTATTTCTTAAAAACCTGCAAATTAATGAATTCTCAATACAGTGGCATATAATAATAGCATTTTATGCATAAGCAATATTTTGAATTGGAATTAAATTGTAGATTGTTTTGATAGTGCCACAGTTATTAGCATTCCTTGTAACTGAAGCATTTTTTTATTGAAGTTCTTAAAGTTTATCAGAGTATAAAGTTCAGAATTTCCCAACTTTAACATTAACCCTATTTAAAATACAAGAAAAGATGTCATTCAATATTGGCATATGTTTGTTGATATTTGAGGTAGAAAATATACGGTAAAATATTTGTGTGAAAATAATAATTGGGAAGCTCTTCTGCAATATAAACGACAGTGTGACATGAGCTTCTGAAAAACTTTCTGAGCAACTTTGATCCTTGTTCATTTCCCAGGTCAACATGACCTATTTTGTGAAATTCTTGTTTTCTCAAACTTAGTCATGTGGAGTCCTACATCATTTTCTCTTCCACTTAATACATTCTGTTTTTTGTATTTTTATTTTATTTTGTAAATACTGTATTTTTATGTATTATTCTGGTGGCTTATCGTCTTTCTTTCAAATTGTCCTTTAGGTAAACGAGTGGAACAAAAACGACGAGCGCCTGCTTGCTGCTGTGGAGCATGGCGAGGTGGACAAAGTTGTGTCCCTTCTCACTAAGAAAGGTGCCAATGCTGCGAAGCTGGACGGCGAGGGGAAATCAGCGTAAGCTTTCTTTTGATCATTTGCTTAGGTTTGATTTTGTTTGTCCTTTTAAGAAATCAACTCAGGAATCTCATTATACCAGGAAAAACATACCGCTATGTTTTAATGACTGTCTAATTAATGCACAAGAATCCCATTCTATTTTTTTTCTCATAGAAAGGAATTCTTCAGAGGGAATCATTTACATAATAAAAGACAGGGAGGGATTTGTGAAGAATGAGCATACAATGCTGAACTCAGCCTCGAAGAACTATCTGGAAGTCCTTTGGACTCAAGACTCTCAGTCTGTTTTTTTTTTTTTTTTTTTGTGTGTTTTTCTTTTTAATTAAGGAGTCAACAGAAATCTGCATTTCCAAGGTCACTAGCTTATGAAACCGCTTTCATGCTCCAACACACAACATGAAAAATGAATGAGCATCTCTAAAAATATGTCTTGAAACATCGGCCTTCATCCAGCTTACATTGCAGTATCAGGGAAGCTTGTTGCCTCGGCACTTGAGTTTGTTGATGACACAGAGCCGAGGTGTTCATATTTGACCTCTTTTTTTTTTCTTTCCTGCAGCGTGCTGAGCAGTTCACACAGAGCTAGGTGCATGGAAACAGGATCAGATGCAGTGAGAAACAAATATGCAGATTTTCATGAGCCGCTGCAAACACACAGCCTTTTCATTTCATGGCCAGCACTAATCCTTGACCTTTTGTCTATATCCGCTCAAACGGATGTACACTCACAATTTTGATACATCAACATTGATTGCGATGGTTTTGAACTGAACTTCTTTACAGATCACATAAACAGCATCTCTATGGTAATAGAACCTATTTGTAAGGCAAGCAGAGCTTGTTGTGTGCTTCTTTGTGTGTGTGCACATCCTAAGGCGAGGCAGGGCATGCACACTGGTTGTTTATTTCATTTTGCTCACAGAGGTGGAAGGGAATTGTATTGATTGACCTCTGCATATGTATGCCTCACATATTGCTTGACAGTTATCATTCATGGGCACGAGGCAGTATTTTAAAACTATCATTGGTCCAAAGAAACCCAGTGGAACCAGACCGTCAAAACTGTAGGTACACAGAAATTGTTAGTAGAATGTTTCCATATTGTTACAAATACCTCTCCTTTGTATTTCCTAAAACAGTGAAAGTACTTATTGATGCAACACACTAGTGAAACTTAATCCACTTATTTAAACCTAAAGATTTAATGTTGTAATGTGAGAGGTACTCACATGTGTTTTCTTTTAAATAACCTTCAATTAAAAAATGAAATCTGGTTCTTGAAGGTGTTCTACAAAATCTCTAAAGTTGAGGAAAATGCACTGGAGATTCATCAGAGGGGTATTCACGTCTGTTAACATGGAGAAAATGGCATAACATCTGAGAGGCATTAAGCGCTGATGATTTTAGGCTTTTCTTGTTAACTGAGCTCTTCTAAGACATTAATGCAGCTGAGCCACTGCTTTATCATTTTATCTTTGCTGCCAGGACTGCCAGCCTGCTTATCTGTGTACTGAGCTAGTGAGGTTTCTTTCTAGTCTGTCAAAAGCAGAAGCCCAGCTTTGTCCCACTTATGGGTCTACTTGGTTTGTATGAGCTGGCAGTTGTGAACGATCTATGCTGCTGTCAATGAAACAAAAATAAACAGGAATTAGGTTGGAGCGAGTTTGTTGTGAAATCTGCTAGGAGTTGCATGGCCCAGCCAGTGACACATCATAAATAAACCTGCAGCAGCTGGCCAGGTGACTCCGCCTCCTCCATATTGAGACATCTTTTATCTTCAACACACCATTGTTTCCAATGTCAGTTAAAAACACTGAACATCTGCAGTTTTGTCCAGGGTGGCACAAAATAAGACTTTTCCAGCAGTAAGAGCAATCACCATAGAGATCCCTATTTCATAGGCTTCTATTAATCACTTCGCATAGAAAATGAACAGACCTACCAAATCTATTCCTTTTAGGCCAACATTTTTCATAACAAAGAGCCATACATGACAGTATTTTTTTTACTGGTTAAAATCCATTCACGGTGTCTTCTCCATCCACTGTATTGTGACGTTGCTAGGTGTATTAGCGTCCCTGATCTGTGGCTCATCCTTACAGCCACACAACTGTGTTAACGTTCTTTTCATAAAAAACATGTTGCATCTCAGCATAAATTCTCAATACATTCTGAATGAATGCTATTATTTGGGTATTCCTCATTACCTTGATTTCAAGAAACCATTCAATAATTGTGTTTTTCTCTTGTTTTTGTTGTTGTGTTTTTTAGTAAATGTCAGTATCTTAATTTATTAAATTTGGCTTCATGGCTTCATGGACTAGCAATAAGATATCTTATTGTAAGAAACAGGATGAAAAATCTTTGTTCTAAAAGCTAAAGAGTGGGTTTCTAATTTAGACAAGTTGGAAAAAGCAAGATGATACTTTAAAGTTCAAAGAATTACTGATTCATTTTCTCTATCAAATAAAGCCACAGACTGAAGACAAGATGTCATATATATATATATATATATAAAACTAATTACAATTTGTATATTTTTAAATTAAGTCAGGCAATATGCATGTTTTTAAGAATTCCTTATTCTCTTTACACTGAATCTACAGTAACCAGAGTACTGCAGTCGATATGATTTCCATATGATGACTGAGAAATGTTTTGGTTCTGTTTCTACTGACAGCCGCTTCCCTGACGCTTACCTCATGTGTGTAAAACCGGCACCAAGCTGCATTGCTCACCGGCACGTGGCTGTAATGTGGTCCGTACCGTGGCTGAGACGTGCAGCTGCTGTAGATTCTGTTAGACGCGAATAGAAATAAAAATCGCAATGTTCCTTACGGAACATCAGACTTTTGTGTTACAAATGAGGTGTCATGTAAACATACTTGTTGTAATTCTGTAACTAATTTGTTCCTCGCGTTGGATTTGTGAACAGACTTCATGTAGCAGCTGCTCGTGGCCTAACAGAATGCCTCGCTGTGATGTTGGCTCATGGAGCTGACCTCTCAGTCACAGATGCTGCTGGTATGTACTGTAGTCACAAGTTACATTCTTGTAACTGTAGAAGAAAACTCTTAGAAAGAATTCACATTATTATCTCTATAATTAATTAATTCTGTCTTAACTAAAACATTTTCATGACTCTTTGTTAAGGTTTTACTCCCTTACACCTGGTTGCCAAAAACAATCATCTGGAATGTTGCAGGAGGCTTATTCAGGTAATGTTTAAAAGCCAAGGTTTTTTTTTGCTTTTAAGAAAACATAGTTTGTCGTAGAATAATAATGTTTATGACCTAGACTAAATTTATGTAATAAACCCTTTAAAACATTGTGTCAGAACAATTTCAGATTTGTCAATGGGTGTTTGGTGTGTGCTTAAAAACAAATTGAGCTTTATAACACTTTGCAAAAGTATTCGAACCAACTGTTTACCCTTTTTTCATATTATAGAATCAAATTTCTGTTTATTTTATTCAAATTTTCAACACAAAGTGGTGCATATTTATAAAGTATAATAAGTGAAGCATGGTTTTACAACTATTTGTACAACAAAAAATAAGGTTGCATGTATTTGCATTCAGACCAAAACAACACTTTGAACCAGCTAATATATATATATATGTTACAGAAAAGCTGTAGACAAAGTATCATAATTTTCCTTCTACTTATGCTATTTTTTAGTTGGTCCATCACATAAAATACCCAAAAGTGCATGCATTTTCTAATTGTAATGTTAGAGAATTTGAGTGTGATGAATACTTCTGAATGCACTGTTAATTCTAGGTTTAATGTCAGCAAATATAAGCATCATCTGACATTTTCTAACATCAATTCTGCATTGCAGTCTAAGAACATAACAAAATGTATGAAAGATCTGAACCAAATGAAGCCTTTTGTCTGAATTGTCATTTTGCTGCCATGGTGCTTGAAACCAGACAGTTTCAGGGCTTAATTTCTTTATCCTGCTGAATGTGTGTACAGATCAGTAGGTCAGGAGGACAGAAAGGCAGTAACACACATTATTCCCACTCTCATCTGCTGACTTGACTACCTCATGACAGTCTGCAGCATCACCTCAGCACACACTACCCTGCCTCCTTGCTCAAACTAGAGTCTGCTGCATAGCAGATGTCTTGAATGCTCTTTCTGTCAGATTTTGTAAACTACCAACTACTTGCTGTTCACAATTTATAAAAACAGTTAACTAAATGAAAGGCCAAATGTAACAAAAAACAAGGCACATTTTTTTGTTGTTGATATTTTTCAGTGTTTTAGGAAGAAACAATAGCTAAAAACGCAGCATGTCCACTTTGAAATTTTGCATTTGCTAAATGGCTCCCTCTTCTCACTCCAGAGTAAATGTCCTGTTGATCCAGTGGATAACTCAGGAAGAACTGCTCTGCATCATGCTGGTAGGTAACTCAGCAGCCTGAGAGTTAATTATACAGAGGAACCTTTATATAGACTTGGTCTGAATGTGGGAATGTTTCTTGGAGGATTAACTTTAAGCTGTAATTTCATTTGGATAAAATTCATCCTCCATAATTGGAATTAAATGATACAGAGTTTCTTTTCATTTGATCCTCAGCTGCTGGTGGGAACGTCCAGATTGTTCAGCTGCTGTGTGAACTCAAAACCTCCATCAACCAAAAAGATATAGTATGTATTTTATGACCTCCTCTGCTCTATCTAACCCTCACTTTCTTTTTCTTTCCAACAGAATTAAAATGTGATGTGACACTGTCATCACATTTGCTACTTTCTAGCTAGAGAATGGTTTAAGATCTTAGTAAGTGCATTGGATCCAATTCCCTTTAATTAAATGAAAATAGGTCTGGAAAACCTAGAACATATTTGTATTTTAACAGTTGATCAAACCAAAAAATGGAAATCCATCTTTGCTTTGTGTCTCATCAAAGGAATTGGATCCCTAGGGGCAATGTGACGGGGCAGGAAAATGCATAGTTCTGAAACTGCAACTGGTGAAAAACTTTGGTGCATACCTCGGTAGTGCTAACAGGCGCTCTCCTACGGTGCGCCTCTTTGTTCATTTCTAGACTATGTTCAGAGAAAGAAAACATTGACATATGTAAATTAGCTGCAGTGTGCTTCACTAGAAGGGAGCCTCGTCAGCCAACATTTCCTCTCATTTGTCATCTGTTTGAAGATTAATTTCTGTGTGTGTGCTTAAGGTAGAAGGTCAGAGTTCTGTGGGAACTTATGGTGCAGACATGTGGTCTCCATTGCAGTGACAGACCATGTCTGTGGTTTTTATCCAGCTGGGAAGTGAAACCATGAAATGGCATGTGTGTTTGTGTATGTGTTTAAATGAGAGATGGGGGGAAAACAAGTTGATTTCCATTTTATTATGCTCTTTTCTGGTTTGTTTGACATAAACTCATAGTATATTATGACACCCACTTATCTGTCATTGAATTTAAATGTAAATTTGATCATTTATGTCCGGTTAAAGCAGATGTTAGCCATGGTTTTATACATAAAAGTTCTAAGTTTTATAAAAAAAACATAGTTCCTCTCTTTGTCACAACGATTCAGGACTTTGAGGTGAATTCATAGCAGGTATTTTTAAATAGAACTGTAATCTTGCTATAAGGATTACATGCAGACGTAAGTCTAGTAAAACTGCTAGCAATTAATCATTAGCCTTCACTAAAATTTGTTTTTCGAAGGCAGCCATATTTCTACTTCTGTCTTCTGTTAAAAACCAAGAGAAATCATAACGTCATGTTCGCTGAAGATCATTTACTTTTCCAGCCATAATTATCTGCAAATGTGTATGAGCAGTTTGAGCCTCCCTGTCTGCTGTTAGTGCTGGTGAACCGGTCATCTGGAATACAAAGTTTTTAATGCTGAACAGAACATGCCAGCTCTTTGGCCTGGGGCATACGTCACAGCTGTATCATATTGCTGTACCTGGATTTGACTTTAATGAACACACAGTGCAAAGTGAAATGAAACAGAGAAACATCTGGCCAGTCATACATATTTGAAAAGCAACTGCATAAGTTAAACAAACAGAAACATTAATCGTTCTTTGTCAAATTCAGTTGATGAAACTATATTTTAAGGCTTCTTTAGCTTTATAGCTTTTTAATAGAGTGTATAATAACATCTAGTTTGCCTTTAGAGGTAATTTATAAACCTCAGCATTAGTATGAAAAACGCAATCTGTGTTTGGGATTTTATGTTGCACCTGCACTAAGCTGTACTACCTTCATTTGCACAACTAGTTTTTATGTATGATGGCCTATGTTTTTGTGTTTCTTGAAGACATTTTTCCTCTCATCCAAAACCCTTTTTCAGGTATAATTGCTGTTCATAGGATAGGAACCTATAGTTTCTAATTAGAAACATATGGAGTACTCATTTAATGTATGCTAATCATGTGTCACATGGTCAGTATTGTAAATGATATTCCTCGTGGAATAGTGCAGAATGTTTTTTTACTGCCAGTACTTTGTAGTTTATTGGTATTTACTATCTAGCAATGATTCAGTGTGAGGTTAAAGGTCTTGTCAATTTGGGGGTTGAATGACAGAGTGGCAAACTAAATAAAACATTACTGACTTATGGAAATATGTTAAAGGGATATTCTGCAATTTAAAAAAAACAGATTATCTCTTACTGGATTTATGAAAGCCTAACTTCATGTGAGAAACAGAAAAAAGAAACCTTTTAAGAAGTCTGAAACTCTTACAAATTAGATTCCGTTAAAATGATCAAACGCCAAAATGTTCATAGCATTTCTTGAGGGAATAGCACAGCATAAAAATCATTTTAATAGTTGTCCTGAATCCAGATCAAGTTAAGCTTTGAGGTAAGCATTTTTAAAGCCTCAGAAACTGATCCAGTGTTCAGTTACTGCCTCTATTTCTCTCATCGGCTTCCTTAAGCTTTACACTTTTGCCCAAATGTGGGTAATTTGTCAGAGAGAATGCCTCCAAGTTATGAACATAACTAAACTTACACATCTAGGCCAAATAACACACCTGTATAGTCATACACACACACACGCACACACACACACTTAATCTGTTGCCCAGAAAAGGACAAAATAATTTTTGCCGTTTGGTTTCCAAAGTAGCTGCAACACAATCTGGGCAGAGCCGACAGGCCTGCTAAAGTCTTTAACAGAGCTCCAAAAAAACCCGAACATAGTTTTGTCCTCTTTGGTTTGTGGAAACAGCAGCAGCCTTGTAATATAAAACACCCAACTATGCTGACGTGGTTTGCTGTTTCATGTAGTTCCTTTGCTTGTTGGTCTGGGCCTCTTTTTGAAAATCATGTTTCAGGGTTATTAGAAATTGCCATTGGAAGGATAGTTATTCAGATATTTTGGTTTTGGAACTCTTCATGTGTGGATAAGAGTTTTTTTTTTGTTGTTGTTTTTAAATAGAACTTGGTGAAACATTTGTGATTCTAGACTCCATTTTACAAACATAGGAAACCAGCTTTCTTCAAATTTTGTAGTGTTGATAAATAAAATATGTATCCAATCCAAAGTGGGCGCTATCTTCCACAATCTAGTCTGTTGAAGATAGCCAGAAAAAATTGTTGAGATATTCAAATATGTCAGAAATCTTGCCTCTTTTAACCATGTTGGCCTCTACGTGTGAGTAAAAACAACCATTCAGCACAGGGCTATATTTAAATGGTAGATTGGGGTTAGAATCTGTCAGTCCAGGTGAAAAAGGTGCTACAATTTATGAAATACTGCTGCTGTTAGTCAGCTCTGACAGCTGTGTGTTAAATTCTGCAGAACCCACTCATTAAAGTTGCAGCTTTGCCATTTTGGAAGTTTCTCCCTACAAGGATTGACATGTTATTGAGAGACATATGGTATTCATTGAAAAATACCCAGCAGCTAATGACTAAATTACTATTTCTATACAACCACATAGAGGACTAATTAAAAGTTTAATACACCTAACTATTTACTATTTAGTACAACTCTTTTCTGTCCTTTGCTAGACAAAATAATAGAAAAATTACTCTTTGTTTTGTGAAAAATATGTACATTCCTGAGCTTATGAACTAGTCTTTGTTCTAATAATTTCAGGATATGCTAATTCAAATAATAACACAAAAGTTTAAGGTGTCAAAATTTAAGGTTGAACAATGTCCAGACCATTAAAGAAAACAGAACATTTGACATGCAATTTCTGTGATATTCATTTACAACAATAGGTCACATTGATTCTTTTTCACATAGCTCTAAGTTTTCTCACCACACAGACAGTTGACATGCTCATGACAAAGATCACAGCTTTGCGTTGTGCACAGTGGTTTATAGATGTCTGTGTTTAGCAGTTGAAATCTATAATATGTTGAGTACAACAAGGTTCAATGTTTACAATGTTTGTCTGTATCGAAGGATGGCCTCACTCCCTTGATGCTGTCAGCCAAACACGGTCATCCTGAGGTGTGCAGCACTCTGGTAGACTGTGGTGCTGAAATCAACACTCCTGACAACTGTGGCAGGTAAAGAAATAATAACACTCACTTGGAAGCAGCTATGTCCATTTTCTTGGACATAGCTGGATGTTTTCATTTGTATTTACAAGGTCTGTCCATGTTGTAGGACTGCTTTGATGCTTGCAGCTGAATCCAACGCAGTAGCTGCGGTAGAGGTTTTAGCTCAGAAGGGAGCAGACCTGTCCGCTGTAGATTCAGATGGCCATGATGTTGTACACTATACCAAGATGTTGGGCAGCTCTGAAGCCAAGACTGCCCTCTTGGCTGCTCTGAACAGACATCCACTTTTGGGTAAGACTTAAAATTAAATCGACTTTTCACAGAAAAATACACAGGCAGTGTAAATACAGTATTTCAACTACAATTTTTAATTTAACCTGCCTTAATTGGTATTTTACTTTAAATAAAACCAAAATTTAGGTTTCAAGCAAGATCAGGAAACAGATTTTTGCAAAGGTTTCAACAATATAGTAACACTGCCATCTACTGTTATACTGTTGTTACTGTTAGTGTTTCTAGTATGATTTATTGAAGTGTTCGCTTAAACTTTTAGCTCTGGATGCCAGAACTCTGAAATTTTTGACCCCAGCCCCTGGTTACGCAAATAAGCATTTTTAATAAGCCAAGTATACATGGGCATAATGTCGACAAAAACATCCTCATCTGTAGAGGATCTCACTGTCCTATGCTTTGTGACTTCTCTACATACTGCACTTTCTGCTCATGTTTTCAAAATGCTCATTTGTTGTTTTTATTGACCCCCCTGACAGATTCCAAGTCTCCAAGAAGTCCTCAGGTAAAATATCTGTGACATTTAACGTCTGCTCAGCTACACTACAAAGCTACTAAAATATTTGAACGTGCATAATTATCAAGCACAAGTGATAATCTGCTTGCTCTAACCTACCTCGAAACACTTCAGTGCTACACTGATTATGACTTTCTTATAAATGAAATTTTAAAGCTTACAGAATTGTTGTGCGATTGTAGAGCTTATATTTACATCTGAATTAAGGGTGTAACTTTGTGTTGCAAGCTGGTGGGGAGGAGGAGGAGCGTGGAGGTTTCTAATGGTTATGCTACTTCCTATTTGATGATTGCTCTGAATATTGCCATGTTCTACAAAGAAATGATGCAATGATGTTCTGGGAAAATGTAGAAAAACAGGCGGCTCCATTATTTTTCTTCTCAGTCATTAAGGTGAGCTTAATGTTAAGGTCACCGTGCATAACCCGTTGCCATGGCAGCCAATACACAGCCCTGTAAGCCCAGAGCAAAGATTACGTTCAAGTGCACGAGGAATTAAAACTAAAAAAAAAAACAACACAAAAACATTTCCCACACAAAAAAAGTAAAAGCACCAAACAGAGATTTATGTTTTTTAATTTTCATTTTGCGATCATTAGGAAGGAACACTCACAATGGTTGAAAAGTTAACTTAAATACCTGCAGTGCCAGAAAATGTAGGTTACCTTATTTTTGTGTTAATTGAACCGAAATACTCCGAACTGCACAGCAGCAGCACATGTTAAGCTAGCATAGATAACCGACTCCCCACTTCCTTTATAATTAAATCTTTTTACTGACCTGTCAAATGTGATCCCTTTGGACCTCGTTATCTAGCAGGATTGACAATATCAAAACTACTCGTTCCTTTTTCAGATTCTTTGCTTGATTGTGTCATTTCCACCTCACTGATATTCCTGATTGAATGTAAAACAATGGCGCATGTAAGGCACTGCCGCTCACAGTAAGTCCAATCCACTAGATCAGTGAGCGAACTTGCCATTTACGTTTTACAAAGCATTAACTGCTTGTTAATGCTTTGAATACAGCGCACAGCTGCTGCCGAGTTACTGTCTGCACACAGATGCAGACACATAAAGAATAAAAAGAAGGAAATATTGGTGGGGACTGCCCCCATCAGGCTAAGGTTGGTGGGTATGTCCACACCTGTCCTTCAGGAAGTTACGCCTATAAATATGTAAGTTTCACTTTCTGAAATGAGTGACAAAAAAAATGCATCGCCTCCTGATTTTTCAGAATGAAACTTAAAACGTGTTTGACCATTCTTCTACTAACCAGCACTGAATCCCACCTCTGATTTTTCTTTCTCCTTTTGTCAATATCTGTCTGATTCTCCTACTGGCTTCTTAGCATGATCAGGTAGCTAAGCTAAGTGATGAGCGGATCACAACTCCCAAAAAACGAAAAGCACCTCCACCTCCTAATAGCCCACTGCAGGTAAATGCATGTCTTTCTGTGCATGTCTGAAGTGAATTAATAAAATAAATAATGAATTACTGTCATTGATTTGTTGTTGTGTTTCCTGTTCTGTCCCCCTTTCTGTTTTCTCAAAGCAATCCAGCTTGTTGTTGTTTTATTTGTGTTGCTACTGCCCATCATATTAGAAAAACTAGTTATTAATGATGAAAATTAATTTTCAGCCCAGCTTAGAGCTTCTCTAAAACTCAGATGGTTTTATACAGTTAGTAGAAATGAATCCTAAATGTATGTATCTGATCGTCCTTCAGAGTTCTGGACCCTCCTCTCCTTCTGCTGTTACTCCTACCAGCACTCCTGCTTCCAACAAAGGTGACACTCCAAAGAGATTTAACTACAAGGTAGGGCTAAACTGAAAAGGTTGTGCTAAGAACTTTCTGTTTTTTTAATTTATTGTTTAATGCCATCAAAGTTATTTGTACCTCTTCAACATTTCACATTTTCTCAGTCTATTTGATTTGAAATTTATGTAAAAAATCAACACCAAGTATCAGATATCTGTGAAGCAGGAGGAAATTAAGCCTGGCAAAAGTTTTTCCATTTGTCTGTTCCCCTTCTTTGCCACAACCCTTCACTTCTGTCTCCTCCCCACATTGCAAAGGAGGACGAGTTTACAGGATTACCACTGAAAGAGGTTGAGAAGCTCCATGAAGAGAGAAACATGTTGCTGGAGACAATCAAAGACCTGAAGCAAACGGTGGAGACGGTGACCGTTCCTCAAATGGAGGTGAGGGTAATAATGATTAACAAACGGACTGTGTGGGGCGAGTTTACTTTGCTTCTGGGCAGCTTGTTGGGTGAATGAGACTGTAAGAGCTAAACAAAGAATGACATCATTGCAGCTCCAATAATACACAGTGTAGAGAACTACAAACACACACTGAATGTTTATTAAACCATACACTTGGCAGCTATATCTCGTAATGCCTTCTAACTGGATCAAGAATTTTCATTGAGTTTTAAGAATATTTTGACATTATTCACCACATCAAATGACTTTTTGACATAAACTGTTTTAAAGATAACCTTCAAAAAACAATCCTAGTTAATTTGTTTTTGTCATTTTTGTTTCATTTGAAGTTATTGTTCTAAGTTTAGTATGTTTCCGACTTATCCGCCTTCTTAAAAGGAGGTCTAAGCTAAGCTTACAACATGTCACAACTTGTGTTGTTTTCCTGACGATACCTGGAGGTCCCTAATGCTACCTTTATGCGTCTCTTTGGCATGTGAATATATGTGTTTGTTGGCAGGTCGAGCACACAGCGTCTGCAGCTCTGGTTTCTGCTCTGCAAGCCAGGATTACTGCGCTTACTTTGGAAAACCAGGAGCTTGCAAACAAACTGAAGGTATGTGTGTCTTTGTTGCTTACTTCCATGTTTAAGTGGTAAAGCCTGAATAGATTCACCAAATTTACTCAGTTTTAAAGTGTATGATGTCACTGTATTTATAGGTAGAGAATAACGAAAGCAGCCACAAAGTAGCATAACCAAACGAATTGCTCAAGATCCTTCAAACCAGCCCTAAAAAGGAATTTTGTAACATGAAAGATTTGGTTGTTAAAATACCTATAGGTTATAGAAAAAATGTTAAATCCATCAAAAGCAATGGATATGTATATGTATGGAGCCAAAATATCTTTAAAGTTAGGGTAAGGATTAAGGTAAGCATTTGTTGGTAAACATTTAAATTGAAAGGGAAACTTTGATAACTTTTGATGGCCTCAAGAGAGACACATTTTCTGAATTATTCTCTGAATAAATTTATGAAATAACTGGAATTTCTTCTGTCATTTTTGCAAACTGCCCAGCTTGTTCATCTTAGAAAGAAATGTTTGAACAAGTTATTTTTCCCAATTTCTGAAAAGTGTTTTCAAACTTTTCCCTACTCAATTATTTATGTTTATCGAACCTTTCCAGTTTGGAAAAAAAAACATGTATAACATTAAAAGTCTTGTATAATTTTTCTTTCTCAAGACTTTCAATGTTTTTGACAAAACCGAATATTCAAAAAGCATTTTGTGCATTTGTATTGATCCTTCTGAGTTTAATACAATTTAGAACCACTAAACTCAGACTCTACTCTACACAACCATTCCATTGTAGTTTTGGCTATATGTCAGGTTTTTCTGGCCATACAGATTTTCTTACAGGATTTCTATTCATCAGGATGATGTGCAGTGTTGTTGTTCTGTCACACATAGGCCCAAGGGTAAAACTAGGAGATATCCTGTTGACAGATTCTCCCACCTGATGGTTTCACATCTCTTCAAGAGTTATCTTAGGCCTTTTGGCTGCTTCTTTGTCTGCTTTGTCACTCTAAATAGGTTGCCATGTTTAGGCTTGCAATAATCTTTCCTGTGTTGGATGGTGAATTGAACACATTTCTGGTAGATGTCCAAAGCTTTGGATATTGTAACCTAACCCATAAACAGCTCCACGTTCTGCTGAATGTGTGAAATTTGTTAATGATTCTGTTTGTTCGTTGATGTTCCCCAGCAAAACCCCATAGCTTTCACTGAACATCTCTATTGTTTCTGATTTTACATTATGCAGAGTGGAATTTTACCAACTAGATACTCAGCCTGATGAGCAACAAGAGCTGATTATAAAATCTACACTGCAGATGTATTATTTTCCTTCCACTTCACAATTTGGTGATTCTCTAAAGTCCACAACCACAAACTCTTTTGAGTTTGTGGAAAAACTGTTCAGAAGGGATAAACAGTAAAATGTTGCACACCCGAGGTGAATCTGAATACTCCACAGTCACTGAAATCCCCCCAAAGAAACTGCACAGTTTGATCTGTGCTTCACCTGAGTGATTTGAAGGAGATTTTTAAAGAAATTTGAAATGATGTTCATTAAAAATAAAAATAAAAAAACACCATCTAGTCTTTTTAGCATGGGTTTTGAAAGACACTTTAATGGTTTACACGAGCCTGGTGTTGCTTCTGAACATGAGAAGACTCAGCAAATCAGGTTTCACTACTGTTTTTAATGCTTTACATAACATGTAATGTGTTCATTTAACAATGCATTATGCATTAGTATTTATTAGTTTATTTGTTTTTTTTACTTTTTAAAATTTTATTCATTTGCCATTTTATTTTACAATATACTTTGATTTGAATCAAAAATCAAACTTTTCTGCTTAAAGTTTAACAGTTTTGGTTATACAAAATAAATAAGTAATTCCTGAAAATGCTTCAGATAATACTTGCAATACAATTATTAACTTTCCTTTTCAGTTTACAAAACAATATATCTAAAAATCCATGATAATAATTAAAAAAAATTCCCCAAAGAGATTAGAATAAATAATAATCATAACTTTTTACTCTTATGTTCTCTCAACACACAGAGACTTCCTTCCCTACCAGGAAATGAGCTAACGGAGAACAGTCGTCCGGACAGCATGGCCTCCAACTCCTCCTTCCATTCCACACAGGATGAGTTTCATTCACCGGCACAAGTAGCCTCTACAACTCAGGTGGAAGAGGGAGAGCATCCCATTAAACTACAGGAAGAGGGGGGTGAAGGTGGGAGCCAGGAGGAAATCAGGATTTTGAAACAAGCACTTGAAAGCCTTCAAATAAAGCTGCTTGAAACCAAGAAAGAATACTGCTTGCTTCAGGCTCAGCTGAACTCTGACAGACAGAGACAAAGAGATGAGGATGGAAGTGTTGGAGAGAAAAAAAGGGAGGAAGAGTTGATGGAAAGTTTAGCAGAGCTGCAGGCAAAACTGACAGACACTCAAGAGAGATACCATCAAGCTATGGAGGAAGTGGAGGATCTGAAAGCACAGATGGGAAGGGGAGAAGAAGAGTTCACAGAGAAACTAGAGGTGAAGAAACTGGAACACGAGATAAAACAACTGAAGGGCGGCTTGTCCAGTTGGAGTCAGAAAAAGATGAAACGGCTCAGCGAATCAGACCGATGGAAGAAGCGCTGCAGAGGACGGAGGAGGAGAGGCGGACAGCAAAGGAAAAAGAACAGAGATCGGCGCAGATCGAAGAGCTTTACAAGGAGGCACAAGAGGAAGTCAGAGTGCTCCAGGTAAAAACAAGATCTACAAAGTAGAAAAAAGAAAGAGGTCAATTGTCTTATTTTAATTTTTAATGTAATTTTTTTCAAGTTACATAAACTGTGCCATTATCTCAGTTTGCAATCTCCTAATTGCTGTTGCATAGGAGGCCCTGAAGGGAACGGTCCCCGTCGAAGCCGCAGCCAAAGACTTTGAGGAGATGAAGTCTGATTTAAATGAGGTCATTGCTGGCCAGCAACAGCGCTTGCTGGAGCTGTCACACTCCTACAGTGAAACCAAAAGCCAGCTGATTGCCGCTCAGAAAGAACTGGCCGAAGCCCGAGCTGAGAAACCCTCAGCCTCAGCCGACTCTTCAGAGCAACAAGTCCAGATGCTGAGCAGTAAAGTGGAGGAGCTGCAGACTTTGCTCGCTGAGACTGAGAGGAAGCTTTCTGCTGCTCAAGAGGACATCACACGGCTGAGGCAGGAGGCCGAGGCTCAGACACAGAGCTCTGTGACCCTCACCGACCACACACAGGTTGTGTCATCTCTGGGAAATGCCATCAAGGAGCTGGAAAGTGACTTGGAAACCCTCAGAGAACAGCTGCATCAAAAGACAACACAAGTGGAGGCTTTTCAAAAGAGGTACGGAGAGAAACGTTAAAAAAAAGGAGGGGAGGTAAAAAATTATTTTAACTGCTATGCGCCACACTAACCAGTTAGAAATACATCAGACTATCCCTTTAAGATGGTCTTCCAAAACAAGGTTTTGATTGCTATGCATAATCTACCAACTGAAGAAGCACATGAAGCCTGATTAATTTTCTTGTATTTCTGTGTCACACAGGCTGAATGCAGAGCAAGACGTTACTTCGGAAGATGCAGTTCCCCGCCTGGAACATGAGACCATGCGGGAGCAGCTGGAGAGTGAGGTGAACCATCTGACACAGCTCCTTCAGGCAGCCTTAAGGAAGCAGGATGAGATGGCTCTGGAAGCAGCGGACGCCTGGCAGAAGGTAGCAGGAAAAGAAACAAAGACATCCACATGAGAGCATTCATTGTGCCTCCATGCTTTCCTGATATAACTTCTCATGTTGAACTTGTCCCTTTCTTCCATCCTTTAGGCCCGAGATAATCGTGCAGAGAGGGAAGCTCTGCAGGAGCTCTTGATGTCACGGGAGAAAGAGAACCAGACTCTGACCTCCAAACTTGCTGAGGCACAGGATGCGGTGTGTCAACTCAAGCAGCTGGTAGAAAATCACGTGGCATCAGAAAGAGAAAAGAACAAGAGGGTCAGTAATTATCTGTTTATCTGAACCATCTGCTTCAGAAAATCAGTTCAAAGAAAGCTTAATCAGAAACTATAAAAGTAAGAATTAACTATTGGAAGTTTCTGTTATCTTATGCTAGATTTCCTTTAGCTGCATATGTAGTTAAACAAAGCTCAATCAGAACACTTTTTAGCTTCTTTGTTGCTTTATAATGTTTATTGTTATATAAGTTTTTGCTTTTTTTCCATCTTCAGATAGATGACTTGTCTCGTGAAGTAGGCAAACTAAAGGAAGCCCTGAACAGCCTATCACAGCTCTCCTACACTTCCTGCTCCCCGTCCAAGAGGCAACAGCAAAACCAGCAGATGGAGACGCTTCAGCAACAGCTAAAGCAACTTCAGTACCAGCTAGCTGTAAGATTCATTTTAAATCATACGTATCAAGTCACCATCAATCCTAATATTTGTTCCTGTGGCGTAGCTGACCTACGTTTTTACCTTGTGTTGCCTCTGAAGGAATCAAAGAAGCAGCATGATGAAATAGTGTCAGTCTACAGGATGCATCTTCTCTATGCGGTTCAGGTAAATCAGTTAATATTTTTAATTTTTAATAATTGCACCCAGTGCCTGCAATCTTTCAAATCAGTTTTCAAAAATCTGGATTATTCAATATCCATTAAACAATGTTGACATTTTGGCATAATGTAGAATTTGATTGAAATATTGAAATGCATTTGAGTATGGAAATTAGTTGGCTACTTAGCTTACTTACATCCATAATTTATTTAAATTAATAGTTAGGGAAAAGGCATTGAGAAATTTTAACCTGGAATTTTTTACATGAAAACTGTGAAGAAATATTTGTGGTAACATTTAGACCTCAAAAGGTTGTTAAGCTGCAGTATTGTAGAAAAGGTCACACGATTCTTTGGAGTTTTGATACTTTAAAACTTTAAAATAAGTTAACCAGTTAACAACGGAGCTTGTGCTGTCTCTCTCAGGGTCAGATGGACGAGGACGTCCAGAAAGCTTTGAAGCAGATATTGAAGATGTGCAAGGCGCCAAGTCAAGCCAAGGAGGCCTGCTAAGAGTCAGCTGGGAGTCTCCACAAAAGCACATTTATTTTTAGTTTGAACACACATTGTGCCTGTTTATAAGCCCAGAGTATTTGCTTATAAGGAGTTGGTTTACAAGTATGTGTTTATTGCCTTTGCTAAGGTCATTTTGAACCTTTAAAGCCCTCTGCTCCACATACATGAAAGTTTTTTCTGTCAATGGATGACTCGCCTGGGAAAGCACACCCATCAGAAGCCACATGTGAAAGGAATTCAGCCAGGTGTTAGTCTGTAAAGAATAGGCATCAGTTGCAAAAATAAAGTATTCAACTATTTTTTCCAAGCAACCCTTGATGTCTTTTAAAATTTATTCTGCCAGGTTCCCGCATTTAGAAAGATTTCTTTTGAATCCCAATTGTATACAAAAGTAAAACTGGATGGAGCAGCCCCCATATGCAGACCGGTTCAAAGCAGGTGCAAATAGTAGCATTAAGGTTGTAAACACAGATGTGGAAGAAAAACTGTGTAAACTGCTGTTTACAAACTGATCTTCAAAGCTGCCAAATAAAAGCATGAATAAGGATTTTGAGCAATAATAATAGATACAGAAAGGGTCTGGTTGTGCTAAAACCATCGATTTGGGTTTTTAAATGTGTCTTCAGTGTGACACAAACAATGCTAGAATGTAGAAACAGCCTCACTGACATTTTTACTATCAGAAGTCCCACGTTTTTATAAAATAATTTGCTCATATCTGTCCAAATTGCAGAATTTACATTATTAGGCAGCCTGAACAATTAATGGAGCTACACTGAAAAGAGTGAAAATGAAAGCATGTGTACCCTGTTTCAGTACTTACCTACAGAAAAAGCTCAATTCTTCCCAAAATAGTGACAAAAAAATGAAATACTTCCCAAGTTACTGTACTGTAACTGTATGAGGGTTGTACTTATGAGTTTTTCACGTGACTGATTTTATTTGTAACAAAGCACTATTTGTTGTAGTTGTTTCTAAACTGTAGATCTTTCTATTGTCATTCATATAATAGACTTTAACTGTTGTAGGAAAGAAAAACATTTCACTTGTGACAAATGCTCAACTGCGCATTTGATATTTATATGTTTTTATCTTGGTTTAGTTTCCATACTGTTTTGTCTTGTTTGCAGACTTTTTTTTTTTTACTTGAAAACCATTGAAAGCATGTTGGCTGGAAATGATTGGCTGAGTTCTGCCATGTGCCTGTAAATCATCAAACTTCTTTTTAACATCTCAATTATTTATTGACATTCACCCAATTTTATTTTGCAGTTCCCTTGTTTGAACCAACGATCATCTGTAGGTACACATTAAGTTCATTGTTTTCATTCTGCACTCCTTTGCCTTAGCACTGATCTTAGGGAGGCCACATTTCTACTGAAAAGCGTTTTGTCTGTTCAGTGACCGATTAGCACTGACATGATTTTGTTTGGGTGAGTCTCTCAGGTAACCTTTTACACCTGACTGAGATGTTTGACAGATCTTATATCTGAGATTGTAGGAGACAAACTTCTTGGCTTTATCCCTCACGTTTTGTACCAGGAAAGGGAAATCCGAGAAACTTTGTTGTTTGGTTTACTAACGGTTTTGTAGTGACAAGAAAAAAATTGTTTACCATCCACTTTATTAAATTTTAAAGATAAGCCGAGTTATTTTTCTGTGTCTGTTATATTTGCCACCTGTCATGGTTCAGATTAGTCAACTGATACTTGGAAGCAACATGAACATGCAGGATTTAATACAAGCTAAATGTAGCTTATATTACCATGGCTACTTTTTGAGTCACTGTCATTACTTTCTCAAACATGAAAACATTTGTGTACTGTCGACACACAAACCCCTCCGTGTGTGTCCCTTTCTTAAAATATATAACATTTTAAGAAAATTTAGATATTTCCCTTTCAGATTTGTTCTGTTCTTTATTTTTTTTGTCACTCTTAATTCTTTTTTGAAAGATTTAAAAGTGCAAATACTGAATTGAAAAAAAAATCTTTCATTGATAAAGGGGCAAAAAGCCATCCACATCCAGTAGCACCCCTGCACTAGGTCGTGTGGAAAATAAATTAATTTCCCACCTATATTCTTCATTTATTAGTTGTAAGTAGTCATAGCTACACCCATGAAGAAGATGAAGAAGGATAAATGTTTGAAAAAGCAACACCTTGATATAAAGAAATATAAGAACAGGTGATTAACTTAAACATTCATCCTGAATTTAAATCTTGGAATTGTGATGCATTTTTTTGAAACTACATGGTAACAACTCGACAGAAAGAAATTACAAAGTTATGTGCAAATATTGGTGTTTTAAAGACAAATAAAAAATAATAATATCATCATTACTACAAGATATAAAATTCAGGGAGAAGAAACTTTTTTAGATGAAATTGTTTTTTATTAATTAATGCCTATGAAATTTATTCTTTCGGTAGGTAATATATTTCAGGGTAAGGGACTTCCAGTAATAGTAGATAAAAATAGACAGAACACAAAAGCTTGTACACAAACCAGAAATCTTCCTTTAAGATAATTTGCTGGTTTGTCACTGAATGATCATCATTTTGTGAAATTATTTGCTGTGGATTGAGTAGACAGCACTTTCTCTCTAAGATTAGCAATATTTCCTAATTATGTGTCTTCAATAAAATTAAAACTACGTTGCAGGAAAGCTTCTCATACATGTAGATTTCTCCCCACCCCCATAAATTGCTTAAGTACATGTAACTGGTTACTACACACGTCTTTCTAAAAGGCAAAATAATCTTGTCAAAGTGGTCTTTCAGTAGTTTGAGATGCTTTCTGAGTGAAACGTTACCACGATTGCCACATTCTTCATTCTGTCTGTAGATCAGAATGAAGAGATTGATACCCGCCTTTTCAGTTTAGTCAAAGTGAAATTAATCTTAAGCAAAACTGAAGGACTCACAACACTTTTAGTCCAGAGTGGTACCCTGTATATGAAACCTTAAACCTGATACAGCAGAATGCCCCAGCCTGTAAAATGCCACCAGATGGCAGCACACACCAGGATGGATCTTTATGATGAGGTTTGTGCTCATGGACTTGAAAAAACAGAGAAAAGATGGCCTGTAAGACACAATATAGGGTGATAATTCTTGGAGTTGTAGAATTTCCTTCCCTCAGGAAGTTTATTAAAAATATATTGTACAAAATTTATGTTACTTTCTGCAAATCACAGCATAAAATAAGATTGCTGTATTTTGTGACCTGTGATCTCAACACTTTCTACAACTTAGAGGTTACCTGATTACTTTTCCAGACGTTACATGTAAGTAAAAAGAAGTAAGTTTACATTTAATTTCTTGTAAAATAATCTGTAAAAACCATAAAAATAAACTTTAAAATCCACAAAATCAGCCTTGAAGTTCTTCAAAGTCCTGTCATCAGAGCTTGTAACTTATGGAAGGACATTTACCTTCTGGGAATAAAACCTATAAATCTATTTACATTCTGTGATACCTTTTATGTTGCAAAAAGACGATGTAACATTGGAACTTCATAATTTCTGCAACGTAAAGGGTGTTAAAGGGTGAACTTATAAGTACCCTAAAGTAAAAATAGCACTCTTTAAATTTCAAATGGAGGTTCCAGGAGAGTAACTTTACAATTTGTGGAATATTAATTTGCAAGTTTTGAAAAGTATCCTAGCATAAAGTGACCAGTAATGCTTCAAGTAGTTTATAATCTCTAGGTACTAAGCATCATGTTCTATGAATGTGACCTCTGACTTTTGGATGCAAACCTTTAACTGTCAGAAAATACTTGATGATATTTGTATTACCACCAAATAAGAATATGTCGGATTTATAAAAAACTCCAGTGATTTTGCTTTGGCAGCTCATGGTAGGTAAACATCGCTCTGTTTTTTAAAAATGTGTCCCTTTGCCCATACATTTTCTTGATCATCTTCCAAAAGCGATGGAAGAAATGAAGAAATGTGCCCTTCTGAGTTTCAAACACTCTGGATAGAAAACTAATCACATGCATTGTTTGTTTTCCTGTTTGGTTAGGCTCACCGTAGCGCATGTCAGCACTTGGTTCTCCCTCTGCGTCCACTCAGCGTTGCCTCTCAGAAGTGCTGCCAACTTGGTTTTGAGTCATTTATCTTCCGCTCTGCTTCCTGCTAACCAGTGGCACAACCACGTTGTTTCCTGTCTTGGCTGTGTGTGTTTTGCCTGCTGGGCAAATACACACATACAGATATTCACACAAGAACACAGATAGCCTTTAGTCAACCACTTCCTGTCCACCTTTGCTTTCTCCCACATTCTGCCCTCGGACCTCTGGGGCGAGTGGAGGGTAAACCAATGCTGTGATCATAATCCAGAAACAGCCCACATTTGCTAAACATCCTGAGGTTAAAAGAAAAATCCAATTCTGGATTCTGAGTGTCAAGACGGTCAGTCTAAATAACTCACAACTTGTTAGGTATAATTTTTTTTTTAATCTATTACTTCTTAAAAACAATTAAGAGATGATCAAAAAAAGATACAATGCTTTCCTTCTTTTTAGTATTTGAGATGAAACATGTCTTACTTCTCTTAGTGTTTAGAATATTATTGGATTTTGGTCTTATAATGACTAATGATGACTGCCAATCAATGAGCTAAATAATTTGTAGAACTGCAGATCATAGGCTGGATTAAGCCAGACCCACCAGTAAAAATAAATTAAATGGGTGCAAAGAGAGAATTCCCTTCCTTTGTAATCTGAACATCTGAACATGCGATAGTCAGACATCAGTAGCATAAACACAAGACAAAGACGTAATGATTAAGTCAAAGGAAAGAAGACCTACATAGCATGAGATAATGTTGTTGCCAAGAGAAATACTACATCGAAACGTAAGTAGCTGATGAGAAGAGAAGAGAGAGTGCATAGGTTAAAATTACTGCGTGGGTGACTAATTCCCCACTGACACACTCTTGAAGCTGCGTATGTAAACATGCTCCTGTTTCCAGGATTATGTGGGGACAACAACAAAGTGGAGAACCTATGGCTTTGGAGTGAGTTAAATTAGCAGCAGGAAGAGAAGCTGTCCAGCTGCCACTTGTTAGAAAACATTCTTTTCTTTACTTTTTGCACACTTTAGCAAGCCATATATCTCTGACTGATTATGGTTTGTGTGCTTGGTAAATATTGTTGAATAGTCTCCTGCTAACGTGCGTCATAGGCCTTGTGCTTGCTCCATGTGTGCTGTTGGCTTAAAAAACCTATTTAAGGGCTGGTATTTACATTTGCTACTTGTGTGGTTACATTTTATGGCTCAGGTTAATTAAGCATTTCTGAATATTTTTACCGCATATTTAGAAATCTAACCTGACAATTACTTAGCAGAGATCTCATTCAGAATTACATTATTGGTTTACTGAACAGTCGACTCACTGTGTCTGATAAAAGTATTCATATCTCTTCAACTTTACAACATTTTTCCATGTTACTTTGAGTCTTCGAGAGTTGATTCACCTTCAGGTTTTTGCCATTTCCCTTTCATCGTCTTTAGCAAACTTAATAATGATTTTCTTCTTGCAAATCTTCCAATTTTGTGGTCCAACCATCTGAGCTCTGCATCACTGTAGCTCCTCTTGCTACAATTAGCCTCGTGATTGCTTCTCTCATTAATTCTCTCCCTAGGTGGGCATCCTTGTTCTGCTAGATTTAGAGTTGTGAAACAATCCTTCTATTTTGTTTTTTTATTTTGAAAGCTGGAATTATTGTTTGTTAATGTTCTCTGAAACATCTCTGAGACACTGAAGGTTCCTCCTATCCCAGAACTTTGATTAAGTTAAAGGTCACTTTTAAAGCTTATTGGTAAATTTTTCCTAACCTCAAAATGACCTACCAGAATTTGCAAGTTACTGGTTTCAAATCGTGGAGGAAGCCATTTGCTGTTTTCATTGAATTTAAAGTTTACCCTCTGAAAATAAGAGGTTACCTTTCCAGAACTTATAGGGTACCCCTCCTTGAAATTATAAGGTAGCTTTCAAGCCATGATGTTGAGTGTCTAAATAGGCCAGACTCATTGTCTTTCAGGATATTTTTTGTTCATAATTTTTGAAAGTAGTCTAGATTTTAAAGTTATTTATTGAGTAAATAAAAACTATGTGAGAATATTTTGAATTTTGCCAATTTTTTTGTATGCTGTGAATAAAACCTTTACTAACTTTTGACCAAAACGTTTTAGTGACCCGGAACACTCACCTTAACCCAGATACACGCTGCTGTCACCTCCACTCTTCTGTTTGTCAGATCCCAAAGAACCCCCCTTGATGCTGCCTTGAAAATATCCACAGAAACAAAATCTATGAGATAGTTTTATTTGACTCTCTAGTGCAACACAAGCTGAAGTGGAAAAGTTAAAGGAGTTGAATGGCGAAGTCTTCACTCTTCATAGTAATAAGAACATGAGAAATATATTTAATATATAAATGAAGAGAATATATTTAATGCTTGAAACCAACTTCTGATGCTGTAGTCAAATGCAAACATTTGGGCATTTTGCATGTAATATAAAAAAATTAAGAACATGATCCTTTAAATCTTAACTGTATGTTTTCAATTATTAAAATGAATAATTGTTTTACTATGTCAAAGTTTTGGTGTCTTTATCTGATTATTTTAAGTGATTGCTCTTTTTTTTCTGTCTTGCCTTTCAGATTTGGTGCAGCTGCTCTGATTAGTCATCAGTCATCGTTAACCAGAAAAGCACAACTGACGTACATTTTTACAAAGTAAATTTTTCAACTTTAGCAATAATTGATTATATTCCTAATGGGAAGAAATAAATCACAGGGTGCATTTGTTAGAGTGGTGGATTGATCATTTTAGTTGGTACGTTTTGATATAGGCAACCGTGTAAACTTCACAGTTCACCATCTCTTTTCTTGACACCACACAGCATATCAAAAATATTTTATGGAGGATGGGAAGTTGAAATACTGCCTGACATGCCACTGGCTGACGTTTACAAAGCAGCCAATGCAGGAGGACCATTCCTTTTTCCTTGGCGATGTTTGACTGTACCACCATGAGTGGAAATAAAGAAGACTGTAGAAATTTGATTTTGTGGTAGTGCAAAGATGATTTACACCGCACATTGATGCAAAACAGGGTATAGGTTTGGACTATTAACACAGGCAGTTGTATGCATTTTTAGAAGTAGTAATTATTCACAGATTTCAGCTAATTATGCGATCATGGTACCTACCACCTGGAGATGGTGGGAGTCCAATGTTCCTCATTTCTGCCTCAACAGGCATGAAATAATCAACTCAGCTTAAATGTACTGTGTTATATTTTGGACTGAAATTAAGTGTTTGTGCTTAGAAATTAATCTGTATTTGGTTTTGGTTCCAGTGTAATTATCTGAATCAATCTGAACTGAATTTTGGCTGAATTGTATTGAAAAAAGGACAGGACATAAATTTGCTTTATAAACTAGCTGAGATGATATTTTTGTTTTGCTGTGTACTGAATATATATATAAATACGCTGACATATTTTGGTCAGAAATTTTTTTAGTCTATCTGATTTTAAGATGATTAAAATTAAAGCAAAACTGAAGCTGTTGCTTGATGAGTGAATAGGTCTAATCTACAACACTTACATTTTGAGAAAGAGCAGAAATTGTTAAATATTGTTTCACCTGCATTTTATTAGCAAAAAAGGGCCACTTTCTCTTTTGATTTACTGTAAGAAATATTTTCGATGTCTAGTCATGTACAGTCGTAGCCTCTCAACTATTCCAAAAATGATTTTTTTTAAAGTCCTGGATCTTATTGACATATCAACTAATGACTTCATGCATGTTCTAATCTCCTGTTGTCATCATTGAGAATTTTTATCTGCTGCTTTCTATTTGGTTGCGCTTCAGACCACGTGGGGGTTCAGAAATGTATTTTATTGAGATTTCTGAAATAAAAGATGACTTAAATATGGACAAATTGATCTTACTTTATCTCCCTTGTACATCTTCTATATTATGCTCCATTTTCTCTTCTCATGTAGATCTTTTTGGTTTGTCAACATTGTAAACATGCTCACATTCCACTCCAGAGCAACCACATTTTATTGTCGAGTAATTAACTGATGAGTGCAACATGTTGTTGTTCTGTTCAGCCACCAAGCCATCAAATGTTCTCAGTTTGTCTAATGCTGGCGGGCCTTGAAATAAGAGCCTGCAGTAGACGAACGGAGGGGCGTAAGAGACGCATGCAGTTTAATTGCTGCAAGATGTAACGCCGCCTGCGGCCGGCTGTGGTCGGCAGACGAATTTCCACGTGCACATGCATACACTTCAAATGGGTGCAAATGAACCAACTTGTGAACACATATTGCGCACAGAAAAGAAAACAGAGTTTTCCCAGTGTGTTACTAAATTAAAGCATGGTTGGATGATTTTCAGATCTATTTTTGTTTGTTTATTGGTGAAAAACAAGATCTTATTTTCTTACCACAAGTCTCTAATTTGATGGAAATATGTAAAAGTCGGTCTTTGAAGAAAATGGTGTCATACAAAATCAAGCCGATTCAAAATGTATAAGTTTTAATTGTAAGAGCCTTAAGGTAATGAAGAGTCCAATTAATTTGGTCCCTGTCCAATTAAATCAAACTTATTCAAATACAATGAAATCATACAATCAGATTCAACGTCAATTAATCTCATTCCATATGAAAATAAAATTAATGTCATCTTGTTATTGGGTTTAGAACAAAGTTATCTAAGGAAGCTCATCTGATTGGATCTTTTTGAGATCGGATCTCAAAAAGTGGTTTGAGATCCGACCACTTTTTGGGATTGCTGCAAACTCAAGATGTTGAGTTTGCAGCAATCCCACTTCATAAGCAAGCATTAGGTGAGAATGGAAAGAAACCCTTCTACTCAAATCCACAATCATCTTTTTGTTTTGTTCACATTCAAGATGAGACGATTGTTCCCACACCATGCCACAAAGCAGTCCATCAAATTGTTCTATTTGTAACTTTGTCCTAGAAAAGGACACTGCTACCCACAAGACGCACTGAGCAAGAAAACCAAAGGCAGGACACTAAACAGTTAAGATGTTGGATAAAGCCATTAGAAACTAGAAAATGACTAACACAGAGGGGAATATGAAGGGCAGGTTCAAAGGTTACTTGAAACTTATTGGGGATGTGCAGAAATAAATAAATCGGTTATTGAGACATACCTCTGCATTGGTGTCGCAGTGGGACATACGATTAATGGAAAAATCCCAAATGCTAGACCAGGTGTCAAACACAGTTTGATTAGATTCAAAAGTGACATTTGACAAACTTATAAATAAAGTTATTGAGCATCTAGACCAGAGATATTCAAATCCAGAACTCGAGTGTCCTGCAACTTTCTGATGTGCCTTTGCAACAAAAAGTAGAGTCAAACAATGAGGTCATTGCTTTTAATAACCTTAAACGAGGTCATTTAAAGATCATTTTTAATGCCTGGTGGTTGTTTTTATGGTGTTTATTAGACTCCACACCATGGACTGCAAAACCTTTCTGCACATCCTCTATTTCCTATTTATTGCTGCAGTAGATTACAGAATTTGAACCTATTCAGACTGCTGATTTAGAATAAAACTGAGATTTTGAAATCCAGCTGCTGTCAATAAAAGCCATTCTTGCACTGCTTTAGTGTGGGGTGTCCACTCATTTCCTCTCATAGAAATTTCAATAAAAAAATTTTACAAAGGAAAAATCACAAACTTCCTTTGTTAAAAAGTGAAACCTGGCAGGATTTAACTGGTTCAATGTGTGGCTGTCAAAGGCCAGAAGTGTTCTTTTCACTTATGACTTTGGAGAACTCCAAAACATCACAATAAAGATAGCACCAGAAAAACTGCAAAAAAGGGCATAAGACCTATTTTGATGTAATCTCAACAAAGTCTTTGAGGACGTATGTCACGGACCACTTAGGAATGGGAAAAAGTTTGAGACTGCCAGCCAGTAATATAGAATCAAAGTCCTGCATCACAGATCAAGAATATTTTCTTCTGTAATGAACGCAAAATAGTTGAAAGAGATCCTTGATGTGAAAGAGTCTTTGGCCACAAATCCAATGCTTTGATATGTTTATTTCTGAATCTTATTTGGCACTGAATGATTGCTCCAACATAGTCTGGAGGAGAAGTGACATCAGTAAGCAGCATCAGCCAGCTGATCAGCCTTTCTTCCTGCTCCTGTCCTTCACTGAAACTTCAACCAAATATGCCTATAATTTGAAACCAGTAATGGGAAACCTTGGCAAAAAGACAACATATATATATTGTTTTATCTATTATGTTAATGGTTGATTTAATATGTAAAGGATTTTTACAAATGATCATGTAAGTGTATACCTATGCGCAGAAATACCCTGTGATTTAATTACATTTTCTTTGCAACTCAAGGGCAGGCTTCCCTGTTTCTGATTTGCTCCGACCTCTGCACATCAGGTTCTGATGAGCCTAAATAGAAACACGTGCTCTGCACCAACTCCCCCCCCCCCAAAAATATGGGGCAATATCATTTTATTAATGACTAAGAGAAGTGAAAGAAGGTAAGGAGGGAGGGAGAGTTTGAAGAAAGGAAAAGCCCCTGTCCTTAAACGCTTTCTGGTCTTAAAAGCTCAAGAGTGAGCTGCCTTTACTTCTGAGGAAGTTATTATAGGCAAACAGCAAGTCTATGTTTGGATATGAAATATCCTCTAAGCGCTTGAAAGGCTAACTCCACACCCCGATGCAAATGACTGATATTTTGAAAGATTTTTTTCATTCCCCAAAATTTGCAAGAATATGTGCAAGAACAATAATTTTGGTCTTGGGATGGTCTGATTTTCATATAAACAAATGTGTATTCAGTTGTTTATATGAACAAATGAGTTCATATTAGCAAATATGAACAAATATTTGTTAATAAGAAACAAACATATAAACAAATGATTTGTGAATGGTTGATTCATAATCGACGTTAACTATTAATTATAATTGATTACGAACCGTAACAAGTTCATACACATGAACTTTTCATCGAATGGTTAATAGGATCAAGGGACACCAAGGTTTTAAGAAATTACCATTTCAAGACCTTTAAAATTATAAAACATCTGATAATTAAAAGTACAAAGTACTTTAAAAGTACAAAATATTTTTAATTATCAGCCAGGGAAGCAACAGAACAATTCCTTCCACATCTCCTGCTACATGCTGGGAATCAGCTGGCAGAAACATTTACTAATTTGGTTGTTTGGAAATATTTTCTTCATGTCCTAAAAACTGTCTGAAACAGGCAACTTGAATTCAAATTTCTGAGTGTACAGCTAATAAATCCCAGGTTTAGTTATTCTAATTTGCACAGTTCTTTTTTCACTTGGAAAGTCAAAAGCATCCATATGGGTCCTGATGATTTTATTCCTCTTTCATGTGTGTGAGTAATCTGCAGGAAGTGAGGCAGCTGAGCCAGCAGAAGTCTCAGATGCACACGTTCTCTTCCCAATCGCACACTGAGACCATAAATTTCCACATACAGTATGAAGTCACAAAAAGGAAAAGGGTAATCCTGGAACGTGGTTTTATTGTGTATCCTTTTATCTGCTCGGGATCTGGGAGTTTTTGGGGGTCTGCAAGGAAACGCTGGAAAGGTTGAAGGTGTTATCATTTGCTGTGCTGCCAACTTTCTGTTTTGTTCTTGCTTTGCAGTTTTTTTCTATTTTCATCTGAAAACATACATTTTACAAAGACAAGCATCCCAAAGCAATTAAATGCAAGATTTGTGTTTGTCTGCTTCAACCCACTGATGGAAGTTATAGGTTTGGAAAGAAAATTCAATGATGTAATGTAATGCACAATTCCAAGAGTCTGTCCTAAATGCTTGGATTCAATCCAGATCTGTACAAAAAATACCCAGAAAATCTGTGATAAGTTTTAGTGTGACCAGAAAAAACAAAACTTGCAAGAAATAATGCTTTCAATATACTGTGTCTGGAAATTTTCACATAGCTTCATAGCCATGTACTGTACATATTCATATAGAATTAAGTAAATAATTCACAGTCTGCAATGTTTGCCAGTATAAAGTAAGTCTGCCCTATTAAAAAGAAATAAAAAAACATCATTCAATACCAGAATTAAGCAATGATTTTTAAATACTAACTAAATAAATCTAAATGGCTTTTGTAACAATGTATTTAGATCACCAGGATCTGGTCATAAGATATTGATACCACAAGCTGACAGTAATTCACAAAGTCGCTTCCCAACCACAATATTTGTTTTCAAAGAAAGAAGAAACTCCAGCCTCATGGCATATTGGAGAAAATACTGATTACACCATGTACTGAAAATGTTTAACCACAATACTCCAATACTCCACATTACTTATTCATACTACAAAAGAGTTTGTAGTACTAACAACCTTACTTTGTTTGGCCCATTTGCCATATAGTCAATGACATGCAGTAAGGATTTTATATTTTCTTTTCATAGAGTTTACACTGTATTACACCACAAGCTTTGGGTAAGTACTGAACTCTACGACTTATAATAAAGAAATGGTGTAATACAGTTCTTCATAATTTAGTTGATCCAAGTAAAACCTTGGAAGCTCACTCATGCTTCCAAGTGAGTGAGCTTCCAAACTGGAACTAAACCAGTGAAAAACTAACAGAATACTGCCAAAGTTTCTGGAAATACCCCTGATTGAAAAAGATGAACATATTCTGTATACATTTTGAAATAAGGCAAATTATTGATGCATGTTTGCCAGTTGTTTGATCAAAGCTAAAATGAAGAATGACTCATATTTCCAGCGTTATCCATCATGGTTTCCCAGACATTTTTGTGTGTCTTTGTGTACTTTCTAAATCTTATTTAGAAAGTAAAAAACAGTTTTTGCATGACTTTGGCTGTGTTTATGCATATCACATGTATGTATGTATGTATGTGTCTGTCTGTCTGTCTGTCTGTCTATCTATCTATCTGTACAAAAAAAAATTATAATATATTTTGAACTGGCCCTTTAGTATAATATATATATATATATATATATATATATATATATATATATATTATATATATATATATATATATATATATATATATATATATATATATATATATATATATATATATATATATATATATATGTAAACCAGAATATTTATACTGATTATTGGAATGGGAAAATGTATGCATATTGGTCATACATGCTGAGGATTAAAGTTTGCAATAGAATTAATAAAAAAGTTATTGTTAAATAATGTATGAATGGCAACCAAAAGGACCCAAAACAGCATTTTTTTTGTGTACAAAGGCGACAGATAAGATCACAAAAATAAAGAGACCCCCAGAATGGTTATTAATTATTTTTTATTTCAGATATACATCATGGTTGTAAGCATCCTTCAATATATTTCACTTTAGGTTTATCTCATTTTAAAATCTAACTGTATTTCATCATATAAACTCCTCTATATATTCTACTGAATGGTTTTCATTTGTTAAGAAGCTTCCTCCACAACGCAGTTAAGTGGGAACCAAAAGCGAGCAGACGTTTTCTTCATTCATAATACGTAGTATAAATCTAAAAGATCTGAAACTTGTGCCCCGCTTCTGGCTTGAAACAATCTGGTGCAACAGGCTGAGTCACAAAGACCAGATTCACCTGCACCAAATTACAGGGCGGGCAAGCCTGAGGCTAATATTCTCGTCGGCACAGGAAACACTGAACGTGCACAGGTCATACTAGTGTAGAGCCAAAGCACAGGGAGGTTTTAGTCATTGTTTTTACAAAGGGCGAATGCAGTGATAAATTCATTAAAAAGAACCATTTGCTGTCCACATTGGTGCATTAACCAGACAAATAACTTGTTTTGGATGAAACTGGGCAGGTAATGAGCTCCAAAAAGCCCATGCTGAGAGTCAATTAGCTGGTCTAGTGCTTGATGGCCTCCTTTACCCCCCAGTCACCACTGATTCACTTTGTATCAAAGCAACGGAAGCCCTACAAACTCTGAGTCAAAACCTCCTCTGTCTTTCTTTCATTTGCCCCCTCGCTCACATTTACAGTACCGCAGCACACAAACAGGAAAGGCTCTCAAAGTTTGCAGCCAAGTGACGAAGAATTTACAGGCCTGTTGCAAGGACATGTGGATCTAAAAGTGTGTATGTGACAGAGATAAAGAGGGAACAAAAGGTTCTGACACTTGTCTATGAGGGCCTTATTAAAAAGGTGAGAAGTGAGTGCAATGTCTGGAGGTGGGGGTTAATTGTGCTTTTAAAAGAGGACTTCAAAGGCAGACTGGTGTCAGGGCTGAGGGGCATGGGAACTGTAGAGGAGGAAGAGAAGCAGGAGTTTGGGGGCTTTTAGGGGAATTACTATGGTCAGTTAGTTGAAACAGGTTAAATAAATTATTTCGGGATGTTCCAAAAAAAAATCCACTTAGAGAAATGCGTCAGCATTAGAATGTTCATATATTCCACATTTTAAAATACATATTTACGTAACTTTAACAATTGTACAACAATTATAAAAAGATAAAAAGGATAAAAATGATTTGACATATCTCTTTGATGACAATTTTTAAATATTTAGCTTGTTTCTCTTTTTTCACTGCCATCTTGGTAAATGGACTGAACTTATAAAGCACTTTTCCAATCCTTTTTGACCACTTAATGCACTTTACGCTGGAGTCACATTTACCTGTTTACACTCAGAAACGCACACACATTTATACAGCAATAAACAAATCAGTAGGCAACTTGGGATTAAGTGCCTTGCCCAGGGGGATGTCAGCATGTGACAGGAGGAAGCTAAAATCAAACCTACAACCTTCCGGTCACAAGACGACTACTCTACCCACAGAGCCACAGTTACTCATCAGTAATTGTAGAAAATTATAAAGATGAAAGAATGAAGATTCTGAAGATTTTAAACTAAATTCTAACGAATAAGTAAAACAACAATTTCAAAATGTTGACTAAATATTGATCCAAGCAAACCAATAGTGCAACATATATTGTATATAGAAATGCTGTCTTCTGCCAACATCTGAGCTGTGTCTTTTAGTTTTCACAATGATAGACTATTGAAATAATTATGATCAGTTATTTCTGCGTCTTGTTTCCAGACCACCAGCAGGGGGTTAAGCATAGTTAGGCTTTGGCTCTGTGTCACACATGGAGTTATTTTCATAAGTTGAGTTTAGATATTTTAAGGCTCATTCCATAAATATCAAAGGAAATTGGGATTTCCCCCCCCCCCCAAACATTATGGGAATGGCAATGAAAATGTACATTTGGTTTTATTTACATTTAAATGTCGGATCGAGAAATGGTGAAGAGCTTGGCCCAATTATAGGGGGGAGGCCGGTGGGAGAAAAACTATTTACTACTTAGAGAAAGAAAATCAATAACTTACAATTAACAACAGCTCAGAGGAAATCAAAAACAATACAACAGACCTACAAGGACAATGAAATCTGCCTGTGATAATGACAGGCAATTCATGCACTGAGAAAATCAAGATGTTATGCTGTGTAGCTTCATCAGCAAAATCCAAGACAGGTGAGTTAATGAGACACAAGACAGGTGGGGGTCCAGAAAATTATCACAAGCAGACGTAAACATTAGCATAGATGCAATCTATGCAGCGAGAGGTTCTGCTAACTCTCCATTAGCTAACGGGAGAGTTTGCTTCAAGATAAAAGTGACATTGAGAGCAACAATGTAAGAGAAATGGAGGAAGTGCATGTGAGGCTGTTTAATTCCGACGCTGAACAAGACAACTTTACTGGTTTTGGTGCATCAGAAGAGGAAGATGGCGATCAATACTTTTACTGGAAAGTTATTTATCCTTTGAATCAGCTGTGTTTCAGACACTGTTTGGTGAAAGCATTTACATTATGCGTTTGTGTATGTTTCAGATAAGTATTTTATTAAAAATGAAATGTCTCATATTACAACACCTGTAGTTTATAGAAAACTAATACAGCATCTGCATTGTTTTGGAGGATCTTGCTTATAGTGCACATTTTAATTATGGCACACAATAATTCAAAGACAATAGATTAGGAAAAAAGAGGTGACAAAGGTAAAATCAGATACTGAGATCTACCGGCAATTATTATTAAAGAGTAGAATATAATTGCAAAACACAAATGTTCTTTTGATAAAAATATGTTACAAAATTCTGTAAAATATTTATTTTTGTGCCATTTTACTTTCATACCTATATAGTTGTTTCTGTACAGTGGTGGAGATGGTAGCACTGTTGCCTACCAGCAAGAAGGATCTGGGTTCAAATCCAGGCCTGAAGAAGAAAATCTTTGGGAACCACTGTACTAAACGGAGACACTAAGAGATGCAAGTGCAGATAAGACATTAACTGTATGTAAGCTTTTAACAGAACCTTACTTCAAATATTCTGAACTGGCCCTTTAAGAACATTTCTCACTGATCAATGGTCTGTCCTTGTTACTTTATTATTTCCTCTACGATAAATTGTTTTGCGGCAGAAACATTTATGGATGTGACTCCAGCTAAGTAAAAGTAGTCGACACGTTTATTAAGTATCTTGTTCCTCAGTTGACAAGGCTTCTTAGTGTGGTTTTATCAATTTGTCTCAGTTAATGCGCCTGCTGGTGTGTCATCTAACATCCAGAGAATCTCTTGGAGAGCTGGTCATATTATTATGATGAATATGGTTTAGATTAGTGCCAACTGTATCATCTCTGCTGTTAGTATTTTATCTGTGTTTAAAAAACTTCACCTCATAAATTTTTGTATTAAGTATATCCAGTGATCATGCATACACAACATTAAAGTGCTGGCCTCTGAGGTGCTCACTCCAAGCACTCGTCTGACAATAATTACAATGATCCATTTAGGTTTGTTACAAACCAAGAGTGTGTGTGTGTGTGTTTGCGTGTGCATGCCTTGGCTTGCAGAAACCTGAGTGTCAGTAAAGTGACGGGTCTTTAATTACAAGCATAAACAAACGACACCACACACATATGTTTTGGTTTACTATAATTAGGGAGACATGAAAATATTCTTGTCATCCCAAAAGGATTACTAAAGCAGCAATATCAAATTCTCTTCATACTGGTAACATTGTTTAAAAAAAATCATCATTACTGTAAGTTTCGAAATACAATCTGCCGATACATTGCTGCTTTAATCCGCTGATGTGGATCCCACATCTACATACAGTAATTCATTAGATTTAGAGTAACTGGCGCTTAGATTTGCTTCTCATCAAAGCCTCGCAGGATTCTGTCCATGTGTTCCTGATCAGTTCAATTAATCATTTATTCCACTTTTCTATTTTGTTTCCTACTGTGATCACTCTGTCAGGTTTCTTTGTCAAAATTAGCTTTAAAGAAAGAGTGGAATTACAACCCAAGCTGCAGTCAGGTAACAGATTAAAGGTGTGTGTGTGTGTGAGAGAGAGCTGTTTTTCTTCCATAATGTAAGTCAATCTGGCCTCTTGGTGCGTAGAAGTGTGCACACGTCTGTAAACGTCTGCGCTGGTGCATTGGCAGAAAAGTGCACCCAGTATGAATAATGATTTGGCTTTTAGGCTGTTTCTTGAATGAAGCACCATTGGAGACTGTTAGTAAATGATTGATCAGCAGTCTTATTTAGGCTAATGCTGTCTGATAGTGTTTTTTCCCCTGGAAGCTCTGGAATCTATCTTCACAGCTGGACTTTTACAAGATCTCTTTACTCTGCTTAGGGGCAAAGATCAAAATGTGCATGACGACTGCTGTGTTGCAACAGCTGCAGAAAAAAATGTTGTTTAATTCCCACATTTTCTGTCTCTGTTGCAAAAGTAGTGACTCACTGAGGTTATCTAAAAAACACATCTTTGCATTTAATCTTTCAATAGTTTTCTCTCCCCATCTTTTTTGATAACATCTTCACCACTTTGTCTCACAGATAAACAGTTGTCATGACATCATTTGCCCACCCACTCTTCTTAAAACTCCCTCCTCTAAAGACACATACTTCTTAAAAAAAAAAAAAAAGATACACATCCATAAATATCTTGGTTTTATGTTTGGCTAGTCACCACCAACAATGCATATATATATTTTAAAGAATATTTCTTTATGTGATTTGATATAAAATAAGACAAAATCCAATTCATAATCTTTAAAAATATGTGTACAGGTGGAAAAAACTATTTTGAAGCTTGCAAGTGTATGAAAGAGACACAAATAGAAACTAAAACGAGTTTGGGGAAATCTGATTTGTATCATCTTCTGTCAGGACCGCTGAACTGACAAAAGGTGGACCTCTCCCTAAGGTGTGGTTGTCTGTCTGCTGTGCCCTGTTTACATTCGTTAGTGGGGCCTCATCTGATCGGGATGCCTTTTGCATGGCTCCCTTTAGAGGAGACACAGAACCTCCTATAGTAATTATATTTTCTTTTTTGCCTACAGTGACCTGGGGTTTCTCCCATAGTGAGTTGCAGTGTGTCACTATAGAGAGGGTTGTCTGGGTTTTCCTCCAGACCCTTTTAATCCGCCACCCCAGTCTTAGACAACAAGATTCACTAATGAATGTAGAAACCAAATTTCCTAAATTCATCTAAAAAGGAGATGGTTTTCCTCAAGTAAGGTCAACATAAAGTTCTTTCACTTCAGAACATAAAAATATTACAACTTTAGAAAACTAAACATCTTGCCAGTGGGTTTTTTTTTTATGTAACTCTTGGTTGCAGCACTTATTCGTGTTTGTTTTTTAAAACGAACATGATTTACAGAGGTTTAAGGTTTAACTGTTGTTCAGGGGTGCGGTGAAAAGTTCGACTCATTCCTGTCGTCTGGACTTTATGTCTTTCAGGACAACTATAAACATAAGACACCTGATCCAAACTCTTGAAGAGGACCTACTGTATTCTACCTGGCAATGGAGGACAGAGCAAGTTGCTATTACCTTTTATTGCCAGGCAGCCTTGCTTTAGCAGCTATGGTACCTTCTTTAAATAATATGGTGAATTGGCCTGGGAGAACTAAATTCTCCACTGGTGATAAAAATTAAAATTGCAGCCAAATACATTTTTGATGTCGTTATAAAACTATAACCCATTAAAAATTATTAATCAAGAAAACAACTTAACAAACTGTGTGTAACTATTACGAAGTGCATTTCATAACCCCACCCTCTCTTTTCCACCTCTTAAAACTTCTTATTGATTTCACGCTAGTGACTGTTTATGCTTGATGTCTGGGACAAACTTATAAGACATCAGACTTACTGACAGATTTACCACCAAGAGGATCATTGCGTCTGCTTAGTTAACACAGTAACAGATGTTCCCCATGGAAACTGGTTCTTTGGTTTTAGATTAATTTTGTGTATGTGACTGTACCAGTTTCAAAATCTCAGTAATTTTTCAAGACCAAAATCTATCTTTACATCTTTGCTTGTATGTAATACAGCTAACATGGAGCCATTTAGTTAAAAAAATAAAATAAAATGAATATGTGTTCCTCGTCTTAGTAGACATGTCAATGATAATGCTAATAAATGTTAAAGCAATTAGCTTTAAATATATATATATATATATATATATATATATATATATATATAATATATATATATATATATATATATATATATATATATATATATATATATATATATATATATATATATATATATATATAAGTGCCCTTTTAAGGGGATATACTAAGACTTTCCTTGTCTTAGTAATGTCATGCACTACATAAACACTGTATATGAACTCAAGATGGTTAATTCATGTCCTTGTCTCAAAAGCTGATGTTATCTAGTTGTAAAGAGCCAGATGTTCTGTGACAAAACGCCAGCATACTTTTGAGCACTTTTCAAATGTCAGTCAAAGATATATTTTCTTAATCCAATGGCTTGATGCACTATAGAGTAAATTCAAGTCAAATTTTAAGCAGCGTAATGCACTTTATCCAATACTAAGCACTTTTTACCAAATCTACATATCCAATTCCATTTCAGAAGTTTTCAAAGATTTTAAGAATATGTATACATCTAGACTGTTGCTTTTCTCCAGGGAAATCGTCTATATATCTGCCAGCACATCAAATGCGTGGTAATTGTACCACTCAATAGTGAAACTGTTTTTTCTCAGAAGCAGAGCAGTGGACTCCACAAAACAAGGCAAAGTTTTAGCTCAATGATCATAATAATGAGTCTGAGGTGTTAATTTGTCTTCAAATCTCTTGTGGGACCACATCTGTGCAAAGTATGCCCAATTCGCAAAGACTCCATAAATCCTGAAGAATCTCAGTTCTTGGAAACATAAACTCCAGGACAGCTCAAAATGTTCTTTCTCCATTCCCAGACTTGGACGATTTTTTGTAGTAAAAGGAAATCTTCCCAATATTTAATGTGCTTTTATATCCACACCAAAACACTAGTGCTATTTCCACTGAACTAGTACTGGTCCAGTACTTCGCTTGCTTGTCACAAGTTTTTTGTTTTTTTTCCCCACTGGCAAAAGCACTGACTGTAACACCAAAAAATATTTCTACAATAACACCAAGCCTTTGCTAGTCAGAGGAAAGAACTACTTTTGTTAGAGGCTTGCAGAACCCATCAAGCAAAGATATTTTTACTGTGGTGTTTCATTGGTATTAAGGGGCTGAAAGTAGGTCAAAAATCACAATGCAAACTTTAACGAGTCATCTTTATCACATGGGCTGCACATAATAGAACTGTTGCCTTGCAAAAAGAAATAGGAAGGTAATGATCATATTTACTTGCCTAAATGCATAAATTTGTTGAAATGTCATTAGCTGATTGGTTTCTAATATTAAGAAGCAATTTTAACATTCCACTAGCTCTTTTTTGGCTTTTCAATAAATAGAAAAGAAAAAAACTAAGATAATCGGTACATTTATGTGCCTTTCTTCTCTTTCTGATACAAATGTTGTTCATTTCTCTGATTGTGTCTGTTCCTGAATTCTAATCCTACGGAGTTAAAAGATTTTGACAATTGTATATTTCAGTAGTGATTTTTATTTATTCATATTGTGGTTCACACTCTGCGGTGGACTGGCGACTTGTCCAGAGTGTTGATAGCTGGAAATAGGCACCAGCACCCTTCAGACACAATAAAGGGTGTAAGAAATGGATGGATGGTTCACACTTAAACCACTTACCTGTAACTAGGCAGGCCTGCTTTAATCCTGCAGTTCTGATTTTCTTCCCTCATGAATGCCTGATTTGCTAATATAACATTTGAGTGCACAGCAAACCACTTCAAACTTGTTAACCTCATAAAGAGATATAAGAGATGGTTTAGAGAAATAAGAGCTGCAAATTTACTGAAATTAAGAACTTATTAAACAGTGGAGTTTATTTAGTGGCTATCTCATGTTGATGGAGAGAAGTGGTAGATTTCTGGCACTTGATTACATCCATAATCAAACCCATTAGCAACCCACTGGGACAGGACATGGAAATCCACACGTGGAGACAGGAGTAGTCATCAGATCGCATGCGTTTACTTAGCATCAGCAGGAAAATTACTCATGATTCCAAAAAAGGCTTCTGATATTGTCTTAGTTTCTTCACAATTAGTCATGAAAAACACTCAAAAAACCTGCATAGAGAGTGCACTTTCAGTACTGTCACATTATGAGATTTGATTTAGAATTAAAACTGATTTAAAAGAAAATTAAATTACAAAACACACAGATCCTAAAGAAGTATAAGATTCTCTTTTTTAATTAATCAATACATATGGCTTTGATAAAAGGCAATCCAGATAATTGTGTTATTGTTTTAGGTTTAACAAGGTTTTAGTTGTTTTAGGTGTAACTGCTTGAATATTCTGTCTTTAATAATCTGAAAATGTAAATCTGAATCAATGTTGGAGCAAGCTAGACTGATTTATATAAAAAGTTAAAACACTGGATGGATTGGTCATGTGATGAGTTGCCTCAAAGATTTATGACTGTAATTGAGTTTTTTATTAGTCAATAAGTTATAAATAATTACTACATTTACATCTTTTGTGTCTTAGGCCACTTTTGAAGTCATGATGCTGCAGGCAGCCCACCCATCAAACTGACCCCCCTCTGATACCACTGACCCTCCACCATATCCTTTAACGCATAAAAAGATAAATTTAGTTCAGGAGTTCCTGCACATGTGGAGCATCCCTGACATGCACCGTATTCCATATTAAATTTCCTCTGATGTTCACACAGCCGACAGTTTCAGAATAGGAAGTCTGCTAAATGAAATGCATCACATGTGAGCATATTTTATAGACCTGCATCTACTTTAGGTACTATTTATTAAAGATGCACCAATCCTGTATTTATATCTGTACCTGACCAGGTATTGAAACAAGATCCAGATTGGGCATTGGTGACAGGGCCGTGTAGAGACCTTTGGAGGGGCAGGGGCACAAAGTTAAAAAAGAGGTACATTGAACAAGATCTTAAAACACCGTACAACAACATGGCAACAATCCATATTAATCAAGTATTTAACTGGATCCTAGTCTACCATTGCCATCATGTGGGGACAATGCAAAGCGAATGTAGTCTATGTTTCCCCCAACAGGTATAAAGTTGCTGTTTCTGCTGCTGACAGTCCTGAAGGGCTGAGTTGATCTGAGACTGTAGCTGTTCTGATACACAAACGGAGCTAGAACTCAGCAAATAAAGGATGGCACAGCCCACAAACACATATATTTCTGCAACTTGCTGTTATATCCTGAAGTTGTTCTAAACTGGTTAGTGTTTTCTCTTCTCCTCCACTGCTGCTTTCTCTCTGCTGCTTTCCTGGACTCCACTCCACATGTATTAGTCTTACCCCACATCTTGTTTGTAGATTTCCAGGCACCAGATCTTTGTTAGATGCTGTCTCAAATTAACACCTTCATGCCAGGAGACATGCAGGTGTTCTGACATGTTAATGATCTTTGCAGCTAGTTCTCAGTTGCATACATACAGCTTGTAGCCCGACTGTTAATATGGCAGAGTACATCCTTGATGGATAATGTCAAAGAGATAATGCTGACCACATTCAATCTGTGTTGGCTTTTAATATCATGTCTTCACAATACTGAGCAGCAGATGGAGGAAACTGACTGACGTTTCGTCTGTATCTGTTGGATGTACTGGGAAGGCTATAATAAACCTTGCATTATGTTGTTTCCAACAGGCAGACAGAGATAATACACAATGAAAAGATCAAAAAGATAATAAACTGATTCACATGACTTATAATAATTTGTTCCAAGCAGGTTTTATTCATATTTTTCTTCCTGAAAGTATTTCCAGGTGAGAGGAAATGCATAATTTTATTTAGTTGGAATACTTGACTGAACTGACATTTACACACAAACACATACCGGCATATTCAACTTTTACAGCCTTTCTTCTCAGGATGCTCCCATGTTACCTCATAACTCAGCATCTCTGACAACACTGACAAACAGTGAATCTACAAACAAACGTAAAATGACTGTTTACCATGCATTAAAGTCCATGGCCAACACAGAGGTTATTCTTTTTAAATCCTATCCTGCTCCACCATCCATTCATCATCTGTTCTCGAAACATGTGGAGTCATCCAGAACATCAAAGATCTTTGAATGTAGTTGCCTCCATATGAGGAAATTGGCCTGAACAGACAATTTTCACACACTTCAGTATTCAGGGTACTGAATACTCTACCAGTGTGAGAAACGGAGAGATAGACAGGCAGTCTGCTTCACAATGTCACTAATATTTTGTTGCCTCCATATGAATAACTTGGCTAAAGTTGACACGTGATGATGATGGGGTAGTCAACATGCCAGTTGTGCTGGCTACCACATGAAAAGCTCCTTTGATATTCACAGATATGTCAAAGCTGTATGTCACTGCTATTTCTGTAAATGGAATATTCCAATTTGAAACAGCTTACTGCATAAATACAGAAGGAATACCGTTTCCACTTCTTTGACTGTACTGAAGGTTAGAAGGCCCTGGTGTTTTTAAGCATAATATTAAATACCAGCAAAAATGGTACATTATTTTAATAAATATTGGCTCAGTGGAACACATTATAAAACTAAAATCTGAACATATATACCAAGTGATGGTGTAAAGTACCATTATTGTTTGCCAACCACCAATACGACGAAGAAGAATCAGACCTGGTCTTCATGAAGATAGGTCGTTATTTGTTGTAGGACACACTCACAGTGTGAACATTTACCAAATAGTTATACAAATATATAATTAATTTGTGGTCACCCTGACTCTATTTGTGACTCTTGCCACAGCTCAAGATAACTGACCATGTGACCCATATCAAAACCTGCTTTGGGCTCTTTGGTACTAAGAAGATTATTAGAAGAAATGCCCTTTTCCAATTTATGCTCTTCAATTCCAGAAAAAAAAATAGATTGTCACTTTGTCCAAGTTATTTGATTTAATAAGATATTTTGAGTGTTCATAACCACTGGCACGGACTGCAGTGGGATTAACCTGCATTTAGAAAACGTGATGAGGAACAGCAGCAGGAAACCACAACTTGAACATCAGCAGCTACACAGGGTGAAGCCCAGACTCCGCGTCTTCATTACAGGCAACAGACTGTCCTGATGATGATGATGTGTGATGACTCCTTTTATGTGAAACCATGTCTTGTGTCTATCGGCCCCATCATTAGTGGAGTGTGTAAACAACAGAAAACATTAGATACTTGATGGGATTGGCCCTGGAGTGAGTGTTTGGTGTGGTTTTTAAAAACCACAGCTTCGTGTTTGTGTTTTCTGTCCGTGTGAGTGTGTGTCGTCTCTGGTTTATGCGACACTGCTTCCTCTGATGGTGTAAATATATTTGTTCTTCTTAGATCTGTCTTGAAATCAAAGTGACTTTTGGAGTGAGGAATCACAGAGGCAAGCCAGTCATTACAGACGTAATAGCTGACTTAATCAACCAAACCGTACACACATTTATTACTATAAATGAGTGAGAATAAACTATCTGTGAGAAAAAAGTAAAAAATCAAGACATTTGTAGCCTAGAAAATGGAAATTTTCCAGTTAGGTTTATAGTAAATACATCAGAATTGTTTTAGATCAAATTTTTCTAAAATATTAAGTTTGAATTTTGTGAATAACTTTTTATTTGTTGACACAAAGTAGATTAAACTTTTCTTTATAGTTTTTGTCAACAGAAAATTGTGTTTTTTCATTTGTGAGCTGGAAGCCACTTAACTCCATTGCCATTGTAAGACCACTGGATACCAGGCAGTGTGTGCAACTCATTCCACATTATGCATTATTTGCACAATGTATCAAATCAAATACGTTTTGCAGGTGTACACTGCTGTGCTCTTTCTCTTGCGCCTGTTTCCTGACTCTTTCAGCTGAGTAGTAATGGAGAAGTTTGTAGATGTGTCTGTGGGAAACAGACAGAATAAAAAAAATAAAAATAAATAAGAACGGGACCCAACTGAGACTAAATTCGCCTGGTTCGTCTTAAGAGTAATAAATTTGGCTCGTGAGTTACCTTTTCAACCCCCTGACCAGACAAAGCTACACACAATCATTACAAGAAAATGCATTTTAAGAGATGTAAAGTACTAAATTCTGAGATTAATTAAAAATATGATTCCATCTTACCTTGGTTACTTTCAACAAGTACATGCTTTGTTGAAGTTATGGATTATACATTTTTATAAAGCTCTCTTCTGTAACTTGTAGAGATGGCACTTGCATTTCACAGTAGTTGTTGAAGTCTCTCCTCCCAGACAGAAACAACTCTTTACTGGATAGAATAAATAAAATTTGGGACATTAATACAATGTTTTAAAAATACCAGCAGAACCACAATACGTCCTGCTGTACAGCTTTAGCTAATTTATAACAGATGCCTAGAAAAAGCACCTAGACGTGTCAAGGCTCTTTCCTTTCTTTAAAATCTGAACAACTGTTTTTAAATCCCCCTTTCTTTCATCAGATAGATCTGAAATAATTTCAGCTGATTGATCTCTAAGGTAGAGTATCCACTAATAACAGGTTGATTCAAGTAGATTTTAAGTGCTTCTTTCAAAACATTCTCAGAAGACTTTCTGTTGTTTTTTTCACCATGTCTACAAAGGAATGCCTTCTCTGCAGGGACTCTTTTATTTTTTGTTGCTTTGGTTTGCTATCATGTCTAGACAGAATGCATTTGGCTGTGCTTTGAATCGGTTTTCTATTGTGTACCTGTGCACCTTGGGACGGCAAGGTGGCTTCACCACATCACAGGGCTTTGTCTGTTTGAGTTTCCTCTCTCATCACAGACCAGACATTTGTATAATTAGCTTTCAGCTCCTGTTTTCTTCTCTTCAAAATCACTGATATTGTTTGGAGGAGGTGGGAGACACTCAGCCATTCACCTGCTGACTGAGTGTGTGCAGAGTGGTTAGAAAAAGGGAAGAAGAGGTGGAGTGTTGCTGGACAACTTAAACCTGACACCCGCAAATGTAACTTAGAACGTGGAAAAAGGCAGGTGTCCAATTCCACCTCTGACCAAAAGCAAAGGAGAATAGCAGAGATGTGTGTAGAGAGAGCCTTAAACAAGCAAATACAAAGACTTCTGTAACAAAAGGAATTAGTTGGTCTACCTCTGATGTCTCACACTTTCCTTTCAAATCTCATCTGACCTTTCCATAAAAGGTTCACTCTGGTTATCTCCAGCAGGAGAGTCTTTGTGTTTGAAAGGCCTGGGAGTGTTTTAAACAAATAAGCCCTGAACTGCTGTTTGTCACATTCAAACTCACACACACACACAAATATATACACAGAGATTTGTCCTCCATTTTACTTTCTCTCCTGTGCCATTATTTCACTTCATGGCAGTCACTTAGCTGTCTCCCCAGATCTGATGCCTTGCTTTTATATTTACTGCTAAACTGGCATCAGATTGGCTTGTTTATTGCATATGACTTTTATGTGCATATTTCAGGCATGATGTTGTTTTCACATTAGTGAACCAGTATTCACCTCTGCTTTTAATCTGAATGAAAGAACCATTGGCTGATAAAACAGGGACTTTTGCTGTAAGAGGACAGTTAAGACTGAACCCTGCTCTCAGGTGCCACAAAATCTTCCATAGTATTTTACAAAATGTAACTGGTCTGAACATCAGTGTTACTGATACTTTGAAGGTATGCAAAATAAATGACGCCAGCAATGCAGTCGAGGTTTGTGAAACCTTAATTGTATAACAAAAACTCTCCAGCATCTGACGTGTGTTTAGCTTTTATTATAGAGGATGTAATTTGTTTGTTTTACTATCACTTCAGGTAAACTCATATTCTTTGTTGATTTGGGAATAAAACAATGCTTTGCTTGATTGATGAAAGCTGTTCATGTCAGCGCTGTGCACAGCTGGATTTAACCATAGTGGAAAAACTCTAAATTAATGGAAGTATGCAAATAATGAACTGGTATGACGCTTGGATGGAACATATCAAACCTATTTCAAGTTATTCAGTCTCAGCAAAAGAGACTGCCTTCTCAACCATTGGGTTCACTACACAAATACTGACCATGTCTTTGTCTAACAAATTTTCATAGAGCACGAGACGACGTACGTAGAAATTTCATAGACATAACAAACACCTCTCATCTGTTTGCCTACTTATTCCTCCCTGCTTGTCCTTCACAGCACTAAAGCAGTGTATGATTGGTTCTGGCACTTTTTCCATCCTTTAATGACCACCACTGATTAGTCCCAGACCCACTCTGCTTTCAAGTTCCTGCCCAGCAAAAATAAACAAGAAAGCAAGGATTCATCAGTCCTCATAGACAGTTACCTTTCTCTCATGCCAGGATCTTTGCCCTTCTCTTCACTCCACTTGTGTCTTTTATTTATTTATTGTTTTTTGTTTCTCGTTCAACACATGCACATCTGTGCCACTTTGAACTAAATGTAAAGCTTGATTAGTCACACAAAAAGATTCTCACTCAACTTGCTAAAATTCACATGAACTGCCAAGCTTTAAGTAGAATGGTAGTCATATTTGCTAATTGTAATGTAGGAAAGCTCCACCAACAACCAAAGGGGATTGCTTCCAATTGTTCATATAAAGTACAGTTAAACTAAACTAATTTGTGAAATTTAAAATGCCAATTTTAGAAACCAACAGCCTTTCTAAAAGTTGCTGGAATTAATGTATCCACTCGCTTACTTTCGTCATACTCTATGCTTTTGCCACAGAGGTCTTTGAGGTAGAAAATCAAAGCGAGATTAAGCTAAAAGAGCAGCTACTTGTTTATGGGGGTTTTGAGATATAAGGGGTATTACTGTAATTTTGTTTATATGCAATGTAATTCAAAAGTGTTTTGACCAACTAGTGTAATTATGCTAGCTAAATATAATTTACAAAATAATGTTTGTAATTTATAACTTAAATGTTTCAAATCACCAATCAAATTTCATTTTCAGATCTAAACGAATACCAGTGACAGTTTTAAGATGATTAATTTCGGGAGGGAGCTAGCCAAACTGAACTGGTCATTTGTGGGAAGAAAATTTTAGCCATCATTTTCACACAAAAAAACCCCAGAAAAAACCCCCAAACTTTGCAACCTAATTAGTAACCTCATTCACTTGAAACCTCAAAAACAGCGGCACCCTTTTTACGATGTCTGACTAAATTGATTTTTTTAAGTTTAATGACTAATGCCTATAACATTTTGTTTGTGTGCTGAAAAAGCAATTGGAAACAACAATGAGCCAATGCTTTGGAGAAAAGTTCAGCCATGGTTCCAAATGCTGTTTGTTCAAGTTGTTTCAGAGCTATTGTTGCTTGTTCCACTTCTCGCTCAAATGTATTTGCAAGAGTTACTTGCTCTTCAGAGATTTTATCTGCCCATTATTGGGACCAGTCATCTATCCATTCATACATCGTTGGTCATAGTAGCCCTGCTTCAACAAAGCTTTTTCACCCATAAGTTTTATACAAAATGATTGACTATAAATAAAGGTTAAATGAAGTTATTACAAATGTTATATTCAATATGTTGTGCAGTTACGCCAGAATTTATTTATAATCCTGAAATATTTAGGTTTGGAATAACTTTTGTTTAAACCAGATGTTTATTTCTGAAAGAAAATAAGAGGCACTTCTCAAAACATAATACAGAATTATGAAAAGCGTAAAATATTTGGGGAAATAATCTCTATTTTCTACGATCAGGAATTGTCTACATCTTATTTAATAATCAATGAAAAAGCCTTTATTTGTACTACAGAAATAAGAGCCTTCTTATAATTGATGACCAGCTATTTGCATGACTCCACAGCTACTCTGATAATTTGATAATTAATGGTGAGCTCCAATCCTTAGAGATTGAAAGGCCTAATCTATAGCGACTTCCATAGATTCCCAATCAAGTTTTTGTTTCAGGTCTAAGCAGTTAAATCATATAAATTGTTGTTTTAAATGTTTCCGGAGGTGTTGTGAAGCTGTTGTTTGTCACATAATGTTATTCAATGATTTTAAACTTGCCTATACATGGCGGAGTTATATATTCGTGACTAGATTTATTATTCTCATGAAATTTGGTGGAAAATGAAATTCACTTGAACAGCTTGTTTTCATCAGGCAGCATGTTTTTAATTAAAAAGCAAAAAAAAATCCTTCTGATCAAGATGTAAATGAATGTGAGTGAGTTATACCCGTCAGAGAGCTTATGTTTGATTTTTTTTTCTGGTAAAAAGCGCAGCAGATTTCTGCTATGCTGTTCACGCTGCTGGACCAATCAGAAGCATCTATCTAATTTGGGCTGGCAGGGTGGAACAGGCCTTTGAATTGGTAATCACTGCATCGTTTAAAGAGTTGGATGGTACATTTCAAAACGTACAAACATGCTGTAATTTGTTTGCATTTTTACATTGGTGTGGATTGCATCATCAGGCATACTGTTCATGTGATTGACTTCATGACTATTCTGTGCTTGCAGATAACGTCTAGACATGTTCTCGGTTTGAAAATAATTTTTCATTAAAGTTGTGGATGTGAAGATATTCAGCCTCTAATGAGACATACAGTCTCACTCAAATACAGAGGATGCAGTCTGTAAATTAACAAGCCAGTGTGGAAATGAGCACTACTACCAAAGCAAGTGTTCATGAGGCTTTCAGCTCCAGTGGCACTTGTGTTTAACATTCCTGCTCTCTATTCTCCTGCACGGGCCACAGAATAATTACTTCCACGTAGTTAACAATTATGAGCCCGACTCTTGGCGGAAGGTGAAATTATGGGAAGCTATCAGCACCGTGTTGAGAAACATTTAAAACATTGGGTTTACATTTCAAAATATAAACCCAGATCTTGACACAGCACCAGCTGACAAAACCACAGTTTGTAATTTCTAGGTGACAAATTGCAATTTCTCTGATGTCTGCACAGAACTTGTGTGTAATCCAATGAAGGGTAAACTTTTGTACTATTATTATTATTATATGAAAATTTACAGTCTTGTTCCCACCGGCAGTAATTCGTTATCCTAAACCACAACAAAGGTTAATGATGATGTCGGTTTATATCCATGTTGCTAAGCCAAATCAAAAAAGGAAGCAACAAATGCATCCGCTTTAGGCGCAGCACAGCCATTAATAGGATGAGCACAGACTGTGTTCCCTCTGCTTGTGTTTGGTGAAGTCAATACTTCTGGCGGTTGTTTGTTTGATTGTATGGTTGATTGTGGCTGCTGGTATATGGATGTATCTGTGAGGCAGATGTCTGAGGGTTGTGTCTGTTTCGCAGATGTGATATTTACTGCCTGAAAACAAAAAATATTGGCAGCACTCTCCTCCAAAGGTATAATTAGCTCTGTTGTGACTGAATTCTGAGTCATAATTTTCATCATGGCTCTATTACTTTGCATTGTGATATTTGGATGACAAATATGACAGTATGAGACGGGAAACGGCAGCTCTCGTCTAGATTTCCATTCTGCTGGTACTATCCTTTCTAAGATGTTCTTAAAACAAAGCACGTGTGGAACCTTAAGAGTCTCCATGATGTCATGAAAATTGGCTGTGTACTCTCATCCAACAATGTAGCTCAGATTGCTGAACAAATTTAAGCCGCTGCCACACCTTTAAATATCTTTCCATGTATGTTGACTTTTTGAGAAATACACATTATGTGGGTCTAAACACAAAGAAATAAAAGGACAATTTGCACAACTTGAGAAATACTAAACGTCTGTTAGGATCAGTGGAGTGGATACTGGGTTTTCTTTACTTTTCTGTGATGTCCCCACCTTGTTAAAAACTATTTGTTTTGAAGTAACTGACTCCAGGTAGTCAGGTTATTATTAGTCAAATTAAGAATGTGATGCCATTTGGAACACATTTTAAAAATGTAACATTGAGAAGTGAATCAAATAGTAAGTGATGTTATTATTGGACACTCTTGAGATCTTCCTTTTATTTTTATCCAAGGAAAAAAAGGGAGATCTTCTTGCTTCTTCTTGCTGATGTTCTTTATTTTGTCTTTTCTTTCTTCTCCTTTTTCCTTCCATCTCATCCTCCATCCTCCTTCCTTCTCTCTCCTTCCCTTTATAATGCAATAGTTTCTACATGGTTTGTGTTTAAAGCTTAATTTCGTAAGAAGTGTCTGCAGTAAATTCTTACTTTTACACTTAAAATTGTGCAAAAATGTGAACCAAGAGGTTTGATCAAATAAATTCCTGAAAAAGGAATTCCTTTTTAAGTGCATATTTTCCAGGAGTACATAAAAAATTTAGAGGTGGAACCCCATAACTAGTTGGGTTTTCTGCAGCCATAGCTGGCTATTATTTGCACACTGTTAATAAATGGGGAAGGAGACTGAGGTTATAGAAAGTCAACTTTTTTGAGCTGTATATCAGATTATTCGGTTATTCATTCATTAGAGACATGTTTGAAGGGACTTTCAGTACAAGAAAAAAGTGATCGGAAAATTTTTGTGGTTTAAAATTTTGGTATTCCTTGATACTTTTGGCTGACCCGTGCTTATCCTCTGCATCCCACTCTTTGTCACAGGTCTGGAGCAGGAGTTATTAACCACTGGCTTCAATAAAGCCATGTTTTATGTTTCTAGTTTAGTCAGTTTTATCTGCAGTTGTTCCTTCAAAGAACGTGGGACCACATTATATCAGTAACCAGACACATTCTGGCAGTTCCAACAAGCTGACTTTTTTTTCTCCAAATGTGGAGAAAAATTAAACCTCCCACTTGGATGATTTGTTATTGTGTCTTTGCTCAATAATCAGCTGGATCAGCCCTCTAAGATGAAAATGCTCATCCCACACAAACATTCTTTTGTGAGGCTCATGTGACGTTGCATAATTTTATTTTTAAACAGTAAAACATTCCAGCAAACGAACGACAGAAACCAGACTGCTGGAACCTTTCTGCAGCCAAGTATAACTAGCTGAAATAAATTTTCACTCAAAGACTGAGTTGTAGCTTTCGGGAAATACAAGTTTCTGATTAGGAACTTTCTCTTTTCTCAAAAGCACCATGAGGGGTTTTCAGAAAGATTATGTTGTGTAAATCATACAGTTTCACAAAACTGGTCCGGACGTATTGCTTTATGTCACCTTCTCAGAACATCGCTGTTTATGCAGTCTGAAGGTCACGTCTGCCCGATGTGGAGTTTGGCAAAACTTTTGGTGCTGCTGGAAAAAGGTCAGGTCAGATGAGGTGTTTACTCATGTTTTTCTTATCGCTGCAGTTAGCACACTGATCCCTGTTTGTTTCCATTTCAAGTGCATGTCGTACATTCCAAGGAAATGACAAAACCAATGGGAGAAAACAAAAACAGGATTTTGGGGAGAAAAAAGATTTACTTAAAACTGTAGCTTTCCTCTGCTTTTCATGCCTGAAACCTGTTCAAGAGTAGATTGTTATCAATGGACATGGGGGATTCTTATGGTTGTCACTGATGGTTTGCATTTATGGAGAATTATCTGTGCGGCAGCTCTGGCCTGTGTGTCGTGTAAGTTAGCTTTTTGTTAGACCTCCTTTCTTGTGTGTAAGTGCTTGAATGTGTGGGTAATTAAAGTTAAGTGGCAGGGCCATTTCGGCAAAGCAGGGTTTGTAGGCCATAATATGTTCAAAGCCACCAGCTCAACCGCAATGAAACAATTAGAATCACTGAGCCAAACTGCTGGTCCCTAATGGCTTTCTGCTCCTGGGCATGAGCGATCAAGACTTACCCAAAGCATGACCAAATGAGCATGAGGGCACCACTGTTCACTCATTGTCTGCGAAGTCAATAAAGCAGCAAACAGTTTGTGAGCTCATTTCTGTTTAAGTTCTTGGGAGTGAATCAAATTTCCACCTGTTGGATATTAATGTCTTGCCTGTGAACGCGTTGCTGTTCAGCCCGACTCATCTCTTTCCAGAACTTTGTCCTGAAAAGTCTGATCATTTCCAACTGACAACAAAATTACAGTAAATCCTATTTTTGAAATCATTATCTGTTGAGTAATATTTTCCAGAATACTGTCTCTGCTGCATCAAATGTACCAGAATCGGTGAAAGAAAAAAAAAAAAAAAATCTAATAATTTAAAAAAGCGTCAAACAAACAGTGTTATTTACGGTAAAAGTAAATAACAAATAAATCCTGGGCCTAAACAGCTTTTAGACGAAAATGGCAGAAATTTGTTGGAGCAGCTCCAACAAGTTGTTTCACGGTGGGATGAAAGTTTTTTTTCTCTCTATCTGACAGCTTATTTCCAACATCTGAGTCTCGTTAGAGCTGTTACACAAAACAACAAGACTGCAGGGCATGGCAATGAAGAGATCAGTGAGAAACTGATAGATTTCTCAACATTTGCTCAGCCATGATTTGTTTCTGCCATTATCACAGAGCAATGATTGTACGGTGCACTGACAGAACGGTCAGTGGGATGGGCTGTGTGTGTGGCTGTGTTGTCAGTTTGCGCCCCAAGCTCAAGCCACAGAGTCACTGAGCAGATGTTTTTTCTCCTTTCCTCAGTCAGGCTCCAATGCCTGGCATTTTTCATCTCTCATTCCCACTCCTTCATTCTTTTCTCTGCTTTCTTCTCATGGTCTTCTGCAGCAAGTTTGCTCATAGTTAGCTCAGTTTACCCAACGTACTTTGAACAGCTGCAAACCAAAGCAGAGCTACACAGCAGCAACTTTGGAGTAGCATTAGCAATTGAGCAACAAATAGTCTCTAAAACAATTAAATCTGTAATAATATTTTTAAGGCTATCTCTCTTTTTTTCTCCATTAGATGGCCTGACACAGCCAATGAGCAATTTGTTTGTTTTTTTTAGTTAATACATGAAATATTTCTTCAGCTCACTGCAACATTGCAAACCTTTGTCCAGAGATACTGTATGTTGTCAGAACATGCAGCATCAAAGTAAAGAAATGATTCAGTATTTTTAAACTGAGGTTATGTTAAAAAGGAGTACATTAGAGGTGATTAAACTTCATAAAGCCTTCAGATTAGCTCAAGACCAGTTTCTATAGAACGCCAAGGAATCAGCCTTATATTACCAAATTAGGTTGGTTGCACTGGAATTATGGATGGTATCGCTGAACTCTCATGCTGTGGAGATCTGTTCTCTGGAATAACAGATCATGCCTGTCTGTCTGGGTTGGGCTGTTTCCAGGAGACTGACAGCATTGTGAAGTCTGAAGTTTGATGAGGAGCAGCATTTGGGGCTGTTTTACAGAAGATACCTTCAGCCCCTTTGCAGTTTCACTAAAAGGCATTCCTACCAGTTCAGCAAATCAAGAAATATTTGCACGTCTTGTTCCCAATTTTTCAATTTCAAACATTTTAAAGGTTCAGAAAAGCAATGAATAAACTGGTATGTTTCAAAAATTTGATTGAGGTTGTTTTTTATTCAACCCCAGGAGGGAATACCAGTTTATTTTTTTTTTTATAAAGAGAGAACTGAAACTCAGCATTATTTCTGCCTGATTGCAGTCATTTGCTTCTTGATAAACTTGACATTTTTGTCTGTGTACATTTGGAAAAAAATAAGTATTTGAGGCATTTGACCTCCTTAAAGATATTCTAATCTGGAAAATTGGAGATGCACCAACTTCTTGTTCCTTTTTATATGAACTTGTCAGCACTGTTGAAACAGAATTTAATTTCCTCTTTGAGATTTTGAATGTCTGCACAATGAGATGCACAGAGGCGGTGGTGGAAAGTTTCATCAGTGGGGTGCATGATTATAAATTCTCACATGGCACTTTTGCAACTTATTTTTCTCTACTTTGTCCATTATTATTTGGGATGTTGCATCTGTGTGTGGCTCAAAAGATGATAATTAACATCCACGGGTAATGCTAATTCTGAAGTTGTTGCTCAGGTCATTTGGTTTATGCTAGAGTAGATTTTCTTGCTTTAACAAACAGGTATTGTTTGGTTTTTTCAATCATAACTTCAACATGGACATGTATTGCAATTGAGAAAAAGATTTTGTCCCAAGGTTTTTTTGCCTCATCCACAAAACAAGCACAACTGTTCAAAATATTCAACAAGAATCAGGCTCTGTACTCATTTATAAAATAAAATCAGAAATGTATATGATTTTCTTTTAAATTAACTATAAATGAAAAATTTAACAAAATGTAACTCTCTTAAGTTTGCTCTTAATCCCTGCCTCAGTTTGCACTAAAAAGAAAGTTCATCTGCTAATGTACATTGGTTCTTTAGAAATTCTTATTACACTGCACTTTGTCTTAAAAATGTCAAACAAGCTTTTGGGAGACCCTTGCAGAAATCGAACGATGTCCAATGTAAAGGCTCTCAATTACAGTGTTTGTATTCTGCAGGACTGCAATGAAAAGTGCTGTCCACGGTGCTGAATGGTGACAAGAGTTGACACTATTTGGTCATCTATTACCGCACAATATAAACACACCATGCCTATACACCTGATAAAGTGCTTTGATAACTGAATTGTTTAGGCCACTTTTCAAAGCCTTTATTTAGGCCTGTACTCATTTGAGTTCATTTTTAAATACTGTGACCTACAGTTCCTCTGATTTATATATTTAGTTAATCAGAATTATAAAATTAACCCCCCCACCCAAAAAATAATTCCAGTTCTGTTCTTTATCCATGAGACCCAATAATAAAAGTGAAAAGCAGCTGTGGTGCATTAGCAGTATTTTTTGGAATCTTTAGCCCATTACATTAACTCAAAGTTATTCAATAATTTATCATCATTTCACCATGGCATATTTCACAGTGGTTGTTCTTTCACCAAATCAACCTGTCAGATCATTCTCTGCCATGTGCAAAGTCAGGTCGTTTTGCACAAACCAGAAGGCTGAGGTGCTGACATAAGTGACAGATTGTTGGCTGCGCCCAGCATCATCTATTCTAAGTGGAGTTACTCCTGCAGAGGAAACTACTTACTGACCATAGAGTAAGAGTAGAAGACTTTTGTTCTTGTTCTTGGTTAATAGTTTGCACATGCATTCATAGCAGAAACTCACAGGAAGATGGGTGTGATAACTCAAATCTGTCTGCAGCCTACTGTGGACCATGGAGAAACTAAAGAGAAGAGAGTGGAAAGTGGAGATACGGCTATTGTCTGACAATGTGCAAAAGGAAATTAAACAATGCTGAAACCAGACAGCAGACCTGGATTCTTCAAACCTGCAGTGTAGCAATACAAATCCAACATAACTTTAATAAAAAAGGCAATTTTTCCCTAAAAAAAAAAACAATATACTAAATAATCCTGGTAAAACAACTTGTTAAACACTTACAACTAATTTAATTTGATTTATGCAACTTTTTCAAACTTTTTCGCACATTTTCACATTACAACTACAGTTTCCACATATTTATTGGAATTCTTGATGCATATAGATGAATAGATTTGTCTCCTATAAGAGTAAAAGCCATATATTTTTGAGATAGCATGATATTATGTATTTCCATAAGCACAAATATCATCTGTTTAATTATCATATTGCCAGCTGGATTTATATGCCTCTCCTCCATCCTCAGAAACACTACTAGATCTTGCTGTGTCATCAGCATGTTGATAAATCCTAGTTGCAACTCTTCCATATTTTATATGTGATGTTCTCTGTCAGCATTTGGAATCTAAATATTAAAATCTGGAACACAAAAAACTGAGGATCAGCTATTTACAGGAAGAGATGTTACAATTGGGGACAAAAAAAAAATCACCAAAGTAGCTCAGAACGATTTTAAAGTGTGTGGGAGAAAAAAAAGTTGTACATCTTTCAAAAGTCTTAATTGTTCTTAACACAATAACTATTAATCAAGCACAGCAAAAGGAAGGGAAATTAGAGATGAAGTAGTGGCTTTCTTTTTTTCCCCTGTTGGTTCCTGACCTACTCTGGGGTTTAGTCTGGGAAGGGGTGGAGACAGAAAAAAGGGGGAAGAGAGAGGAGGAAAGTCAAAATGAAGTGGGACAGACCCCTCTCCCACCATTACCACGCCATACTCCCCCACCTCGCATACTTACAAATCCACATTTACATGTGGACACACACTTCTACACGCACACAACGCATGCGTGTGTGTGTGCAACATGCTCTTCAAAGCCAAGTGGTTTTAATAGACATCCAATTAGACGAAGACATCTGGGGAGCTGCTGTTGCAGATAAATAAGGTGAAAGGAAGACAAGATTCAGTCACCTCTCTGAAACTCCTGAAGATCAGGGGAAAGCCGCTGATAGAGGCAGCAGCAAAGAGAGGTGGGGGCCTAAAGAAAGAGGGAGTCACACATGGGAGGAAAGAGGAGAGGCAACACAGTGCTCCTGCATTCAGACTCTGAGAAGCAAGGAGAGAGGATAGACCGGGAGCTTAGCTCACTGACAGACGCATAACAAGAGAGGGGAGAAAGACGAAACCAGTGAGGGCTTGGTTACAATCTCAAGTAACTTCAAAACGAGCTCAGGCACAAAAAAGAGAAACAAAGAAGAAAAGAAGACAAGAAAAAGTCTGGATTTCTAGACTTTTTAGGGGAAAAATAGCTTGCCTTCATTGCCTGGATTTTTTTTTTTTTTACATTCTTAAGAGCAGCATCACAGATTTTTTTTTCTCCAATTATTGCTTTTCAAATACTTTTACTCATTCTCTTCTGCCTCTCTCCTTTACTTCATGGACTTGAGGATATAAATGGGACTTATGCTTATGAGATAGATTACAGATAACATTGCAACATATATATTAATAAAGTTATAATTTGTTCTTTTCTGTTGAAGGACTTGGAGCAAAAACCTCCTGTTGTGAGGTGATCTTAGATTTGGATATTGACACTTTCCAGAAAAAGGGGGACAGCAACCAAATCAGCTGCAGCACCACCAGGAACTGTAGCTCTGCTGCTAAAAGCCCTGCTCTGATCCACTGCCGTCAGACTGTTCTCACCACAGTTGTTCCACAGGTTTCAACACCTACTGTCCCAGAGAGATCGCGGGTTCCCAGGCAGAGGAGGTCTAGTTGGTGGGTCAGGGGGGGTTCTCCCGCTCTCTTTCCCTCTCCCTGCACCCAGCTCAGCATGCCCCAGCCCCTGAGCTCCTCCACAGCTCTCCCAGCTCCACTACCATGTGTAGATGGACAGTGACACAAGGTGCACCGGTCGCCTGGTTCTCCTCCTTCCCCTGCCGCAGACCTCCATCACTTTTCTTGCCCCTGACTTTCCTCCTGCTGCTCCTCTTGCTCGGACCCTGCACTTCATCGACAGACTCTGAAAAGAACCATGCGCCAGAGGGGACTCCCACGCCACCTTGCTGGATGCCACTTCGCCCATCGTCTGCAAGGTTGCCACGGGCGACCAATGTGTCGCTGTCGTCTGCAATGGTTGTCGGGCGACACGTGCGAAGCAGCTACAAGCATCTTCAAGGAGACGTGCGCAGAAGAAAGCTGTTCTCCTTCCAGAAATTCTTTCTTCGCATTGGCAAGGACGGAAATGTCAATGGCACCAAAAGAGAGGATGATCCATACAGTAAGTTAAAGTTTATCTCTTACGGTGTATTTTTGATTTTTTTACTTAATGGCCCAAATAATACTTATGCCCAGTGAGTTTTTAATAAACTGTTTTGGTAAAACTTAAAGGTTATGCTAAAGCCACCAAACACAAAGCTCCGACTACCAATGGTCGAAGACACAGAAGATTTTTTTTCTTTCGTCTATCTCATTAGTTTATCTACAAGGAATGAAGTTTTTGTGTTTCTTTTTTGGAGCAAGCATGCACATTGAGACAGGTGACTGGGCAAAAGAACAAATAACCGTGCTGCATGCTTCCAGCCATGTGTGGAGGCAGAGCATATTTGTTTGACTACAAAGAGCTTGGTAGAAGAAAGCTTGACAGAAGAAGAGCAGGAGGGAAGAAAAATGAGAAAAAAAAACTAAAACAAGGAAGCCAAGCAGATAAAAACAAAGAAGGGGAGACGATCCACTGGAATCAATTAGAAATCGCCCTGAGAAAGTTCTTCGTCTTTGATGGGAAATATCTGAAACGGCTATTACCATCCCCATGGGGAGAATGACAAGTCCACTTAGTCCTTGTTGCTATTGTGTTGCAGCTCTAATAGCGGTGGGCATATGCTAAGTTTGAGGTTTTACTGATTCAGATGTAAAGTGATCTCTGCCTCTCTCTCTCTGAATGTGCATTTTCTGGGCTATGAAATATGATTTAACCCCCATTTATCCTGAAAGGGGTCAGTGGGAACACAGGGTTATTTGTCAGTGCCACTAAGCTTCACATTTGTACAGCTGTCTTACTTCGCACTGGCTCCAGTCTTTGTCTTGCCCAGCCAAGATACTTCCCTTGACATTTTTACTGCTGGTTGTGCAAAGAAATACCTGATAAAGGGTGTCATGCATGCCCCGAACCAAGTGCCCAGTTGCACGCCGACATATCTCAATACTTCAAAACTTCACCATGCGAGGCTTATCACAACCAGTTATGGTTGATTGAGAGCAGAAAATCAGCTGTTATCATTCTGTCCTCCGAAACTTTTATCTCATAGTTAAACACATCTGGAAGTTCTCCAAGACTGCCAGAGAATTTCGGCCTCTGAGCAGCTCGGAGTAACTCCGCAGCCTCAGGGCACACTGACAGTAGTTGTTGAGGGAGAACAGAAAAGTACTCCCACACTTACCTACCCCAAATTCCCCACCAAGTTTACTGAATCCGACACACAACATATGATAAACAGAGAGAAATTATTTTTACTTTGAATACTGTCCTGCTGCTTTAAATCATCTTCATTTTTCTTCATCTCAGACTGAGATTCTAATCAGAAATACACTGGTCAAGATTGCATTTCTGTGGTTACAATTTGGCTATATTAGGAGCAAGTACATCGTGCTGCTGTGTGAGGGATACCATAATAAAGACATTTCACGTCGTCGATTAGCATACTTAGCGGGAATAAAGCCACTGTCTCTGTTTATCATCCCAAGAATGTAGATCCTTCCCTTTCCTTTGGCATATGACAAATACCTGGCAACATTTGAAACAGCTGAAAGCTCAAAATGATATAATTTTGGAGTAGTTTGTTCGGTCTTCCTGTTGTCTGCTTTAAGTCTTGTTTTCCCTCACTGTCTTGCGGCCTGGATAAATCACAAACATTGCCCAACATAACAAAAGCTGCAAATTTTTTAGAGACTTCTTACATTTCTGTTACATCAGCGATACAGAAACATCTGAGTTTTAGTCTGCAGCGAGAGCCTCCACAGAGAATGTTGATGCTGCATTCCCTGATTGGAAAAGGATTTTTTGGGAGTTCACGAGCAGCTGGTTACCCATCAGGCCCTATCAAGGAGTCAATTGCTTTGTGCATCTCTACTTGCGTTACTATAGGTCTTTATCTCTCTTACACATGTCATAGGTCTCCATGCATCTGACCCTGGGACTTTTGGAGAATATGCCTCCCCTGCTGGGAACACACAGACACACACGCATGCAGCTGAACAGAGCGAGGCCACTTTTGCACATGGCCTCCATATGGCAAAGCCCACTTTTATTAGGACCAGGGCCAGTGTGAATATATGTGTGCGTGTGTTTGTCTGTGTGTGCCACTCAGACACCAAGTTTTTGCCAGACATGGCTGAAGGAATTTCAATTAGCGTCTCTTCCTCCCTCTGCCTGCAGTGCTCTCTGACACACTCATGCGCATGTATGGATGGTTTTACACACACAGGCATGGAGTTCTGCCATCAGGCTGCAACATGTCACTGACTATAGTGGCATTAGAAAGGCAATTAATCAGACGGAAAAGCTCTTGCACGTCAGTATAGTAGAAAAATAGTAAGCACAGTCTTGAGAGTGAGAACCATGCTGCAGGTCTTCTTTATTGTGGATTCAGGCAGGTTTTGCATCTGCGCACAAGCCTGATATATAGAGAGATTTTGGACTTCGTTTCTTTTTTTTGCATGAGCTCTGAACAAATTGCACCCTTCAAAGTAAAGCAAACAGAGTGTAACTTAATTCTGCTCCCTTGTCTTTGAACCTGAATGTGGTTTTTCACTTCCCATGTTTCATGTTATTCACTCGGTCTCTCTTGCTCAGAAGTTTGCGCACCAACAGGTTTTGACCACACTTTTGTGTTTGTTTTAACATTTCAGATCATAACATTGTTCATGTACACTGTGATGGTTTCATAGCTGATAGAAGGAAAACAACTGCTGCACACAGAGCAAAGAAACAAATTGCTTGTTTGATGCAGGTTTCTATGGGGCTGTCATTAGAAACAAATCATCTCTTCCTTTTTAATTGGACAAGTAACAAAAATTGGAGTCAGAGGCACGTTTCCTGATGTGGGCGGCATGGCCCAGGGTGACACACACAATGGGGTGACCACAAGGAGAAAAAGTTGTTTTAATCAAGCCTCAAAGGAACATTTTGAAAACCCAGAAAGATTCCTTAAATTACGCTTTTAGAGTATTTAAACTTTAATTCTATAGTTATCACACATCATTAGAGCTACTTAATATTAATTATCTGTCAAGATTGATTTATATCAGACCAGTGGTCAAAATGTGAATACTTTTACTATTGTGATCCCCCTTCCCATCTTGCTGAAGGGGCAAGCTGTGCTGTTTCTTTTTCAGGGGAAATATGACTCCCCACCCAGGGAGTGCCTGCCTGGGGGGCGCTATTAGCACATCAAAAAAAGTCTGTTGCTTTCCATTTACTAAGCATGCTTAATTACCTGTCTAATCCACAGAGAGAAGCGACCACCTTGTGTTTTGCAATGTGTTAGCACTCTAGTCAAATATGCCTTTGCACTGTGGCTGCCTAATTATGCTAAAATGGACTTATGATCCAAAGCATTCAAGTCTGTGTTTAAAGGGCTATTTCAAAGATTTTTTTGTTGAATCTGTTCCCAGCTTAGAATCCTAAATATTTATAGGTACTATAAATTAGTCTTATTAGTGAATTTTTGAAAGCACAGATGTTGAGATAGCACAATTCATTTTCAATTTCTAAAACGTCAGTTAGAATGTTAAAGTTACTGTTACTTTTTTAATTGTGTTCATTGGTGAAGTGGGATCGGAGAGAAAGAAAGAGAGAAGAGGAGGCAGTTTGTGACTGAACAAACCCAACGACCTTATTTCCAAACGATCCACCTGTTCAGGACGTTGAAAATGATTAGCATGGAGGTTCGCTCAAGAATGACCGTCATTAGACCGTGGCAGGGGTGACGAAGATGTTTTAACTCCAGGGATGAGTCTCCCTAATGCAGTCGAGGCAGTCTGAGTATGTCAACATGGCGGCACATAATTCTAGGTTTAGTCTACATTGTATAAATTTGTGCTCTCTGCTACTTATCGTGCTTTTCTATTTGCCCTGATTTGCTCTGTGCTCATCCATTCATCTCACCTCATAAGTCCCTCGCAATGAGGCACTCTGGTCTCCATGTGGATGTCTTCAGGGCGCATCAGGATGTGATTAGCATTGATCCTGGCCCTGACCAACAGGCAACAAGACTGTCCTTGTTCTCCTTCCTCCATGTTGTCTACAAAGCTGCCACATTTCATTCACAGACAAACAAATAAGGCAATAAAATGGTTTATGGCTGTTTGAAGTTTGACCACAGTTTGACTTCACTGCAGCCACTCGGACAGTGAATATTCCCTCAACTGATTAGCACACCATAATGTGGATTCATATAAAGAAAGGTGTGTTCTTATTTGAGTTTTAACTTTTTTAACTTGTGTTTTTGGGACTTTTGTGGCTTTAAGATACCATTTAAATATTCCCATATGTAAATGAGTCATTTGGACTTGAACTGTATGCAGCTCTATAATATTTTATTGACCATTTCTGCACATTAAGATTTTGTTCTTCATAATAAAAAGCTTCATGAGGGTTACTAAAAAAGTAAAAGTTAAGTCAATTTGTGCAGCACAATACAGACAAACGCAAATGTAAAAACATAATACCTTGTAAAAAACTTTTCCACAATTAACCAGCAATATCAATGTGTTTTATTGAGATTGTTGGTGATAGATCAATAAAAACTAGAACATAGTACACAGAGTGAGAAAAATAACAAATGTTTTTTAAAAGTTCGTTACAATTAAATATCTGAAAAGTGCGGATTACATTTTTAGATGGACCTATACTTTGAAAAACTGCTTTTTGTTATAATTACAGCTGAGGAGGTTTCAACCAGATTTACGTGTCTGAAGGTTGATTGTTTTGCCCATTGTTCTTAGCAAAATCTCTCAGATTCAGTCAGATTGAAAAGTGTATTTGGACTTTGAGTGGACCAATCAGAGGATAAGGATAAGGTAATGTGTGCATGACAACACCTTTATTTGCTTCATAGACATATTCATAGTTCTGGCAGGATGTTTAGATAAGTTTTCATGAAAGGTGAACCTGCTTTATGTTTTAAGTCTTTTGTTAAACATTGATCTGTATTTAGCTCTGTTCACCTTCAGATAATTTCTAAATATTCTTCCTGTTGAAAGAAGGTATAGCAATAGCATAATGTTCCCAACATTATTGCAATAGTGTTAGTTTTACTGAAACTTAATTTGGTCTCATCTGACCAGATTCTTTTTTTTTCACACTATTGCTATGTTCCCTGTATGACTTGTGATGTGGCGTGACTTGGTATCGTTGGAGGTTTTCTGTATTTTTTTCATTTTCAGTTCATGGATTCAATTGTGCCTATTAATATGCTTAAAGCTTAGTTTAAGTTTTTGCAACTAACTTTGTTTTGTATTGCTCTATCACAAAAAAATATTTATGTCAAAATGTGGAACAGGTAGAGGGATCTGAATACTTTTGGAAGGCACTGCAGACTTGCAATGTTTTGTTCTGGTTTTGCTTAGAAACTGGAAACTTCTCTGGAAGCGCGTGTAAATTTTTAAGCATATGTTTGGATTTATAGGTCCCCAATAACAAAAATATGTATTTATTTGCTTTTAGTGGTGTAAACCTCTAGTGCCTCAGCAAATTTAAGGAAGATCAAAACCTTCACTCCTACATTTTTTTTTCCACACCCTTTCTATTGTTGAAATTATTTCCAGTCTTCCTTTTTTTCTGTTTCTGTATGTCTCTTATTTTGCATCACTGGTTTTGGTGCTTTCTCTTTGCTCCGAGGAGCATGTTTAGGGTTCTCATGGGAAAAGGTAACAGTGTGGCCCATAAAAGAGAGTTATGAGGTGGTACTGGATGCACCGAGGGTTAGTGTCAACATTGCTTTTCATTTAAGATCACCTTGACATCTTCATAGACTCTTCTCTCCACCGGCTGTAAATATAAATTCTGTGCAAGCACCCCTGCAACAACTTGTTCGTTAAACATTGAAGTGCTCTTATAGCTGCTGGTGTATCGTTTAAAATCAGTGGTTATGCTCACTGTGCAAACATAAAAAAAGGATCCTGCGCTCAGTCATACTAATATTTATGTGTCTTTTATGTGGGAATCTGGTGGGAAACAAAATTAATGAAAACATATTTGAATTGCCAAACAAAATCCCTTTTATTTGGTTCTTACATCACCTTTGTGGCATCTCTAAAACGCCAATAATTCTGTATGTATTAACAGATCAGTGTCCGTTTGGTGGTTTCCTTCATCTTCTCTGTAGTGTTGTTTAGTATTTTAAATGATGCAGGAAATGAAGTTATTAATCCAACACAATTTCTTTTGTTTGTTGAGCATCTTATTGTTTTAATGTCCTGCTGAAACTCTACATAATGCTGAATTACATAACAGCATGTTCCAAATTACTTGGAGATGTTCAATAGGCTTCTTTATAAGCCATTTCGCAACAAATGCTCTGGAATGGATTAAAACAAAGATACGCAGAGTTTGTTCATCTTTGTCGGTTACAACTCGTAATGTTCTACTTCTTTAATAGTTTGTATGTTATTGTGTGCTATCATATTTGTTACAGTGTCCATTTCTATAAAAATCTGAAAAAAACCTTACATAAACTTTTAATGCTTTTTTCAATTTTGGCTGCATTATGTTGCTTCTTTACAAGCCACAACCATTTCTGTAACTGCATCTGTTCTGTTGAGGGGTCTCATTCCATCTCAAACACAGGAGTGAGTATGATCGCCCAGAGGTCAAGAGGTGTGAGTCCCCTTTGACCTCATTACTGCCCATGCAGGGTCGTTTTCAGAGCACAGAATTGCTGATACAAGCATCCTGGAAATCCCCACAATAAATAAAATTCTCTTATATACCAAGGGTGATGGGCAACACTGCATAAACCTGAAATCGTTTCCTTAGAATGAGAAACCAACCACTGAATCAAGGTCTAGAGAAATAGTATGGATATTTCTTCCCCTTTACATCGCCAAAGGTTAAGGACCAATAAATCATGACCTTTTTTAGCTGAGCTTTCTTTGTATAAATAATGCCCAAACTGTAGTGGAAGAGCTCAAAATTACCTGTGTGAACTGTGTGGCAAGCACACAATAGCAAACTCAGTCTAAGAAAATGGAGTGTCATCGATTATGACTGTCGTAATCAATCCTGTGTATCTAACGGGCCCATTAGAAGCTCTACAAATGCTTGAACTTTCAAGCTATCTTCATAAAATGTTTCTGCGATTGTCTACTTTATAATCAGCTGAAATATATATGTGAAGAACTTTGTACTTGGAATCCCAGTATCACCCATGGCTTTTATGGTGTTTCTTGCTTTATCCTGTGAGATTAAGTCAATGCACTCTTTGATCGTTTGCCACATGTTTAGTATCTTCTAAATTAGTTGCTAAAGGGAACATTTTAATAGTTCCATTTGGATCTCTGCTGCTTCTAGAAACAGTCAAACAGCTGAAAATTATACAGCCATTTATGGGCAATAAGTAGATGCTTGTTGTTGTCCCGAAAAGGAGCTGTTTCAAAAACGTCCTGATTATTGCGTCACTCAATCAGCAAACACTTGCCCAGTAACCAATCAATCCCTGCCAAGTCTACTGTCAATGACTTAGCCATCCAAGCAGAATTCAACACACTTTATTACTAGAAGAGAATTACCTTTGGTCAGTTGGTTTACCGCTGGACCGACCGCTGGAAAAGTGTTTTACTGTTGGCTGCAATAAGCAACATGTGTGCATCCACTGTCTTCCAGTCATGGAGAAAAGAGCTGTGTGGCTTCGTTTTATTTTTAAACTGTCTTTATCAAAAAATGGTTTTTGATTTTAAAAAAAAGCATCACATTAGAAAAGGTTTATGAAAACTGCAATATTTGAAATTACCATCCTGTAAAATGTTGTTTAGTCATTTCGAAAAAAGAGTTCATACGCTACAGAAAGAAACAAAATTGCTGAATACATTTTGGTGTATATTTGCAACATTTGCCATAAAATGATAGGCACACAAGGCTAGAATAGGAGCAGTGGATCTCTCCCATCCATCAGTGGGTCCATTGACAATGTCCCAGTCATGTTGCCAAAGAAAATTGTAGTTTGTACGAATGACTTCACAATGGACTCTTGAAAACTACCAACTGTGCAATGCAAGATATCCCAACAGACCTCAACTGAAGAAAACCTATTAGTTACTGTTCGATGGACTAAACACGATTTCAGAAATAGCTGCTGCATCCCTGATGGTTGTGAAGGAGTCGCCACTTCTTCTGCTTCTGGATCTGACTCAGAGTCAAAGCTGTACCATTATACAACTGCACATCTGTTTGCAACCGTTTTCATGTGTAGAAAGTAATCAGTGTAATCATAGAGACATAGCCTTATAACACTCATTCTAAAAGGAGCTCAGAACAGGCAAAACCGAGAAGGTGAAATCTCATTTTCTGAGAGAAAAAACATGTTTTTGTTTAGCCTATAGACCTATTCTAACTCGTTCAAGGGACAATTAGTAGAACTGCAGAATCAGATAAAAGAAACTGATGTAATGGTTGGATCAATGTTAAACAGTGGTAATTCCCCCAAAAAACACAAAATGTCTTCATCAACCTATCGGTGATCTATATATTTTTGTACTTCAGTAATTTTACTCCATTCAGTTAGAGATGTTGATAAATTTTAACATCAGAAAATTCATTGCAGAAATATTTCCTAATAGGTTCTAATAGCTAATAGTTGCGTTACATGTTCCATTTATTTGCAGATTAGGGAATTTTTTTGTGGTGTTTGTATCTGAAAATGTGTCTTTTTATAAGCCAATAGATAACTTACTGCCTGCCACATCCCCAAAAGACCCTCCTCTCTATGCAGCAGCGTGCAAAATACAGAAGCTCAGTCAAGGAATTGAAGAATGGATTCTGAATGTTTCTTCATTTTTTAAAGTTTAGCTACACTTGAAAGTGGAGCTTTTTCTTTGCCATGAATCACAGAGGAAAACGAAAGGATCTATCTCAGTTTTCCGTCACTGTTTACATATTTCCTGTCATCGCTGCTTGACATTCCCCTAGTATTTTACTCAGTTGTTGATTACTCTGTCAACTATGACAAGACAGAAATAGGAGACAGATTTATGTATGCAGTACTCCCACAACCTCAGACCAGAAAGGATCCGCCCTATAGAAAAGCCTTTCAGCGACAAATATCCTTCTTTAAGATCTACTTCTGCTTTAATGGTTTTTGGCTCTTGGAGATAATAACAACAAAAATTTGGATTAAAAAACAAAACAACCCCTTCAAAATGTAAATATTTTATTCAGTGATAACCTCTTTTATCAAATGAATTTTGTAGAGTTTAAGAAAACATACCTCATCTAAGATTGGAAAACATAAAAATTGTGTAACTAGTTATTTAACTGCATGGAAGACTGAAGTACAACTGAAATCACGTAACTCCACAGACTCCATGCTAGTCTGAGTTTCACTTGTCTTGTATCATTACAAATGTGTCTGAAGAGTTGTTTACTGCTGTCTACATTTCATATTGTTGCTATGCTCCCTATGGAGTAAACAGCAACGGGAAAGTTGTTTTCAAATTGCAGGATCTACCCTGTCAGTGACACACTCATCTTTGTGGCTTGGCATTGCTTCATCTCGGAAAAGTTAAAACCAGAGTCACTTTGAAAATAGCTCTTTAAAAAACAGAAAGCTTGATTTTCTTGGGTGTCTGAAACAGTTTTTGGCGTTACCCCGATGTTGTAATCTGGATTTAGGAGTCAGGCTGTGCTGCAAAAAATGAACATAACACAAAGCTCATTTCCAGAAATAAGAAGTTTTCCACATTGAGCTTAGTGTTGGGCATTTTGTAGTATTATACCATTTTTCTGCAGTATTATAAACGTAAAGATGAGGAAATATAATGAGAACCACATGGCTTCTTAGTTTATACCTGTTTTTAGAATCTAGATTATTTTATCCTTGTGGCTGAAACTTTGGTTAATCTGACAGAGCAGACTAAAGTGGTTTTCTACCATCTTTAACTCCATCCATCCATTTTCTGTAAACTCTTGTCCCTTGTGGGGTCCGTCAGGGTGCTGGTGCCTTTCTCCAGTGAACGATTCAGGTGAGAGGCCAGGTTCACCCTGGACAGGTCGCCAGTTTTTCGCAGCCATTTTTAACTCATTGTGGACTATCTTGGTAAATTCTCCCTTATAGACATACTTGGAAATCCTGTGGATCCTGTCCACACACAGTTGAGATAGCCAAGTGTACCGATTGCCTACATTTTTCCTGACATATTTTTTTTCATCATCCCCCAATGCTAATGGATACGTGCAAGTTTGATGAACATGTCCGGTGCGTAGCTCCGTTTCTTCTCCGCCAGGGCAGCCACTGCACACCTGTTAATTAGAATTGTATTAAACAAGAAGGCCGATACTGAAGTATCACCTGGACGTGAGCTTGGTGCCTGTGAAGAGGCCCAATTCATGCTCAGTAAACCAGTTGGAGGTGAAGACCAGCATGTGTGACGCATAGCGTAAAGGGCTGCAGCCATACGTAAAACATGTGCATTACAAAAAAAGCCCCTCCAAACCAAATACACACCTTGTATTCCTGCTTCTCTCCATGCCTCATCATTACACTCACACACCCACGCACACACAGCTTGAAAGTAAATTTTTAATGGACTCATCAAAGGTAGAGTTGAGTCCAAAAAGGCATCTGGATGGTCTGGCTCTTTGAGCTGGGTTGTTAGGAATTTCAGCAAATTACCCACATACACACCCATTATGTGTATGTGCGTGTGGGTGTGTATGTGTACTAAATAAACGTTAATGCAGAGAAAGAACTAAGCACAAAGCAAATGTGCAAACTGAACACTGTTTTGTCTAAAAAGCTTACAATAAATAGTCTGTAACAACTGAAACTTGCAGGATTGTTTTATCTTCCCCCTCCTCTCTGGCATCACACAGCAATCCATGCAAAAACCTTTCAAAACAACAGTTGGGCGGCATCACGCTGGCAGATGAACTGTAAATGAAAAATGTGTGAAACGCAGATGACTGTCGCAGCGCTTTTCCTGATAACATAACTCCTGTCGTGTCAGACCTGCGGGTCTGTTTGGAGAAAAGCCGGCGGATTTGCCGCTCTATCATGTTACAAAGTCAACTGTGCGAGAGAGAGAGAGGGATCACAGTTTCTCAGGTGGTTTGGGGTTTTTCTACCCCCTCAATCATATAACCATTAACATCACAAAGAATTTCTTCTGGTTTCCTCTCGGTTGCTCTAAACGTGTGTGACATAATTCGCTGTGATAGGTAAAGATGGCTCAAAGTTCGCAGGTTTTGTACGAGAAGCAGTTTTGCCCTCACTTGGTAAGGACAATCAAAGGAAAAACTGAATTATAAACATAAAATTGAGCTCAATAATGCAATGAGAGAAGGTGAAGCAAACTTTTTTCTTCATTCTGATTTTTATTACTGACCAAATTAGGTTGAAATCCCTCTTGCGACTATACCAGAAAACAAATTTAGAACCTCTGAAGTTTTGTTTATAACAATATGTTGGCCATATTGACAATCAGCCAGGGGGCTTTGTTTTCTCAGCTTAGTCAAACCCGCTAAGCCAAACGGGCTTTGATGTGGCCGCTGAGTGCAGGATGACACTGATGTCAACCACATCAATCTAAACCAATACCTCCATGTTCCTTAAAGCGCATAATATACAATGACTTCCACTACGAGCCAAGCATCTTCACGGAGTAATCTGGACTGCCAGGGGATGTTTGTTCTTTCTCTTTGACTTCATAAAGAGCTGGAAACATTCAACTTAACTCCTATAACCCTGTTAAAAGCTTGGGTGGCCTCGAATGCTGCGGCAGCTACAAGAAGTATTTTGTCATGTTTCTCTCTGATTTCTTTCTTTCATTTATTTTGTTTTTATTTGCCTGACAGAGTATTATATTTTTAACGTCTGTTTTAATCACGTCGGTGGGCTCATTTACCCTCAGATTTAAAATAAAATGAATCCCTTTATTCTTTTGTATCTTTTTATGAGGTTTCCTGGATGTAAACAGTCGAGTTGCAGCGAAGAAGAGACATCGTCAATCAGCGACGTTGTTTGAAAAAGGAAAAAGAACATCTAAAGGGTTGCTTTTCTTTAACATGGGATTGAACATGTCACAGCCAAAAAAAAGAAGGAAAAAAAAACACTGATCCATTTGTCCTGCTGATAACTGCTCTTGACACCAACTGCTTGTCAAGCGACAATATTTCAAAATACTCAGCGAGATCCCTACAAGCATTAGATCCACTCACAGCTGGTCTCCGTGTCAAGGTCACCGAGTGAACAACTGCTCCGTAATCTTCAAAAAAATCCCCAGAATAAACAGTGGAAACATTTTCACAACCTCCCTTAACCTTTAGGTTCAGTTGGAGTCTCAGTGACCGTGTTTCCAAATGGGGCCATCCGGGGGTCGGCAGGAGGTTTATGTATGTGTGGGTTTTCCTGTGTGTGTGTGTGAGCCTGGATTTTCCTCATTATTTAGCAATAATAATGTTGGTCACCATTTGATTGTTGAAACAATGACTTCATGAATCCATTCTGAGATGTAAAATTGTCTAAGAAGTTACATTGTCTGTCAAATGAATGTAGATCTTTTGAAGTCATGTAAAAAAATAATCTTAGTAGTCCAGAGAGGGATACTGTACTTTAACAAAAAACAGATTTCCCGTGCAAAGAAGCCTCTTTTGACTTTGTGCCTGAATTAGACATGAAGCACCAGCTTTTAAGATCTTTCACCAGCTGGAAGAGAATAGAAATAATTCGGTTCTGACTGAAGTATGAAAATGAAGATCTTTATTCAAAAGCATTTTACATTGGCAGAAAGCAAGGAGATACTCTGATATTAATATTGAACATAACATTTTTGTTTCTGGTAGATGACAGGACTCCACTGCAGACATGAGAATCCAGTAACACATGGTAATATAATTAATATTTGGGCTTGTCTTATACAAAAAAGGCAAGCCTATGTATGCTTAACATTTCCATTTGTTCCTTCAAAACTTGTAAAACCCTTTCAAAATGTATTATTGATTAAATTGATTTGATGTCTTGCTGAAAGAGTAAGAATTTCAAGATTCTTCAGACACTAATACTTGTGTCCTTACATATTTGTATTCTATTTGAGTTTATTTATTGTTCAATCAAAATTTAATTAATGTTGATTGACCATAGATAGGCAGATTAAACCCTAACATGCCTCCAGTTCAATATCAAGACAGTTTCTTTTTACATTTTTTTCCTCTTCTCATTCTTCAGAAATGAGTTGAAACAGTGTCTTATTGATTCGTGTCAGCTGGACTACAATTTTGAGAGGAATTTCAGTGGTAGTAAAATTATTTTCAAGAACCTCATTAGTCAGCATGAGTGTCCATAAAAGAAGCACTTTGCAAAAAAAGCCACAAACTATGAACCAAACAATCACTTCTTGTCTATATCCTGCTGAGCCTCCATGAGTCACTGGGTGAAAAGAAGGGTACACACCGGACATCACACTCATCACCAAATGACTTTACATGCATTTTTCTTCTTCACAAGAACATGTAGTGCCCAAACATCCGAGGCCCTTCTTACTCTCGGAGAACGGTTCACGCAGTCCACAACATCAACCACAATTGGGTTAATGCCATAAAACGCACCTCTGGGATTTGACAGCCAAAGGTTATTTTAGCTCAATATAATTAAATTTATGCTTTTGCCCTGTTACACATTGTCTTTGGTAGTGACAACTTGATGGATGTGTCCAAAACTTCAGTAAAGCTTTTACTATTGTTGTACTCTGTACTTGGTTCTCTTCTTTTATAGTTTAAAACATAAACAACAAGTAAAAATGTGACATTATGAAAGTGCAGACACATGAAAAGAAATTAAAATAATGAAATCCCCTATATTACATGACACAATTAGCTTAAGTATTTAAACTTTTTGTACATCATAATACATTTATCAGAGTATGCTACTGGGTTAATCTATGATGCCTGATCACAATCTGTTTCTGTCTTAGACTTCCACAAATAGAATAGCTGCAATCTAAGCTTTTTGTTGCTGCCTGGAGATTTAACTTGATGGCTTCTGGTTTCTGGTGAAGGGGCCATAAAAGAGCCCTGTGCTTTTGGTTTCTGACGAGCCACATCAAACAGGAGGACAGAAAAGGGCTTGAACAGGTGGAGCAGCTTTGCGTGAGCACAGACAGACCTTATTTTGTATGGATCACGGCTCAGAAATGTCAGCTGTGGAGCAGTGAGAGAGAACATTTTGAACCTGATAGATCAGTGTTGTGGTGTGGTACATGTCTGGCTTGAGTAATGAAGTTCACTTCACTGTGGCAGCATATACAGTATGTACTGAGAGCTACGGAAAGTTGTGGAGTCCGGTTACTCGATGATTCCTTATTTTTGACCAAATGAAGGAATCGTGGGGACATTAAGTCTTTCCAGCATCAGAAAATTGGAAAATATGGTGAAAAACTGTGTAAAGATGACAAAAACAGACACGGATTTCCAGGGAAAATCTGTGACTGTATTTCCTCCAAATGTCTTGAATATAAGCCATATGGTTCATGCTTTTATGGTATAATAACTGTGATATTTAATCAGAGTACTATCCAAAGAGAACACATATCTGAACAATTTATGTATTTATTTTTTACCAATAAGAAGCTTTTGTTGTGGAGCACAGTTCTCAGATTTCTGTGCTTATTTCAGCAAAGTTTCTTTGTCTGTTTAATCACCATAAAAAAAATTCAGAGAAGAGATGAGGGCAGGAAGGGGACATGTGGTACAAAAAACATCCTTGGCATGTATTTTTCCAACCTCTACCTAATAAGGACAAAATGTGACAGGATGTACAGGTTAATATCTATCTCTTTGCTCTTTTGTCAGTAGGTGAAATTCAGATGCTCTGAAAATGTAATCTGGGTTGGTTTGCAGATAATTCTGCAAGTAGGCTCAATTTCCTTCTTGTCCAATTTGCTAATTCTCTTAAAACCCTGATAGTTTTAAGCCTGGTGCAGCGACAGAAAGCCACTGACCACAGTGTAAACCAGTAATTGGTTCACCTTGAAAGCCGATATGGCTTCCTTGACCTCCTGCCAGTCAGGCAGGCAGAAAGGTTCCCTCAGTTCTGTTCGAATGCTTGCCGCTTTGCTTGTGCTCCCATGGTCAGAAAAACAAACATTGCAAATACGTAAAAAAAATAAAAAATACCTGGCTTAAAGCTTGCTTGCAGAGCATGCAACCCATGAGTGTAAAAGCAAATGAAGAGAGGGCAAGAGGCACATCTGAGGTCTCTGCTGGGATTTCAATGTGAGGGAGAGACTGAAATAAGTAATGTCCATCTGTATTTTAATACAAATACTTTAAGTGGGGTGACATTTTGAAAAAAAAAAATCCTTTAAAACAGAAAAATTAAATAACTAAATAAACAAATTAAAGTCAGTGACAAAGCAGCTCCAGTGGAGTTTTAAATTTGCACAAACCAAACATGATTCAAGTAGAAAAATCTACTTCACAGTAGATAGTTTGAGTTTCAGTCCCTGATCTGTTGCTTTACTTTTTATCCTATGATTAACCACAGTAAAGAAATAAATAAAAAAAACATTTATGAGGTTCTGCCCGATTTACAGTACACTATGTGCCGTACAAAGAAAAAGCATTTTATCCCTGATGGATTTAGTCTGTTTTAGTTTTTTTGGGAGGGGAGGGTACCACTTCCTTTTTAGACCAGTAAACAAATTTTTACTATGACCTAATGTAATCACATCAATGGATCATGTCTGAAAAACAGATGAAATGCATCCCGGGGCAAATACAATGAAGCAATGTTTGGTATTTCTTCTTTCTTTAACCCACATCTGATCCTGTCCTTTCAGACTCAGACAGGAGAAACTGTCCTGTAGGGTAAACATTTATGTGATGTAGTTTTAATGGTGTGTAAAATCAACCTTGAGTAACATTTTTTCTGCATGACTGCACAGTTTAAGACTGTGAGCTTGAACTATTGACATTTTGCCTATCATAACGATGGTGCCAAATCATTTCATATTTGTTGAGTTTGTAGAAAAAGCCACTGCCCCACAATATCTGACGTCAACAAAAGTAGATTTCCTAAATGCTGCAATTCCATATCAGCAACTCTGCAAACCGGTTTGAGGTGTTTGTCTGTGTGTGTCTTCTTCACCAGGTATTTTGGAGATCAAATCAGTGGATGTGGGAGTGGTGGCCATCAGGGGCCTCAGCAGCAACCACTACCTGGCAATCAAAAAGAACGGAGATCTGTACGGAGCGGTGAGTCCTGGCTTTATTTCACTCATGTCGTGTCATAATGCGTTTATTTATAAAACACGTTTCATACGAAAAATGTAGGCTCAAGAAGGAATTCCAAAAATATGAAATAAAAATAATAAAGCTTATTAACAAACAAGAGTAAAAATTTTGACCTCTTAGAAGATTCCTCAAAAATAATTTCTGACAGGCAATAAAGAAGAAACTGGATGTATCCAATTGTGCATCATCTGCTTTAGGACATGTCTTTGTGTGCAGAGCAATTACATATGAAGTAGAAAGGACCAAGAAAAGATGTCTGTGGAGCACCATGAGTAACATCTACCTAATTAGATTCAAACAATAGTGAATCAGATTGAAACAATGTTCAAAAATGCTAAACAAAGTCAACTGTATCAAAAGCTGCTCTGATGTTGAGGAGAACAACAATAGAGATGCTACTGTGATCAAGACGAATTTTTATTTCATTTAAAATTATAATCATGGTTGTTCCTGTGCTGTGGTTGGTTATAATCTCAGACTAAACTCATATGAACTTCCTTTTTATTGACTTACTTGAAGTATTTTATTTTTGGCAGGAATGCTTGTGAATTGCTAAACTATAATCTCAAATCAAAACTTATATTGGATGGCTTACTGAAACACTTTATAAAACAATGGACAAGGCTTTAGCACTGACTGTTCCAGAAAAAGGAACCACAGTCTGTCAGCGTCAGCTCTCCTGTCTCTGCTCGCCATTCAGAAAAAGGAAACATAATCCAGCAGGTTTTTCTATTCTGCTTCAGTCCCTTAGGGGAGAAGCCCTTGTTTCATCTGTTTTCTCCCTCTTTCTCCTCTTTTCCTCAATCTCATTCTCTCCCTCTCCTTCTTTTACTTTGAAAGACCCATTTTCAGCGTGTCTCTCCGGAGCTGCAACTCAGATGAAATGACATACGATGTAGGGGAAGGAGAAAAAAAAACAAAAAAAAAACAAGAGATTTTGTTGCACGACCTGAAACTGAATTCCCATGACGTCTTCTGCCTGGTGCAACACAAACCAGCAGTGGCGGATGACTAGTGAGGGGTCAGCGTTCAATTACACTTGATGTAGTCACTGTGCAAAGCTTGATGGCTTTTCACAGTGACTTCTTTATCCAGTGGTGATCACTTGAAATCATTGTTTCCTTATATCACCAAATAAAATGTCAAAAACTGACACAGTTATGTAGTTTGATCATGAATTTATTAGTGGTCACTACACAGCATGTTGATTCTATTTTAAAAGCTGTTTCTCCATTAAAGGGAAAGATTTTTAATCTTTTTTTTTAACTTTTTAGGTCTGATCTTTCCAGTATCTTAACAGTAAAATGGCGTTGTTACCGTAATTTCACCTAATTGAACGGCAGACATGCACACACACAGCTCTTACGCAGAAAGCTGAAAAGCCGCACAGTATCTGCTAAATATTCTCCTTCTGCTTTGAGAACATTCAGTTTTACTTCTGGAACCAATTTGAACAGCTGTGGCCAGATTCAGATTCAGAGGGAGACAGTGAGCATGCGTGTGCATGTGTGTGTGCAGATACCGGGAGGGAGGGCAAGAACATTTTTTCTTGTGACTATCAACTGCATCCAGTTAACTGCCTACTTAAGTGACGCTTGCCTTGAGCACAACGTCAGCTTCCAGTAAACTGACAAACAACGTAGATCTTTTCTCTCCTCATGCACGAATCGTTGCGGTAACGTTAAAGCTCAGACATCGTGTCACGATGTTCTGTACCTGCACCAAGCCCTAACCTTTGAAATGTCATACTTTACTAGATCCCAAGTCCCATGTCGAGGTTTTATTGCTAGCCTTAACTAGTCCTTAAACAATGGCTTACAGTTTGTTGATTTGTGTTGTCAGAAGAAGTGAAGGAGGACGATGTCTTTACGGTGCTCTGCAGAGCCAAAATGAAACAATTAGAAGCTTTTGCAGCATATGACTTGCAGTTGTTAAAATGGAAAGCAGAACTTTATTTCAAAAAGGGACAGTGTGCAAAAAGATTAATAAAACGTAAATTGCACCAGAATAAGCTTCAATTAAATCTGCTTCAAAGATTAGTGCCTTAGAGATTAGTCATTTTCAGCACAATAATGGAAGAATGAGTCTTTCCGAGAATCCCATACTATCACACACACATTTTCCATTATTCATCAAACTGGTGATAATTGTAAATGATTAAAAGACAGACAAAAAAGCCTATAGTTGGAATCTCCTGAGTATGTGACAAAACAAAATTGTGAGTTTGAAAGGAATAATTCAGGGTTTCTGAAGTGAGATTCTGTTATTCTAGCCAGCTAATATCTTACCCATAGACTCTCTTGGCATCTTTATTCAGCATAAATTCAGAGCATTTGGTTGACACTATGAATGGTTAAAGAACAAAGCAGATTACTATAATAATATGAGGCATTAGAGATTCATGCAAATGTTGTTTTGAACCTTTAATCGCTTGTCACGTTTGCATTGATTAGTTAATTTTACAGAAATCGATTATGAATTGCACAGAAGATGTAAGTGGTAGCAGGCGCACTACAAAGAATCCTCTTGTTTTACTATATACACAGGATTAAACAATATAAGGTTTATATTTCAAAGTTATTGATGTTTTTTTGTTATCAGGTCAAGAATTTAATGTTTTTTCTTATTTCAATAAATACAGAACGTGCCACTAAAAGAAAAAATTACTATTTTTATTTAAAAAAATCTTTTTCTTTTTTATTTTTTTTCTTAAAAGGGATAAAGCAAAGCAGCAAACAAAAACATACATCAAATTTCCATCACCATGTTTGTCTGTAGTTGTGATGTTCTGAAGTGCTGTGTTAGTTATGTCACATATAATGAAATAGACATCTTGTAAAAAGTTTTTCGGAAAGTCTTGGTGACTATCAAGATGGTTTCCAGCAAATGTGAGACGGGTCTTTATGTTCTGGGTGGCTTGCCTCTTCTGGGAAGGTTGATCACTTTTTATTGTTTTCTCCTTTTGTGGATAATGGCTCTCACTGTGGTTTCCTGAAGTTCCAAAAGCCTCAGAAATCTATAATTTGATGTCAAAGACATAGATTGCCATCAATTCTTGAATTTCTTTTGATCACACCATGATGTATAGCTTTTGGTTTCTTATTTAAAGTCATCAGACATGTTCTATTCCAGTTATTTCTGGATCCTAAAGGGCAGACAGTAATTAGGCCTGGTGTTGGTGCAATTTCTCCAGAAAAATGTGGCTAACCGCAGGTAATTCATGATTTAACAAGGATGGCTGGTGTATTTTCACACAGGGCTGGATTGATGTGAATGGCTTCAATCCTTTTGTATTTAGTCAGGTGATCTTTGACAAAAAAAAAAATTGAATGCTGATTTGAAACATTCACAAAAAGCAAAACGTAAGAAATCTATGAGGGCTTAAATACATTTTCACTGCACTGTTGTTCAAGGAGACTAAAGCATTTTGGTTTATTACCAGACAACAAAGTGAGCCACATTCCATGCTTCCCTCCGCCCCCCCCAAAGATTACATAATTATGGCTCCTAACAATCGTCTTGTAAAACTGGATTAATCTTCTGCCAGTAGAATGCTTCAGATATGTCTGTGTACAACCACACATCCTTCTGAGTGAATACATCACTCACTCATCTGGCTCTGTGTCAAGCAAAAGGCCGTTTGGAGCCACTGGCAGCACTTAGAGATGTTGCACTTTTCAGAGTAGAAAACACAGCACAAGCATTGAATGTGATTCATAACCCTCTGATACTCAGTCTTTGCATGTTTCCCGTCCACAGAGGGAGTTCGGCCCTGACTGTCGTCTAATCGAACGCATCGAGGAGAACAGGTACAACACCTACGCTTCTGCCGAGTGGAGGACAAAAAAAAACAAGTGCATGTTTGTTGGACTGAACCCCAGAGGAAAACCTCTGAAGGCAAAGGGAAAGAAAATGCGGAGGAAAAGCACAGCAACTCACTTCTTGCCCCTGGTGGTGCAGCCACGATGATGAGACGAATCAGCAAACTGCAGGATATCTAATGGACTTACGATGGTGGATTCATGGGACAGATCTGAACCTGGTCTGTAAAATGCACTGAGAAAGAAACAAAATGAAATATATGGAGTGGACTGACTGTTTGGATAAGGACACTATTTTAAAAAAAGAATATATATCAGTATACAATGTATATATTATTTTCAGTTTTAAGTTATAAAGTACACTGGCACAATGAACACAAAAGAAACATCTGTGCCAAAATGTCATTCACATTTGTAGGTTTGTGGAGTGCATGGAAAAAAAAGAGAAAGGAACCTAATTAACCTTGAACAGAAGCAGAAAAAGGAGAGAATAGCTTGTTCATGATGGCACCACCACAAATCTTACTATACCATGTCTTTTTCTTCAGATTTATTTATTTTATGTTATATTTAACAGAAACAAAGAATAGAAGACATACTCTTGTCTTTTGTTCTACCAGTTATGCTTCTCTTTTTAAACTAATAATCATTTAAGCTTGTATAAATAAAAAGAATATATTTGTCTTTAACTTGTCTGTATTCAATGTTTGGAAAGAAACTAACCAATGGATTTTAAAAGATAATTACATAACTGACTTTTATATTTTTTGTACAAAATAACTGCGATCCAAACACAGAAGGCACAAGACTATGTTTATTATAAAAATATTAAAGTGTTGCAAAGTCTAATTCAGATAAAAGTGCATAAATGTACAAAAAGCAGATAATAATTTCACTACGTTCACTACCTTTTCATATTTCCTGAAATATTAATGTTTAATTCCCAACGTTCTGCAAAGTATAAGTAAGTATTAATAACTTATTACTTAAGATACTGTAGCAAATTATTTGTAATACTGTAGCAGTATTTTGGTTTGATCATAACTTCATATCTCATAAGATGTTTCACCCAAGCAGGGATCAGATCTGCAGTCAATGACAATAGGCAGAAATATGAAACCTTCAGCCTTAAATCAAGTCAAATTAAAAATGAAACTTGAGAATTTAATGATTTCATTGTTCACCAAAAATACTCACAGCAAGGCCATAAGCCTGACCTCAAGCCACTTTTGCTAGCTTGAATACTTATATCTGTTTACAGTTCTAACTGTAGGACTTTACTCTGAAGCTGAACTCAAAAAAGACACTGAAATCAGAAGTACAGTAGACTTCCTGTTTCCTGTTCATCAAGCTTATTACTATCATCATTCTCAGAATCATGTTACTGTCCTGTAACACATAACATAAGCAACAGTAATCTCTCATATGTATAAAATTCTTATTTACAATGAGTAAAGGACAGTGTAAAATGAGAAAATGATAAAGGTCACAACAATATTCATTATTAAAAAGATACAATTTTGCAGCATGCCAGTACATTGTCCTGTGTGTTTTAAAAATGTCCTTCCTGAGACACTTGCACGTCTCCCAGTTTGGGAGATGTGGCTCATAGGTTTTTGTGAGCAGTGCTTTCAGAGTGATGATAGTAAGCAGGTGAACAACTTTTTGAAGCAAGGCGTGAGTTGGGAATCTGTAAAAGATTAGAGTTTGAAAGAAGCCCAGCAGACGACCTGGCTGATTACTTCAGGGGTTTCCATTTCTCATTGCTCAGACCTTTGCATTACAAGAACACATGGCAAACATAGCTTCCTGGAGGATAAACACAGTCTTTTATGTGATAACAAAAAAGACAAAACAAGTTTTAGAAATGACCGACCCATTCACACACACACACACACATGCACATAGTGAGACAGAGACACACTCAGGCGGCTGGGTAGCGTCGTGTGTGCATCAGTGTGGTCCCAGCAGCTGGGAAAAGCCTCCTCCTTGACCTTACATGTCTGAAACCTGTTGCTGAACCCCCCGAGACTGAAAGAGACATGGAGCAGGGCATATGGTGTAACATAAATATCACTGCTTTGTTTATCACCTGATTCTAATTAACTATGATGTCATGTTTTCTTTCGATTCTCTCTGCTTCTCCTTAAAATCCCAGTCTCGCGTTGTTGCCCTTTGCTGCTCCAGCTCGGCTTTTTCATTTTCTCACACTTCTTGAAACTTTTCCTCACGTGTCTGCGAAGTTAAAACAGATTCCAGCTCTTTAATTGGACCCAACATGGAGCAAGGTTATCACACCGACGCACAAACAGAGTCCTCCTCTCTGCCCGCTCGGCTGCAGTGTGTATAATTTGTCCACTGCGTACATTGTTTTCAGCCGCTCTTCCTTGTGTTTCTGTGTTTGCCCTTGCATGAATGTCCAAGTTAATTTCCACGTATATGACAGAATCCACCAGTGTCCGTCTGTCCCACTGTGTTTATTGCAAGAAGGCCCTCGATCCTCTTATTATGCTCAGGAATCCTCGGCGTCCAACGCTCATGTCAAAGCGTGAGTAAGTATGATGCATCAGAGGGCGATTCAAATTTCCTTTCATCCTCCCAGGGCATCTAGTCCTTTGTTTATATGATTACTTGGGTGTTCTGTAAACGACATATCAAGTACAATTACTTTGAAATGTGTTCAAGACACTGATACCCCTCCTCTTTCCCTCCCTCGTAAAGTTCAAGGACTGGCATTCTTAGCCTGAAATGTCTTCATTATTTTGGTGGTGCAGATTCAGAGATTTAAATATCTCATTTAATACCTTATTGGCACAACAAATCTGGCCTGAAACTAAGATGTCTGAGGCGAATTTGTCCACTTGTTTGCTCTGAGAATTTGGATTGAGGTCTGCTCTTACAGTATAACACGTGTCAGGCTCTTGGAATTGCTTGTTGCGCTATTATTGAAAATTCAGCATGACTTAATGCGCTCTTGCCTTTGCCCATAATCCTTTACAAGAATTTGGGAGCGGGACATTTATTCAAGACAGATGTTTTACACTGATTACCACTGATATTCACTCTTTTCTTTCTGCAGAAAGTCTAACGTCTTTATTAAAGCTGGTTCAATGTCTTTTTTTAAGTTTACGATCATCCCTGGTATGCTAGGTGTTTGGTTTGTGGAGTTTGTGGCAAGGCTCAGTATGCGGTTTCTGTTTTGACTGCATCTGGATCTATCGGACCTGTGTTGGACCTCAAATGAAATGTACACTGTTGGCTTCACACATTTGCAGCTCCTCTGTTTGCTCAGAGTCCTGTGGCTGTGCTACCTGACCGCAGAAGCAGCTGTGAATATTTTACATCCTGGTGAGCCCGAGGAGACAGAAAAAACGGGGAATAGGAGGAGGCTGCAAGCTGACTTTGACAAAGACGGACTGGACTGGAGGATAGGTAAATGAAGCAATGCGATTGCAGGTCTGGGGAAGCGGTGCAATCGATGGGAGGAGGGGCGATGTTTATTGAGTGGGAAGGAGGTTGAATGGGATGCCAAAGAGCGAGAGGAAGAGGGGTGATGGAGGTGATTAGAGGGGTTGCCAGAGAATTTGGGGATGAAGGGTGGGAAGTGACTTGAAGGGGTGTTTGCAGAAGGCTGGGGGAGGCAATCATTGGAAGCAGACCAAGGGAGTTCCTGGAACCCAGAAGGTAAACCAAGAGATCTCCCCCTTCTCACCATCAACTAGTTTTTTTCAATCCTCTAAAGGTTTAGGGTTTGGTTTAATTTATGGCCACAAATACATCTTACTGTTGGTTATGTTTATTCTCTACTGGCACCTACACATAGTCAAAATAATTTTCCTCTTGTAAGGAACAACAATAAAAGCATCTTTTGATAACGCTAAGCAAATTTTAAAGAACGGATGATTGCTTAGTCAAAAAATGTACTTGAAAAAAGGTCTTATTAATTTTTTCTGCCAAGATTGAAATGCAAGCATACCCAGAATAATGGAAATGGAAATATATTCTGAAAAGGTTCTAAAAGTACCATCCAAAAAGAAAACCCACCAGGACCAAGAATTTTGCCATGATGAACTTCACGTGTAAGTTATATGATGTCTTAACAATATTATTAGCATTGACATGTAATAAGTGATATGCTACATAAACCTTACTATGCCATGTACATAACCTGTTTCAATTACTTTGGTCATTTATCAAAAAAGAGCTTGAAAGATTAATTCTCTGACCACTTTAAGGAATGATACATCACAGGATTAAAGGAAAATAAAATGTCTAATTGTGTCTGACATTGAGTTCTAACCTATTTGTTATTAATCACACTCAAGCTTTAGTTTATGATTTATCAAGTAAAAGAAAATAAGAGTGAAAGAGAGCCAGCTAAACGTTTTCTTGAAAAAAAAGACGCTTTAAATATTTTTTGATAAAGGCAAGTTAGCAAAAACTTTCTTTGTCTCTCTCTTTTTAGAGTTGAAAGAAAAGACTCTCGCATAACTTGAAGGTATAACATCTAATGTTAAATTTTGAAGGAGTTTTGGAGAGGAAAAAGAAAGGATCTCTAAGTCTGAGAACTGTCAGAACATCCAACAAACTCAACCAGAACATTAAGGACAAAGCGGGGAAAGATAGTGGCTCCTGTGGATCAGAACAGGCCGTTTGTTTTCTCTTCACCACTTGCATTCTTGTTCCATGGTTTTCTCACTTCAGTCCCTCTGTTGGTTAGAGGGTTTCTCAGCTTCGACTCTAACTGCAGTTCTGTCTGTCTTAAGGTAATTTCTCAAATGTTATGTTTTTGTTACATTTTTGAGACTACAAAAACTCAACTTGGAAATCCAGTGTAACATAAAAGCAGGAAACCAGCAGAAAATGCTGCTAAAATGAAAGTAATCCAATATTTATACTTATATAAACTATCATTAAAATATCGCTGAAAAGTAGGGTGAAAGTATGAGATACTTATAATTGGAAACAAAATGTTTTAAATGTAAAGTGTATTTATCTAAATATGTTCTGTGGCAAATTTTTCTTTTAGTTTTGAGTTAAGCTGCTTCAACATTGGCTGAAAAATAAACCCAAGAAATAGAGAGCTCTGCATTTTCCTTTTCCTTCTCTTTTTCCGCTTCAGGGGTAACCTGTACCTGGATCGCAGTCGTGCCTCAGACTCCATCTTAACATCTCCTGAGGGCTTCAAGTTTCCTGCAACAGGTGGCTCAAACATTTGCCTTGGCCTGCGCTAAGCTGAGGCCTCTGTTTATCGCTGCGGAAAGAGTGAGCAGTGTTGAGGGAGGAATGAAACACGGACAAACAAGCCGGCAAAAAAAGTATGTTTGCAAAGGAAAAAAAATCCTGACGAGAAAGGGGCCCAAAATGGGACTCACTTGTGTTTTGTCTTCAAGTTCTTGATACAGAGATAAAAGCAGGAATGTAAACATGTATTTTTATGAACATTTTCGTCTTTTGATAAACCGATGAAACATTTTCCAGAGCTCGAGCAAGAACGGGCCAAAAATACTTTAATGTCATTTTTTCTCATTCTCTCTTTGTGTCACACCTAATCGATTTTATTGCTCTCTTGCTTTTGCTTTTCTCCTATTTCCTCACCTTAACTCTTCCTTCCCCCACTCTCAAGGCAAATATGCCTTCGACCCGAATGAAAACATATTTGTTGTTTACGTTGGCCTTCCCTCCTCAAACTTTGGCATGACCCAGCGTTAGACCGCGGGTTGCTGGCAGCGTCTAAGGGAGCAGAAAGACTCTATTAGTCCTTGATCTTTGGCTACCAGACAGCAAAGTCAACATGAAGGGCATGAGGGCTTGACATGGGATCAAATAAAGACTAATTTATTGGCTGCTTGTAAACGCAGAGACCACATTAACCATTGCATTTCCCAATGTACGTCTTAACACTTAGATTTGTTGTAATTAGGCAAATAAACGATACAATAGAGGATTATGTATTTCAACCACATCTTTTAACGTCTGAAAACTTGATGTTTTTAACATGGTTCATTATCTAATTAATAAAGCTTAGTCGGATCCATTTGAGAGTTTTTGTGAACATCGTTTTTCCAGATATTCTTAATTGGTCTGGACTTTGGCTGGGCCATTTGAACATATGACTATGACATGATTGCATTGTGAGACCATTGCAAAATGCTGGACGGTGAATCTCTTTTTCAGGCTCAGTTTGATTTTCTTACAGGATTGTCCAATACTTTGCTTTGTCCATCTGACCCATCAATTCTGATCATCTTTTCTGTTCTTGCAGAGGAACATTCTTCCCATAGCATCATGCTCCCACCACCATGTTTCAAATTTACATGGTAGTAGTGCTCAAGGCCCTGGATGTGGGAGTCCTTAGTGTAAAACTATGCACTAATTACCAAACAATATACCTATATTGCTCATCGAGAAGCCAATAATAATAAGCAAAGAAAATTATTTTGAAGGATGATAGGTATATTTGTCTATCTTGGGTTTTTTTGTGCCTATTTAAGGGTAGCAGATCAAAGGGGTCTAAAAAACAAATACATGCACATGTTCAGATGAACCTCCTTGATGTAACATTGCAAAATTGAAAGAGTATAAGGGGTACAAATACTGTTGAAAAGGACAACATGAATCTATTACTGTTAAAGGAAACATTTACATGAAAGAAAGTTGAAGTAGCTCATTATATGGCTAAAAAAGCCATTTTTTTCACTGCAGGAACTTCAAAACTTGTCGTGGAGGTGCTTGTAGGATGGATTGAATTAAAACAAAGCACCACACACTAACAAAGGGGGCGCAAGCCTACACAAGGTCACTGTCTCTGTTCTTCATCATGTACCACAGTAACAAAAGTGCAGGACTGATGCACTGGAGCGGTGGGTGGGCCGCAGCAAAGTTGGAACAAATGTGGCACTTTTTGAGGTTTTCCTTGTTGATATTTCAGCCTTGATTTTTTTTTCAGCATTATTCTTTCATTTGCGTGTTGTTGCATTGTGTTTGTGCAAAATTACAGCATGACAGTTTATTCAAAATGACTAATTCTTTATAGCACAAACAACAGTGTCCATGTAGGACACAAGTTATAACAAAACAGGTTACAGCTTACTAAACGCTACTGGAACACTTTCTGAAGCTTTTGTTTGGTTTGAGTGCCATAAGTAACGATAACTTCAGATTGTGTTCAGTTTTCTCCGTATATTTCTTTCCACTCTTCCCCAACCTGCTTCTGCTGCTGCTGCTGCTGCTGAGCTGATGTTGGTAGGAAGTTGATCACCCTGACCTGAACCACACACCAGCTTCCAATTGATGCTTTGTAAATGAAGACAAGCATGACTCCCCATGTTTGTCGGTGTTGCAGGTTGTGGACTTTCACTAGTCTAGTTTGTCTTTGAAAACTATGCCTGACTGCACCACAATCATCTGTTCAAAACAATTACATGCAGGAACACCAGGATGGTTTCATGCCATCATGGTGTTCAGTGAAACATGTGGCAATCAGCACGAGAACAAGAGATAAAGGCCTTGTAAAATACTGGTTGAGTCTGGTAAGAGTGTAATTATTATCTTATATGGGGTGAAAAGCCAATCGGTGAGGAAGAAGCCATGACTCCCAAAAGCAACAGTTAACCATTTGGAAGGTAAAACTAAAAGTAAAGGTTATTACCATAATGACAGGTGTTTCATTTGGAGGAAGAGGTGTTAATTCAACCAGATGGACTGAAATTGCAGAGGAGTTTGTGGAAGGATGCCCAAATATTTAATTCAAGTCAAACATCTGAAAATGCAACTCAGCCAAACACAAAAACCTCTGATTTAAAAAAAAGTAAAACATAAAAAAATAATTCTACTCCATTATTTTGTCATTTATCAAATAAAAATAATGTCAACAACCCTAACTGACCAAAAACAGAAAAACCTAACTGGTTTAATGTCACACTGTAGGTTATATTTTTATAGTACATGTAGATATGTTGTTTCAGTCACATCACTTTTGAAATTTTATTTTGTCTTACAGAAGTAGTTGTCAAAATCGCATGCACCTACATTCATTCTTTCTCTGGTCAGACCACCGGAAAAAAAAGAAGTTTGTGGGTGGAGCTGGTATATGTGTTGAGGGTAACGTGAAGTAAAACCACACTGAACATGAAGGTAGCACAAAGAGCCAGTGGGGTTTTTGTCGTCATGTGGGAAGGAGCTGTGGAAAAGATGTCTACCAGGGAGTTCAGGATATGCCTGTGGGTGTCTGTGTGTGCTTTGGATCTCGGTTGTGCTACATCTATGTGGATTTGGCACATAAACTGAAAAATCTGAGTTAGCTATGCATGCAATGCAAAGAATTGTGTTGCTCTCATGCATGTACACTGTCTACAATGTTTTTAGAGTCTTTTTTTTCAAAGTTTGACATTTTTCCTCCTCTTGCCTCCCCTGTCCAAAGCAATTTGGAAAACATGTTCTTGATTGTATTAACAGGGTTTAATTAAACCTAAATTATACAAACTGCATTTTAAAAAAATATGCTATTCATGTCTTTGTTATTTTAGTCTCATATGCAGCCACAGCACTTTATGTTCTGTCCTACAAACATTTGTTCAGGTACTTTCAAATCTTGAGCAGAGGAAGGAAAGCTACTCTGCACTTCATATCCTACCTCTTATTTTATTCCTTCAAAGCATTGTGCTTCGATAAATGTTCTTTATGACTTCCATGTATTAATTTTTTCATATAAATAAGTGACTTCTTGCACAGGAGACGGAGAATATAAATGTGGGTTAATCTGTTTAACTTGGACAATGTAATGTTAGCTACGCCTTTATCTTTAAAAGACTGATCTGAAGAAACCTACTAGAAACTTACCTGTGCCTCCTTACTTGGAAAAGACACTTGTTACTATTGGAGACAAGAAATACCATAAATTGAAATATAATAAACCTCTCTTCATAAAAAAAAAAATCAAGGATTTGTTCTGGAGCTGATTTATACCATAGCCTAGATGAAATCAGAGTAATGATGAAGTGAAATTGACAACCGTGAGGAAAAAACAATATATGGGGATAACTCTACACCCATAACTATCACACTGACATGGCCCTGACCAAATAATTTTACCCATTTCTCTCCCCTCCTTTCTGCGTCGCAGTAAAACAATGCCTGCTTCATTTCAGCCAAGCATGCTCCTACTGGGCCTCACAAAGGGGGAAATCACAGAGGGGATGAGTTCTGTGACGGGTTAGTGCCGTTGTCTGTGTGCGCCTGCAAGACGGGGTCTGAATATCTTGGCGTTCTCCGAAACCTTGATGAGGTTTTCAGCAATGCACTTAGCCTTTCAACACACTGGAAGATGTCCCATTGATGTCATGGTTTGAATGGATTCTGTGCTGGATTCAGCTTAAAATACAGACTCGCATACAGAAATCATGTAATTTTAAAGGACCTCAACTAGAATGGGTGTCATACCCGAAAACAAACCCTATTTCAAATGCGACTGATGTTGAGGAGCAGCTTGATTGATATTATATTACCATGTTTTATTTTTCTGAATCATAGCATTTCTTAATATATTTCAACCAAACTGAACTGGATAAATTGAGAGCTTATCTTCACCAATTCCTTAAAAAGAAGGAAAAGGACAATTGTGGCTTCAGTGCCCAACATTGATGATAAAAAGTGCACCAGAGGTCAGAAAATCATGAGTTCACATATCATAGTAAAGAAATTAAAAGAAGAGAATACAGTAACTAATGTGAAACTTGTGTTTGCATCACTCAAAAGCAGTAAATCATTTTTGGCCAAAGTTCCAGCTTTCATACAGGATAAGCATAGATAATTACATCAAAGACTGTGGCACCTTAATTTGCTTTATTTAATCTTAATCACTAATAAAGTTCCACTAATAAAGTTCCAGTGTCTCGTCATCTTAGCAATAAAGTGAGTTTGTGTTACATGATCACTAAACTGTGTCAAATGTTATTCTTCTGTATTGGTACATGATTAAAAATATACATAATGAGATGCCAAATCATTCCACACCACATTCTTGCTCGTGTTTTTCTAGGCTGTGTATACAAAAGCAGCAGACAGTAACTTCAGAACTTAAAGCAATAGGAAAAGGCCGATTGGAAAAACTCCAGCTTTATTAGACTGTCAAAAGTGATGGCCGCCTAATAAGAACCGCAGGTTGCTGGACGCTTTGTGGTCAGAGACTAATCCCGACAGCCTCACAGTCTTTTTTATAAAGGATACAACGGAGGGTGTTGTGCAAGATGACAAGAAAGGATGACCTCAAGTTCACTTACAGCACTTTGTCCGGATAAACAGTTGTGTGAGTAAAAAAGCACATTTATGAAGGCTGCTGCACATCTATTTCTCAGAGTCCTTCGGTCTGACGCTTCTTTGGAACAGTCTGCTACAAGAGATCCTTTCTGTTACGGCCATCAGAATTTACAATGACTCTTTGAAGAAAATTGGACAATATGTGTTATTTCCAAAGTAATTGAACTGAATTTCCAGTTCCAGTAACATAATTTGCAACATTTGCTTATTTTATATTATTTTGACACATAATGCATTGTTAAAAGTACATTTTGTACAATTGCATTTCAGTTCCAAATTGCTCTCTAACATTTGTTTTGTTTTATTCAATGCATGCCTTTTTGCATTTGTAATATTGCGCTCTCATTCTAAACAAAACTCAAAGGTCTTCGTTTTATTGTCTGATTTCCTGCAAAGCACTTTGGATTGTCTTGTCCATGAATGGAGCGGTACAAATAAACTTTGCTTTGCCTTCTTGTAAGTAAATAAAATGTGAATGAGTCTTCTTTCATCTTGCTGACTGGCAGTATAATAGATGGAGTCGGGACATAGAGTTTTCACTCTGTGAAACAGAAACCCTGGTCACTCCAGCCTGTTCCCTTCCGTTTTATTAAAGGAACCATAAAAACTTTTGTTTTTTAAACCTAGTCTTTTGAAAGCCTCTTTATACCTTGATGCTGACATACCTGGTCAAGACCGTCTTTCTTGCCATCTGCACAGGTGCCAGGATTACAGAGATTCCTTGTGTTTCCGACTCCCCACTGCCCCAAGCTGCTAAAACAGACGGAAACCGATGTTTTGCTTGTGCTTTTGCATCTAATTGGATCATTTTTCAAAAATGTGCGTGTCCTGTGAAGGATATCAGACTATTTCAAAACAGGACCTTAAATGCTATGCTTCTGCTGACTGTTTAGAGAGAAAACAATCTGAATGAGACAGAGGAAAGACACTCTTCAATTTCCTTATCTCCGATTCTCTCTGGTAACTGTCCAATATCCTTGCTGTGTGTGTTTGCACACCCTCTTTTCCTGCAGAGTCCAGTCTGTATAACCTGTCTTCATGGCCTGACTATTTTGCTTTGCTTCCCACTCTAACAACCTCCATATGGTAGACAAAAGGATGCCGGAGTTATTTTTATTTTTATTTTTTCGCATAAAATTAGACAGAATAAAAACAGTTCAGGAAGTTTTTAAATGGTTTAAAATGTAAATCTCGAGATTTAAAGGAGAGTGCAAAAATGACCGGAATTTTTTTCTAGCTGTGTGAAATAAATACAACAACAGAAACAAAAGATGAATTTATGTTTCCCATAAATGTTGAGCAGGCTGTAATTACTTAAACTGAAAATGTGTTGTTACTGCATCCTCTACTGTTCTCAATGCATTTGTCAAGCACAAACAATAGAAGGGCTCCATTTGCCTTTAATCAACAACACAGCTGGCGGTAAATTGGAAATAAATGAATAAGACATAAGACACATATATAATAAGTCTTATACATATAAGAATAAGACACAATAAAGGCCATGTTTATGAGTATGTTCATTGAGATCTCCATGTTGCATCATCTGTGCTTCATCATGAGATGAAGCATTAAAATGACACATTCTTCCTTCACTTTCAAAAAAACAGATGGAATTAAGCTTAATTTAGATATTTTATATTTCATAAAAATATCTAACTTTATTTAAAGTGTAGTCTGCTTTGCGTTACAATATAACACCCTCGTGTATAAAGCACATAGATATATAAAATTTCTACTTTCATAGGTATACAAACACACACATAGATATATTACTATAATAAATTATTTTATAGGATATTTTCAGTTGCTTTTTAAAACTGTAATCAGTACATTGTTAAATTTTTTGTGATATGTTTTATGTCAGAAAACTTTACTATTTGGGATTTACAAAACATATCCAAACACACCAGAAACAGAAACTTTCAGAACAGGAGGGATGTGACTATTTTTCACAAATTTGCCAAAATGCCAAAATAAAGATTATATGAAGATTTACTGGAGTCAGTAAAAAAACAAAAACAAAACAAAAAAGCATGGTATTAATGACGCACATCTACTAATTCTGATCTGATTAGTGGGACTTGAGATATTTCTGATTCTTTTTATTTTCAGATTTTTGTCTAACTTCCTGACTGTCTTTTCAGTCAACCCGGTAAACCTTTCCTCATCACTTCTCTACATGGCTCAGACTGCAACTGGCCCAAACCTGTTTTATAACTACTGCGGCTCTCCTGGCCAGATGTATTCTGTATTCAGAGTTTATCTTACTCTTGGCTTTAAAAGCCTGGTCTTCTGCATGATTAGGAGTCAGGGGATGGGAACAGACTTCAAAAGTTTGGGAAGAGGCATGTCCAGGAGCGAAGGAGACCAGAAAGGAAGGGTAGACTAAGTACTTTTTGATGATGAAATATTGAATTTAGTGTATATTTATTTTCTGCATATGGCATTGCCAAGCACCAGGAATAGAAGCACATCAAACTCTCTCCATTAAGTCTTTTATAATACAACATAACTCCATCTTGCACTTTAAGCATTAAATAAAAGTTACATCCTAAATGCCATTACTAATCTGTTTTGTATTTTTATTGCTGATTTAAAAATGTTCCAGGTTCCAAATCCATTTAACATACCTTATATTTATTACCATCGCTGCTGTTTGGAGTTATTGTAATAGTTTCAAGGCTTGCCCCCCTGCAAGCAGCAGACCCCAGTCCGTACATCTGTACTGTCTGCACTTTGCATTTTGAGGATGAAGCCATCAAAGACTTTATGCTCCTCTCATATATTGTGCAACATGTTATATGGGCACAGTCTGGTCTGCATTAGGCTTACACCATTTTCAAGTACAGCACAAAAGAGCAGGACAAAAATAAATTTGAAATTGGCACTGATGTTTATCATGCTACAGTTTTTTTTATGAGGATTTAGGGGTGAGGATAATTTGTAAAAATATTTTTTAACAACTCAGGCCCTAATCAGAACTCAGATGCTTCAGGTTGTTTTTCTTTCTTTCCATATACTCCTTATGGCTTTGAACCTCATAAACTTTTCACATTTGGTCACATGAGAAGAAAAAGCATTCATGGATTTTACTATCTGGGATAGACCAACAAAGAGAGATTCATACGTGCTAACTTATGGCATGACTCCTGCCACCACCTTGTGTGATCTCCTCCAGTTAGAATGGGTCTCATGGCTGCTTTTCTTATTGCTGCTATGGGTTTGACTTAGAGATATCTGAAAGCAAAATTCATTGTTTTGAAATCACAGGGAGGTGAAGACTCTGCACTGCTAGAAGGGAACAAGACCCATCGACCCTCAACCCTGGTTCCTGATTCGACCGCCGCTTTGTGCTCAACCCAAAGATCTCAATGCTGCTGCAAAAGACTAAAAATTGTCTAGTCTGTAACAAGTGCTCAATGTTGATAGGGAAAGAGGCGCTGTTAATAAGAGTGGTTATTGAAGTTATGCCGTTGCTACATGTTGAACAGTAACATATCTCCTGCTTATTTGACTTGTCTATGAAGCAGCCATGCATTCAAAGATGAATTTACCTTATAAAATCTTTTTACAGCAACCAATTGTTGCTGTAGCATGGTACATGGGACAATACGAGCACATGTTTAAGTGTGAAACATCTTGCAAAACTCAGACCAAAGCCTTGGATCAACCTTCTCATCAAAGACAGAGGGGGAATTACCCTGCACGCCCATTTACAAACAGACACACAGGCATTCGGGCAGAGACAGACACAGGTCTAATGAGTCCCAGCTGTGAATGCTTGCGTGATATGGCTAGACAACAATTAATGTGGAGAAGAGAAAGAAGAGTTTGTCCCAAAAGGAGATGGATGGCGAGTAAGAGAAACAGGAGAAGAGAAAGGTGTGAAGGGAAGGCGATAACAAAGATAACAAAAAAGATGGGGTGTTAGAAAATGGAGAATGAGTTATGTGTCCTTAAAACCTCCAAAAAAAAAAACACAGATCCTATTTTCAAATAATACATATTCTAATGATTATGGAAAACTCAAATAAAATATAAACAGATTTATCACCTAGATATGAAAAACAGACTAATTCAAACCAAAAGTAAAAAGGTTTCTTTTAGAGCATCATCTTTTAGTTTGTATCGTTGTCTGCTGCACTGATACAGAACCACAGTGTGCCTTAATGTCCATCACCACTTTCACCTAGTAAAACATTGATTCACACACACCCAAAAATAAACTAATGTTAGCTTCAAATTTTGAAGTTCAAAAGTCTTCACTTAATTGTTGATTTAATTTTTGAAAGAAGCTGTGGTACCACATTGCAACCACCATGGGTATGACCTCAGCACTGAGAGGTTTCATGATGATCTGCAGAACTTCCCCATAAATAAATAGGACATTTTTGCACCATCAGTTTACTGAGGAAACACCATAAGTTTAATTATGTCACCAGCATAAATGAAACCCCTGTATTGAAAGGGGTTCCAATACACCGGTGCTTTTGTGCAGTAAGCATGCGACCCTTTGCTATAATTTAACATTATCTAGTGCTCTCTGGACAACTTTCTCCAAGTGCAGTCATAAAAAATATGGCATTGATGCAGAGCACCGGATTCGCATAGTAACTACACAGGAGCTGAACTGCTAAGAGTGTTCCTATAAAATCACTTGGAGAGCTGCTTGAGGCAAGCGCGGTTAGTCTTGCTATAAATTATATTGTGACCACTCTACACAAGTGTATGCAGGCTCCACTTCACAAGCCACACAGCACCCAGGTTGCAGACATGCAACCACCGAGAGTTCTGTACAAATGTTTTGTGTGTCTGTTTGTGTTTGGGAAGCTTTATGCTCCATCACATGCAAAGAGGACAAAAGTACATTTCTGATGCACTTCAGAAATCTCTCCATATGTTTTCATATACTATGTTATTTTTCACTCTCTGCTGACCCTGTGAGCTTTATACCCTGTGTGCAGTCCTCACTGACCCTATGTGCGCTGTCACAATTTTTGTGTGTGTGTGTGGTTTTGGGAACTCAACTGATGGGCTGAAAGGAATTATCTTAAGTCAGGTGCAAGTAGAAACTAAGATCCAAATGAAGAATTCTGAGTATTTCTGAAATATTGCTATTATTCTCCTCCAACGTCTTTTTCATGGAAGCTTGCAGGTTTAGCACCTTTTAAAGCTGTATGAAGCAGAGAGGAACAAACTTGTGAAGAACAACAATGCATAAACCAGCTCCGATAGTCAATTAATTAGCATCAAGAAAAGCAACACACCAAACCCAAAGTTTGTCTTGTGAGAACCTTGTTGCTAAGGTGATAGTGAGCATAGTGAAGATGAAAGAGAAAAACAAAGTAAAAATTATTTTACTACTTAAACAGTCTTCAATTGTGTCTATGTACTTTTTGCACGAGGTGTTTCACAAGGGAAGGTCATTTGACACACTTTTGAACACCACAAACTTAACAGAAAATGGCCAAAGTTCTTTTAGTCATTGACAGGAAAACCAATTTACAAATTAAAGAGTAAGATAGAATTATGCACACTTCTTTACAAAAGCCCACTTCAACAAATCAAAGTAATTTCTTTGATGTGGTCCTGAAATACACCTGTCATCTGAAAACAATTCAACACTGATTGACTTAAATGCTTGCATATTTTTCTCTTGAGACTGCTAATCAAACAAACAATGCAATAATCACCACCCTGAAAAGATTTTAAAGGTAAATTCAGCTTTAAAAGGACCACAACATCTGGGCTAAAACCATCTAGATGTCCACGCACACATATAAAATATTGTAGAGGTCCGGGCAGCATAGAAGATGAATGTATAAAATCCATGTAGTTTTTTTTTTTTTTTTTTTTTTACCATATTTGCACACATGCAGCAATTGTTTTGCATTTGGCCACCCCAGACTCTCCCAGCTATTAAAGTTATTGGGTGGCAGCCCAGAAAAGGGTCTGTATGTGAGGTGGGTTTGCAGAGTAAACAGACCTTTAAAACAATAACAAGTCACTGTTAAAATATTCAGTGCTGGCGGCGGCTCTGTGGACTAATAAGCCGTGTGTTAGCAGGTGACTTTATTGAAATTTTAGGGGAAACGTGTGGAGGTGTTTGCTTTTGGAATATAAAACACATCAGGCAGCAAAGTGTTGCTGAATCATATATAATGACACACGCAGATTTTTGACAGGGTTGGATTGTTTACCTAAATAAACTTGCTCCTTCACTTTTAAACATTTTCAGAAGGTAAAACCTTATATTTAACTAAGTATTAAAGGACAAAAGCAGCTCTTTTATTTTCTAGTGCCATGTGATTAAAAATAAACGTAGGACACTCTAAGCTTGTTGCATCATAGAAGATCATGTTGGGATCATTTTTAACATCTTTTTGTAGTTCTCTTGCGTGAAAATGACATATTTGGGAAAGAAGCAAATTTTTGCTTCTTGACATTTTTCACCAAGTCTGAGAGTGGTGCTCAGGAGGAGCATGGCAAATGTGATGTTCAGACAGCCGGGAAGCAACGGGGTTTTCCTATCAGTCACACACACAAAAACCTTGTAAAAGTGCATACAGGGTCAGCGTGAACCAGCCAGACCGCATACATAACAATAAACTCATGGGAAGTAAATGACCCCACTTTATAAAAACTAAACAGTCACGGAAACATTGCCATGTTATTCACGCCGCAGTGCATTTTGGGTAAATGACGTCCAGCCAAAACAGTGATGCGTAATATTTTTAAGCTTTTTCAAATTGAACGGGAGCGCATTGAAGTCAATGTAGAAATCTAGAGAGGTAATGAAGATGAGGATCAAACAGAGGAACAGGACAAAGTTGGCCGAAGAAGCTGGTGTTTTGCTGCTGCTGCCTTCAGCTTCGTAAATGAAACATTAAATGACGTGTTCCTCTGGTCAGACTGCGTGATCCGGTAAGTACTTCTATTGCTCTGCATTTAAAAGAAGCTGTCTTTCTTTAATGTTTACTAGTGATATTTACTATTTTGACAACGTTTCAACAGACTTGAGAGACCAAAGATTAAAAGTTCTGTTGAATTTTGGGACCCATCACATCTTTTCTGGCAACAGAGCTTGTACATTATTTGTAGACAAAAAAAGTTTGAATTTCTTAATAAGGGGATTGTGTTTTCCGAAAACAATAAAGAGTTCTGCTTTATTGTAGCAAAACACATTGCATGATGAAAGTTCTAAGACATAATTGGTTTGGAAATTATTCATCAAACTCAAACAGACTCACACAGTTCATTTGAAGCTTGGACCATTCACCTAAGCAGTCTCCACAGACCATGGCGAAACGAAACAATGTTCACACTGAAAAAGAAAATACACTCTCGCTATCCAAGGAATGAGCAAGGAAAACAGTTGAGCAGCACTGCTAGTGAGGTGGAAAACTATTCCTCACACATAAAAAGTCTGCTTGAAACACCAGGGACAGTGAGACTGGACCAAAAATACCACAAAATTCCGGCCCTGAAAACTTCATAAGAAAACAATAACTGTTGATCTTTGAAAAAAAAAAGCAGCCCCCAAGCCATTTTATTGCAAAGCAGTAAAACTAGAATGTCTGTCTAGAAACTTCTGTTGTCTTTCTGCTAATCATGGAGAGCCGTTCCAATATTAACATAATCCTTACGACATGAAGACATCTCTTTACATGTGGAGGCGAAGTATCTGCTATGCATTTGTAAAATTACATATAGGAATGAGAGAAGATTAACCTTTAGCAGCAAAGTTTGACAATCACCCAAACACACAATGAAGTCTGCGCTACGTTAATGTTCTTTCATCTAATTTCAGAACCCCGGTATGAGCACTGACAGAACTGTGAAACAGCAGCCAAACAAAGGCCAGACTTGGACAGAAGAGAGACCAAGATATATTTGTTCACACTTTCCTAAGTAAACGCCAAGGTGTGCATCATCAGTCATAATTACAGTAAAGGCCTCACTGTTGCTTACTTTTAGAGAACACTGAATTAACTCAAGGTATTTGCCATGTGAGGTAATTTGGGGGATTTTAAATTTTAGATTTAAACGAGCCTAAAAAACAGGGTCTAATCCGGCAATTATTTAAATTTTTTGCCGGTCAGAAATGGATTTGTTGTATTCCAGTCTGATGACAGGACATAGTTTTTAGTATTTTAGAACAAACCAAGAACTTTGCCACAAACGGAAAAATGCCAGTATATCAGTGTTGCTGTCCAAGCTTCAGAGAGACTAAAACTGAAATGACAACAAGCAAACCTCAAGATTTCTTTTATAAGTCACTTCAACAGATTACCAACCCTGGCCAGCTCTTAAACAAAAAATGAATCCCTCGTTAGAAACATCGAGAACTATTCTTAATATTTGGTGTTGAATCTTTGGAGCAACTTCCTGAGTTATGTCATTAAATATGACAGTGCTGCTTAATTTGCAGTAAGCTTCTTAGCATCAAACCGGAACATTACATATGTTAAGGGCAAACGTCAGTAATTGAGTAAATTTTAAAATCTTCCTGTAGTCCACACCTCCAGCAAGCAATTGCTTCTCAATGGTAGAGAGCCCAGACCTTCTGTTTGAAGCAAATAGTGTAGGACAAGGGGCTGGTTCTTACCAGGCTGTCTTTAGACTAAATCTAAATGCTAAATTTGACATGAAAAGTTCTTAAAGTGATGCCATCAGACAACTGAGAAAACAGTCTGCGAGCAGCAGGGCAATTTAATAATAACTCCTCCCTGGGGGGAAATCCCCTCATCAAAGAGCATTTTAAAATCCTCACAAACACTGTTGATTTTGAACCTGTTTGGACTACATGAACTGTTGGGAAGGTAATTTTAGGGTGTAGGATAACAAATTGGCCTCCTTCACCCACTCAAGTTCATCAGGACAGCAGAGCAGAGAGACGCAGGCAGACAGACAGAGAAAAAAGGCAAAGGACGGGTGACCTCAGAGCAGCACAACTGAAAAGAAAAGATGCCTTAGACTCAGGCTAAGATGTGCACAAGAAAAAGATATCATATATAACAAATACCAAAGTGAAGCTAATCAGAAACGGCTCTCTGGTGGTCCCCACTCTCACTACTGTTGCCGCTCTTGATTTAATGGACCGGGAGACACGGAGATCAGAGTGGCAGCTTCATCACAAGGCTTTTATCAGACTTGAAAAACAATAACAAATAAAAAATTACAACAATGAAAGAAAAAAAAAAAATAAAATAAATTTTAAAAGAAAATTGAACCTTGACAATGCAGGAGAAAAGAACACATAAAGTATGTAAGACTGAGTACAAATTAGTGTCAGAAAGGTTGGAGAAAAAAGAGGAAACAAGTGGAGCTGGTGGTCTGCGCAGTGGTTCTCAGCTATATTTTACTACCTGAGTAGGAGTGAGTTCAGTAGAAGAGCAGTAGGAGTAGCAGGCCTTCATCAAAACTGCAGTCACTGCTCATTAGAATATATTACAGAACACAACTAACCAGTCAGTGGGCTGATTACTGACTGGGTCCAATGGGAGGCCTCATTTGACTGGAATGTACGGAGGCTGAAATAGAAAACAGGTATAAACAGAGAAATACCGTTTATGGACTAGGTGTTTTAATAGGGTTTTATATAAAACCCCAGGAGAAGGCCATCTGCTCTTTTTCAACAATCCCTGCTTTTATTTCCCTCAAACTCTTTTATTTGGATTATTTTTTGGTTTGATTGGCTTCAGTCTTCACTACAATATATGGAATTGCATTTCTGAACATGGAGGTTGAAGTAAATAAAATAAGTACTCAAAAGTGGGCATGATGTGACGTTTTTATTATCCATACATGGTTTTGTTTCACACAAAGTGTCAATTTTAGATATCTTAAAATATGCAGCAGTTGAACTAAATCAATTGTGTAACATCAAAGTGAATGCCACTCACCTCCCATCTCTTTGCTCCTGTTATTTGTGTATCCCTCATTTTAATCTTTTATTATTATTTTTTCTCTTGTAAACTGTTATTCTACCTTGCAACAGTCTGCATAAGCATAAGGGTTTTCACATTTTGTTATGCCACAATCACAAATCTCAGTCCTTTTTAAGATTTACCAAACATGACTGTGAAGTTTTTTTATTTATTTTTTTAATTCTTCAGGTGTTTTTAGAAAAAAATCTTGAACAAATACCAAAGTGAAGACAATCTGACACACCACTTAGGTCAGAAATTAAAGTTGCCTTTTCAATTGAAAACACACATCATCAAATGACATTTGTTGTTGTTTGGTGACAAAAATGTGGAAAAAAAATAGCATGCTATGATCACCAGCAATAATTATTACCACCTCAACCATAAGATACACATTTTTACATCACTAAACAGTTATTTGGATCAGTTATCAGTTGGAACCGTTATTTTATATATTATGTAAAGTATTTTTTAAAGTTATGGAACATTTATAGACGATATGGGTATTTATTTTGTTAATTTGCAATGATCTTATGATCCTAATATAGGTTTACCACCAGTTTCATGGTAAAAAAAAAAAAAAAAAAAAACATACACATCAAGAAAGTAAAGAAAGTATAGCTAGTAAAATGTCTAATTTTGGAAGAATCCAATTTTTGTTCATATTGATCCTTCATAAAATCTCTTACTGTAAGATTGTGGGCTTACTTGTGTGGTGGGCAGTGGGGGTGGACAGTGTGTGGGGTATATTCCTGGAACACTTAAAATTGCACACAGATACTAAGCACACACACACACACGCACACATGCATGCAAACACACACAGTTAACAAGACATGGATGATAACAAGTTAGGCAAATGCTCAGGGCCTGTATTTAATTAAGCAACAGAAGTGAAATTCCTCCATAATACCTCCCCTTGATCCCTACAAAGTAAATGTGGCTTTTTTTCTTTTATAATTGGAACAGCTAATGTTAGGCAGTCATAAAAAGGACTTTACAAAATGTGCAAATAAAAATGCGTTGAAGCTCAGTATGGGAGCTGATTATGTAGAAATGTTGCTCAGACTTGGTCCATATTATTTTGTTCAAAAGAACTAGCTATTGCTTTTGACTAATTCCGTATGTTTGATTGCCTTAAATAAGATAAATAAATAAAAAAATCGCACGGGTGTGCCATGGTGGTACATGTTGTAGGGGTTAAGCACAACCCACATATGGAGGCCTTAGACCTCGAATCGACCAATGCAGATTTGATTCCCAGCCTGGCGACCTTTGCCAAATGTCTTCTCTCTTTATCCACTTTCCTGTCAATTAACAGTCAAATAAAGGCCAATAGCCGATAAAACCTTTACAAAAAAAAATGCATCCAGGAATATTTTGATGACCAAAATTACTCCTTATGAAGGACAGCTAATTACATAATTGCCTTAAATTTAAAGAAGACAAGTGTATCTCGAAAAGTTTAAATATTAGGTGTATTTGAGTAAATCAACTGAAAAGACAAACTTATGGAGATTTGGTTCTAAACTATTTAGCAAGAAAAATGTACCAAAGAAAGATGTACTTTGGCAAATGTACAACCAAAGGACGGTTATTAACCATTTAGTTTGGTTAATAACTGAAGCCTGGGCTATAAAACATTCAGTTTCTAAATAGGAAATCCTAAATCTCTCTTTGCGATATAAGAATTAAAGTTGGCCAGTGTTCTGTTCTTCGACAGTCATGGGGATACTGAGAAAATAATGGAAATCAAGATGCATTCATGCCTGGTAAGAAAGACCAACAATTCATATATTGGTAAAAATCAAACTTGACATTATAACAATTGATAACATTAAATGTCTTAGCACAAAAAATACTTATGTTTGCATAAAAAAACTTTGTTTGAAGTAAAAAAAAACATTTACTCTAGAATAACTTGGACACCCCTGACACCACTTTCACTCAGTTTATAATGAATACTACACTGCTATAGATTAAAGCATTTTTCTGCTTTGTGTTGTCATTTATTTCTAAGAATAGTAAAGGTAATCTGCGTTTAATTAGTGTTACAGACAGTTTTATCAATATTGATATAATCGTAAACTAAACACGGCTGGAATGGAAAGTTTTTCCCTTCCACCCTCCCTACTGTCTCTGCATATCTTGTTTTCTCTTAGTCAAAAATGGACCAGGCAAAAATTTAAACAAATACACTCAGCTGGTTTATTTTATTTTATTATATGCAAAATAAAAATATATATATATTTATTTTTTGTTCATTCAGAAACAAAATACTGTCTGTATTTTTTTTTCTTTTTTCCTGTCTGTTATGTCACCCTGCTCCTCTCTATTTTTACAACTTCTGCCTCCACTTTTCTATACTTTCCTTTATACCACATCCCTACACTGGCCTCCCAATATCTCATCCACCTATTCTTTCCTCCATCACGCCCACAGACCCATCAGTGCTTTTGAGTCCAGACTTGTATATCCATTAGTCAGTGTTATCTTTATGTCAACAGTTCCTCTCAAATATTTACAATAGGCCCTAGTTGGGAGACAGACAACCACGGGTGGAATGATTCACCCTTTGTTAACAAAAATCCACCCAAAGAAACTCTGAAGTACTCGGAAAAACATGGACAGAAGTAATGGGGGTAATAAAAAATCCTAAAACATGTTTGGTATACTGAAGTACTTGACCTTTTACAAGTACTTGATGTTTGTTCAGAATCGGTTAAAACAGGAAGCATCCAACAGGAAAGTAGCTGCTTAGAAGCTACTAATTGGGTGCAGTTTTCTCTTGAAGTAGATGGAAACAAGTCACACTTTTATGTCTGCAAATGGTCAAAAGTTGCATATAGAGTGAAAAAAGACACGGTTGACTTAGGGGAGTCTGGACACATGTTATCTCAGTCATTTACAGTGCTTTTAGCTTAAACTACTAAAACAATTTTACTAGCAGATACCCACTCCATCAATCCTTCTACACCCACATATTTTTCAGCTATTTGGGCTTGCATTACATGCTGCATAAAAACCTGCATTCCAATATTTGCAATAACTCGGCCAAATAGATTTCTGCCAAAAAAACAAAACAAAATAAAAATAAAATTAGTTTTTCAGTTTAAGTATTTTGGAAACTCGAGAATGGTTTCCATCCCGGTTCTGTCTCTTAGGTTTTATTAGGGAGAGAGCAGAGCCAGAACAGAAACAAAATGAGTCTGTACTTCAACCTCAGGCTATTAACCTTGGCTCATTAATGTGAAGTGTTGACAACAAGGCACTGTCATTGCCTCACACGGTTTCTGAGGACAGATGGTCTTAGATTTTTATTTTTCTAAATAATAATCTAAAACATAACATGGTGCTCATTTCTATTCAACCACCTTAAACCACGAACACCTTCTCCTGCTATAACAGCTGCAAGAAATTGTCATCTATTCTCACTTTCAAAATAAGCTCAAACTTAGTCCCATTGGTTGATGATCATTTATGAACAGGAATGAAGAGGAATGTTCAATCCACCCATCTTCTCTATTAACTCTGACCAACTTCTTTGTTTCCGTTAAAGAAAAAACTCATAATGCTGCCATCACTATGTGTCAGTATGAGAGTGGTGTGTTACAGGTTTGAGGGGGATATGTTTTTTTTTTTAACAAGGACACAACTGTATAAATGTGCACTACTTTTTTTCCAGCCAAGTGTACCTGGTTCAGATTAAGCAATGAAGCTGTGAAATGAAATGTTGAAAATTAGAATAAACAGAGGCTGTTTTAGTTTGAAGGGTTCTGATCAAAAATGTAAAGAAGCTCTGAGTAAAATTTTCAATGAGATGGAGAGAAAACATAAAAACTTTTCTGTCCTTTCTCCACCATCGATGACTTCATTTACTCACAATGCATCAGGGACACATTCTTTCCAACCACAGATCAGGCAGTAGCAGCCGAAGCAAGAAAACGAAACTAAACATACACTTGAAATATATACTGGCAGTGGCAGAAAGGCCACCCCAGGTTAACCTCAGACATGTTGCACGTGTCCGCATCGTAACACTTACTGCTGGGGACACCCACCCGCAACACAGGCCCAAAGGTCATAAAGAAAATAAGCAGATATTGTAAATCTACAATGCGCAGGATACACACGTGTCGCAAGCAAACATGAACTTCAGGCTGTTCACTTCTACACATTCTGATGCAAACACATAGACTTTCGAGCAATGAGAAGTAAACTGAGTCAGTAAACTCGGATGGATAAACAAAATGTTCGAGGCAGGGAGTTTATTTGGCATTTCGTTTTGACTCCTTGACTTCGGTAAATGCCGTGCACTTGTGCAGCTCTTCATCTAGTCCAGAGAATGCCAAAGCTACATTCAGTCATTTACACGTTCACGTTCTTTATAAGATCTTTATAAGACACGCTTACATGCATAGAAACATACTTTCCAGGTACACCTATCAATGGACCCAAACACACTGAATTCTCAAAGGACAAAGTCTGACATAAAAAGAAAATTCTGTTTTGCTTTTTTTTTTTTAAATCTTTTTCAGAAAAAAGGAACAAGAGTGAAAAAAAACCATTACTGGAAGCGTTGAATTGATTGTTTATCACCAAGTACCATTGTGTTGTCAATCTATGTAAACCAATTATTCAAGATATTAAATGTGGTTTGCTAGTTGTTGTTTGACGAAACTGAATATCACACAGGACTGTTTTTGTCAATATATAAAATGTTCAAGCCATTTTATTCCTGCAAAGTAGAGAAACACCAACAGTCAGGAATGAATTGGTCAACTAAGAGGTTTACATCTACCAGAAAGAACAAAAACAAAACCTCATTGTTTTATTTTTGATATCTGAGCAATATTCTATGATATAAGCTTCCCTTTACTGGATTATTCTTCATTTTGTTTTTCATGTGTTTTAATACTTTTATGGTTTGATGTCCTGACACTTTGCTCTCTGTTGCACCTGAATTTCCTCACATTATTATTCTATTCTATTCTATTCTATTGTGTGTCCTTATAATGTAACATCTGATGGAAATGCGGACCTTACAAGGTGTGAAATGCTAAAACACACACTTATTTTCCCAGTCTGACTCTGGCATGCGGAGGCTAAGTTTTGACAAGCAACATTTAAATCACACACAAACACAAAGAGCAACATGAATCAATGCACAAGTAAAACAAAGAACAAAAGCTAGATGAAACCTCTGCATGGGAAACATAAAATGCACATCTTGAACTAATGTTAGCTGATGACGGAAAATAAATATTTGGCAGTGAACAACTAACATTAGTCTTGCCTATTAGTTATCAGGCTTTATTAATTGCCTTAATAGTTACAAACTGACTTCATATGAAAGAAACATTCACGCAACCCTAGTATAATATCATGACATGGACATATATGTATATGATGCATGCAGAGAACTTCACAATATTTAAAAATACATTCTTGAAATATTTACAGTTTGTATATTCTGTATTATGTTGTAGCTCCATCAGTATTTATGCCTGTATGTGAGCATGAGGTACATGAGGACATATTGTAACACAGCAGCTTTGAACACAAATGTTTACTTTTAAAGCTATGTTCCTCATATTAATAAATCTACTAAGGTTTGACAGTGGAGCAAATTCACCTTTAGTGTTTCAAAAAGTAAACATATACAGTACAGACATGCAATAAATGCCCACTCCTACTTGAATCACATGAATAAACTCAGAAAAAAATGTTCTCTGATTCATAAATTTAAAACTTTGCTCCCAACATCATAATTCATTGAACATTGTTTCAACTGCTCTCTGCTTTTTCCTCCCTACATTAGGTCCTCCCTAGAGATCTATTCAGTGCATGCTGGGGATCTATTCAGGGAGGACCTAATGATTTTTTAAGGCAAAATCCTGCCCAAATTCTGATAAAATCACAGATAGTAGATAAATAAGACTTTTAGTTCTAGGACTCCAACAATAATTATTTGAAAATGCAATTTGTTTGGATCTTGACCAGGAAAGACCCATAATTAAAACAAGCCGTATGCCGAGCTAACCAAACATCGGTGCAGAACTAATAAAAATGTTGGCACATCACTGCTTATGATGTTTCTCATCTTTATTGAATCCTTATTTTGCACCAGAAAACGTAGACTTTTTGATGGTAAGTCTGTAAGATAAGTCCTTTTGTCCTTTTATGAAGATAACATCATAAAAAGATTCAGGATCAAAAATACTTAATACTCTGGACAAGGCATTTTCCGACTGTGGTCACATTGACTGTGTCTTTGCACAATTCCACTGCTGTTTCTCAAGACATCCACTGCAACAGCTGAGAAACATCTCTGACTGATCACTGAAACCCACACACACACACACACACCCCACACACACACACACACTAACCCACACAGATAATTATAAAGCAACATACCCACGAACACACACAGGCAGGTCACAGCCTCTTATTAATATTTCCTATTTTGGAGTGCTGTTTTGGCCGATTGCTCAGTGCCGCTGCAATGTGTGGCCTGGCTGAACAAATAGAAGAGTTTCACAAAAAGCACAATAAATTAACTTTTATTACATTTCCAAGAAGTGAGTCAGTGAACTGTTACACTAATGAGGGGTTTCCCTTCTTCTAGCACCGTTTTTATCCTTTTCTTTATATTAGTGCTTAGTCGTGGGCTCATCTTTAAGCTGTCCTCTTTCTGAGTCATCACTAACAACTTTAAAGGACTGCATAATGTTTGGCTTGTTTTCTTTTTTTTTATTTTACTGAATAAAATTTGCTTATTTGAAAAATTTCAACTTATAATGGTAAGTAATTTCACATTGTTCAGTAGCATGCAATTGATTCTAGTTGTGGTCCAATTTATTCAACAAAAATAAACCCAATCAGATTCAATTTAGTAATAAATATAAAGGAAAAGAAACCATCTGAAGCTTGAGATTTGTATTTTTTAAAGCATTGTGGAATTACTGCAACTTTAGGTATGTTTCAATGCTGTACACTGACTACATTCTGTTAGGTGACATTTAAAAAAAACACAAATATGATTTGTTATTTTGCATAAAATGCTTGCAAAATGCACTCCTGCACAAACTCTTTAGGGGGGGAGGAGGCAAATGTCAGAAAATTCAGGACAGGCACTAGAAAAGACTGTCATCAGTCTGTATCACAGGATCAGATATGGGTCATTATGAATAAAAAAGCATACATATTTACACCTCTGTAGGCAACATCAGTAATCAAACATCAGTGAATCAACCTCCATGTCTAACATTCAGATTTCATCAAATACCCACTCAGACGGTGTGATCAAACACTTCATGGGCTTTGAATAGGCCACCATGCAGCTGGGGAGCGTTCAAAGAAACGTTATGCCGGCTGCTGCCGTTCCCCTCTCCTCTAACCACTCAATCATACACGCACACAAAGGAAGTGCATGCACACTCACACAAAGACCCACAACTTTGACACAAGTGACGCATTCCTTCTGAGACTAGATACCGCTCACCTCCAGAGCTCAGGTGTTCCTGTCTTTGTAGTCTTACAAAAACCAAGAAAGGGCCAGAAAGTGAATGAGGCACAGACAGGGAAGAGATGTGATGTTTTCCTTTTTCTGCCTCTGCTGTGAAACCTCATCCTGCTTTCATTCCCTTTTTCATTGTGTCAGTCTTTGCTTTTGTGTGGATTTTTGATGAGTCCCACCTGTCACTGAAGAGGTCATCCTGCTGATATCTGATTCCCATTGAAGAACTTTTTCTCCCATAGACAAACTTACACATAGAAAAGCATATTTTAGATATTAATGTATTAAACTTCTGTTTAACCACCAGATTAATCTTATTTCTCTAAGAAGTTACAGATTCACAAGTTACAAGCAAAATGTTAGTGATTACTATAATATGATGATACTCTTTTGATAACTTTGCAACCATGGAATAAAAATGCTAATAACATCTGAGAAAAGGAAATTATTTCTGGAAAACAACAGTAATGTATTCACCATAACTAACTTTAAGTTACATTGAGCATCTGAAAGGGAGTTTCCAGCTTTCCCAAGAGTAGACCTAGCTGTGTTAAGCATAATCTGCATATATGCACATTTTAATCTCCCACTCTTATTAAAAATGAAAAAAGGGCCTATAATTGAGGCTCAAACTTATGCATCTGTTTTCTTCAATTTGTTCAGAAACAGGCCTCTATGTGTCAACTTTCCCCCTTTTTCTTTGTCTCCTTGTTACCTTTTCAACACAGGATATGTAACCAAAGATGGTGACCGCAGCACAGAAAACATTTCAGGAAATGAGTCACACTTTTCTTTTTGTTAATTACCATTTGGAAGTCTTTTTAGGGAAGAAAACCTTAAAAACAGGGAATTTATCAACATTTCACATATGCCATTTTATATGCATTCCTTTAAGGAACAACCGAATTAGATCCCACAACTATTCCCATAGGAAGTTGTTTGTCTGGGTTTGATTGAATGAAATTCTAAAGTAAACAGATCTAACTATTAAAGTTTAAAATTTCACCATGTAGCTGACTGCTGCTGCACCACTTACTTGTCGTATTTACCCTTTTCTGTATTAAGTGTTTTTTGAGCCTTGATAATCCTTGCTCTGTGTTCATAGCTGAGATAGAAACAATCCCTAAATTCCCACCATTTGTGGCCCAATTGTTCTTTGCACATTCACAAAACAGTGGCCTTTTTCTTTAAACCATTATTTTAGGTTTCAAGCTTATACATGTCCATCATGCTTCTTTAAGTATTTTGGATGGATGGATGGATGGATGGATGGATGGATGGATGGATGGATGGATGGATGGATGGATGGATGGATGAGAATCACTAACACAGCTTTTATACACAGCTGTATAAAATTCATAATCTAGACAAAATGACTATTCTACATATACAAATCAATGAAACACTGGGTTGAGGATGAGTTTGGAAAACCTTGACTGAAGACTCCAGACCTCAAACCAACAGAGCACCTTTGAGATGAATTAAAGTGCAGAGTGTGAGTCAGGCCTTCTTGTCTCACATCAGTGTTTGACCTCACAAAAAATTTAGAAGAAATGTTGTAATATAAATAAACATAAAAACACACAATGGAAAGTAATACAAAACATTTGGCAACACAAGATAGGGTTTTAGAGAGTGCCTGTTGGAATCATGGTGAAAATCATTATGGATTTTATCTCCAAAATATTATTCAAAATGAATTGTTACCAGTGGTTACATGTGCACAATTTGGGAATGCTGTTGGTGAAGTGCACAATTTGGGAATGCTACCATTGGTCTCTGAGCAATGAGCTAGTGGGTAGCAGTAGTGCTTGATAGTAAATGAGAAGCTGAAAAGATTCAGAGTCATTGTTTCATAAAAGTTATTGGCACCGTTTTTCAGAAAGGAGATGAACAAATCTATTTGTTATTTGCAGAGCAAAGTGGAACATGCTTAAAACTTCCTGGTACTGGGGATTTGTGGTCATGCGGTTGAATTGCTTTATGGTGTGTTTTGTTAGGATCACCATGGTTTCCCGTTTTACTGCTTTTGTCTCTTGTTCTAGATTCACTTTTTTACTCTTGGTGTTTGTGGTATTGGTTTTTACATTGGCCTTTTTTTTCTGTGTCCCTCACGCACCTGGTCCTTGTTTCTGCAAGTCACTTGTTAAACATCACCCCATTAGTTCTTCAAATCAAATACAAATACATACCTATACCTCCAAATAGTTTCTTATGAGATCAGAGTAGCTAATTTTCTAATGTGCATTTCAGTATTTTTGTCAGAATATTTCTTAAGTTTTAAGTTCTTTTAATATAGCAAGGATCATTTCTATCTTTACTTGAGAATGCCAAACTGGATTGGATATGATACCTTTCCTGTGGGATTAAATTGAATCCACAACCAAAATCCATTGAAATCTTAAAGACAACAGTAGCTTGGTGTGATTATTTTTCTTCCCATTTACTCTATTCCCCCTAAATAAAGTCCAATGAAACCATATGCTTTTGAATGCCACTTAATTAGTAAACATCGTCAACATGACATGTGTTTATATGTCAGATATAAACTCTCGACTGCTGAGAAGACATTAATGAACTAAAGTGGAGGAGCAGTTTAGGAAGATGTTTAAATAAAAATTTCTTTCTTCGGTCCTAATGCCTTTGCATTAATGGTTCTCATAAGCCAACATACAAATGCCCAGACAATACAAACTTTAATCTAAATGTTTTTCCAATTTGAGTCAGAGAAAATGTCGTCCCACTACTTCCAACCTCCCATCTGTTCCTGCTGCTGCCATCATCCTCCAATCCCAACTTCTCAGCAGTTTACAACCAGAAGTTGGGAAGCAGCTGGACAATAAAAGCAGGTTAAAAGGACAATGTTTACAATTTCTCCAGTTTTGAGTAGCAAAGAGCAAGGAAGCCAGTTGTTTTTGTCAATGGCCCACATCTATCTCTAGTTGCCATAGCTTAAAAAAAAAAAAGTCCTGATATTTTGGGGACACTGTGCATGTTAGGAAGTGTGTCCTTGAATTTAATAGGCCTCATTTTGGGGGCTTGAGATGCTTTTAAAGCACAGCTCAGTAATACAGCTATTTCAAGCAAATTATTGGGACAAACAGCTTAGATTTCAGGATATGAAACCAAAACTAGATCAAGGATGAAGTCCATTTGACCAATGACTCATAATGCAGTATTTTCAAATTTAAGAAAATTTCTGATTAATACATGATTTGTGCATAATGACCTTTTTGAACTGATAAAATAATGAGGATAAAGTCAAGGGTATGCTGTTGCTTTCAGAAGAAAATTTCTACATAAGCAAAACATGCGTATATATGGCCAGGGGCACTCTCTATTGGGAGAAAAACAGAGCATACAAAGTTAACAGCAGCAGTAGCTCTGTCAATGACTACATTCAAGAAAGAGAGAGACAAATACAGGAACAATTTCAATGGGGAAAACAGAACAAATATGCATCAGTTAGTTACATGCATCTCATATTTGTTGCTGCCTCTTGGTAACCAAGACAGAAAGAGACAAAGCTTAATAAAGAAATGACAAGCCTGAGGTACTTTCAGTGGGAAAAAAACACAAATTGTACAAAATTATTGACAACAATACTTCTATTAATGGTTTTGTCTAAAAATGAAACACAGCTAAACACTAGATAAGCGAGCCCGAGCGCAAAAAAGTAAACAGTGGCAACATCTCCATCAAGGATTCGACCCACAAAGAGACTAAGACAAATACAGAGGCACTGGGGCAGGTGTATATTTTACAGAAAAAGTAACAAAGGTGCACAATGACTGCTTTGAAGGCATAAATATAGAATATGACAAAAGAGGGTCAGAGAATCTTTCAGCAGTATAGGTTTATAGCAGAACTGCAATAAGGACAACTCACCATGACCTAAGCCACTCAACAATAGGTAATATAGACAGTTTATGCTGACTGGCTAATTTGATTTGAAAATGTAATGCTTACACCATTTTGGTTTGCACCAATGCTCATGGAATCCCACAGAAACATTGGTCTTTACTTAAAAATCACAAGAAATGAAAATTGTGCAAAACCAAACTCCTTTTTTGTTTTCCTAAAAAATGGGTAATTATGGAAATTAAATGTAAAGATTAATATTATTAACAAATGAGCTTAATTTTTTTTTTTTATTTCAACCATTGCAACAAGTTTTCTAACAGGCTGCATGTTGAAGCAATCAGATTGAAACCCAGACACACATCCACCCATGTCCATGTCCTTTCAACCAGTTTGATTACAAGGCTTTGAACATGTACAAAAGCCACGCAGACAGCTCTTTTTTTATCCACACACACATTCAGATATTTTTCACATGCTTTGCATGCAAAACTTAAAATGCCTGAAGTTCTACAGCCAATCAAACAGGAAGACACTCTCCACAGACATCCATCTGAAATTAAATACCAAAGGGAATCACACGCAAGGCTTTTTTTTTCTGCATTTATTTTGGGCTACATTTACTGTGGAGGACAGGCTATCCTGTTGATGAGTCATTGTTTATTATGTCTAGAAACTGTGGGTTGCCCTCTACTCTGCTACGCAATTGTCCAGTGAAGATTTCCCCAACCTTAAGTGGAGATAACGGCCTGAGTGCCACTTGTTGCAGGATGAAGCCACCCTCATCTTGTACACATGCAATCTTTTCTTCCAAAAACCATATCTGTGCTGTGATCTGCTGTTTGGGCAGTGTCGTCTTAAGAGCCTCCAGTTAAATCTGCGCTGATGAATAGCAATCAGTGCAACGTGCAGATATTTACATTTTAGTCATTGTAATAACCCTCATCATACACTCATGCAATCTCATTAGGACATGCTGAAGTTATTGATAAGAAAATATATTTTAATTTTCTGTGCATCATCTTCAAACTGTATCTTTTGCCTTCATTTTTAAATAGTTGTTCTTTTACAACTAATGCAAAACCTGGTTTCATAAATAAAGTAGAAGAAAATGGATACATGGTTTTTATTTATTTCAAAAATAAAAACTGAAAAGTTTGCCACTTCTTTGTATACAGCACCTTTTCAGAGCTATCGCTAAACAAAACAATAAAAAGCAATAAAATATAGTCACCTAATTTGAAAACAAAGTCCCCCTTGAGTGTGATTTAATCCTATTCTGTTCTGTGAAGGCTTAAGTTTGTTGAAAATTTGTGAGCAGACAGCATCATGAAGACCACCAAGATGGATCAAGGATAACATTGCCGAGATCTTTAAAGTTAGATTACAAAACAATACATCAGAAGAACAAGAACTGCCGCTAATCCAGGTATTTGCTGCAAAGATTTGACATCACAGTTGTGCTATAAAAAACAGCTTCACAGCCACAAACCCCAAAACTGTGGTAAAAACAAAGTCATCACAGGGAGTCTTGTACAGCAACTTGTTAACTGTTGAGAAACTGAATTACACCTTTACATGTTTAAAGGGAAGTTGAAGAAAGAAATGATACCTTCGGGTGACATCTGGTGTAAATACAGCTTTATTAGGGAAGAAAATGTTCAATGACAACTAAAGAGGGGAAAACACAGTTTCACAGTACATTTCATCCTCTTAAGATGGTGCATTGAAACATACCTCTTCCAAATCCCAATGTTGCTCTGCACAAACATGATGCCTTCTTACAAAAATACAACCCCTCAAGCAGAACAAAAAGCAGAAGCTGAAAGGAGGGAAACTTAGAAGAAACCAGATTTAACCATCCTTCTTGACATAATTTGTTCAAGAACGGCCACAATCTACATGATTTGATGTTACGAAAGCCTACTTGCCTGCACCTCTTGACGTTACAGGGCCACCTCTCAATTCAGATGCACAAAAAGAATAAACTATAGCAACAAACTGTAGAAGTCTAAAAATACAACAGAAAAAAAGATATTGGTCCTGGATTATTTGGAAACATTAGACCTTGCATGCCGAGCAAAGTGACTGGAAAACAACTTGGGTCCGATCATATGAAAGATGCAATGGCACAAATCGTTGTCCTACAGAGGTGTTGGTCATTTTATGGAGAGGTAGGATAGTCGTCATGGTCAATGCATGAGGTCCCAGGATGAATCATTATCCAACAGTTGTTCTTAAGTGTTTGAAGTGGATAAATTGAACAATATACACTCTAATTAAATGACTATAATAAAATAATATCAAAGAGATTTAGTCTTTGTTTAAAGAAATACTTGAGTGGTTACACAGAAGCTAAATGGTGTGTCTGCATCCGAGAAACCAGATTGAATTGGCACATGATAAAGCAGATGTCTAAAGTCAAATTGAAATGAAGAAGACAAACAGTTTGTGGTTTGTCTTCAGCAACAATTCCACAAAGCATACTGTTGTTTAAATTCAGATACAACAGACTAACAAATGGTCCTACTTATAAACTGTGATCCTTCATTTTCCTGTGGAGCAGTAATGAGGACGCAGTCTGGAGTGGATGAGTCACATTCACTTAAACAAAAAAAACAAAAAAACACACATCTACTGTAATATCTGAACCTGGCAGCATGATTGAACGCACCATGATGGAAAACATAACAAAATCCTTTCAGCTAATCTGAGCGATGAGAGTGTTTGTAAGAGCAGGATGTTTCAGCAAAGCTGTGGGATCACGCTAAAAGCTCAACAACGCCTGTTTAATACAAACCGAGGAGGGATATTTTTAAATAAATTTTTCTGATCTTAAGTTGGAGCCAATAAAAACAAAATTGACAAATACATTAACCAGATTCTTTTGAAAATTATTAGACCAAGTAAAAAACTTTCTCACGTTCTCACTATTACGTTTTATAGAGGGGATGACCAAATTAAAAGAAAAATTAAAACTCTACGGCAAATAAAAACCAACTTATTAGCATCCCTCACCTTTTCAGTCCAATTTCTTTTCTTTACTTATTAACTACGTCCTAAGACATCTTACAAGTGAAACTGAAAATATCTAACACTTTAATGCGTCTATTATCCTGATTTTATTTATTTTACATCAATAAATGTGTCTAAAGTTGAACTTCTGATTACAGTGCAGCCATTCAAGATCTAGAAATAAAAGATGTCCCGTTATATCAGTTAAAAATAAATATACAGTATCTATTGTATAGATCCCACTGCTGCACAAGACAACATTCCTTCATTTTTAGATAACAGGAAGAGGGATCCCAAAAACTGCTCATCTCAGTTGGTGAAGTTACAACTGTACAGAGATGAATTTTTAAATTTTTTCCTCTTTGTGCTCTCAGGTGGAGGTGTCTCTGAACTGGGGAGGGGGGTCACGTTACTGGATCTGAGACTCCCGGACCTTGGCCTGCAGGGCGTCGCACGTCTTCTTGGCGTCGCCGAGCAACATCGAAGTGTTAGGTTTGTAGAAGATGGGGTTATCCACCGCCGCGTAACCAACGCCCAGAGATCGTTTCATCACGATAACCTGCAACGACACACACAAAAAAAAAGATCATCAATCATTAAGGAAGAACAAACATCATCTGATTAGAAACAAATTGGAGGCAAAAAGTGTTTTCTCCAGGAAGAATATTAAATAGGATCTATTATGCTACCTTAAGCAGGTTCGGTCAGGTCTATTGGTTATATAAAACATATTCATTACATTTTTTGAACAAATGTAATGATAAGATCCTAAGATAAGATTTTAGTATGCTACGCTGCAGGAGGTGTTTGAGGGGGTCGCCTGCTGATATGTGACATTCCAAAAGGTTTTTGAAACGGCTTAATTTCTAGACACAAAAAAAACGTCAACTTATTGCTGAAAAACAGCTGTGTGTTTTTCTTAAACAGTTGAGCTGTTTTCAGAAGCAGCAGGAATCCAAAAAACTGTACAAAATGTGAATTTTGCATAATATGTCTCTATCAATGGAAAAAAGGGGGGAAAATGAATTCACACAATTGGTATAACACCAACATGATGTTCTGAATGTTGTCATTTCACAAGGACAAACTCCACTCTAATAGGATCAGCATGGGGCTGCACCTGCACTCATAATCTGAATGTAGGCCAGCAGATGGACACAGTTCTGCTGTAAAACCTCCCAGTTGTCATCATCTCTCTGGAGTTTGAGACAGATCTTATTATCCCGCCTGCGCCAGATGTCTCACCTGCTTCGCCTTCCAGACCTCCAGCACGGGCATGCCAGCGATGATGGAGTTGGGGTCTTCTTGGGCGGCCGAGTTCACTGTATCGTTGGCACCGATCACCAGAACCAGGTCAGTTTCTGTTTTCACACGGAACAAATCACAGGTTTAAAGACCACCTTTCTGCACGTGTTTCACAGCTGTAGTACAGCTTGTTTTTTTTTTGTTGTTTTTTTATTTAATCTATATGTCTTTTAAGTGTTGGATTGAGTTGTCATAAAACAGCAGAAAATAACACACAATCTACGTACTTTTCAAGCAGAGTTGGTGAGTACTAACGTCAGATGTATCTAATTAGGCACAGTTGAGAAAGTGGGCCGAGTGTGTCCATTTTTCTTAAAGTGTGTGACGCAAACTTAAAAGATAATTTGGGGGATTTAAACAAATTTGTTCAGCATTTGCTACAGCGTTTAGATTTTTTTTCATTCCCAGCCTTTTGAGTTAACCTTAAAGTTCAAAGGATAAAAACATTGAAAGTACCAAAATAAGACTCAAAACAGGAAAAATAGCGCACAAAGAAAGAGACAGGTAAAAACCAAGGAAAGACTGTGAGTAGGACTTCCTGACTTACAAAAAGACAGAAAAGAAAGAAAACCAAGAAGGAATGAAAAAGATAAGAAAGGAAGCGAAAGAGAGGAATAAGAAACATTAGAAAGGAATCAAGGAACACAGGAAAGAGAGAGATGGGGAAAGTAAAGTATTGAGGCATGAAACAGAAAGGAAAAGAAATAACAAAAGAATCAAATAAATAAGGATGAAAATACTGCAAAAAGCAGAATAAAGTTAGAATTTAGCATGAAATAAAGAAAAGATGTAAGTCAAAAGAAGGACAGTTTTGTTATTTAAAATCTCAACTAAATGAACAATAGCTTACAAATTCAAATGAAAGCATCAGACTTTCCATTTTATCAGTAACAGTCAATTCCACATTTTTATATCCATTCCTATAGTTTAATTACTTTTGTCTGCAAAATACCTCCATGAGTTGAAGAGTAACTGCAATAAAACTGCGGAAGAAAATTAAAAGCTGGACTCACCAGGGAAGTCCTCATTGATTTCTTCCATTTCCAGGACAATGTCATATGGGACACCTGCTTCAGCCAGCAGCACGTTGAGCTGACCGGGCATACGGCCGGCGACAGGGTGAATACCGAACCTGAAGGAAAACACATCTCAGGTACTCACTTTGCACAAAAAACTTTACTTTACAAGAACAAGTCTGACTGGACAGGAGATGTCGGAGATGGCCAAGGAGGAATAAAAGTAAACCGAATCGAGAAGAGGATTCAAAATAAATCTAAAGAGTTTGTTGACAAATTAATCTGAGAGATATGAGCAACAACAAGCAGATCACATCCAACTCTCAGTGCACTTCTCCACAAACATCATCTGATTAGTGAGCTCTCTTTGTTTGTAACTTGTGCACAGCTCTCAAATTCAATTGACCATGACATGTAATCAGTTTAGGTGATTAGTAGAAGGCTGCTTGTTCCTTTCACCATTCAAGCAGAGTTTAAAAGAACTCTTGTTTCTAGCAAACAAGCTGATCTGCATATGTTATAGATGAGGATTAAGGAAAAAGAAAGTGGAGCTTTGATCTTAGAAGAATCAGCATTTTGTGTTGTATTGTTGCATCTGACAAACAACAACATAAAGGCAGATTGCTTAAGACATAAGAAAGACACAAGCGATTACACAGGCTGTTGGGAATAAAGGGATAAATTAGGAAACAGAGTAAGAAGACAAAACAGAAGAAAAAACCTGAATGTTTTCTACTTTTTTTTTTCCTCTGACCACCCACTTTCCTGTAATCAGGCACAAATGCTCTAAGCAGCAGCAGCTGCCACGGCCAGGATCAAACGGCAGAGGCAGGAAAATTAGACGAGGTTCCGCTGTACCTTTTCTGTCCCTCGTTAGCATTTCCTTCTTTACAAACACACACTGGTCTCTACATGCAATCCCATTTTCTTATCAGCCAGATGGAAGCAGCAACCATCCTTTATTACCTTCCAGTAAAACATGAGCACAATTATATCATTGTAATCTACTTTCATCCATCTGCCCATGCATTTGTCTTCTGTGGTTCTTTATTGACTAAAAAGTTATAAACACTTCTTTCTAAAGCAGGATTGAATAAGTTTATATTTCTGCATGCCTCCTTTTCAAACATTTAGTTGTGAAAAATTTATATTGTGGTATTTGATTTGTGAGGGAGAATATGTTTGAAATAATAATAAAAAACTAAACTAAACCCCAAAGGGACAGTTCTTGTAGAAGAAACTCCCATAAATTACAAAATCAATGAAAAATGCATTTATGTCAATAATTAAACTCAAAACAATTGAACTCATTATATTGTTTATAGCATTTATAGTACTGATCGTGATAGCTTTCTGTTGTTTGAAGCTTAAAATCCAGTTTATCACATCATATGAAAAAAAAAACAACAACATAATTTTAAGGACATAAACACAGCATAGACGGGTATTATGCAGAAACCCGTCAAGACACATCGTGACAAGCTACATAAGGTCATTTTTAAACAAGATGTGATTTATACAAAAACAATAATGGAATGTTAATTGGAAGAATAAAGCAAAAAATGTGCACAACAAACAGGGAGATTTCAGATTTGAGAGGACTGAAGCAAAACCCTTTAAGAGAGTTTGAGGGGAGATTCACAAGGCTGGATAAAGTGCTTTAAGAGCCACCACAAAGACTTCAATTGTCCTCGTGTTAAAGTGAGTGGTCCACAGACTCCTTTTTAGATGAAAAGTACATTTTGCAACTTATGAGCAAACCATGGGCTTGGAGTCTTGACACAGGGTTGGGGGCTGGTCATGGTGTTTTATCAGGTCTAAAGCCAGAGCAGCCGCATACAATCATATTTTACTGGTACAATTTGCTTGCAAGCCTAACAGATTTATTTCTCTCAGGAGAACTTGGCACCTGCCCACACTAAGAAAGGAAAGCGTGTTAATGGTGATATCATTGTGTTTGGCTGGTAAGCAAACTGGCAAACAACAGTGGTGTAACAGCACACAAAAATCATGGTGTGGTAAATGACTTAGCGTTAAAAGTCATGGCTTAATGCACTTTATCAGGAGAAGCACAGCAAAATGTATAAGATTTTTTTTTTTCTCTTTACTCAGCCGACAACAGAGACAAATATAAATGTTCTGATAATATAAATATGTAACATTAGAATGTCGTATTCAAATAAAAGAGACAGTATAGAGCTCTCTGGAGTTTTGTTTTGATTATTGGAAGGATTCAACAAAAATCAGAAATGTACCTGACTTTCTTGCCAGCCTCTGAGAGCATCTTTACCAGCTCGGCGATGGGATACTGAGCCTTTGCAGCACAAAGTCCATAACCTGAAAGAGATTTTAAAACAGGAACATGAGTTGATTTCAACCCTGAATCAAAAAATGTAAATTTGACAGTTTAAAGGTAAGATGACCTGAGTGAAGTGGCCCTTCCCCTTCACCTCTCTTCAAAACAATCGGTGTCAAATGTTTGTGTAGCAAAAAAGTTTGTTTGTGCACATATCAATTTAAAGATGTTAATAAAGGTTTCCAGAGGCCCACATTTTAGATTTTTATCTTGCACCAAGCAGTTCAGTGATGTTTATACTGCTTGTCTAAAGCAGTCAGAAACTCTCCTGTTACAACACAACAGACAGAGACACACGGCTCAAAAAATCTCTCCAAAACTATGTTGTCTGTCTTCCAGCTAAACTATCCGAAGATTTTCACTTTGTACCCCTTCATAGCATTTCTTTTGCGAGTTTTATTGCCAATATTCTCACATGAGTTGTCTTGCGTAAAGGAAAACACATGCTTCCAGACCATGCCGTGATGTTTCAGACAAAAGCCAGAAAAACACTTCTGTTTATCAAGCCGGGCCTTAACTGTTTCCACAGACGTCAATCAGCCAAAGTGACTGTGACGGCTCCAATTAGGAAGAACGCTTTGAATGGAAACAAGGGCAGTGACTAAAAGCTGGCGCCGAATAATGATGCAACACTATTAGACAGTATCGTGGCACAAACACGTATTAGTCTTTCGCAAATTGCCTCCGGCAGATTTTGTTGTATTTTACATGTTTGTGATGTAGTGCTACATGTCAGAGGGACGACGTGTTTATAAGAAACAGGGAATTATAAGAGCTTAAAAAAAACATTCCAGCACATTTTTTTTTGATCAAAATTCCTTATTTCTTTAAAATAAAATTTATAGACTTCACAGTCATTTTTCTATTTCAGCCGCAAGTAGAAGTATGCCAGAACAAAGAAAAAACAGAGAATAAACTTTAAAATATTTCTATTAGTTTACAAGTCAGTGGACGGCTTAGCACCAAAAACATAAAAGATCTGTCGCTGTTGTATCAGTCTTTCAGACCACTCAGGTCTTCTTGTTCTTGTCTACACTGCGTTCCCAGAACCAAACGTAAAGAAGCAGCTTTTAACTTTTGTACACCACAAATCTGGAGCAAACTTCCAGAAAACTGCAAAGCTGCCGAAAAACTGAGATCCTTTAAATCAATGCTAAAAACCCACCTGTTGAGAGTTGTCTTTGATTAATAGTAACTGGAACATTGGTCGACATATTTGATGAATATTTGCGAAGTGGTTTTGGTGAAGGCAAAATCACCAAAATCAAATATGTTTTAGAGTGTAAAGCAGCGTGAACTGACTTGCTGCTGAAATATGCTCTGTAAAGAAACTTGACTTGAATGGATGGATGACTAATTATTGATGTAAAAGGAAGACTGATGAGTTGAGGATGGACTAAAACTTTTCTATTCCAATTTAGAGAAATAGTAAAACCCAAGTTGGTGTCTTTAAATACATGCAAATATTTCAAGAAAGTCCTTCCACATACACATATGTACATATTCTTACATAAAATAATCATGCTGGAACGTCCCATTTTTGTTCATCTTACTGATTGTAGTTTTATAAAAAGTTTTATTGCCGCATGCCACCCGACAGAGAACATCATCGCATCTGCTGCTTTAGAAAACGACAAAACCATCAAGCTATGGAAAACTGACTGCTAATTCAGTTATTGTTTTTGGGATATTTTTGGCCTATATATCTTTTTATATAAATATACGTTGTTTTTTTATTCTACATTCTGCTGAAAGGACAAGGTCCTCTTGTCTCAATACCCTTCTAAGAGTATTGAGTCCCGATGCTCTCAGAAGGGAAAGCTGACTGTCTTGAACTACATTTGATGCCTTGCTTCTCTTCCACTGGGCCACGGGAGTGCTGTAATTAGGCAATTCTTGTAAATTGCTGTGATTTCCTCAGAAGTTTTTTTTGCAAAATTGGTATTGTGCTCTGTGACTGGAATGGCCAATTTGCAGAATAGGTGCTTTTTAAGTCTGTGTTTACATGTACCCACATGGTCATGGCAACCCGGAAAGCATCACAACAGTCTTAAGGAAAGGATTCAAATGTTGTCTGGGGCCACCCAATAATTCACGCAGCAGGCTGAAACTATGGGAAGCTGTGACACATTCTGCGTCACCCTAAGTATGAGAAACATGTGAAATAGAAAATTGTGCAGCTGGAACTAAAGTGTTTAGACCCCACGCATCAGCCCTGAAAAATGAACTACAGGCCAGGTTGGATGATAGTTGTCAACAAAACCCTGTAAAGCTTCATCTCATCTAATTTCCCTCTGACCTTGCATACATACGCCCCACTGTAGAATGTCTTATTTTCTGCCGACCACACAGAAAACCAGGCGAGGGTGATTTTGTCTCTGTGTACGCTCTGCCGGGACTTGTCAATTACCCCAGAAAACTGTGATGCAACATAGGTTGAGACGAGGTTAAACAAACAGAACGCACTTTGCTCGTGCCAGGAAAGAAAAGTGACGAGAAAAGTCAAAGCGCCATATTTTTCCACTCATGAACCAGACCTCTGTGTGTTTTACCTGGAGTGATGATTATGTTCTGGGCCTCTTTAATCATGTCGACAGTCTGTTCCACGTTAACCTCTGTGTGTGTCCCTGTGATCTCCATGGGCTTTCCTGTCCCAGTGGAGGATGTGCCATAACCTCCAAGGATCACGTTAGCAAGTGAACGATTCATGGCCTAAGAAGGCAGGAAATATTTACATTTTTCTCCCAAATAAAACCCTTTTTACTATAATAAGAAGGTACAGAAAAGACACAAATCAAAAGGAGTCAAAAGAGGCTTTCCCATTTAAAATAGTAGAGTCCCTCCTTCAGGACAGGAAAGGAACATTTAACAGCTTGTCCAGCCAAACAAAACAAAATCAACAATGTCGCTCAATTTTTGATAAATTTCAAGAGCTAGGACATTTTTCAAACTGTACATTACTTACCACACACATAATGTAAGACAGAATGGCTCCGGAGGAGCCGATGAGAGCACCGACGATGGTGAGCAGGTTGTTGTTCAGCAGGAAGCCCTCAGCACACAGCGCCCAGCCTGAGTAACTGTTAAGTACAGTGATGACCACAGGCATGTCCGCTCCTCCGATGGCCGCAGTCAGAGTTACACCCTGAAGGACAGGAGGAAAATGAGGATGTTTCATTAAACACGCAAAAGACAGTAACTTTTGCAACAATATGCCTATATATCAACAATCCTATACATTTTTAATATCATGATTTAATTAGGACATTTATTCTTTCAGACTCAAAGAGTGGAAGAACAAACATGATGAGAAGACTGAGCGAGTAAGGAACAAAGGGACAGGCGCAAAGAAGGAAGCAGAAGAAGAAGATAAGGGGCAAAACAAAGGGGGGAGGCAAACAGAAAGTAAAGGATGAGAGGAAATAAGTTAGAGGTACAACAAAGAAAGAAGGAAGAGAGAAGGAGACAAACAAGGAAGGAAAACAAAGGAAGCGGGTCTCGTGAAGAGTAAATAAATGAAAATTCTCCTGTCTACTCTATTTTTGAATTATCGATTTTCAATTTTAACTCTTCCATTTGCAATGAAGAACACACCATGTTCTTTCAATCTAAGCTTCTAATATCTAAGAGGTATCAATAAGCAAAACGCTTTGAAAACAGAGTAAAATTAATGGACTTTAATGCTGCTCATGCATTAATGTCCCAGTGACCCCGTTAGACCCTGCCAAGTGTTGGCATGAGGAGCTCTGTTACATTGGACATGGTGAAAGAATCACAGCTTGTGGGCCACTTCTAGAGTCAGCAAGTGCATTCAGTTTTGTTCTCTCTGTTCATCTTGAAAGAAAAGGTGAGGGCCCAGAGAATGAAAGGGTTAAATGTTTGTATAAAGTTTCTGTAAAAAAGACTGCCAAGCCTGAACATCACTGGTGAGTTAATTGGGAAATAATCACAATGTCAATGTAAACAAAATATAGTGTCATGTATTAACTCCACTGTAAATATATAGTTTCAAACATTTAAATCGATGTAATTTTGTTACATTTAAATGGAGAATCAAACTTGGACTGCATTGGAATATTGGGACATCCCTGTTATAAAATTTAGGTATAAACTTTGACATAAAGATTTAATAGAATTTAAATTTTTCTATTTAGTCGCGCTGGATTACTAATTGTATAGTTCTGGATATAAATTCTACTGGTTTGTTTTCTAACTAAACTTGAAAAAACAGGTTCAGTAAAGTAGAACTTCATTTAGAAATGAAGTCAAAACTGAATGAAACATTTTTAGCAACAGTGAAACGGCTTCTGAGCCACAATTATTTTTTTTTTAAATCACTTAAGTAACAACCTGTTTTTGATTGTCCCACTTTTTTTTTCTTTTTTACAAAACCTGACAGATGATGACAATAACTGAACAGGTAAATAAAAAAATTATCTTATATCGCCACAACTTTGAAAGCCACAAATTACAAACAAATAATAATAGAACCAGCTGGTTTAGGAATTTATTATTCGATTTATATGCTTAAAAAATTTAAAAGTCCACCTAACTAACATTTTTCACAATTAGGTACAGATGCTCTTTGTTCCTTTATCATTTGTACAGTTGTTGTTTAGGAGAGGCCAACTGTAATTACCAAAGAAGCAACGAGATCCAAGACTGAATTTTATTTTTTTTCAGCTCAGACTTCATAAATGATTTCTTCTGACCACCTGCAAGGTTTATTTTTAAAAACCTCTGCAAAAGACAGCACACACACACATACAGTGGCTGTTTCAAAACAATGTTCTTAGAATACTGATTAGGTCCACAAGTTAAGGAAGCTGAGATAACAATCAGCAAAACCAATTGTTGGATGCAATGACACTGAAACTCCAGCTGCTGATTTAAGCAAGAACTCATGCAAAAGACTGTTTTCTTTCTATTTTTGTGAATCACAACTGTGAATTTATGTCTAATCTTACATCTAATCTCTTCAGTTTTACATGAGTATAATCTGTATTAAAATATAAAACTCGAGTAAAAGATACCAGAAGTTTTAATGGATAACCTAAGGCTGTTTTAATTTTTATTTGCCAAACTTTTGGTTAAAAATATTATTCATTAAAAACTTTTTACTGAAAAACATTTACAACATATAAGATTTCTCAATGAATAGTTGGAAAAAGCAGATGAATTTGCCTTTTATTGTTCCAGACTTCCTGAGGAGCTTATTGTCTGTTAACTGGATGAGATCAAAACCTGTTAGTGCTGAGGCTTTATTAGTTTATCAGAAGGAATGCATCAAACCTTTCTGCTTGTGACTGCCAGATTTCTGCTCCACTCAAACTTCCCAGACAGCTCCTGTTTTCTGTAACTTCACATTTATTAACAATTCCCACTCTTGTTACATTTCTCCTTATTTCCCCTCTCCAACATGCCTTTTTTCTGACTCTTATGAGCTAGTTCTCCTTCCTGGATTTTATTGAGGTTTTTAATAGCATTCTTACATGTTTAGCCTGTCAGTCAACATGTAAGAACATTTCAATCTGTGATGTCCAGGTTTTTCTACTTTTAAAAAAGCCCCACGCTGAGAGACACAACAGATCTAAGAAACACAAGCATGCAGCATACCATGACGGCAGACAGGGCAGAAACCGATCCCAGACAGGTCATGCCTGTGGTGTAACTTGGATCCAGCATGTAGGGAACCATCCCACCGACGCTAGCAGCCATGAGCGTGGCATTGAGAGCGTGGCGGCCGGGAAGCATCAGAGGAGCACTGTTTAGGATGCCTGCAGAAAAACAGAGGAGAGAATGCAGGTGGGTATAAAGGAGAAAAATAAATCTGTTTAATCATTTTAAACAAAATAATGCAGAAGTAGACACACACTCTATTTATTCTAAATAATTTAGGCCTATTCTACTTTCTATCTGCAGAGTGTATTTATTGTGATGATGTGGAATGACAATGAAATACTAAAATAAAAACCCTGAAACTTTACTAAAACTAATAATTCTCTAAAACTAAAACATGCCTATTAATTAGGCCGCTTCAGGCCATTTACAATAAATTATACAACTGTTTTACTCACGATAATGATAGCCCATGAGTATTAATTAGTACATCAATATTAAAGTTTCCTACTAATAAATGGACAGATGATAAATGGATGGATACAGAAATCAATGGACGATGACAGGAGACAAATGGATGGATGTTACAAAAGGGTCGATGAATAGAATGAACGATGACAGACAGTGAGATTGACAGATGGCTGGATTTAGGGATGAACATATTGATTGATAAAAGGCAAAAACAGAAGAAAAGACAGTAGAATGGATAGATTCAGCCGGACGAATGCACGGACAGATGAATAGATGGATGATGCACACCACTTCCTGTACTTGTCCATAAACTCATCTTAGCAGCTAAAGGCTTCAGATGCCTCAGTTCTCACAGTCTTCTCAGTTCGCCTCACCTTGCAGTTTGCCGTACGCCACCAAAGAGCCGCTGAAAGTGATTCCGCCAATATAAGTGCCAAGGTAGGCAACTATCTTAGTCAAGTTGGCCGCGGGGTCCGTGGCAAAGTGAGGGTACTCAATCATATATTCGGCCACGCAGGTGAGCACCGCAGCCAGCCCGACCAAGCTGTGGAATGCAGCCACCAGCTGAGGCAAGTCACTGATCTCAATCTTCTTGGCAATGGTCAAACCTGGAGATAGAAATATAAAAGATGAATAAAAACACGCAGAATGCCCCTTAAGGTCCAGAGCATAAATACCATGAGAATCACAAGCACGCACACTCAGAGTACTGCCGGGAAGTGAGCCCTGTGGAAGAGCCAGGTGCTGCTGACGAGGGCTACTTTGGGAAATGTTTCTGTCGGCCTACAGTGAGTGTGTTTGTGCGCACACATGTCCTGCAGGAAGCCTTTCAACACAGCTATATCTGGTAAAGAGCATTATTGTTTGTGCGAATAGTTTAGTCTGGATCTCAGCTTTGTTACTGGAACAATTAGCATTTAAATGATCCAACTGTCCCAGAGCGGAGAGTTAGTGAGTAATACCTGACACTGGTTGTTCAGATAGATCTCAAGCATCTGGAGAGTTAGTCATGGTGTGTTTGATGTAAACATCACAAACCCTGAGCACACCTGCTTCTTAGTCTTCCTAAGCTTGGAAAACAACAGAAAGCCCCACATCCATTTGCCGCAGCAACATTCTTCAAGTATTAGGCATTGCCTTCAAGTCTTTCAGGTTATTCTGTTCAAGTAAATTCAAACACGCTCACCAGCCGTCCCACCCACAGCCATGGCTGCGCTCATCTGAGCCAGGAGCTCGGGACTCGGCTTGAGGGCACCCAGAGTGGCAGCCAGCCCTCCTGCGACGCCGATCATTCCCAGAGTGTTACCAAGGCGAGCGGTGGTCTGGTTGGAAAGACCTGCCAGGGCACCGACACAGCACAGGCCAGAGCCCAAGTACATCATCTGAGGAGGAAAAGAAGGATCTAATAATTCTAGTGGGTACAACATCTGGATCAACAAAGGTACTTCAGAGGTCTGTTTTCCACTAGGCAAATGGTTTTCAGATCAGACAAGTCAGTTGTTCCTCTTGTTTGGTCCAGAAGTGAACTTTCGTGCAGTTTGCTTTCACATTTTACTTTTTTGCAAGTGAACCATCACTTGTAAACAAAGTCATACCTGCGGCAATCATCGCTCCTATTAGACAGCATAAGTGCATTTATGTCCAGACCAAACAGGGGAAACAAACTCCGGTCCGCAGAACAAATGTCTCGGGTGATAATACACTCTCAGACAAAACGTTCACAAATCCTCTATGAACATATGGCTACAAAATCATCATCATTCTTCACCTGTTCTACGTTGTATCCAGCTTGCAGAGCAGCGGCGTAGCCTCCAACAAAAACGCCGGCTGGAAGGAGGTAGAGATAGTTGTACTCAGGAGGATCAGTGGAACGTTTGAACATGTCCAGCATCCTCTGGGTCACCAGGAAGCCACCTGGGGCAAGACAAAAAAACAAAACAAAAAAACGTTCAGACAAATTTGCAAAGAAATAAGGTTTCAAAGAGCAAAATAAATAAGTGGAAAAAAATGGTTCAGGAGAAATAAGTGTGGAGGCTTCCAGTCAGAGCACCTGAAAGAGGTCAATAGGTGCCACAAAGCCAACAGCTTCCACTTTTTGCCAAGTTCAATAACAAATTTCAGGAATTTAATGAGTCTACTTTATGTCATTATAACTATTTCAACAGAAACATCAGATGTTTAAACCAGGGAGCAGTGTCCCAGTGTTTTACAAACAGATCACATTACTGTCTGGTATGACTGTAGCCACATGCACACACACATAAAAGGTGAACCTGGGGTTAACTTATGTTTTTATCAGGTACTCGCTGTTCGAAGCAAAAATATCCCGCTTAAAAACACAGGATAATATATAGAGTACTATGACTGCAGACAAGTTTAAGTAAATATATTAATATGGAGGAATTTTATTGTATTTAAGGAATAGACGGCCAGAATCCAATAATATTCTTCTAACATTTCCTTTGGGGTTTCTTCTAACCAAGAATGACTCCACTGTTGGAAATAAAATGAAGGCTCCAAAAGGAAAATAAATTTAAAAACCTAAACAGAGTTTTTCTAAAGAGCTTTGAAATATTTAAGGTTTGAGGTCAAGAGTGCATTAGGCTTAGGTACGAAACAAGGGTTAGGCTTGCATATCTATTAACTTAAATTTAGTTTAACTTGTAAATTATTAGTATGCATATTTTGTTCCAGGGTCTGGCTTAAGTGTTCCCCCTTCAATTATCATTACAAACTCCAAAACAAGTGCAGACTTTCACTGAAAATGAGGGCAAAAGCATATCTTCTCTATGTTCCTGCTCTACTGAAAATGGAAAACCTTCCCCTCCTGTTAGTAGCAAATGGAGCAGATTATAGAAAAAAAAGCCCAAACACTAAACGTCCAGCGCCTGATGCATAAATACCTGTTCATTGTAATATTTAATATTTAAATTATATATTTACAGACAACATAAAACCAGACCTTAACATTAATTTAACCTCTCTTTGTTATACATACTGCTTTCCCCAATTACACCTGATCTAGGCCAGGGTGTCAGCAATCTTTTCAATTTAAAGGCCAATTTTTAAATTTAATAATTTTTTAAAATAAATTAAATTTGATCACTGAGCAAATAAAACTCATTTAACAAACCTATTTCCATGTCTGATTTTAGAAAAATAATTAATCTAACTTTTGCAAATGAAAAAATATAAATGTTTTGTTGAATAAGACGAGCGAAGTGAGCTATTTTCCTCAATTGATAAAAAATACCTTTTTTAAAAATATAAACACCTGGTTTGAAAAACAAGTCAGGTACTATGGGTGCCATTCGTTTTATTCAGATATTGCATAGAAACAAAGACCAACCTTCTGCATTGCCTTTGTAATTAAAAACATTTCTTATTTGGTTTTATAAGAGCAGCAGTAGACAAAAGAGCCACATGTGGTTCTGGAGCCTCAGGTTGAAGATCTGTGCTCTTTGAATTTTGATGTAGTTAATTTAGATATTATCACTACATACTAGAGCGGTGTGGGTCTTTTTGTGTTTTGCTGTAGTTTCAGAATCTGTGTAGATGCGGATATTTTTACAAAAGTAACAATAACATCCCTCAGCTGGGGACTCAGATTATATTTGGGCCCTGTTTGCATATGCTAAATTAAACTATTTAGGATATAAACACCTGGTTTGTATATTCCAAAGATCATAAAAGACCAAAATAGTTTATATAAAAATCAATCCCTCACTTAAGTGCTGTGTTTCCCGAGTGTATGAAAGCCCAAAGATGCTAATCGTTAAAACTTAAAACTGAATGTGAATGGAGGGCTTTGCAACACTGAAAAATCTTGCAAAGGTAGTATTATTATTAGTAAATAATGTGTTGATGATATCAGTTGTGATAAAAGCATCAGCTGCTGTGAGACTCTGGCCAACTGGCTAAATATTAACATGAAAAATACAAGTTCATTACATCTGACATGTATTAGCCAACAATTATTGGGACCGCCAGGTCAGTTTTGTAAAGAAGAATTTGTTCTTAATAATTCACCTACTTCAATAAAGGTTAAATAAAACCTTTATTGAAGTATGTTGTAGAATAACATATATGTGCAGACTGATATGTGCACATCAGTCTGCACATATGACTGATGTGCAGACTGATCTTACAATGAAGAGACAGTCGCTATATATTGTGTAGCTTTACTGACATTGTTATTTAACTGTAAAAAAAAATAATGAAAAAAAAAACATTTTAGTTGTTTTAGAAATCCAGAAATGCAAATGTTTCTCCTCACTCTGTTTACCCTTTTCCAAAAAATCCTGATGCAACACCTCAGGGCAAAAACTGGATGGAGTTAATAAAAAACACTGATCAATAACATGTATTTTTTTTAAACTAATAAAATTTTATCAGTGAATAAATTATGCATTAGATTTCAGGTTCTGCTTTGTGAGAATGAGATTTCATGAGTTGTTTTCTAATCTCAGTCAGCAGTGTGGTTTTTTTTTTCTGTTCTTATGAGTTTTGGGGGAAATTTGACAAACTGCTTAAAAATGTGGTGCTGTTCCCAAAGAAAACATAAAAAAAACAAGTATGTAACACATACCTTGTGCTGTATAAGCTATGTTATAATCAATTACATGATGCCTGTCAGCTGTTCATTTACTTGCCTAGGTTTGGCCTGAAGGCCTCCTGTTAGCATACAGAAATTAAAGTGTGGAAGAACACAGTTTCCCAGGATTATTAGAGAGTGATGAGTATACTAACGATTTCAGGAATTATTTATCATCGTAAAGAGAATTATTCAGGGGAGACAAATGACTGGATGTGTGTGGTCCAAGCCTTCGCCACTGGCTAAAAAGGGACAGCTTGAAATGATGTTTTGGTGCAATCGACACAAACCAACTCGATCACCAGCATAAGTTGATATATTTTTGGCTTGGCGTTGCTGTAACTGGCCTGGGTCACTGGGAGGTATCTGCATTTGGGTGACTCACCAGCAATGTTGACTGAAGAGATGAAGGCAGCAAGCACAGCCAATGTCTCTGCAGTAGTAGATGGCAAGTAGCTCCCTCCCATCAGGGACAGACCACCCACAGCTGTCAGACCTGCAGACCACATATACATACATATACGTGTGTCAGTGTTCATGAAATTACATTTTCATAATAAAGGACATGGCAATGAAAAACTTGGCGAAGCTGGCGAATAAAAGGGAGGAACTCTAAACGTTGAATCAACACTTATTAGATTTGTTTATCAGAACCTTTACAGACACATTGCTCCGAAAACAGTTTGCCTGCCGGACTGGAAAAAGAAAGAGAGGGGAAGATAAGACGATAAAAAGCACAAAGGGAGTGTGTGTGTGTGTGTGTTTTAACCAAAAAGACTCAGGAAACCTTGATAACATCATCCCTGTAATGATTTACAGGCAGTAAAATGCACTGAGAGCTTGCCTTCACACACATTTCTGTGCATTTTAGCTTGACTAACAGGTGTGTGCATTTGTGTGCATGCATGTTTGTGGTTGAAGTCTGCAATTCTAGATTAGCTTCTCAACAGAAGGAAAAAAAAAGTGGAGGTTTGGCCTTATTTCTCTGCCAAATGCTAGCTTTACAATCATGTTTGTATATCAGCCCTTATACAAAGTTTCAAATGTTGCCAAACATAATTTCTCAACTTCTATTATGTAATTACAAGCTCATTTAAAATCTGTACTATAATCAAAGAGATGAACACAGCAAGAAACATGTAGATACAGTGCTAAAAGACAATCTGATAGAATAACAAGTTCTACAAACATCTGAATATAGGGTTTCTGCACATTTCTCATGTTAAATGACCATACAGTCCCCATTTTTTAAGTACTAATTGAACAAAAGACTGATTAAAGACAAAAAGATGGATAGATGAATAGATGATAAAATGAGTGGACAAATGGTTGGAGAGATAGACAGCTGGTTAAATGATGAACAGTTGAACAGACAATAAATTATTAGATTAAAAGATCATAGTTGAACAGACATACATAAGGATGGAATACATTTTAACAGTGCTTTGTAGTATTATTGTTACATTAGAACTACATTTCTTGGAAAGAGATTAATAGACAGTAAAAGGTCAAGTTAGTTCATGGCAGATCAAAGATGCAGATAATCAAAAACCTTCTCATATCCAGTTGCACACCTAATGTGGAACCCAACGGCATTGTCTGACCCCAACAATGAACATATCAGTCACATCACTTAGACAAACCTTAATGCCAACTATGACACATACACAGGTGTATATTTGATCAACTTTGATATCACAACTCTGAGACAACAATGAGGTCTCCTGAAACAAAGAGAACAGAGTCAGGCCTCTCAAGTAGATTAAAGTTACTCTCCCCAGTCAACAGATATGACAGATGAGCTTTAGTTTTGGCCCGGATATGAAACCAGTATCTAAAGAACCGAGGCTGACCCACCAGCCGGTCACCAGTGAAAGTAACACTATAAATGTTCCCTGAAGAATACAACTGTCCATCACTAAAACTCCACCAAGGTTCTCTAATGTCTGCTAATAATTGTGTTTCAGAGTATGTGTGCGTGTGTGTGTGGTTGAGTGTGTGTGTTTTAACGATGCCTGGCACAAAAACAACAAGATCTGACTGCGTCCATGATCCATTCAGTGAAACATTTACACGACCACAGGAGATCTGGACACAGAACAGACAGTGAAGAAATAAAGAAGAAATAGGTGGCAAGCACAGGTCAAAGAATCTTTCCCTTTGTTCAATAATGTTCAAGAAGATTTGGGGGGGGGTTGCAATGAAATCATACATTTTTAAAAAGCAGCAAAAACAGGCAAAGAAAAACAGTTTAAGAGGTCACAGGGGATCCATAGTAAAGTTTTAAATGAGTATATACTGTCCCTTTGCTTGATAAACTGGTTCACTCGACAACTGAGCTCTAATGTCCGACTGTGTTCAAGAGGGAAGATCTCCCTGAACCTGAAAGATCACCAACAGTGTGTTGCTTCCTGCTTCATCGTGATCAAAGCCCAGAGAACCTCTTCGACTTCTTGTCGACAAAAACACAAAAGGGACTTTATGTGCAACACACTCAGGTTTCTTCTTTAGTCTGTAATTCTAACATGGATGCTGCTCTTCAGTATCAGAATTAAAAACTCACAGCAAAAATTTTTAAAAGGTTTATGGAGCCTTTTGTTCCATATTTCCTGTATTTTATTTTTTTTTAATTGCTTTTCCAGCCCTGTTTTTCCAAGAGTCAACAGATAAATGGGTCAATGTTACACGACAGAAAATCATGTGAAAGGTTCGATATGGTCACCAACCTGAGATGGCGTTGGTGACAGACATGAGCGGAGAGTGCAGTGCAGGAGTGACTCCCCAAACCGTGTGGTATCCCACAATGCCAGCAAGACCAAAGGTGGTGACCATTTGGGTGAAGGCAGCGTTAGGAGCCGATAACCCCAGACCGAGCAGGGTGCCAATACCTGTTACAAAAAGAGAGAACAGAAATCTAGATTTAAATTACATTTTAACACAATTAATCACTTTGTTTAACATCCAAATCTTTGTATTGTATTTCTGATATGTCTGGAAGTCTGATGCGCCACTGCAGGTTCAGTTTTGCTTTAAGAAACAATCTGATGGGAAGCTAGAAACAATCTATTGTTGGAGTTGGCCTGTCCAGCAAAATCCTAAGATACAGCCTCAATGCAAAACATGTTGCAGCTACTGAAGACGTCCCCGATGCTAATGTCAGCGTTCACGGCCCACATGTCAATAAAAATGAAAAGGGCAAGAACAATTCATCTGATGACTATGACAAATTATTGTTATAATACTTTAAAAGGTAAAATTATAGCACCCTTTATGAAATCTACATTTCTTTGCTGACGAATAGCCATTTAAGTGGAAGTAGTTTTAGCAGCAGCCAACATCAGTAGCTGTGTGGCTTTTAGCAGAAAACAACTCCAACATCTAGACAATGAGTAGAAGCACAGAGCTATACATGGTGAACTTACACCAAGCACTGTGGAGGACTATGAGAACCCCTCACTAAAGCTCTACTTCAAACAACTAGCATAAAACTGATTTTACAATGCACACTTCCTGAGACCAAAAGGTGTGTGCGTGTGTGTGTGCACGTGTTAAAGCCTCCGAAATGTGCCTGTCACTTCTCGTCTCCTGCACACATTCCAGCAGTGACTTAAAAAGCGGCTTGTTAACCCATCCTTCACCTTTCAGTACGCCTCCGCCTCCCTCAGGAGCCGCTGCTAACCATTAACAGTGATGAAAGAAAAATATGGACAATTTTCTCTAATGAAGAATCAAATTATAGTGGGACAATCAGACTCGCCCAGAACTACAAACCTCCAGTGTACAAGCTAGCTGTGGTGAGTGTAGCCTTGAAGGGGGAGACCTGGGCGGCCTTCTCAGCCTCCAGCTCCTGGACAGTCTTGGGTTTAGGAGGAGCAGCGGTGGGAACGTTGTTGGGCTGAGGAGCTGGGAACAAGTTCTGTCCATTCTAGAAACAAAGACCAAAAAATAAGAAGCATGGAATAGATAATAGATAGAAGAGAATTTACACCATTCAAAGCCGTTATATTATTTTATTGACTTATTGACTTATTAGAAATTTGAAGTGTGTTTATATTTTTCTTATAATTAAATTAAGGCTTATTTAGGACATGATCTTCCTCTGTGGCTGAAACACCTAGAGAACACGGTGAAAAAGATAATGTTGTCTTTGGGTGACACCTAGTGACTACTAAAGGCACCTTCATTCTTTTAATTGACTAAGGTATCTACTATGTAAAACAAACTCACTGGCAAAGAGTTATGCCTCATTCTTTCAGTCTGCAAAACTTTCTAATTCAAGATGTATAGATGTAACAGTACATTTAAAACAGCATTTCCTGTATCAGATTTTACAATAAGCCCAAAGATATTGAGTCACAGTAAATGGCAACAAGAATTTGGAGATATAATATTGTCAAACATGGAGCAAACATGCGTCTGTTTGGAACATGCTGTTTAGTGGAGGTCAACAGAAATGCCGCTTATCTTTGGAAACCTGATGTGCTTTTATCTTTTGTCTTAGCAGACAAACAAAATATCAACTCGAAGAAACTCCACTGTTAACTGAAGTTTAAAATATCCTTCCATTTATTATGTGCATAATGGAGCTTTTCACAATAAAAAAACAACTGGCATTTCCTCTGTAAACAAAGAAATTTCAGATATTGATTTTAATTTTAAAAATAACAAAATTGAGAGCACTTTTTGCCCACCGTTCTTACAACCCTGATATTGGATAAATCCTGATGTTTCACACCACGTAAATGATAAGACAGATGTTTAGTCGAGCCCTCATACCTGCATGACAATTGATCCTCGCACAACGTGATCCATGGTCCCATAATCAAACACATCCTTGACATCAAGGTAAAAGTTCTCCTTGTCTGGGCTGATTGCCCGCAACAGCTTAGTGATGTTGTTGGAGTACAGAGTGCTGGACTGTGTTGGCAAGCGGCTGGGCAGATCTGTGTAGCCAATATGAGTCACTCCCTAAGATAATCACAAATTGAAAAATGTAGAAAAAGTAATACATATTACATATGTTATTTTTTCAAGATATTTCCACTTTCTTCTAGTTTTTCTAGAAATGCTGCTGCTCTGCACTGACCTTGTGTACGGACAGTTCTCCTGGAACTGTGGTCTCAATGTTTCCTCCGGCCTCAGCAGCCATATCCACCACCACTGAACCATCCTTCATGCTCTCTACCATTGGTTTAGTTATAAGAATTGGTGCCTTCCTACCTGCAGTATTACAATTTTAAGAAAAAGAAACACACCCAAATGAAAATGGCATTGAAAATGTAAAATGTTAAATGTAAGGCATCTAAAGCTGATGTAAATCTTTGGATCACACTAACTATATCAAGTATTCCCTAACATCAGTCTGACATTGTGAGAAATTCCCAATAGTTGGAGGAAAAACAACTTGTAGCGTACCTGGAATAAGAGCTGTGCTGATGACAATGTCCACTTCCTGACACTGCTTGGCAAACAGCTTCATCTCTGCCTCGATGAATTCCTTCGACATTTCCTTGGCGTAACCTCCCTGGCCTTCTCCCGACTCCTTTATGTCCACCTCCAGCGGCTCTGCACCGAGAGATTTAAACTGCTCCAAAGCTGCAGCTCTGGAAAAGACAGGAAATGACGTGAAAAAAGGGGATACAAATGCGATTATGAAACAAAAAGTAAATGTGATAAAAATTGTAAAAAAGAAAAAAAAAGAAAGAAAGAAAATGTATTCATGAGCAATACAGTCAACTGTGTGTTTTGAACTACTGGTAAAACAAAATACTTCCTCAATACATTACCAGAAATGTGGATAAAAATAAGAGAGAAATAAAACAGTGAAAAGAATATTTTCAAACATAGCAACAAAACTACATTTTATTTTTAAAAGGCTTCATCTCTAATTAACAATAAACAAATTTCTCAAAAACAAAACCTCATTTTGGTCAAATACTGCTCAGCTTGCTGTACAAACCTTTGTTTCTGTTCTAATGTAATTTTCGTATGGTGAATGATTCAGAACAACAACCATGGACACCAACCTGGTATCAAATCCTCGGACGATGGCTCCCATGGCCCTGGCAGTGCCAGCAGCTGCCAGACCTGCCACACCTCCTCCAATAATCAGCACCTGTTCACAGAAAAGGCTGGGAGTGACTAAAGCAATGGTGCAGCATATCTGCAAGGCAGGTTCAACTCAATAGATGGCTAGAGAACACCAGATCGATTCACAGTCACTCCTCTCACCTTTGCAGGTGGCACTTTACCAGCTGCTGTGATTTGTCCCGTGAAGAAACGTCCGAAATTGTTGGCTGCCAAGACGACGGCTTTGTATCTGAGGACAAAAATTAGAGAAAAAGGTGAAGTTTAAGCAGAACACAGACAGTTTACTGAAAAACAATCAAGAAGTTGATAAATATTTAAAAATGTATGCAACTTATCTATAAATATGACAGCATTATATAAGTACTGTTTGACAATGGAAATAAACAATTAAAAACAAGTTTTAACATCCTTGCTGCTATTTGCACAGCCTTTAATTTCAAGTAAGTAGTTCACCGCTGCTTTCAATGTACAAATATACACAGTTTGTTTGGTTTTTTTGCTCCTAGTATGTCTAACTGTCCAGTATTACCATTTCCTACTCTATAATTTGCTCTTACGATTCAATTTCTTTGTCTTATCTTGTTCTGGTTTTATTTCTTTGCAACGTCCTGAATTTCCTCACTTTGGGACATTACAGAAGATTTCTCTTCGATATTTCTTTTTTTTTTTTTTTGCTTGTTGACCAAGATGTTTGCATTTTAATCGTGGCTATTAAAGTCTAGTATTCTCAATCAGAATATAAGCATGTTATGCAAGTATAACATATCTTCACATTAAAACATATTCTGGTCTATGAACCAAAACATGAACATCTAAATGCAGAACATTCCAGCTTGTGTACCTACCCTGCAATGTTTGCCATGGAGCTCAGTGCATCGTAACCTTGGGCGATGGTGACCCTGGGCACCTGGTCCATTGCCAGGACCGTGGCCTTCTTCTTGGACAGCATGTCCATAAGTTCAGGGTTCTGAGCTGGGTAGATGAAACTGAGTAAAGTCGATGATTCCTTCATCAAGTCCACCTCATGAGCCCCCAAAGCAGGGTTAAATGTAGGCGCACGGACCTGGAACCCGACAAATTCAATTAAGAAAAATACACACTTAATATTATAATTCTACACATAGATAGAGACTGGTATTAATTCAGTGGAGTTACATTTTAATTGCTTTTTTTTTATTATTATTATTTCTGTCTGCCTGCATTTGGGAGAAAAGTCAAAACCTAAGTCTAAATCAAAAGTAAATATGTAAATTAATTCTCACATATTCCAGCTGTTTCATCGGTTGGCTATGAAAATATGCTGCAGGATAGATCCAATGTGAAAAAAAATACTGACTACAGATTAAATACATTTTTCCCTCTTTAGCCACTTCACATTTTTATTTCCTCCTCCATCAGTTAAAGCCTACCTTCACCAACAAGTCAGATGCCAGCACATCTTTCACATCTTTAATTGTTGCTCCGGCTTGAGCGTAGTGTTCATCAGGGAACTTGGAGGGCTCTCCGGCTCCAGACTCCACAATGACATTGAAGCCCTGCTTGATGAGAGCCTGGACACCAGCTGGAGACAGGGCCACGCGACGCTCGTTCTGGAAAATTTCTTTGGGAACGCCAACGGTGAGTTGCTTGTATGGGATTCCTGGAAAGGAAAATACCAAAAAGATCTGAGATAAGGTCCAACTGTTCAATGATTCACATTTCATGACATTTCATGACTGACTGATAGAAACCTGGAAAATAGAAACAAACAAAAGCTTTGAAATCAATGTGATGGTTGCAGTCACTGACTCTATTTAAGTAAATATTTAAATTTTTCTAAATTACAAATTGACACAAAACAGTCAATACAACATACTAGATTTTATTGTTTTAAGCACATAAATGAGAACCTGGCAGAAGAAGTCAGAATTGGCTACATTGCAAAAGACTAATTTATTTAGAAAAAACAACAACAACTTCCAGTCCCTTAACTTATTAGCTAAGGGTATGGTAGATGTTTCACCAGGTGCATTGCATGCACTTTTGCTTTTTAGAGGCTGCTTTTTACCACATGTAATTAAACTGAATAAACATTACCCTGAAGTTCAGTAGAATCCACTCCCTGCAGGTTATTTGTGGTAATTTTGTGTGGTCTATGACCACAATTCAGGAATGGTACAAATGTAGCCTGCCAGAAAAGGTCATTGATGCAAATGGAAACCACTTTTTTTTCATCTAACTGATATGTATGTCAGGTACAACACATTTGTTTGTAACAATTTATAAATTATTTTTCTACAACAACAAAAAACACACAAATAAAATATTGTTTTCTGAAAATATTGCAGGTTCAGTTTAGAGGTATTATGCTGTTTTGTTTGTAGAATATACAGTTGAGCTTAAAGATAATAAAACTCCTTACAGATTTAAGTTTAAAGTAGTGATTTAATTTTACTAATATTTTTATTCTGACTCCATGTACAATATTATTATTGCTTTGCCAAAATTCAAGTCCTGACTTGAATCTAATAGAGACTCCAAAGTTTACAATGATGCCAATAAGATCTGGAACTAATCATCAAAATACCAGTGAAAACATGCCAGTGACTATAAAAGTGGTTTGACTGCAATAATTCCAATATCTTTTTTCCAATTGATTATTTATGAGGGCGTTAATAAAATTGAAGATGACTTTTTATTATAAAATACAAAAACAACAGCCCTTTTCCATTCAATTATGCAATTAGATTTATTGAAACCAATTTTAAATGAAAATCTTCCTATAATTTTTGGGTTGAAAAATTTATGAGATTAAAACTGCAATAAAAAGAAGACAACAAAATAACAAAGTATGTTTAGTGCCATCTTCGAAGAAAGTTATTTTTGAATCTTTGAGCAACATGCAGGTCACATGCTGTATTAGCAGCAATGGAAAATTCCACCGCAGACCTTTATTTCCCCTTCTCTTCATATAAAAACAAGTGCGACACATTTCTGTTTCCTCCCCTTTTCTTCTGTTAAAATCCATCTTGATAGCCAGACACTTAAAGGGATTTTAAATGTTTAAAAATCTAAAGGTCAACAATACAATTATATTGGGTGTTCTCTTCTTTTCATCCCAGTATAGATAAGTGCATAGAGGTCAAAGCTAGGTCATATCAACACGCAGCCTGTGCCTGCTACAGAAACTTGTCTGTAGCTGTGTGTTCAGGACAGATGCTGCCAGCTGTTACTGGACCTGTCTGAACTGCAGGAATGTCAACCTCTGTCACCATGAACCAGGAGGAGAAGCAAACATACGCAAACATTAAGCCCCTGCAGCCAGCTAGCACCGGTTCATAGGCACACTCCCTGGCTGCTTTAGATTAATGGCAGAAGTGTCCTCAAAGTGATATTGAAGCTCAAAAACAATACAAGTAGCACTTCCTGTAGTTCTTTAAAAAAAATGTCCTCGGTTTGGCTTTTCATGCCTATATATTTACGAAAAGAACATTTTTTTCAAGCAGCTATTTAAAGATAATCATGCAATGAAGAACAATTAACAGGTAATGCTACTTTAGACAAAGATGACAAATTAAACTGCAGCAGGGGAGCAGCTTTGAACTTCAGGAGTAAAAACAACAACTCAGCTAAAGCCATCAAGCTGAAACACAAACTCATGAGACTTTCCACCAAAGCTACAGGTGGTGTTGCCCTTCATATGTGTAGCAGTAGCTGAGCTCTATTTACAGAGCCTTGCAAATGTACTCACATCCCCATTTTGTCGTATGTGTTCATAGTGGGGGAGCATAGAAACCAGGTTTTCACAAATTGTACAAATAAAACCAGAAAAGAGTGCCATATCTCAGTCTAAGGTCTGTATTTAGCTCCATATTTCTTCTTATCACGCCTCTTGCCTGTCCCTGCTGATGAAAAGTATTCCCACATCATGATGCTGCCACAACCATGTCTCATTGTGGGCATTGTGTAAACGGCTTACAGAATGCCACAATTGCTTTCAGATTTCTGTAAAATGTGTATTTATACTGAGATTAAATTAATACAGACAGACACTATGAAGTTTGGAGGCATATCTCTTGTTTTAGACTCTAATTTAGCTGATACATGTATGAGTTTTACCATTTTTATTATGTCAAACCACCAGTGTGTTTGAAACAGTTGTATTTCCTCAGTCGGCAGATTATATCTGAAAATCAGCTCTACTCCAGGAAAGTATCAATATTACAACCGCATGCTTTCAGTGCACACCGTACAAAAATCATACTGGTGTTAGAATTTCACAGCAGCAAACACAACATGACTCTGCAGAGAGTCTTCACTAAAGAATTACTTCACCAGCATGTTGCTTAGGACTGTAAATGTAGTCATTTCTAATATGAAACATTACTTTATTTGATTATTTTTGGATTAAACTTCATGTCTTACCTGGACCTGTGCTCCGCCAGAGCGCTTGATGTGTCCGGAAAAAGCGCACACATGTTGATTTGATGGCAGGGCTGGCCTGCACCTTCATGGATGAGACGCCCCCGAGCACTGGAGCTGAGCAGCTGGACACCACGACGCGCAGGAGGCTCGCCATGGTGCACGCACACCTGACACTCGCACTGCAGCAGGAGCTCAACGGGACCGACAGCAGGCGTCCTGAGAAGGAAACACGATGGATGTGTGCCAGCAGAAAAACAAAGCAGGGGGTGAGGAATTAGTAAAGGTCAGAAAAGAATGGATCCAAGAAGGTAAATAGACACGTCAATACATTTTCTGACACTGTCAGGGGATTTTAAACAGAAAAACATTCAACCCTGCAGGAAAAGAAAGTATAACTACTATTTTGTCTATTAGTTACATAAAGCTTTAAAGAGGGAGGAGTGGGATTATGTTATGTGCATTCGCAAAAAAAAAAATTACAACCAACCATTCACTTAGGTTGTACCTCACTGACCAATACCAAGCATGTGGGACAGCATGTTCACTGTACATGAAGATAATCAAACAGGCTAAACTGGACCTGGTGTCTGGCATAGTAAGGTTTAATCTAGACGTAACTGGTTAGCAACAGGCTATAAACTTCTCTCTGCCACTCTTTGACCTCAATAAAGAGGACAACTAAGTGTATATACTAAACACAGGCACACACAAAGCAATGTGGGCACCAAAATCAAAGTAAAATGAACTGACATTACAACCTGTCCCAGCAGAAAAAGACAAGTTTGGGCAAAACGTATTCATTTGTTTTTTTAACTACCTCAGTCAGAGCACTTATCAAGCAGTTATTTGCTATAACAGCTACTCAGTTATATTTGCTGCTGAAACTTATAATGCGGCATCTTGTGAATTCTTTATGGTGATTTACTGCAAAAAAAGAAATAATTTTTCATATGTATAAAATATATTATTGATCTAATCTAGTTTCAGGAAAGCATAGATCAAGCTTTTCTTCACCACTGACAGTTTCTCACTTGCATTGTGGTCTGACTTACTGATTCTGACTGCATTCTAAATTACTATTATAAGGACAAGAACAAATCAGATTTTGTAAAAATGTGAAAAGGAATCAATCCTATTTATTCAAAAACAATATGTATCTCAGTAATGACTGCTGGCACTTGATGTAAAAATGATGGATGTTTTGATGTATTTAAAGATTGAAGGGAACTCAGATTTTATGTTTTCTAATTTATATATTTTTTTGATTGATTGATTTAGCACTAACTTGAATCAACTGAGGTCAAAACTGGCCAATCTCAGTTTTACTGGTGCATTTCTACATGCTATTGAACCTAATTGAACAATTTAGCATCCCCTGAAGTGTATTCAAATTAGACTGGTCACTTTGTCTTCAAAATCACTCAGCAAACATTTGATTCTACTTAATTATAAGCATTCAAATGTAGAGAACCACTCAATTTAAGTTAGTAATGGAGTAAAATTATAAAGATTTGGCCATTTTGAAAAAGAGCATGTAGTATCATGTTTTCCCTTCATGCATCTTCTATTTTTTCTGCAAATATTTACAGGTTAAGCAGCAGCATAAATCTGGCTAACAGCTGCCCAGTCACCTCTAAATCCAGGGAAACTAACAACTCAACAGCATTGTTTTCCAACAGAGTTATTCACAGAACCTGTGTGAATTTAAAGTGCTTTAGTCAGCAGTGGAGTTCACATCCTGAGCGACACATCCATGCTGACTCCACCGCTTTCTTTTTGTCCCATCTCTGCAGCCAGAGGAGCTAACAAGAGCTAGCTGCCCGGCTGGCGCGCTGAGTGGCGTAGAAAAAAGAAATCCCCATGCTTTCATTGTAGCAGGCGATGAGTCAAAACAGGGCCACTGCGCGTTCAAACGTACCCGAAACTAAACAAATGCAAAGCGAAAAGCGGGACAAGTGAGGTTACTGACGAATACCTTCACTGACCTTTGCAGACAGTCCGGGATCTGTGCAGCACAGCCGACTTTCCGTCGACCCGGAAGGAGTTGGCGGATCAGCGGCTCAGAGAAACATTGACGTGTTGGCACCGCGGTCAGTGACGGAGCACAGAAAAAAATATTTAAATAACTTGTGTATTTCAGTTCCTTATGATTTACGTGAAAATGTAATCATTTTGGATGTTATTACATTTATTGAACGATGCGGAAAACACGTTCAGAGGCCAAATTTGACGTAAATGTAAACTGTAAAATTAAAACTGCACTACATAGATATAAACAATTTTAAAGAAACTCCCCAATGAACGCATTAGTCAAAATACTCCAAGTCAAATATTGCATGCAGGTCATTTAAAAATGAATTGTACTGAAGGTGCACGTCCATATCTTTCCACAGTGTGTCGCTTTATTATAACCCAAAGTATGAAGGACATTTGTTCCTGGCGAGCCATCGTTTCACTTTTCATATTATGTGTATAAGAAGACAAAACAAATGTGAAAATTATCCTTAGGCTTAGTACAAATGACAATTTAATTTATTAAGGGGAAAAGAAGCTGAACAAACCAACCTGATAGCTCATGTTAAATATATTCCTAAAGCAGACTGGCAAAGTCTAGCAGAAGAGTCCAGACTTTGACTAGGCCACGCTGAGAAAGATTTTTTTGTTTGGTTTTTGAGGCATTGAGAAATTGGCCCGCTGTTGAGTTTCTTTCAGATCATTGTTCTGCTACATAAAACATCATGGTACTATCAATCTTGTCAGTTATCCACACCCTGTATCTTCATTCGGTTGTGATCAACTGTATGAAGATACAGCACTCCACAAGAAAAGGTAGAACCTCTGAGTTTAATTTTGTACTTATAGACAAACAAAATAAAAAATAAAAATCATAAAACAACAATCGCAAATTAGGTTAAACATTTTCAATTCCTTTATGATAGTTGCCAATAGTGGCACATGTTGAGACAACATGTTTCAATAGTGAGGTTCAGTGTCTCAAATATGACACATTTTAGAACCACAAATGGTTTGTTGCTAAACCGTACTATGGGACAAAACACATTTTTCAAAATGCCATACTGTATAAAGCACAAACTGAAACTAAATGCAAGGTTTCATTAATGCTTCTGATGTTTAAAATCTTTTTGTAAACAAAAATGTAATTTTTTCACTGTTTGAGGAGGTGTTTTTAGAAAACACATTTATTCTGAGTTTCAGGGAGATGACATCCCAATGATAGGATATTTTTTCAGTGTGTTGCAAAATTTTCTGTTCCTATAAATGAAATACTAAGTGGGTGGCATAATGATCAATGTGCTATGTTCTGAAATAATTTTCTTTCCTGTTTTGAAACTTCTTTGTCATTTCATTCACCGAACTGAAACAAACAAAAATAAGCCTTATTTATAAATAATTAAATTTTACAAAGGAGAACCAGTATGCCATTACCACTTTCTGCTCAGCAAGAATAAATTCGACCAGATGATCAACAGGTCACTCATCAAAGTTTCCACATTCGCATTCTTTGATTCGACATATTTTTTTTGTTTAACACCAGAGCGAGTGAGGTTAAACAAGAATAGTAGTTGTGTTGCAATCTGAAAGTCGTTAGTTCTTTCCAGTCACTATCTCAACCAACGTCAAGGAACACTGACCTGGATGTCTCAGATGTTTCCCTGCTTCAGCACACCCCATTTAGATGATTGCAATTCAGCAAAAGCCTGTTAATCAATTGAAATCATGTGCTGAATCAGGAAAATGCCAAATATATGCAGGGCAGTGTGCCTTTAGGAAAAGAGTTGAAAAACACTGATCCACTGCATGGTTTTCAAATAAGTATGACGATACAGTTGTCAAGAGGAAATGGGGCACCAGTTCATCAACCTGTTTTTTTTTTGTTTTGTTTTTTGGGGGCGGGTTGTAACGTAGATGTTTTTGTGTTTTTAGATGAAAATATATGAAACTTGTGCAACATAACTTCATCCTGCATTGTATCTTTGAGGTGGTGCTGAATTACAATCTTGAAGACCAAGTTCTGTGTCGTTCAATATGTAAATATTTCAAGAACTATCAGCTCTTGTTGGCTTGTGCTGAGTTTCTTTGCTTTAAGTTTTTTTTTAATTATTACCTTTAGGCATTGAAATTAAAATAAATACATACTCGTACAAAGAGTAATATAAATTTACCTTGATGGAAAATATAAAAATGAATAATTAAAAAAAACAGATACAAAATACAGATTAAAACGCAATGCATCACATAAACACAAAAACAAAATGTACAATTTCTGAAAAACTGCTTTTTGGATGCAACTTGGGTCAAACTAAATGTCTGCCGATTTTATGGTGCATTATTGAGTACTCTAAAACATCTTTGTATTTCACCAGGTCTATTAAGTTACATATATATGAGGTTAAACATTGTGGAGTGCAACTGTGAAAGAATAGTTTGTTTTATTTTGGAATTAATTCTCAAAGACTAATTTGGTTTTGTTCAAGTTTTTCTTTCATAGTCAGCATGTTTCATCCAGCTTGAACTATTTTCAGATTCACCATCTGTTCTCATATTTGAGAGTATTTATGGGTTTACTGTCATTTCCCTTTCTGTCGCCATTTTTGGACATCTGGCTGAAGAGTGAACTTCCCGCTTCTTTTCTCCCTCAGGTCACTTTTGTAAGTTTCCTTTCTCAGTTGCTTACACAAGACAACCAGCAAATTATTTTTTTTTCCAATTAAAATCCCTAAACATGTCAAACAAGTTGCATCACTCACAAGATAAGTGATACACATTTTTCAATTTAACATTTTCCTATGTCTGCATTTGTTTCCAGGGAACACTCTGCATGTGAAGATCTGTTCTCTTGATTAAACGTGTCGCAGGTTGGTTCCCTTCACTCTGACCAACTTTCTATCTTATGTTTTCAAAAAACAAATTCACAAGCTTCTTTGACATATACGAGTTCAAGTTTATTTGCATATACAGCAATGCAATTCAAAGTGCTTTCAAAGACCTTGAAACTGGGTTGATATGCTGCATTTTCCTGGTTTTGGTGAGAACGCAAGCAGCAGTGTTCTGAATCAGTGTTGAGTGCAAATGTGCACATGTGCATTTATTGGAGCTGGTTAGAGTGCATTTGTGTTTGTGTCGATTGTTGGATTGCCAATAAACAAAAAAGTATCTTGTTCAGACACAGATAACGTGTGTGCATGCATGAATATAAGAGTGAGAGAGAAAGAGAGGCAGTGAGAGATTTTTTTTTCCTCAAGAAAAGTCTTTGAAGTTGCAGAAAATTCCAGGAGTTTCCTGTTAACAAGCCTGGGCTTTAATGTGAACCAGGAGTGTGTCTGTGACTGAGAATCAGTCTCTTGGCTGGTGAGAGGAGTTAGGATCTCAGCAGTCTTTGCTGTCCTGTCCAGATTCCACATTTGATTCGCTTCATTTTTTTCAGAATGCAAAGTTTTGCAATGCTCAGAGGGGCTTTGAGATTCAGGATGCACAGTTTTGAAACTTATTAACTCAAGGTTTTTGTGAATTTTTTTATTATTTTTTTTGTATCATTTGTGCGACTGGGAGGTCCTTCCACTGTGTTTTGGATGCTGCTCTGTTTTCTGAGAGCGAGTGGTGGAGAAAGCAACATAAGAACTGCAGATTTTTTTTTATCCCAGATGACATTTTACAGCGGCGCTCTGACACATGATCAAACTCGGTTTCAGCCATATCAGTAAAGATGTTGCGTTTGTATACTTCACACCACCTTGTGTCGCTACTTGCTTTGTGGAGCCTCAGTTGCAAAGGTTTGATCACAGCCTGGCCAGGCATTCCTGGAAGTAAGCCAAAGGCTGATTTGGACCCAAATGTGAGAGACTGGGGAGATTACTCAGATCTCCCAGCTGGAATTGAACACGGACTTGGACTAGAAGAGGACAGAGAACATGAAGAAAACAGAGGAGTCAGGGAACCATCATCCAACTTGGCACCTGAGCTGGATTTCTTGGCTGACTTTGCAGGCAGGAGAAGTTAACTAATCAGCTGATGCATCTATTTGCCTACTCACTCTTTATTCAACTTCAATGTTCCCTCCAGGTAAGAAGCGGCTGTGGGTGATAACTGCTCCATCACATAATGATAACTACCTACGGATGATGGAAAAGCAGCTTGAAGACATGGAGCAGGTAATTTGCTGATGAATTCATAATACCAAGGTTTTCTGAATGTGTTTCAAGTAATGCTTCTGGTACTTGTGCAGTCTTGTAAAATTATCACGAATTAAATCCATCTGTGAGCTGAGACATAATAGACAGTGGTGTGGAAAGAGGCTTGATCTCTTACAGATTTCTTCTTTCTTGATGGACAAGAAAACATTCTTATATCATAAACTGAGTAAAAACTAAATGCAATATTCAAATGATGGGTTAAAGTGTTTAAAGAGGTAAAAGTAAATAAATAATAAAAGAAAAGCTGTATAAACTGAATGACCCCTTTTTAAATTCTGAATTAAGTTCGAAACTTTGTCTGTTTTCTTACAAACATGATACTAAGATGCTGTTCATTTCCTTGAGTTAGTTTTTCATAAAGGCCTGAAACATCTGCTCTAGTCCTCCAGCATTCCTCATTTCTTTACAACAGACTGCACATCTGCTGCTTTCAAAGACTAGAGAGAAAATAAGTGAAAACAAAGCAAAGCTGCAAGGGCATATTTTGACTTCAGAAATCCTCAAGAACTACTGATCAAAGCCACTTTAGAAATGAATTCTTTGAACGTAAAAGATAAGAGTGAATGGAAACCTTTCAAAAAGCTTTTGACTGTTTTTCTCCTGTGTTGTTTTTAGAAAGGGCTGAACTGCCGTTTAGCAGAAAGAGACACTTTCATCATAACCATTATCCAGAATGCCATGATGGAAGGTCGCATCCAGAAAACAACTTTTCAAGGAGATGCATCGGTGGAGAACCTGGATCCCGACACTGTCACCAAACTGCTTCATTACCTGGAGCTTTCCAGCCAGGTAAAACTGCCAAAACACCTTCTTTTTGCTGTTTTTGCTTCTGCAGCAATTTTACTTCCCTCTAGCTTAATGTAAGTTGTATTTTATTTGAAATATTTCAGGAGCAAACCTTCACCATGCTGATCATGAAGAAGAACCTCCAGGTCAGCGAACGTTTTCCTTATCCAGTCCGTGTTGAGGCAATTTTGGAGCTCATTGATCAGTTCCCAGTGAGGAAACTGGAGAAGATGACCAGAAAAGGATCAAACTTAAGGTTTTGTCAGTGGGCAACACTGGTTTAGTGAAAAACTTAAAACCTGTTGAAAGTGTTTTAAATCAGCCATAAAAATCTGTTTTACAAACAAACTGGTGCTATTTTAGCAAAGGTTAGCAAAGACGTTTTAACCTCACAACTCAAGAAAGTTTCTTTAGACCAGCTGCTGTAAAAAAGATGATCTCAAAGCTTCTTTTCTTTCATAAACTGTTAACATGTAATTAATTACATGATGAGCATTTTGCATGGTAGAAACACAAATAAAGATAAAAACTCCCTTAAGACAAAACTGCAAGAAGATTATTATATCCCCTAAAGAAAAGCTTTTAGAAATGTTATATATAATTATATATTACTGTAAAAATGTCCACAGGCTAATTAAAACTAAAATTAACTATATAGATAACAAAATAATAAAATTTGGGGACATTTGCATTGATACTATAGCACACAGATGACAGATGGTTATGTAATATGATTAATATAATTTTACTATCTAATTATTTTAACAGTTGAATGTGTCAAGATAATTTTAGTCAATATGATGGTATGAAGAGAACCTCTTTTTCCTCTTCAACATATATTTAATGATAAATGATGATAGCTTAAATTATTTTAAGGTGCGGTGCATCACAGGAATTATTCACTAATAAATTATTGAAATAATAAGCCTATGCTCAAACGATCAGACTTCTGAATATTAGTTTATAAAATAAGTCACTGACTAGCAATATATACATAAAGTGTAAACATCCTTCCATATCAACCAATAACATGGCATTGTTATTTTTAAAAATAATTTTCTTATTTCATTATATGCTTTTATAAAGTTCAGAAAAAAAATAATAAAATATTTATAATAATTTTGAAAGACACTGTAGTTTTGTGAATTTCTTATCAGTTTCTTACTGATATTGAATTATGAATAATGGCATGTTTATTTATTTGTAATAGTAATATATAAATAATAACTTCTTTGTTTTGTAATTAAAAATTATTTTGGCTACACTTCTTTAATTTTTTTAAGCAATCAAGAGGTTAGTCATCTGTAACAGTTCACCTCTTTTTTATATATATTTTTAACTATGATTTTGTTGTAGGTGTAAAACTACAAAAAAGAAGGTTGTAATGAAAAGAAAAAAGAAGATGAAGAAGATGGTGCTGAGTCCCCAGAGAGCGGGAGACGTGACTTCTGTCATGGCTTCACAAAGACAATTCTTGGACAAAAAGGCTGCACTGAGAAGTAAGATTCAGGATATACTCAATGGCAAGTCGAGGTTTGTGATTCGTAAGACGCCTGCTGGATCCACAAGAGGAAAGGCGTCAAACAGAGATGACTTGGAAACCTCCAAAGTGGCCAGTGGAGTCCAGTCTGTTCCACAAACTGATGAGAAAGTGGAAAAAGACAAGTAATGTTTGTTCAGTTTTCATGCTTTACTGAGAAATGAACATTGAGCACATGCCTTTGGTAGAGTTTTTCTCTTGTCTTTATAGGCCTCCTTCTTCCACTGATAAAGGAAAGGAAAGAAATGGAGGACAAAACACCAAAAACAAAGAAGAACCAAATATAAAGACAGAGACAGAGAAGAAACAGAGCACAAAGAAAAGGGGCAAAGGGAAGAAAGGAAAGAAAGGAAAGAAAGGAAAGGGAAGAGGGAAAAAATCCAGCAGAGAAGTGAGTGAAGAGGATAAAACAGCTCTGAGAATATTTTTGGACAGTATGCGAGGGCACAGAAGGCTGATGGTGAGAAACGTGCATTAGGACATTTCTGCCCTTTTATTTTAATCCTTTGCCAATAAATGTTTCTGTTTTTGGTCACCAGCTGATCTCAACACCCAGCAGGGACACAACTCTGTACATCCAGCAGAGTGAGGAGAACAACAAGCAGCACTGTGAACTCGCCATCAGGAAGATAAATGTGGTGACTATTGTGGGAGAAGGAAGTGACGCCACGATCTCTGTGCAGCACCAGCAGCTGGGTAGGACAAATATTTTGAACATTTGCTTTTAAATCATTTGGTTATAGTTCCTCAGCTGAGTTTAACTCAAGTTCTCTGACAATATTTTAAAAATGTGAAAAGCCCCTGCCAGCTGCCACTAATGACTTCAGTAAACAGGGATGTGTTAAATAATTTTTTAGAAAACCATGAAATGGAGAAAGCATGGTGTTTGTATAAGTCACTAACCAAGAGTGTCTTTACCATCTTTTATGGCGTCTTTAGCACAATATAGTGAACATTAACTTATGTTCACTATAAGTTAACTTATAGTGAACTTTGCATTCACTTTGCAGTGAATGCAAAGTAGGAACATTCACTGTTTGCTGGGAAAAACAATGCTCAATTTATCTAGCTAATATATGTATTTATTGAAAGACTTTTGTCAGAGCAGGAAATTCTAAATTTTCTGATATTCCAGATGGCACTGTTCAGCTAGGGGAACTCAGGTAAAGTTACGTATCAAATACATCCCGAATGGGTTAACATTGCTTATTTGCATGTGGATTCAAAGGACAGTGAATTCCCTGTGTTGTGCAGTGTATGAACTCATGGAAAATATGGCCAAACACCTCAGCCCTTCAGTGTTTACCAAGGAATTCCTCTTGATCATATCTTGAAAAGTGAATATTTAAAACAGAGTTTGGGAGATATCAGTAGTTTGTTCTATTTGTGGAAACATGCACACAAAAAAGCTTTTAATTCTCCCACAGTACTACCTCAGTACTTGGAAAAAGCAAGGCAGGTTTCATGGTTGGATGATGGGGAATGTGACAGAGGCACAAGCACCGTCACTCAGACACCCACAGTCCCTCCTGGGACACAAGGTCCTTCATTGTTTTACTTTGTACTAAAATACATTCATCTTTGAGACCATAAACCTATTTTCTTTGGCTTGGCAGTGAAATCTGGAAAATATTTAAAATCAAGCAGTGGCTTGATTTTAGTTGACTTACAAAGAACAAATCATATAAAAATATATGCAGTAGTCAAATATATATGGTTTATAGCACATGTTTAGTTTGAATCTTGTAAAATGGCAGCTACACTTCTGTTTACATATTTCAGAAAAACTCAACAGTATCATGATTCTGATCTGTGGAGAAGATTTTAATATGTTGTGTTGTATTTTGTGGATTTGGGACTTACTGTTTCAGTGTTTGGCTGTGCTATTTTGCCTTTTCAATGTGTGTTCCAGAGTCTGAGCGTTCTCTTAAGGATCAATCAGAGCAAGACTTGGACTCACGTCTGATCCCTCTGTTAAGAGCAGAGCTCGGCTTGTCCTCCTCCGACCTCTTCTCAATGACTGTCACGGATTACGACATCAAACCTAAGGTAGGAGAACGTCTCACTCAGCTTTGTGGCTTCCTATTTGGCAGCCATGTTTTCTTATTTTCACAAGTACCGGTATTAACATTGAGGTGTGTTGAGATAACTGTAACCATCAACATTTAGGGTGAGGGTAACATCAGGAATCTGCACAACAATGTTTGTATATATTTTTTTTATTTGTGTGAAAAAGTTTAAGCTATTTAAAGTCTAAAATATTTCAATCTGAGTTTTGGGATTTTGAATCATATCACATTAAGCAACATTAACATGAAATTCAGTGTTAATGAAATTCAAATTAACTCAAAAGGACTTTCTTGTTGTCCATTCTTTTTTCCTTCTTTAACTCACCCTCATCTTTGCTTCAGAGAGTCTTTGAGGCTCCTCCATCAAGCCCAGCTCTGTTCGACTATATTGACAACTTTCCCTCCAGGTACTCTGAGAAAGAGAAAGAAAGAAAAAGCCCTGCTGTTTGCTCCAAAGACATACAAGCACCTGAGGTTGAGAACTCACTGCTCAGGTAGTCATTCAGTCATGCAAAGGGTGCAGACTTTCTTAAAAAGTCTGCAGATGCAGTTTTAAATAGATTTCATAGATTTTGTTTAGCATTTATTTATTTATTTTGTGCAATCTAATTATGAAAAATTGACTTTAACTCTAGTTTAATATTTTTTGTTCTAAATATTAATAAATGGTATGAGTTGTACAGGTAGACAAGTGGATGTTATTGTTTAAATATAACATTTTTATTTCTGTACAGATTTATGTCTAAGCGGAGGCTGCTACTGATTTCTGCTCCCACAGAAGACAATTACTTTTTCCAGCAGCAGATTTCTGCTCTCAGTGGTCAAGAGTGTCAACTGGGTAATAAAATAAAAATATTTTGGTTGAGTTCAGCTTTCACTTTAAGTAATCAGCAGTTGTGATTTTACCTGTGTAAGGTGTAGAATGTTACTCCAAGTTAAATTAAGAAATGAAATTGGTCTATTTGTGGATTTCTTCACAGAGCACATTCAAAATATTTGAAATAAATTACAACTTATGATGTTGAAATTCCTAGTTTAGCTATAGGTCGGGTCCTTTTGGTTCCACAGAGTCCTGTGAACTTTACATTTCAGGTGGGATATTGTGAAAGGATAAAGCAATGTGTAACGCCGGACTTGTGGTTGCTGTAAATGTGCATCTACAATCTGAAGGCGACCTTCATAAAATGTATATACAAACAACAATACAGATTTTTTTACATACACAACTTGTGCATATCATGAGTTTCAACAATCTTCCTTTCATTTCGAAAGCTCTTGCAAGTCTTTGATATGAATGGATGGCAGCTGTTTGAAAAAAGAAAATGCTTTAAATATGAACCCTTAAAAAAACTATAAATGGATGGATGGATGGATGGATGGATGGATGGATGGATGGATGGATGGATGGATGGATGGATGGATGGATGGATGGATGGATGGATGGATGGATGGATGGATGGATGGATGGATGGATGGATGGAGGATGGATGGATGGATGGATGGATGGATGGATGGATGGATAATTAATCTCTTCAGTGCTAAATCTGAGATCTTTCTTCTCTTCACAGGTATCCGACACTTTGCTCTGTTGAAATTGACTGGAAACGGACAAAAAGCCTCTGGGACTGTTGAGCTATATCCTATAAATGGTAATAATTTCTAGTATTGTTGTAGCATAAACAATATCAAAAAAATTAACTGTACAAGGTGAAAAAGTTGTTGGTTCTTTGTTTCATTATCATTTTTGCCATTAAAGGCTTTCACTCCATTCTTTTTCCTCCAGGTCGCAGTCAGAGTGAGGTGGAGCCATTATCTCGTGAAGTGGTCAACAACCTGAGAGAACAGCTGAAAATCAGTAAGGACTACTTCAGCATGCTGGTTGTGGGGAAGGACAGCGATGTAAAGGCATGGTTCCCGTCACCCATGTGGTCCCTGGACAACATCTACGACCTGGTGGACTCTATGGAGCTTCGTATACAGGAAGCAAACCTCCAGATGAGCGTGGGGATCCAGTGTCCCGAGGACATAGGAAGAGGAGGCGGTGAAGCAGGACACTATCCTGGATATGATGACCACCGAGCTGAAGAAACATACTTATATCAGCAATCAGAGAACTAAAGAGATTTCATTGAACCTAGAGGATTCATGAAAAGCATTACATGTATTCCTAATAGATTATGATGGATAATGCTAATTGTTTGATGAATATATGAATATAAAAGACAAACTGATCCACAACATACGAAACAAACTTATTCAGGACTTTATGGTTACCCTATGGTTCTATCATGTCTAAGTGGACATGATAGAAAACATAGTAAAAAAATTCCAAAGTTACAAAATAAGTAAAAAGAACAACTTACAATCTCCACACTACAGGTAAATGTATTTTTTTTTTTTAAATTAATAAAAATTTGATACAAAAAAAGAAAAGGAGTGTTTTGTTGACAAAAGAAATGACGAACAGATGCTTGACCTCCATCTGTTATGTGAAACTGTTTTTGCTCTGATTTGACTTGCTGTTTGCAGCAGGGGAAAGAGGGTCCACTCAATGTGGAGGGGGGGGTTGTGATTTTTGGCAGCACTTCTGTTCAAGTTGCTTCAAACACATTCACTGTTTAAATTAAATGAAGAGAAGAGGCTCACGTTGAAGTGTTGCAATCCTAAGTTAGGCTTTGCTTGAAAATGTGTGGGTTTTTTTTTTTAAACAAATCTTACAAACAACCTTAGTCTCCAAAATGTGGAGTAATGGCAGCAACTCTTCCAACATTTCTTTGGAAATCCAGAGTTTGTTTTGATTTAAAGTATGAAAAAGGAGTTCAGTCAAAACTTGTCTAAGAGAAGAAAAACAAAGGCATCTCATCATCTTGTCTCACAGAAAAGATGATGAAGTAGCCACCTGGACCTCATAATAAACCTGTTGAAGTCTTTCCAGTTAGGATACCTCTGATAGTGATTTAAGAGAGAAACCTGGTGGATGAGGCCTCTTCTCAGTCTGGCAATAACTGGTGAAGGTCTGCTTAAAGTCGGTGCAAAGATGAGGGAAAAAACCTGTGGTAACCATCTGGACTGAAACTCCTCTGAGAGAGCAGAGAGCCTTATGAAGCCAGGCAGTGGGAAGCCTCTCTATGTGGAGTGTAACGTCGAATTGAGCTAAGGTTCACAAAAGGTGACTTCTCCTGCGCCAGGTTAGGAATGTTAATAAATGACAGCAATAAAAAATGGGTTCATCTGCAAATCTGGGTTGGATCTTCGCAGAGTCGTATACATTTTGTTCTGAAGGAAATCTTTGAGAGCTGTGCCAGATCAACAGTTCAAAAGCTTAATAAACAACCAGCCATCTTTTGGCATTAAGTTAATGCCTCAAAAACCACCAGATTATTAAGTCACAATTGACAGGCACTGTGCATTACCTAGCAAATTGATTGCAAGACTGTCACTTTGCAACCCAAGCAGAGCACAAAGTCAGCTAGTTTCACCACTGTATGTGCTGTACAATGGCTACTGGAAAAGACAGGAGTTGTGCCTGGAGGGAACTCTAAACCAACAGATGCCTTAAGGCCTGTAAAAAAGCTAACAATAACCAAGGAAGACAAAATATAACAAATGAAGAAGACCAGAATAAGTGGGAGCATCAACATGGGAAAACTACCTGAACAATGGAGTTAAACAAAAGCTATAAAGGAAAAACACAGATATTAATCTAATTAAATTAGAATATTACAGGAACAATGCAGTCAGTTAAGAGAGAAATTAAGATCCAGACAAAAAGGGGAGAAATTATGAAAGAAAAGGAAACTCTGCTCTAAACTGTAGGTGTAAATTAGACATTTAAAAAACATATACAATTAAAACCCTCAAAAAGTGAACCGTGAAAAAAATGCAGAACAAGAAGTAAGGAGGGTGAGCAAAAAAGAAAGCCACTCAGCTGCTCCAGCTAATTTTGCATCTTGTTACATTTCACCTTCTGCAGACCAGATAAATAGGAAGGCATGTCCTATTATGGAAAAAGACCCGAGGGGCAAGAAAAGAGCCACATGGCTTTTCGTCAAGATTCCGCACATAAGAATTCACTGCAATCTTTATTGAGCTAAAATTGGAGAATGCTAACATCTTGTGACAAACATCTGTTCTGACCAAAAAAAATAATAACTTAATGTTGAACTGAAGAAAATAAATATGTCCCACCAGAGTTAAAGTTTATGAGGAAGTGTGAAATGTAGCAAAGCCTTTTTTGAATAGATATTTTTTAGTTCATTATTTGTCAAACAACTCATTCATTGTTTTTCAAAGTATTTTTTAGGTTTTCTCAGCTAAACAAAATGCCATAGTAGAACATTTAAGTTAACAATCTATTTGTTATTATATTAATTTTATATAAGATATAATATTATTAATATATAATATTGCTACATTGCACAATTTCAACAGAATTTTGACAACACTGTGACCATGTCTGCCTGTTTTAATGTATTTCTGAGCTTATATTGAACTTTATCTTGAAAATAACATGTAATTGTTTCACATCCAGGAGTTTTCCCATGCTGTCAATGTTTCTCACCCTTCTAAATTTCTCACACATTGAGTTAATCATTAACTACAGTCTATTTTGGTCCTCACTTTAGTTTCTTACAAAACTGACATGTACATCTATAAGTTAAACATTTTGGAGTTTAAAAAAGAGAATCAACATTTAAAGCCCGAGTGTGGAAAAAAATGTGTAATTAATTTAATATTGAAGAGTGTTGGGTTTGTCTCAGTGTTGCTGTGAATTGTCTGAGCCATTATGTACGCCTCAGACAATAACAAAAAGTTTCTGAATTCAGACAAATTTCAGTTGATGACTGGCTTAATAAAAAGTCACACATATACAAAAACTTAACGAGTCACATAAAACGTAACCCCTTCTTTGAATCATATCATCTGGTCTCCATTGCTCAGAGAAGTGTGGTCTTTTTTTTTCTAATTAATTAATTAAAATACACTTTGGATAATGATTATTATTTCCTTATGTTAAAATTAGTTGAGAAGGAAAATCAAGTAGGAAAGAACTTTATGCAGATGAAATACCAGTGACATGTGTGTTTCCTGGTCGATATGAAAGAAAAAATAGTACTTATTTATTTATAGTTAATTACTTTTAAAGAAATGGGTTAATGAAGCCATTTTCAGGTTCCTGTACCAGATAGCTGTCCTACATTGCTAATGCTAGCTTTAATAAACAAGTGGTAGTTTGATTTCATTATAACCTTTACCCTAATTTTTAACATCTTTAGCAGTGCTTTGGCTCAACTTTTTTCTTGCATGTCTACTTTTGTTTTATTTATTTTTTGTTGGTGTCAAGTTGACAATTCACTGTTATGTTCACCTTGCTATCAGCAACCACAAGGAGGACATGTGCATTTAGTTTAATGGATTTTGTTGCAGTGGTTCACTGTGTATGACTGCGTCATTACAACTTGAAAGAGCTGAAACCACAACTTCACTTTAAAAAAAAATGCACTTTTTTGTCCACTAAAGATCGATTTGCTACTGGATTATTGAATCATTTTTGTAATATTTGATATGGTTGACAGGGATACAGTGTCCTAAATGAATTTTGTGTTTGATTTTACTGAACTCTATTTTTGTTTGGTTTGGTTATTTACCTAGCTTAGACTGAGTGGACATCAGTTACAAAGCACAGAGGAGATACTGCAGGGAGTTCGCCACAGGTAGGCAAATCCATGAGATCAAAACCCAAAGATAACAGTCTCTGCGACACTCACATTCTCACAAAGCACACACATACAACTTCGAGAGGAAGTTGTCAGTTGTAGACAAATGCTTATGTCACAACCAGACCTTGCGTCCACCCACTAAAAAAAAAAAAAACCCTCAGTGTCACACAGTTTGTTCCTCTGTGTTTGTTGCTCAGTGTCCCTTTGCACTTCGGTGCTTTTGTTTCTCTTCAACACCAACAAAACCTCGCCGAGGAACGCAGATCAAACTCTTTTGTCCATTGATTTCAACTGAGCTGAACTGCTTGGGACTGTTGTTGCAAAGATGGTGAGTAGGAGTTAATCTTTGACCAATCATACCTTTTCTCCTGACCCACCAAAGGGGCTTGGTATGTTTTGATAAGGGATAATTTTGGAAATAAGAGTTCATTAGTCAAAATTCAAATTAATCAGACATTACTTAATATTTTACCAGCACAGATATGACTGCAATGAAAAAGTTGTTACTTTAAAACAACATCCTTCCTTCAAAATAATGTGAACTATGGATTATCCCAGTTTATGTCAGTATTTGATACTTTTGTTCTCAGTTTGACCTAAATGTTGGTTTTCGGCTGTGTTAAATAAAAAATCCTGGGTCTTTTTGTGCTGTGCAGGTGATTCATAAAAATCTCAACAAATTAGTGCCCACCAGAGTTTCTGTTTAGTGATATCTGCAAAAACTTGAAAACTGTATCTTATATTCCAAAGTCTTCTAAGCTATGAGAAGTTATGAGGTTCTGCATGCCTCCTAAACTGTATTTTCTGTGTACAAACTATGTAGTTATACTTATTATGGCAGTTCCTGTATTAATGCAGCTCAGTGCAATACTCTCTTTCCACACCCAGCATATACTGGATTCCTTCCAAAATAAATAGTTTGAAAGATTTTTGCTGAACAGGAAGAAACACAGAGAGAGAAGGGAAAGACATGTTGCAAATAGCCCAGCGCTATGAATCGAACCAGGGACAACTGCATTGAAAACTGCAACCTCTTTATTTGATCCACCTGCTCTTCCACTTAGCCATGTGGTAGATTGGTCCTCAGATTTCCGCAGAAATTCCTTTCTTGTTTCTATTTTTAACAAACATGTTTCACAAAACTTTGTTTTCAAAAATGAGTTGTCCATTATGGATTAATCTAGTCCTTGTTTCACAAGGCAGATGTTTTCACACAGGTCTCAGCATTAGGTTGGCCTAAATGCCCCTAAAAAAGCTTTAAAGGGCAATCTTGAATCAACAGCTAACTGTGCTGTAAGGCAAACATTTCCAACAATCTTTCTTTCCCATTAAATGAACATTAGAAAAAGCCATAGTGAACATCGTAGAATGTAAATGACAGCTATCATTTTTTATCTCAAGAACTTGTGTTTCAGTACCTTGGGTAGTAATCAATTCCAATCTAAATTACACAGATATCTAACAAATCATATGATACAGCCAACATTATTTTAGTTACTAAAGTATAGTGGCAGGGGTTTTCAGTATGTCACAAAGCGCTCAGGTTTTTACAAAATTGCAACTGCAGTTTACACAGTTTAAGAGAAGTTACATGTGCAACGGTTTGGCACAGAATACATTAAGCAAGTTATAGATCTCTGTGGTGGAGAAGAGGAAGTTACAGAAGGAAACTTTTTTTTCATCCCCTTATTATAAATTCAGCAACAGTTTATGCCTGGTCTGAAGATGCTTTTAAGAGCTGAGGGATGTCACTGGCAAGAACAGGGAAGTGATATTGACTCTGAAACTTGAGTGGCATGCACTGCCACTGGTGAATTAATAATTTGAGTAACAAACACCTGATGCAAAAAATACACAAAATTAATTAAAAACAATAAAACAGGATCACTTAAGTTATAATAATGTTATCTACACTGTTTATTTATTACAGTGAACATCAAGTATTCAAGCGGGTTGAGGACTGCAGCAGTCTGCAAATAGTTAAAAATCCATGGATACTTAAGACTCCCTGCAATAACACTTCAAACTGCCTATTTTATTTATGCAAACACTAACTATACCTTAACACATGATTGCGCGTGGAAACCATCATAGAAATGTACTGCGGAAGCCTTATCTCTTGGGGTTATAGTCAATCAGTGCAAAGAAAAGTGAATAATGCGCCTGGATTGGCAGCTTTGGTGTTTCAGTTTTCCATGCTACACATTTTTATAATATTTGTTAAAGAAATCAACAAATAGGCACAATTGTGAATAGGTGAATCTGTGAATGTTGAACAACGAATAGGTGCCAGAGTTCACTTCAACCCAACTGAGACCTAGATCACAGTTTGCCTTTTTGGTTTGCATTAGGGTTCGATTGTCCATTCACACCTCCACAAATGAATCAAACATTCTCGCAAAATGAACTACATTTGGTTAAACAGCAGTGGTGTGAATACACCCTTATTCAACTCATGACCATTCTACTCTTCCAACTGTATGACTCCATGGAGTTAATGTGTTGTTCTCCTTTACTGTTTTTGCTGATTATCCATAGTTTTTGCAACCAGAAATTTTTCTGAATTTGTTCTTCTTTTCAAGCAAGTGATAGATTAGTAGCCGTTTCTCAGACAGTTAACTTTCGGTCCACAGAAGTGTGAAGAAGTGGGTATCATGCTTATGTATGCCATGGAGGTGAAAACTTGAGCAGTTTTGAACACATAGTTTCTACATTTACTCTTTCATCTGGGTAAGCTTTCCATATCTCATAGCATGAAAACAGCCAGTCAGCCACACTAATTGCTTGAAATCCGAATGCATGATGATGGCTGCCTAATCCTCTAGCACTAAACCACTGAGTTACTGAGTCATACTGACAACCATGTACAATTTTAACAGTACCACTTCACACAGACGTAAAGCAATCAGAAACAACAGAAGGACAAAATGTCTATGAATAATTTAAATGTTAGGTAACATGGATGGTGTAATACTACTGTAATACTGTAATATTACAGTAATATTACTTTATTACTGTAAAGTAATACAGTCTTTAGTGGAAAAGACTGTATTACTCTTGTTAAAATTAATCATTTAAGGTAAAGTCACAATAATACAAAAAAACCCAGATTTGCTTTAGATCAAAGGCCTGAGGGTCCCTTTCTGTTTTCATAAATAACAGTTAGTCAAAAAATAGCTAATTCAAACATTAATATCCACTGATAAAGGATTTAGATGTAAATCTTATGTGATGTTCCACATGAAATTCACCTTGCTCTGACTTCCCATTCACCCTGGCAGTGTACACTATACAGAAAGCTGTGGAGCTTTCTTTATTTTTCATTGCGCCATAGTTGGATGAGAAGTAATTCTGTATCTCCAGGCTCTTATCTCTGCTTCCTGGTTAGGCGACTCTGGCTCCAGTCAAACAAGTCACATTAAAATAGGTGTGGCTTCTGCTGCTGCTGCTCAGCCAGTCACTCTGTCTATTTAAAGAAATATGCAAGCACAGCTGTGTAAACTGACTCTCAAGGTAGATGCAACTGTTGCACTGTTTTTGTTGGCAGTCTAATGAATATGGATATGGCATAATTGAATTACAACCTCATTCTTTCTGAAGAGGATAATAGACCAATGACCCTTTTTCAGGTTCATGCTTCGTGTAAAAAATTTTAAAACCATTTTACGTGGCACAATTGTTGTCCTGCCAGGGCTGATAGGACCTTATTGTAAATCTGATCACATCTTCTTTCAGACTGAAACTTAAACATACAATAGTGTGGGGTTTTTTCTGTCCATCTGCAATTCACAGCTTATATGTACACAGAGAGGCCAGGAAGTTGGTGCAAACTGTGGTTTGAGAAGCATCTGCATTGAATATCTGTATTAGTCAAGACCAGCTAGCCAGAAGTAAATGTTCTTCTTTTGTTTCCCATGATTTCTTGAAAAAGAATTCGTATCCGTGAAATGGTATATATTCTATGTTGCATGTTTACTTGTAAAAAACTACCACTACTATGCTATTACTACTACTACTCATAATAATAATAATAATGAACATATATGATTTATTTTTTGATTCACAGTTTTGAACGGCACTGTAAAGTTAAAAGCAGATAAATACACGACTACCTTTAGGTGGCCTTTTTGTCATAAAAGTATACTTTTATTCTGCCTCTGTTTGCACTGCAATGTTTTTTGAACCACCTTTTACTTTTCATCCTTTCATTTTTATAACTGAACATGCCACAGTTTCCACATTGAAGATGACTGTCTCCAAAGCAAAAACCTTTACTTCTTTTGCTTTTAGTTTGCGCAAATAGATGTTAACCTTCACAAACTAACTAAGATGTTCTGACATGCATCTCATCTGTCTGCATGGGATGATACTGTGAGCTTTTTAAAGTTAACCAGGCCACATGAAAGATGTGAAATGAAAGAGAAAATCAAACCCCTCTTTTGACCCGTTTACAAACAGCTGTTCAGCGTTGTCTTGACTCTTCTGGCAGTTGAACATGTTTGAACCATTTGTTCAAAGTTGCGGCATGTACCAACCTGAACCTCCTTAGCCACAGAGCTTCGTGAATTTATTTTGAATCTAGTGTAGCTGACCTAACACAGAAAAAAAGAAACTGACTGTGGGAGCAAGTGGCAAGAGAAAAAGCCCAAAATCCAATGTTAAAAGTAGTTGATTTGAAACAGGGTGTTTTTCTCAGTTTTGCAACTTTCTGTTCCTTTTTGAACTTTTATCTGTCAGTATCTCTGCACAGCATATCCCTTTTTCTTTGACTGGCAGTTTTGGTTTCTGTTTCCGTCGATGTTAAAACAGTATTTTATTAGGATTTGATAAAGTATCATGTTACAGTGAAGTGGATGGACTTATGACTTTAAATTTTAGTTTGGAATTAAAAATCTGCACGGATGATGCAGAACCACATTTGGCTGCTTTTGCAGCTGCAAGATATTTGTGGGATGTTTCTAACATCTTTTCCCATTTAGGGATAGGAGATTTAGCAAATGTCTCTTTGAAAATAGCTAAAGTTGAGTCAAACCAAAGAGAGAGCAACTGTGAGCTTCAATTTTCAAGTCTTGAGATAACAATTTCAACTGTACTGTTTGGGGTCTTTGAATTGTTGTAGTGCTGTCTTTTACAGCCTTTAAAATGTTTTCTTCTTGTAGTCCTCTTTATCTGTCTATCAATCAACTCTGACAAGCTTTCCTTTCCTTGCTGAAGAGACACATTCCTAAGCGTACTATACATATTCATAAAAAGTGCTCTGAGACATGTCAAAAGTTGAGGAATGTTTTATAACCTTATACTGCAGTAAATTTTTGCACATCTTCATTTTTGCCACTTCATAATTCTGTGAATCTTTTTGTCTCTGTCAAACTCCCACTGAAAGCAATTGGAGGTTGTGTTTGCATTTTCAAGAGTTTCAGCTGTATATTTCAAACATACTTTGTTCATATGTTTTTCCTTTGGGGTTTTTTTGTTTCAGGCAAACAAGACTGATGTGAAGGCCATGATGGCTCGATTCCAAGCAGGCGGAGCAAGCGTTGATGACTCCACTCCAGTTGGACGTCCTAAAGCAACCCTGCAACCGACGCTGTCTTCTGGCCCGGCCTTACAAAAGAAGCCGGTTCTGGAAAGCCTCTCAGGCAGTGCGATAAATTCTACCCCTAAGCCGCCTTTTCCGAAAAGCACACCGTTGATTAAAAGTGACTCTGACGCACATGAGCCAAATAAAACTAAGGCTCTTGCAAACAAGTTTGCCAACTCCCTGGATGACACCACCACCAACAAACCTCCGGTTTTTAAAGTACAAACACCACTGAAGCCAGCTTTTTCACAGGCTGCTGAAGCTAAAGGGTCAATCCAGAAACCTCCTTTGAACAAACCTCCAATCAACTCCACTTTGCCTGAAACCAAACCTGTATTTCCAAAAACCCCTGGAGCACTTAACTCCAAACCTGGCAGGATAAAAGAAGACAGTGGTGGGGGTACTATGCCAAATACCAGCACAATCCCACCCAAAACACCAAATATGCATCAAAAGCCACCCAGCGGTGTCCTAAAAATGTGGCAGCAGAATGAAGAGCAGTCAGAAACAAAGACAGACACTGTGAACAAGCCGACATCTCAAGCATTCACTGCTCCGAAACCCCCCACCAACTTCAAGAATGCTCAAAGTTTGTTCAACAAGGAGAAGGACCCATCTGAGCAGACAGAGAGTGGAGGGGTCAACAAACCACCCTTCACTGCTATTAACTCTACTCCTCCTCAAAAACCTCCTGCCCACAAAAAGCCAAGCCTGAAGAAGCCGTCAAAGGGTCTTGCCCAGGCTGACGGTATTAACGGTGACATTCCTCCAGGCTTAAAACGCAACCCTCTCCCCAACAGTTTAGCCTTGGGTCCCCCTCCTGCTAAACCAAATCGGCCTCCCAAAGTAGACCTAGATGGCATTAAAAAATCTGCAGAGACCCTTGAAGATGGTAAGTTGATTAAGAAACACTATTAAAGGGGACTTGTAATGTAAGTTTAACTTTTTGCATGTTTTTATACTTTCATTTGGGTCTCACATCCCAAGAGCTTAAAAGAATATTATTATTATTTTTTTTTTTTTTTACAAAAGTTAATGTTTTTTGTGGTCTTGAAAGTGAACCATTTCAAAGTCCTTCCAAATGTTGAGTCACAATCAACAAGCACTGTGCCATTACCTAGCAACCCCACCCAAGCTCCAGCATGGTTGGTCAGCTGGCTTTGCTGCTGCATGCATTGTACAATGGAAAAGCCAAGCTGTTGACTTTCCATTTAGAATCCACTTTTTGCATTTTTGTTGGTTGTGCAGAAGGCTCCCCTTCTGCTTTTCAAAGATGTATAGTTGTATAATAGCACATCTGTTTGCAGCCACTTTCACTTGCGAGTATAAACTGAGGCGTGGTAACGATGAAAATAGAAAAAAACAGAAGTTAGAATAACACACAATGGTAGGGGCTAAATTAATAAACATGAAATACTGTGGAGTTGTCAAAAATAGCATACTCTGAACCCCTCTCAAAATTATAATATTAATTTAAAAAATTTGTACCAATTTATTGGCATTATCATTATTACAATGTCTTCAAATCATAGATATCTTGATTTAACCATAGAGAAATCAAAAATAACTTTAACAGGCTTATTGTTTTAAAAGCAACTTCTTGAAGGCAACAAGGACATTAGAATCGTCTCACAGGCAGGAATTTCTGATTTTTCTCTAATCAAATATGTTTTTAGTCTTTGTTGAGGAATCGTACTACATAATGAAAAATGTTTCTTAAAGTTTAGCTGGTCACTTTCTGACCATTAAAAATACAAAGAGAATGTTTTCCTATATATTGTGTTTGCCTATTCTGTGAAAGGCAGAAATCTATCTTCATTTATTTTTATCTCCAGGTCATTTCCTGTATATCACAAGAAGCATATATTTGTACTGTGAAAGTTTCTTAGAGTCAGAAGTGTGAAAAAACCTTGTTTCACAGGTCTGCGTGGTTTTACTGACATTTATAAGTTAGCTAGCAGAGAAGTAAAGTTTTGATTCTTTAACAATATGTTGATGCCAGAACACCATTATTGTAGACAACTTTTTCTATTGACCATAGTCATTTAGCCCCTGTTCTGTATTAATGTGAATGCAGAACATTCATTAGAAGTTTTTAGAGTTTGTTAAAAAACTAACTTGTGTTTTACAAGTGCTTCCTTGTCCAAAGTCATCAAAAAACAAGCAGAAATTAGAGAAACACACTTGGTTCCTCAATTTTTTCCCAGCCAAGTTCCCCATCCAGTTTCTCCACTCTCCCCCTTTGACAGCTGAGCTAGTTTCACCACATGAGGAAGTTAAGTTACAGCAAATATAGATTGTTTCACGCTGAACTCTGTTTCTGCAAAATCCATTTGAACGTATTTTTTGATGAAATAATTTGACTTATCATAGCAGGATTGACAAAAAAAAGGATGTGTATGTTTGCTGTTGTACATGGTTGTTAAGTTGTTGCTCTAAAAGGAACTAACATTTCTGTAAAACGTCTCACAGCACGTGCCATTTATATGTTGCAACAATATTGCGTGACATGGTTTGGCAATTAGTCAACCATTATTCTGAAATATAGTGTATGTTATCCCTCTAGCAATGTACCATTACACATACCAGAGTGACTCAAAGAAAGCTGTTGTTAAAAAAAGATATAAAAGTTCTGTTTGTTGTTTGCCACAAGCCCTGTGCAAACTACAAACTTTGCTGTAGGGACACAGCAAAGTTGTAGAAGATTTTATTTTTCTGAGCGCTGATTGTACGGAAATGCTTTCCTTCAGGAGGAATGGGAACTAAATACAAAGCCAAAGCTACAATAGTCTTGTTTAAATCAAAACATTGATATATTTCAAGTCTAGTCCTATTTTAGACTTCAATAAATTGGGAAAGCTGCACATATAGTGGCTGTTTGGAGCAAAATCCTGTAACAAAAAGGATGTTTTCTTGAGTATTTGTAAATTCTTCTGCGTCATATTAGTTCTAATTTATCTATTTAATGAAAAAGACATTTGTTCACATTCCAATTGTTTAAGTTGGTCATAATGAATTCACATATGAATTTATACTTTGTCGTATGTCTGTATTAGGTCCTGGTTTCAAGAAACCCCCTCCTTTGGCACCTAGCAGCCAGACCAACCATGCACCACAGATTCAAGCCCCACCAACGCTACCGCCAGTTCTGCCTGCAAGACATGTCGTCATGTAAGTCCAGCAAAACCCAAACATATTGCTAATCAAGATACAAACTGTGCTTTATGCGAGCTGAGGACATGTACAGTGAGAAACAGCTAAATCCTAACTGTGCTCCCCAGGAACCAGTCAGATGATATGCCTCCTCCTCCCCCTCCTGTGTTCAGTAAGTTCATTAACTGAGTATACATTTATTGTAATTCAAAGCATCAAAGCTCTCACTCAGTTGCATATGAGACTGAATATAACACGGACTTAAGCTGATGAACCCTACACCTCATTCAGTTGGTCATTTGCATGTGATATCTGCTCTTGTTACTTCCTTTCAATTGATGTTTTGACAAAACAGAAGCTAAAATGTTTGGCAGTCACAGAAGAGTTGTTTCAATTGTAAAACCACTTGTTCCATATATGTTATTTTCTCTTTTAATGTTGTATCTGTTTTACAGGCCACCCAAGTCAGAGGGCAAAGGTGAGACATATTATCAATAATATATTTCCTTACAAATGTGGATTTAAATAAACTCAAATAATAATTCACTTCAGTAATTTGGTCTGAACAGTGAACTTTAAACCGATTCACTCAGTTTATATCTGTTTATTTCTGATAATTCTGAGGATTATGTTTCAATATCAGTTTACAGGAAACCGTGTACCATAAAATTTGTGCACTCAGTACTTGGCAGAAACTATTTTGCATGAATTACTACACCCATCCAGCATGGCTTGAAGGCAATCAGCATTTGCCTCTGCTGAGATATGAAGAAAGCCCTGGTTGCTTTCATAACGCCATTAAAGCCATCTGTGTGGTTGAGTCAGAGACCTCCATCTTCCAAATGGACAAAAATCCCCAAGCAGTCACTAGACAGTTTCTCCACTATTCATTCTTGATTCTTGGATGTTGGTTTCCAAATGAAATGCTGAATATCCATTGGACCACTGAACAACTGTACAACCAATAGAAGACATTCCTGGTTCAGAAGTGACTTACCACAGGCAATGCTGTTGACACACCTTTGTGTGGTGGCTCTTGATGCACTTGCTCCAGTTACACCTTGTGAATCTCCTCAAAACTCTTGAGTCTGAATTTCTTTGATATATTTTAATGCGTTTCAAAATTTTCCACCTTTATCTAGAATACTTTTTTCTTTCAATTATCTTTCCATTAATATTTTAAATGGCTTTTTGTGGTTTAACCCAGTAACATTTTTGAAAAACCTTTTTTGACCACACTTTCTTAATTTAATAATGTTCTTGGGTGCAGGAATTCTTAAATTTTAAAGTTTAGGGCATAGCTTGGTATCTTATGGAGAATGCCAGTGATTGTCTGCTGGATAATAGGCTTACCCATTATTGTTTAGGTGGTAACATTGTCATAAAAAAAAAAAAAACTTTTAAAACCTTTGTAAGTCTGAATAATTTTTAAAAATTACAAATTTTTCAATACAAGCTTTTTGTTGCATTTTTGGAACACTAAACTGTGCAAACATACAGGGAATGTGTTTAAAAAGGCATGTAAAAATGACTTGCTTCAAATAATCAAAGATAAAAAGAAAATTTCCGATATTTTCTGGGATTCTTTCATCCATGTCTTCTGCCCAGGAGGAAAATGATGATGAAGACGAAGAAGTGTATGAAGATGTCGAGGACCGATGGTGAGCAAATGACTGTTAGTGACAGTTGTTGTCCTGAAGGTGATTTATAATGTACCATCTTGATGTTTTGGTGATTTTGCAACAATTAAGGAAAGACTTCAGTCTTATTGTAAGTCTAAATTCAGTAAAGATAAGTTAGAAAAGAGGTCCCACATGCAACTTATAATGTTGTTTTCACATTTACTGCTTGTGGTTTGACGAGTTCCTCTAATATGTTGTATCTAAAGGGACCAAGACAAAAAGAAAGATGATAAAGAGGAGAAAAGGCGATTGGAGGCAACAAAGAAGGAGCAGAAGGAGCGAGAAAAGAAAGAGCAAGAAGCCAGAAAAAAGTTTAAAGTACGTGAAAATGACAAAACCTGTCCAAAGTTAAAAAGAAGACATTTCCATGACATTGGGAAGATTTTTGCTAAAAGTGTTCTTGTGTATATCTGTGTTTTATAGTTGACTGGATCCCTGGAGGTCATTCAGAAAGGAAAAGCCATTACGGACTGCAAAGGCAGCAAGATGGACCTGGCTCTGAAGCATGGAGACCAGCTGGATATTGTCCGTGTTCAGGGCAACCCAGAGGGGAAGTGGTTGGCACGGACAACAGATGGAACAAGTATGTGGCATGTCATCTTCTGCACAATGTTTCCTTCATCAGTTTTGTTCAGGCATGTTGCTCCAGAGCTGCTTATTCCCAAATCCAAAGTTGGGAAATATCCATCCTGCACAGAATCCAGGAAATTACAAGCAGTCTGTTGTATTAAATAAGGTCTATTGAGCATGTAACTCTCCATAGTGGTAAATGACTGGGTGTGACAATAATTGTATTTCATGAAGGTAAAGTACTGAAAAATGAGCAAGAATACCAGCTGTTAAACATTATTCAGAGGAAACCGCCTGTGAAACCATTTAGCTCTGTAAACTCACCCACAGATAAATCCCTGGCAAAGACATGAAACTAAAAACTATCTTCAATTTAGTCCTCAGGCTATTTGCTGACAGAAAAGTAAAAATACTGATAAACTATAAAATAAGCAGTAGCAGTAAAATGCTCCCTCTCTTCTGAATCTCATTAAGTTCATACAGTCTATGGTATAAATCAGACCCTTCTGATAATTGAACCTCTGGTTTAGGATGACAGGACCAGGTACTAGAAACGTGTATTTTGAGTGACTTATCTTGCTTCTAAGCTAATATTATATTTTTCCTTTATAGTCATAGTCATTTTATCTGTCAGCAAAAGCTTTATTAAAAATCAAGGACTCAAACTGATCAGTGTTTCTTTTTTTCTGCAGTTGGCTATGTCAAGACAACCTTGGTGGAAATTGATTTTAACTCCTTGAAGAATCATTCTGCTCAGCAGGCATATGAACCTGAAATCTACGACGACATTGACGTCATCTCGGCAGACAGTGGGTAAGAAGAAGGTTGAATTATATTTCTAAATTTTTCAGAATCTGTTTGCACATAGAAGCAGCGTTTTCAGATGAAACAGAAGCCGTCTTTCCCAAGACTAATTCTTCACTCTAGAAACAAAAACATGACTGACCTTTACAAAAGTTATTGTATTTTTTCTTTTTTTTTAAACAAAAATACAACATTATCCTATTGTTAACTGCACAAAAACATTTACATTTTGTATGGGTTACAAAACTGTTGTTATGCCAGTCACATACGTGCCTTTTTTTAATAAAAAAAAACATTATTTTTCTTTCTGCAGAGGTGTGAAAGGGCCAGCAGGTAAAATTTTACACACATTGTTAAAGTATTTCTTTACATTTACACAGAATTACATGTTTTGCATCTAATTTAAGGTTGCTTCTTATAAGCATTCTGACTCATTCTGATTCATTTCACGGTAGTTGTCCTACCGCCACCACCAGGAGAAGATGGAGAAATATATGATGACGTAGTTGATCCAAACCTCGAAGTCAGGTGGGAATTCAGTTCTTAATTTAAGAAAATATTTACTTTTTAACATCTTTGAATTCCTTTTGTAAGGAGCAAGAACTGAGCAGAAACAAAGACATCCTGGAATGTGATAGAAATAAACCAGGAAAAGAAGTTTCAATCTTTTTATTCTTGGGTGGCTTTGCAGCTCTCTTGAAAACCAGCCGTCACCGGCGAGGACCCGCAGCATCCTGCGGATCTTTGACCGAAACAGACGTTCTCCCTCCTCTAAAGTGTAAAATGCGCTCCGTAGTAAGATTGATCACAGACCTTCTGCCCGCTGTCGTTAATCTATAATATTTCAGTCATAACTGGCTGTTTTAAAGCTCACATAAAATCACTTAAAATTTTAACATGCCTTCTGAGATCAGCTTCAAATCAATCACTTCACCTTGGTCTGAATGAGACGAAACTGTTTCAACTTGTTGTCTTTTAGTTGCAGTTCTGACTGCTTTAATCCAACAGTAATTTTTAGGTGTGCATGTCTTATTATCTGTAAATGTAATAATCATCACAAGAAGTTTGCATGCGATTGATTACAGCATGACATACTGAGGCATTAACAGCTTAAACATGAGCTCTAACTAACATGTAATATAAATGTATGATGCTTCTTTTTGGTCTGATTGATTTATTAATGTCATTTTTGACCGTATGATTTCTGTCGAGCCAGACTGCCGGCACCTGACCAGTTTGCCGCAGCAGGGAATGCAGGTAATTTTCAGTTTATTAATAGCACTTTGTTATTAGTGTCTTTGTCATTTAAGCTTTAGCTGGATTTATAAGGCCTGATGTTAGATCAATATCAGGTCTTATTTAATTAGTTTTGATTATTTGAAGGTGATTATATGTGAGGAAACCTATCTGTATCAAATAAAGCCTCTGTTGAACTACACTATTTAATATTTATGCTAATTACTACTTCATATATTCAGATTGCACTGTACCTTCATTGTATCTTATTTAACTTGAAAACATGTTTGTTGTTGATCAATTAAGCATTTTACTTGTGCTACACAGTGCCTGCAGCACCAATTGATGAGGAGATATATGATGATGTTGACTCTCAAAATGCACCTCCACCTCCTCCCATCAGCAGGTACGATTACATCTATTTCATGACAAGATAGTTATTACATAGTCTTCTGAGTCGTTAGACCTCGGTTTATATTTCCATTCATGTTTTATCCTCCTTCTGACATGTGTTTACCTGTCAAGCCTCCCAGGTATGAAGGGCAAAAACAAAGCTGAAGATATGGACCCAAAGAAACAGAAAAAGTTTGAGAAGGAGGAGAAGGAATTCAGGAAAAAGTTTAAAGTTTGTTGCTATTTCAACCACTGTTTTTGTCAAATGAAATACTTTGTACAATAACAGAACTTACATTGCAGTTTTGATTATGTCTCAGTATGATGGGGAGATACAGGTCCTGTACCAGGTGACCATCATCTCTCCACTCAACAATAAGAAGTGGAGCGGAAAAGACCTGCCACTGAAAGCCGGAGAGAAACTGGACGTGATTGTCAAAGCTCAGGATGACAAACTGATCTGTCGGAACGAGGAGGGAAAGTGTGAGTATTTACTCACAATGCCCATGAAAGTTTGCATGCACATGCAATGACAGTAGTGTCTTCTTTTATAGCTAGCAACCTCTCTGTCCATGATAATGGTAGACTGGCTTCAATGTGGTCTTCTAGATAATAACAGGTTTAAGCATTAGTGGCTCCTGGGTTGACATTGGCCCTCCCAACTTACTGGAATCTTAGGATCAATTTTCTTTTATCTGAGGTTTTATCAGCCACAGACCCAAATTGTCTAAGGGTGACCATTTGGGCCAGATGGTAAAATGTTATTCTTTTTTGTTGACTAATATTGATTTAGCATTATTAATGCAATTCTGCAATCTAAACTCAAAAATCTCCATTTTACAGTTGGTTATGTTTCAACCAGCCATGTGGTGGAGTAAGTACTGCAAAAATTTACTTATATAAACCAAAAATAAAGTTCATGATCTAATTGTTTTGTTTTCCCCATAGTGATGGAGAAATCTATGACGACATTGGAGGAGATGGTATATAAAATGAGTTTTGATCAATTTATTAATGCATTTCTGCAATTAATTATCTTACAATACATTTTTTTTCTCCTCATTTCAGACTGCATCTATGACAATGACTGAGAATCATCCTTCACTGGCTGAATACACTGAGACTATTAACTTTTCACTGTGTTATTTATTATACTCACTGATAGTACTTTAGGAGATGCTGTAAGTTAGCTGCACGGTCTTTAGTTTTCCTCTTCTAACTTATAAATATGCTTTGAAAATTATAATTATATGAGAACCAGATATGGGAAGAGGGACAAGCTGGAAGTCATTTGAACAATCCCATGTTATGTTTTTTGTTTTGAAGTTTCCGGCTTCAAAAGCTAAACAAAAAGAAAAGCAGAAGCTGAAGTAAAGTAGATCAACAGTATTTAATTATTTCATTTTTTCCCCCCTAATGTATTCTTCTTTGATTGTCATTTAAAACGCTACAGAAGTTTTTTTTTTTTTTATTGTTTTGCTATTTTATAGAAACAGTATACAAGAAAAATATTAAGCATTTGAGGCTTTTTTCTTTCTTTGTTAGAGTCGATATATTATTTGAGCATAAGTATAACTGGAAAGGCATTTGATCATCGGTAAATATGTCCTGTTTATGGTGCCAAAAAACCTTTCATGTTCTGTATATGCAATATTTTCTTACAGCTTGCGTTTGTCCTATTGTGTGCACAGTGAAATAAACAGCACTTTTGTTATCAAACTAAATAGAACCTCAGGTTAGACTCTGTCATGCTTGTATCTGCAAATTAGACAAATGGAAACATTAAGAACAATGCACATTCAATGATTTAATGAACAGTCCTAATTCTTTACTAGAATTAGGACTGTTTATATGGAAACTAACATGATGATAGTTTCTGTCATGATAGTTTATATGGAAACTATCATTATGATAGTTTTCTTAAAAGTATCCTTATCTTGTGCTCAGTGAAATCTTAGTGTTATCTAGTGGTAAAAACTTGCAACTACAACCTTTATCACATTTTCCAAATTATTTTAGCAATAAATTGTGTCTGTATTTTTCTTGATGTCTCATTTTTCTGCTCTGGTTACACAAAATCTGCTGACTTACGCACTTTATCCTTGCAGGCATGCATGTAAAATAATTATAATTAGAATAAAGAACATGTGTCTTTTGACCACACTTGTTTGGAATATTTTACTTTACCCATTCTGGTTAAAGATACAATCAGCTAGATCAGGTCACCTGTGTAAATTAATTAACAAACACTGGAGTTACTGTATATTAGAGCATAAATCTCAGTTGAACATATGTAGATATTTCAGAGGTATAAGAATGGTTGGAAAGACATTTTTTAGTCATTTGGAAGTCAGACGCTCACATACCTCATTGTTTACAAGAATCTTACATTTTTTCATCATTTAGTTTAACTCTTAGGGGAAAAAATAACTTAAATTTATTTTGAAAGCAACTTTGAATCTATTGGGATTTTTCAAATCATTAAATTCTTATGTCATAGATAAAGTCAGAAATGCCATAATGTTTTACTTTTGGAAAGTAAAAACATTTGGAAACAAAAAACAAAACAAAAAAACAGTAAATTCAGACTTGAACACCCAAGTCATGTTTTCGACATTCACTGACCATGTCCACGCTAAAATCATTCCACGCCAAGAAAAGAACAAATCAAATGCATCATCAACCACAAAATTAACATATCGTTCAAGTCTTAAGTGAATATAAACTTCTGACTGGCGCTGTTGAAGTTCAAATCCAAGTTGTCCCATTTCTCGCGCAAAAGGCGACATGTGTTAGTTTAACTTCCCTTTGACTTACTTTGAAAAACTGCTTCCGCTCTGACAGGAAGTCCTGGTCTGTTCTCATCTATCATGGCTCCCCCTCTCGCAGTGTCACCGTTAATCAAGGTAAAAACACAACACAATTTATTTCAGCATGGAGTCGGATCGTACCTGTTGAGTAAATTAGATAAATTACTTGAAGCTCCAGGTCCGTTTAGGATTTAACAGATAATAAACTGACCTTTAAAGATTGTTGTTCGGCGGCTTGCTAGCGGATACCTGCTCGCTGTGACATTGAGATGCAGACGGATGTTTTGCTTCTCAGACATCGAGTAACTCTCTTCGTTCCACATTTGGATAATGCAGAATGTGTCACGTACATTGTCAAATATATGCGATGTTACCTTAAAATATAAACTGATTAGTTATGTTGTTTTGTGTCACCTAAAATACAGAATCCATGTTAAATAACCATCAAGTAATTTAAAAAAAACATTATCTTATTGGTAAAGTAGCTATTGCATTTATTAGGGTTTTTTTTATTTTTATTTTTTTGACTCACATGCAGCTTATTGAAAAACTTTGTTTTAAACTTTCTTTTTTTGCAATATAGACGGCAAGGTGGTCCGCCCTGCTACTTGGTGTGCTCTATGGGAAGCAGAGATTTGGTAAGTGGGAATCTAAACCTCTTAACCTCGCTAACCTCTTTTTCCCAGGTTAGCTTTTGAATGATTTATGCATTTTTTGTTTGTCCCTTCAGGTAGTTTTACAGCGGTGCAGTCTCCAATCCTTTTGCGACATCTGTTTTAAGGAAAGAATAGCTCTACTTACCTACTGGCTGTGCATTAAAAAGTTAGGAAAAATTATGTTGCAAAAAAAAAAAAACTGAAGTCAGGAAAAAATTTCCAATCATTAAGCTTCACAACTTAGACTTCTGTTGTGGCCGAGTTAAGAAAGAAACATAATAATAATAATAATAATAATAATAATAATAATAATAATAATAATAATAATAACAATAATAGTAATTAATATATTTATTTTGATTCTATTAATTTATTAAGGAAATGGCAAACATCTTTGTAAAATTGTTAGCATTGGCTGTAGCTGTTTTTATTTTATACAAAAAAATTGTTATGACACAAAGCATGATTAAAGTCATACAAGAGCAAAATCTTGCTTATTCATCCTCAAACTGTAAATTCTTAAAATGAAATATATTTTAAAACCAAAAATAAGCAAAAACCTCACATCTAAAGAAGTCATTTTATAATAAATCAGTTCAAAAATGTTTAAATATAATTTTTGATGTTGTAGTTCACACAAATGTTCAAATTAAAATCTCACAGTTTTACACAGAAAATATCCTTCTTTAAAGTTTAAAGGTTTTTTTTTCTCTCTTTGAGTTGGATACGTTACAGTCATTGAAATACATTTCCAATTGACTACATTGTTGTTTTCATTAAGATTACCTGAAGCCAATTGCTGAAGAGGAGAGGAGGGTTGAGGAGGCAGAAAAGAAGCTCAGAGAGGAGCAGGAACGCATCTACAAACAACTGTCAGAAGGTGATAAAAGAATGATTTTCTGTAATATATTCTCCATTTTTGTCTCCTTAGAATTGTGTTAAATGTATTTATACAAAAATACTTTTTACATGAATACAAAAATATATTATTTTCTTTTTTTTCTCTCTTTGCAGCAAATTCTGACACCATCCTCCAATGACTTTACCTATGGACCAATCATGAACTCAATAAAATCCTTCAATATTTTTCATGCCATCTGCTTTTATATTACATAATGACCTTTTTGTACCAAAATGTTTCGGTGAATACATTTCAGGTTCACAATTGATAACAATGGGTAACTATTGTTACCTGTTGTGGTGTACACAAATGCACATATGCACGCCCTTCAGTGAGAGATGAGCCTTTGGAAAAGCACTACTGTAATCCCAGCCTAGTTTAGCTATAATCCTGGGATTAGGGTCGGGGACCAGTAGTAAAAAATGCAGTGTGGACAGAATAGTCTTCTGTTGTGTAACATCCTAACCTTCATTATGAACTCTGAATGGAAATACTGTTTAGCACAAACTACAACAAAACATAGGCAGACTGTTACATTTTCATGCTTCAACACTAAAAGATTTTCTTTATCTCTCAGTATTTAGATTAATACAGCTATACTGATACTTCTGTTGGTTTAAAAAAAATCAGCTTCATCCTTTGTAAAGTTTTACTTCCGAATGGCAGGAATCAACTCACATCATGACAACATAAAAATACATTTGCTTTATTTGAGTCATCATTGTACACAAGGACCAGACGAATGAGGCAAGCTTTAACTTGCTGGCTTTAAATTAAAATAACTACAATAAATATGTTACAGATATATCAACAGCACATACAGGTGTCATTAATACCTAATATTTTATCTTATACATTCAGACCTCACTTTAATAAATGGAAAATGTTAAACTTAAACTGAGACAAGCATGAAATGACAGCTCATTAAGAGTAATACAATTCTGGAAGCGCTACTATTTCACCTTTAAAAATATTGTATTTACAAGTGTAGAGGCAGTACGTACATGTCATTACATAAAGTCAGGTTGCTCTTTTCTGTTGACTCATACAGCTTTGTGAGCCAGGAGTCTGAATGGTTGGTAACTGCTGTCCTACAGCACCACAGACCTGGGATCAGTTTCTTGATCTTATGAATGAGTGAAGTTTCCACATTCTTTGCGACGTGTGGATTGCATTCTGTTCATGCTCAACGCAGTGCCTACATGACGTAGTACAGGCTTATTTTTAAAGCCATTTTTTAGCTTCTTGCTCTTCTTTTAAGACAAGCATTCCAGTCCAAATAGATCAAATGCAATAGAATTTGAATCCCAGTTTTTATCTGGGACCCACCAATGTCCCTGAACAGGATCTATTTCCAAATACATTGATCTACTCACTTTATTCAAGGTTTTCTAAGCTATTCTCTCCCTCTCTCACACACACATAGAGACTCCGTATGGACATTATAAAGGCATCACAGATAAGCAGCTACAGATTTTGTTGACTGGAAACATGCATATCTATTGCACATGATTACCACATGGCAAGTTGCCTTACTAATTGTAGCAAATTGTAATTGTAAATCTCTGCAAAGTAAACACACTCTCATTTGTAAATAGTGACTGGAAAGAGTGAACATTGAAAACAATTGCTGAAAGGTGTAGATGTACTACTTCCTAAGAGGCCTTTTTACAGTCTGATCTTGTCCATACAAATGTAACTGAGCTACAATTTCTCTGTCATGCAATGCAATGCATATGGTACATGGCAAGGCTATCATTGGCTATGTAAAGTATTTACAGTGATTATCTTGTGACACCTGCTGGAACAAAAGAAACAAATACAAAAACGTATTATCTGTACAGAAGAGACAGTATGTTAAGTCTGTACCTGTCAAGTACCTAAAAGTAATTCTCAAAATATAAGCAACATATTTGCAACAAAAGTGAAATCAGAATGCAAAACAATATTTTCAGAGCAGTCTAACGTGAAATACAACAAAATTTGATTCAGTGATGCCTCAGTAATGATTGTTGTTTTACCATGTCCTGTTATTTCAGCAGAAATGCAGAGCTCTTTCTGTTCAGGCTTTTCTTCTCTGACTGACACTTGTATTATTTAACCCTTCTGTGTCTTAAAAGATGGGATCATTTAAACCCCACAATTTTTTTTGTTCTGTGCACAGCCCAGCTGAGAAGCAGTGACCCAACGTTCACTTTTACAAGGTTTTTTGTATGTTTTCAATAATTGATAGTCCAATGGGACAAAACAATTCCCCACTGTCTGATCGTGACATGTGCTGCTCCTGGGCAACACGCTGTGATTGCGGGAGGCTTATAAGTATTTTGGGGCTTTGCAAACATATCCAACTTCTTTATTTTAGAGGGGTTTTTTCTTGCCAGTCAGTCTAAAATGTTCAAAATATTTCTTTTCAGATGATTCTGAGCTTCCACTGTATTTAGAGTCTTTTAGCAAACGGAGCAGGTCTTGGAGCCTCCACCACTCGGGTTGTTTGCAGCAGCTAAGTGAAGAATAAATAATAAAAAACAAAAGTTACTTTTTACATATATAGTTGTTTACACATTAGTAAACCTATTTAATTTTTTAAATTATCTAAAGTTGTTCTTACAAGTGCTCTTCCTTCAATTTTTTCCTGTTAGAAGCTGCAGCTTCTAACATAGTTTTAACCACTTGTACAAAATTAAGGGCTGATCTTCTTTCAACAACACAGAATCATCGTCAGGAGAGTTCATGCCTCATAGCATGCATTATTGGCATAATCCACAGTGGTTCACAGAGATTATGTAGTATGTCATTTTATGTCTAAGTCAAACTGGATAGTGCAAAATATCAGATGGCAACAAACGTTTGTCACAGAGCACTGAATTTAAAGAATCACTTTACCTTTTGCCGCCTGAGCAGCCTCTTTTGCAGCCTTCTCGTCCTCTATGGCTTTGAGTTTAGCTTCATATTCCTCTTTTTTTGCATTCCATTCTTTCCTGTTGTTAAGGATGCCATCTAACATGGGCTGGATTTGGGGGTGGAAACGAGAAAATTCCTGAGAAGACAAAATTATGAACAAATGGCTGAAGGGGAACAAAATGAGAATTACATCAGATGGTGTGTTTTGGTCAAACCCATTGTTTTGCTATGAAATCAACACAAACAGCTCACATTGCTTTTTTATGGATTAAGAACCTATTGTAGGAAATACCTTGTAGACAAATGTGCAGACAAAGTCAATGAAACCACATTGTAGCTTTGGAAGCTCTGCTGCTTTGTTCCTGTCCATCATGGGCTGGTGGAAAAGACAGAATCAAATCATTGTTAGTGAAAACTCAATGAAGGAAGTGATTTCTTCTATCTTCACTAGTTTTCAGGGGATCAGTTTCTCTTGTCTATAAACATTGCCCCCACCATCATTTTGTCAATATGGGTAAAAATGTTTAACATAAATTCATTTTTGATTGCAGAAGCAGAGTCTTAGATCAAAATAATTAAAAATATATATATTTTGCAATAAAATAAATGTTTCGAAGCATATACTTATTTTTTCAATTGAGAAAGAGCTTTGAGGAATTATATGGTAATTTCTATTTCTGAGATGGTCTTCAAAATAGGACAAACAAAAAACAAAACATCTGAGAAAAGCATTTGAGTGCTAGTCATTATAACTCAGAGAATAGCTACAACAAAACAGTTTTTGTCCATATAAACTCACACTAACAATTAGAGCAATAATTTAAAAGCTTTAAATGACTGAGAACGTGACAAAGCCAATCAAGAACCCGAACTTTTCTGGCCAGTGAGGAGTATGCAAAGGAAGTGAGATCCAAAACCTCCTGCTGAGCTAATCTTTTTTTTCTGTGTGAGATTATGCTATAGTATAATAAATGCGTATTTCTTTACAATCTTTCTAAAACATTTTTGCAGAGTGCCGTTAATTATGCAGGATTCTTGTATTTGGTGCTGAATTTATCCTTGCTGCAGTGCACTACTTTTTTTGTTATAACATCCATCAATGTTGGTGAAACTGTAACTTGCAAACTCACAATAGGTTGCTGTTCCAGCACTGTCCTCTCCAAGTCACCCTGCTCCCAAAACTCTGCCGCCACAGACAAGGCAACCTGAAAATTACACAATCAGTTCATTATCTGCTGACAACCTGCTTCCCTCCTTGGTTAAACTTTTTATTGTCATTACTCTTACCTTGCTCTGCACTTCCCAGGGCTTCGTGATGGCTGACAAGTCACACGCTGTCATCATCATGGCCCTGAAATAAAACATTATCCAGGTTAAAAACCCACCGGACAGTAGACGCCACAGTTATTTTCATTTCACTCACATGACGATCTCTTTTCTGGTTGTTTCTAAAGACATGAAATCCACCCATTTCTTTTCATCTTCATATGTTTTTGAAAGGTCCACAATCTTTTGGAACATTGTTCTCTTCCTGTAATAGTAGAAGATACATTACTTTAACTGATTTTAACCAAGAGAAAAAATGTATTGACAAGCCTGGACTGAAAAGTTAGAGATGCCACTCACTTGAAATAAAGAGCGAGGTCGGTGGCGATGATGGCAATGTCGGTAAGATGAATTACGTGATCTACCTGCCGCCTGTTCAGGTTCTGGTATATATTCAGTGACTGCAGATGAAATACAAAGAGTGAGGTCAGTACATTCACAGACTGTAAGACACGCAGCCTACATGTTAGGTTAAACGACATTTCTTTACCTCGTCAGAGAGAAGAAACTTTCCAAACTCTAGATGGTGTCGTTCCAGGATGGAGGAGCCGTGTAACTTGGCCAGAGGATTACCAGATCTGTTGGATTCCATTAAAAAGAAAATCCTTAAATATATCATATTTATAATATATTGCAACTTAACCCTCATCTGACTCAACTGAAAAGCCAAGTCTTAAAAAGTCTAATTCAAAAGTTCTTTTAAATTGCCTTTCATTCGGGCTCTGCAATAATAACTTAAATTGGTGAGTTGTTGCAAAACTTAAACTATAATTAACAAACTGGTTCAGTAAGGAATTATGATTCAGTTTGCTTATAAGCACAAGAAATTTACAGTAATTTGCTGGATTTCCTGTAGTCCACAGTAGGTTACAACTTCTTAATACAAGGTATTCAATCTAAATGTGAAAAAAAGATATTCTGTGAGACTGTTGTCACTTACTTGACCTGGTACAAGTTGTTTGTTCCTCTGTGATCAATGTCATGCAGAAATCCTGCCGTTATCATGGCCATGACTTCTAGGTCTGTGTAATATCGCTTCAGATGCCCTGTCTGAGGACAAAAATAAATAAACATGCTGTGTGAAATAGAAATATTTATGTTTTGAAGAATAAACTACAACTAAACTAGTCAAAATGAGAATTGGTTCATTTTCTTTTAGTTTTTTACAAATGGACACTCCAATGAAAAAAATATTCAAACTGATACCGTTAACAATGTAAACATGGTCTGTCCCACGTTGAAGCCATGACGCCAGTTGTGGTAGGTGATTTTTCTGTAGCCTTTACTGACTGAGTACATAAAACGAACCAGCACCTTAGAGGAAATTAAGGAGTTAAGATCTCAAACTTTTTTTTGCATACTCTCAAAAATAAATGTTGTTTACATGTGTAACTGTATTACTTCTTGAGGAATCTGGAACTTCTTCACTACACCGACTTCGTAGTACATCTGGATCCCACACTTCACCAGCTCCAGTTCTGTGCAGTTAAAATCTGAGAAGCGAAACTCGTAGATCTCGAATTTCTTGATAAGAGGTGGCAGGTCTTTTTTCTGAAAGGATGACACCAGAAAATGAAAGCTGAGTGAGAATAAAAACCATGTTTGCATGAAATGTTTTCTATGCCTGTAGTCTCACACTTTGATTTTATTTTGTTTTTTTCCCTAAAGAAACCTTTAAACCCAAAATGCACAAGTTTAGGCATTACCAGAATGTCAAGAAGATCCTCTTCTTCACAGTCCCAGGGCTCACAGTCGTAGACCTCTCTCGTGTTCTAGAAAAATTGACATTATACACTTAAACCAATCAAAACTCAAGGAAAAAAAAAAAAAAGAAAAATCCAAACATTTAAAAGGCAATCAAAAATACTGACACTTTTCTATCAGGATACTAGACATTTTATATCCTTTTCGAAGAATCCATTTAGTCTCATTTAATGTGTGTCTCCATTAAACGACCCTGATTGTTTAATAACTAATTGACTTCAGTTATTAACCCTAGCCCTTTAACACTTTGTAGGCTGTTTGTAGTCTGTCTTTTGACTCCCTTTGACAACGACGAATGAACATGTATAAATAAAATGCTGACATTTTGTACAATAAACTTCAGATGACAAAAATTTCACAATAGATTTATGTCACTTAATTTATTTAAAGTCACGCTAAATTAGTTTTAATGTATTTCGCAGCCAATCCCTTCTCATGAGTTATTCTGAAATTAATCTTCAAGAAATAATGCTCAAAAAGCATTGTGAGGAAAAATAACAACAAAGCATCATTCAGGTCAACAAAAGAAGTACTGTCTCTATACCAGGGCAGTTTTCTGGGGCAGATTTCTATTTTTGTAATCTAACAGATTTCTGAAATAAAAATACGCCGTTGAAAATAATTTGAAAATAATAATGTTGTGGGTTTTTTTTATTTTTTTAAGTCAAAGTACCACTGACCAGGACATTCTGAATTTCATCATTTCGACATTTGACGTGGTAGAGAACCATATCTTGAGCAATGTCTTTTCGGTTCTCGAGTTTGTTCATTTTGTCGTATGTGTCCGTGTTCAGAGCTGACCATCCCAGGAACTGAGTCAAAGCCTGGGAATCAGAAAAAAATTACGTTAAAAATGTTCAAAGAATATTAGGAAAGATTCTTTTTATGGATCTTTGTATTTAGATGAAATTGTATAAACTCATTTAGTCAACCAACAAGGACAGATTAGCTATACCTCCATGAGATTTTCATCGTGATCGTCAAATGGCTTCCCATCTTTCCTGTTGTAAAACGTTGCCACACCAACTATTTCTTCTTTTTTGTTGACAATTGGAAGCGAGAGAACATTTTTTATGGTCCAGCCACTGTCATCCAGCGGCTCTGTCTGTGATGACAAGAAAACATAGTCAAGTCTGTCGTTGTCTTTATGTATGACTTAATTTCATATTCAATGAGTAAAAATTAAGTGTATTTGCAAACAGAGTACTTAGGGACCAAAATGTAGTTAGGATGCCATAGTTTAAGACCGATACAATCACATTTGTTTTTAACAAAAAGAGACAAAAACATGATACTTAAAATAAATATTCAAGTCCAACAAAGTACTGATGATCATGCCACATATCTCCATTCTTTAAAGATAGGAAAAATAGTTCAAAATAAATATTTTTATATTTCCTTTTTTAGTTAATATATCTTATTTTCTTATTCATTCAAATGCTGTTATTTTTTAAATAACTAAAAAAAATACAGTTTGGAAGGACATTTGTGTTTGGTTTCTAATTTCTTAGCAGAAAATCTTTACCAGAGAGATATAATGAACGTTATTATCATAAGGAAATGAAAGCATTTTTTTTATTACAGTTAAATTTGAGTCAATCAATATTTTATTAAATGTGTTTTTTCACTAATACTAAAACTTTTCTACTATTACAGCAAATCAGCCAGAGCTTTTTAAGTCACCAACAGCAACAACTGATCTAACAGCATGGTAACATTTTATAATAGTGGATAATAGTGTTGTTCAACACTATTATCCAAGCTGCATTTACTGCCACTGAGGTTGACCATCCATCCAGCAATTGTTGTCCAATAAACTGTAAATCATCAAGCTTTTATGAAAATAAATGCTTCATGCTTGATGAAGCACCTGGAGGCATGTAAAGTTTCTCACCTGGAACTGAAACATCTCATCAGCGGCCGCATTCATGATGTTGCAAATCTGAAGAGCGGAAAGGAGCAAACTAATTAATTTGGCTTCAAATAATTTAGCAGCTCGCTGCAGTTGTTGAAAAGAAAACTCACAAAGCCGCTCTCTGCAACATAAGTGGGAAGGCCGCTGCTCAAGGCCCAGTGGTCTGCAGGTGGATTTCTTTTTGACAAATTGAAAAAAAATCTTTTACTGAGCTGTGATTATGAGTTTAAACTCAAATGAGTGTGAAAACTTTTGAAACTCATTTGAAAGTATCACTGACTAGGACCACTGTTGGCCATTAGCACAACAACCTGTTCCTTTCCATTAATTTCCATTTTTATGACCAAACATAAAAAAGAGAAGGTTATACTTGTACTTACGGTATTACTTTGATGTCTTCTTTTCCATGGAGTATGTAGTCAATAACTTTGTAGAAAATTACTTCCTAGGGGATAAATTAAATAGATTAGCAATAGAGGCCAAAGCCGAACTAAAATAAAGACTTTTAATGAATAGACAAGTCATAAGTACATAGGAAAAGTTAAATAAAACAATGTACCCTGCCATCTGGAGTTACAGGTCCACTGTAAGGTGGCTGCTCTCCCATCAACACAGGCCAAATGTCAAAGAACTCCTACAAGAAGGAGGGTGTCAGTCAATAACTTTATGGTAAATTAAACTAAATAATTTTCACCAGAAAATGAAGATAGACACTAAACCTTTTCCTTTGTCATGTCTAGTAACCCCACAGAATATCGGTCACAGTTGAGGTAGGCCCGGACTGTGTACAAGGCTTTGTGAAACTGTCGCTCGATGTCTGTCAGCTCTTCAAACACCTTGTTGGCAGACCACAACAGCAGCTACAAGGAACATAAAGGACACACACAAGATTTAAATGCAGCTAACATACAGAGAAATAAATGACAGACTTTTGTTATAACTTTTGCCCGCACCTGTCCTTTGCGTGTCTCACAGTTGTGGAGGTAACTTAGGTGAAAGATCTTAAGGTTCAGAGAGGCAATTTTCAGGTACTTCAGGAAGAGCTGCCAACATGAACAGAAACATGATTTATATATCATATTTCTTTTGTCACAATACAACCACAAAAGGTGATGTAACATAAGACTCTTTTGTATGATGAAAGTTGAATGTAATTCTGAAGGGCAAGGAGATTTGGTTGTGAGTGGGGAGGAGCTACTGTGTATTTCCAGCTACAGATGGGCAAAATGTCACCTACAATTTATTGGTCCATTATAGAGATAAGCATGACCAACAACAATTCATAAATACAATCATGCCTAAAATTTAGAAACTGTAGGAGGAACCTAGAGTACCCAACCTACACATGGATGGGGAAGAAATGCAATGAGTACAGAATGCAACTAAAATTTAAAAAGTGCTTTTCTTCCATTTCCACTTGAGCCAGTATTTTTGTACAGCTCCCAAATATCAAACAGGTTTTTGGGGGCTCCAACAAAGATTGTACAGTAAACATTTTAGTCAAATTAATGTGTCTTGGTATGTTTGTTGTTTTACAATCCAAGGCTTCGGCTGTCATTTTGTAACTTAAACCTGATTGAAGCTGTTCAACATCTTTACTCCTGGCTGTACGAAATTTTATTCAGAATTTCATAGGAAAGGGGATTCAATACATTTCAGATTTGTAAGTGTACATAACATTTTTAAAACTCTCCCTCTTAACATGTGTTGGTTTATCAAATAATATAAAATACATTGAAGTTTGTAATTGTGATATAACATTTGAATGTCTTTTGATTGTTTCCTAATATTGATCATTCCTTTTTTATTCATTAAAATGCCCATCTTTACAAAAATACGGAATAGGGAATTGCTCAAAATTAAATAAACAGATGAAAAATAAAATAAGTATTGAATAATTAACAGATACATACATATATAATGCAAAAATAGAATTATAAAATATATTAAATGCTAATCTCAATATACTTTTCAGTCTCTTAAAAATATGTTCATTAAAATGAAACTTTATTGCAAAAAATAATTTTTGCATGTGACTAACAAAAATCTTGAAATTAAGCTTGAAATAAAACTGTTTGGGTTCATTTGTTTCAATCCTGCATCATGAACCTGCACTAGATTACTTTTCTTCACTAATGCTGCTAAGAATTCAGTTTTATCCAAATTGTTATATTGCTCAGTCATCAGCTGTAACTTGTGGACTCACATCTTCATCCTGGGCAGTGAAATGTGGTCCTGTGGTCTTGTTCAGGGCCATGATCACGGCCACCAGGTCTTTGCCATTGAGGATGGGCGCTGCCAGCACGTTCCTGGTCTCATATTCTGTGAGTTCATCAACGAACGAACTGAAATACTGGCTCTGAAAAGGAAAAAAGTATTCACAAACACCTGTGAAAGTCAGAATTTTCAATGCTAAATTAAGAGTTTAGGAGGAAAAATCTTGTCCTCTTAAAACCCTCTTAATCTGATTTGAGCATTTTGGATATTTAACTAGAAAACATCTCAAAGTATTAAATAAATCTGAGTAAATAGGTCAATGCCATTATTGCTGTCTAATAGACTTGGTTAGAAAACAAGCGATCAATTAATTTATTTTTTGATCTGTTTTACATTCCTGCTGACAGCCAACTAAATGTCAGCAGCGTCTAATCCATGGCTGCAGCAGAGGATGATGCGATCTGAGAATAAATGGATTATCTCTGCCAATGAGATTTACAACCACACTTTGTCCAGGTCTACAGCAGGGAGACCTGAATAAAGGTACTTTGTTCAGGTCTCCCTGATGTAAAGGGAGACCTTTACATAAAAATACAAATTAGGCAATTTCTATAAGTCATTTGTTTCCATTTAATTTAAATGTTACATCTAAAATTATGTTTAACATCAAATAAATTAGCTTTTAATTCACAGGACTTCAAATATCTGTATTATTTGCTTTTAGATTATCTTTAAGTATTAGTTTAAGATTTTAAATTGGGGGTTATATTGTGTAGAAAAGCTAAATACTGAAGCACAAGACTCTTGATCACAGCTGCTTTGAGGTTGGATGGAGCTTAGTTTAGTATAATTAACATCATCACTAACACTAATTTTCTACAACTTTGTGAAATTATAATTCAAGACAATGTATTTAGGTTTGTTAGCAATCAGTTAAATTGTCAAGAGAGTAGCACAGTTCACATATTATTTGAACATGTGACATTTTCTGATGTTATCACTTTTCTTATTTATTTACTCTGGAGAAGATGTTATGAGTGAATTTAAAAGAAGGCTTGTCTTGGAAATGCTTGTCAACAAATACGAAGATTTGAGACTGAAATACTTTATGGTAATTCAGTATATTTGAGGGGCATCCAGCTGGCTACGTTTGCTTCAGTCTGAGGCTGTGTGCATCATCACTGAAAGCTTAAGAGTAATTCTCTCTGGTTCATCTTTTTGCTCTGACTCACAAACTGATGTCCAACCTCCCTGCCCCCACTTTACCTCTTTGACATCTTTCACATTGACATTCTTCTTTGTGAGGGCCACATTGCCAACTATTCCCAAGTCCAGAGGGTAGACGATCTCAGAGTCTGGTGAAACCACACAGTCCTCCAGGACTGAAGTTGTTGAGACATTGAAGAGCCTCGTCGCCAACTCTCCAATGCCGTTCCGCTGCCGGTACATGAACAGGCTGCAGCGGTCGGAGTGAATGAGCGCTCCGAGCCGCTTCAGGATCTTGAAGACCACCTTTTCCATGTTGATGTTCTCTTGCATGTCTTTGATCAAATCAAACATTATTCGGCTTTCCTCAACCTTTGAAAATTAGAGAAATAGAATCTTGTTTTTGTTTTTTTGTTTTTAATTCACAAAGATTATTTTGTTTCTATCCTGAGAAATCATCAAATATATAACTTACCCGACAAAGTTCCTCCAGCTTTCCAAAGTCAATCTCTTTTTCTGGGAGTCCTGATATCTTCGATATGGAAGAAGGGCTCATTGTTTTGCAAAAGTATTTTGTAGCAAACGCCGGGTTGTCATGAAGAAACTTCTCCACGTCTTCTTTTTGCACACCCATTGTTCCTCCTTCCTCTTCTTCTGTCAGCTATTCCTTGTCCTCTTCCTTTTGTTCTCAATAAAGCTCCAGTGCTGCTCTAATGGAACAACCGCTTCTCCAACAAGAAACCAAAAAATAAGCAAAACAACTTACACACCAAATACCATTATATCGACTCAAGAAAAGAAACAAATCTTACCCAGGTGATGTGCAGATTGGGGAAAATTGAGGTGAACACATTCAAATGCAGGCAAAAATTAAAAAAAAAAAAGTTAATAATCCCCCTGTTTAGTTGGATGAGCAGACTTCAAGAGGGAGAGCTGTAAGGAGAAGGCAGAGGGCTGAATCCCAGCAATCCCTCTGTCATCAGCAGATAGTGCTGAAGGTTAGCAGGGATCTACCTATGCTAAACTCATCAGCTGATCATGTAGTAACAAATATGTGGGCCAAAGGACCCAGCCTTCACTCTGCATCAGTACATTCAGACCAGAATGATTCTACTCCCGATAACTGTAGTCTTAGTAAGAGTGTAAATATGGACTCTGACATGTTTTTATTCAGGATTTGATGAGCTTATTTTCTGAAACATTAGAATTTATTCTAATGAAATTCAAAATTGAATATTGTTGAAGCAATTCTATTAGTTGCAACTAAAAAACATAAATCACATACTTGCACCATAGAAATTGCAATCATTTAAAGCACGCGTCTTTTATATCGATATCCCATGTTAAATATGATTCCTCTATGAACCTGTACAAGTTGTTTAACTCTTTTAAACAAGGCCTCCTTTGCATGATCTTCTGTTTTCTTTAGACACTGATGATCTCACCACCCAATCTCTTTTTCTGCAAACAATCTTTATTGCAGGTTAACATGAATAAAAAGGGATGTAATGCACCGCCAAAACAAAACTAACCCTTTCATTCAGAGTTAGAAGGGTCCGTCTATTATAAGGCTGCATAAAGACCTTAAGCAAAAGGTCAAATAGATAATCTGCTGCCACTATAATACATAACGACAGGTGTGTATGCATGCATGTGTGTGAATGTAAGTTTGTTGCCCTACTAGTCCTCAAACTGTGAGTGCATGTGATTTTGTGCTACAACAAGAAACTTTCTTGTTTGACCTGTCATTAAAATTAGATGCATAGAGTTATACATAACACTCTAATGCATGGTATATGGAACATCATTTTTATTGCTTTAAGTGTTTGGAAAATAGGCTACAAACACCTTGAAAGGAAAGTAGAATGTGTTAAAATACATTTCATGCCCATTGTAACGTAAGGTGGAGGATGTTTAATGCTGTGGGCCCATTTGTATACCAAAAATAATCTTATGAACTGTTACCAGGATATTTCAAGTTTCCTCTTATAGTAAACTTATTAGATCTGTTTGCTTGGTAAAGATTCAAGAGATTTCTGCAAGAACTTGTAGAGATGGTTAATCAGACAGATAAAGTCAATCTTCCTTCCCCGTCTCAGCTTTTGGACCTAAATCTTGTTAAGTTCCCATGGAGTGCGCCACAGAGGAGAAATTTGGCACGTCAAGAACCTAATGTTAAGAGCAGGTTTGTGATAATTGTGGAATTGTTGACTTTGTTACAGTAATGTGGGATTTTTTTTCCCCTACTGAATAAAATAGAGAAATTAAATTCCATCACAAAATGTAAACAAGTAACAATATTGTATTTGGAGCATAATTCTGCTTGAAACAGAATGATGAATTTTTAAGCAGTGAGCGAAACAAATTAATCCACATAATTGTTTATTTAACTTGTATAAGGATGGGTCTATTTGAAATACTTGTCCATTCATTAGCTTATACTTGTGTGAAGAACCCAGAATCTTCTTACTGTTAAGCAACAGTGCTAACCTCTGCACCACTGTGCAGTTGAAAAACTTCTGTTAAGTAAATTATGCCTCTGGAATTTCTTGACTTCAAAAGAAAGGTCTTGAAATTGATAGATGTAAATACAGTGTTGTATAGTTATTGTGCTTTCTTAAGCTTTATGTGGAATGTATTTTATTTTTGTGGTAAGCTAGGTTTAATTTACATATTAGAAGTAAATAACCCCCAAAAATAAAAAAAATGTCCACTGCACTGGTTGCACTGCTGACAAGCCCCAGTAGATGGCAGCAAACACAATTCTAAGTTCTTCAACTTGACCACACTTTGAGATTCAAATAATTGAAGAAATTCGGGCAAAATGAGTGTAATATTTCAACTTGAGAGTTAAAGTGAATCCTCAAAATATTCATGATAAAGTTCTTGCAAAATTTCTCTTGCCAGCAGTCTTCTCATAAGGATGCTTCCCTATCGAAGTTACCCTAGCAAAATGGGTAGAACCAGGGAAAATCCAAAACCCGAAGCTGAAGGGATGATATATTTGATCTGTGGGACTATATTGTACTATTTGGGGGCTTTTTTTTCTCCTGAGTCCTAATCTTAACCATTCAGAATACACTTAATACCTCAGTAGCCAGGAAGAGCCCTGCTACTTCTCCATGTGTCCATCAGTGCAGTCCTTGTAATGATGAACTACAATTTTCCAAATTACATCTTCAATGTCTCCTTCAGTGAGCCTCCACAGTCATATTAGCAGCTAAACAAATATGCCGTATCCTCCATGAATGATGGTCAGCTTGTCACACTGACACCTAAAAGATAAAACAAAAATTTTTAAACAACCACATATCAAATACAGCCTCAATGTATCACTGGGTCCAGATCATTTTGCCCCACCAGCTCGGCCCGAACAGTTTTTGATCATTTGTTCTAAACTTTCTGGTGATGCAATCAGAATTTGTCCTCTTTGGAAAATAAATAAAACTGAGCAACGGGTTTCCACAAGGCTGTGTGTTCAAGCCATTGGTTAGTAATGCAACCAAAAGTCCCATTTTGGATCTTATTAACTAACTGCTAAACAGAAATTGAAATGTCTGCAACATATTTAACAGACTTTGCTTTGAGCCCTAGAAGTTTCCATTCAACACTTATATCAGTGTTTTGTCAACTATCTATTTTAAGCAGTAATAGTAGGATAACATTCCTGATATAGTCAATGGAAAAAATAGATCAGTAGTCTTGGCTGACTTCTCTGTTCTCTCTCTGAGGAGAGCCTTCTGTTCTCTCTCTGAGGAGAGCCTTTACTGTCACAGTCAGTGTACTGGACTGACCTTTTCTCTCTGTACCCTTAATAGTGAGACGGCAGACAGCTATACAATAAGTTATTATGTCAGCAATTACACAATATACTGGACTGCTAGTCATTAGGGATAAACCAGGGAATGAGAGCCAGTGTCTGTTTAAAGAGATGAACAAATGGACTTTCATACTTTCAATTCTTAGTGATTGAGAAATCATGTAATAATTGATAAAGAGAGCTTGGTTAATAACAGCATGCACATTTAAGTAACTTTTATTCATCTAATTATCTGACTGTATTACTCGGGCTTGTTTACAGACTGCCTCTGAACAGATTAAACCTTGGTTGCTCAACACAATGACAGTGTTGGCAGACAGACCCATTCTATTTATTCTATCTACTGACAGTGAGGAGAAGCTGTGTTGTTCTGGTGTTCATTTCTAGATTTACCCTGACCTTTCATGACCTCTTCACCCAAAGTGTCTCAGAATACCTCTCATTAAGTGCAGTAAGTTGTTTTTCTTTATTAGGATCAGATAGTGGCTGATGTGTAAGAGCGATTGCCATCACTATTTTTAAAACAGTTAAGTTTGGGACATTCAGATGGGTATTTTTAGAGATGATCTGTGATTTAGTTTTAGTTGTATTTTTTTTAGATGTACATATAATAAAACTCTTTGCAGATTTTATAGAACCATTCAAATATTATTGTCTTCAATTTATTTATCACTTAATATGTAAACTCTGATGTGGGTTGTGAAACAGGTTTTCAGGTACCACTCAAAAATCAAATTGAACTAAAATTGATTACCAATAATATATTTTTCCTAAAAACGTTCAAACGTGTTCCTCTTTGTTTCAGTGGAATTACCAAAATTATTTCTATTGCCTAATTTTCATAATACGTCTTTGATAATTGTTGAATTAATATGATTTCATCTGTATTTTAGAGCACATATTGGGCGTCATATTTTGTTGTATGGTATTGACAAACATAATTCACCTCTTTGTAAAAGACCAAACAAGAATACTGTGTTTTTATTGAAGCCCATGGAAGCAATTAATTAAAAGCCTGTGTTACGCATATGCAAGTTCTTTGAGTGTGTCCAGTCAGTTACATAATGGTCTAATTGTTTTTATCGTAAGTCTTGGACATAGAAGCCAGATTACGACAAGGATTTCAACCCAAAGAGATTACCTCTAGATTTAAGCACCTTATTTAGTTCCAAGCAATGAAAATCAGCCATAAGCTTGTCTGATGAGCACGTATATAAAGGCAGCCACCAGCCCAAGACTTGATCTGCTGCAATTCGAACACATCCACAAACAGAACTTTGCTTTTTTAATCTCGGCTGCTACTCTTAACCCAAACAGGTAAGATGCTGGGGTTAGATTTTAACATTAGTTACTTTTTTACTGGTTAAATTGTTGCTTTTGAGCTGCATCTGTACCTTCTGCGCTCTAGTAAGAGACTGGAAAACTGCAGACCAAAGACAATCCTCACTGAATAATGAATCTTATTTGATATTAGAACAGAGTTCAGACTGAATTTAAATGTTGCAATAGAGGTTTTATGTATTTTGTTTAAAATTATTCTAAATGGTGAAAAAATATGTAGTAATTTTCTCTTAAACACATCTTTTGGTGTGCCTTATGCTTCATTGCAGAATGGGATCCCTTAAGCTGGCCCTGCTGCTGGTCTTTGTGTCCTGCGTTGAACGCAGTCTGTCTGCCTCCTGCATTGTAGATAGTTTCTCAGTCAAGGAAGACTTTGATCCAAAGAGAGTAAGTACAAAAAAATGCACCGAGATCTGAATGTCAGGAGAAAAAAAGACTAAATATTTCTGACTTCCCTTTTATGACAGTATGCTGGGAAGTGGTATGCTCTGCAGAAGAAAGACCCAGAGGGGCTGTTCCTGCAGGACAACATCTCCGCTGAGTACACCATTGACGATGACGGCTCCATGACTGCTTCTTCCAGGGGACGGGTCACCCTGTTTGGGTGAGGAACAGAGTATTCAAGAAGTTCTGCATCAGATACTGCTCTTTAAACTGTTTTTTCCGTCTTTAAAAACTGATGATGACCTGACCAGGGCAGGAGAAGATGTTCTTATTCTTAGCCAGGTTTTAAAAAACATGTTCAGGATAGAAAGATTTAGGAACAAAAGAACCCTAAGCCTTAGTTCCATGCAGAGTTTTTACTTAATAATAAAGGCTTAGGAAGAGATATGTGATGAGCAGGTTTTTTTTTTTTTTTTGCCTGTTTTGAAGACTTGTAGTTAGTATATTCCAAAAAAATAGTTATAAGCATTTAGAAAAGGGAAGTTAAAGAACTCCTCTTGCATCATCGATCTGATTTTTGGTTTTCCAGCTTCTGGGTTGTCTGTGCTGACATGGCTGCTCAGTACTCTGTACCTGATCCTACCACTCCTGGCAAGATGTTCATGAACTACCAGGGCCTGGCCAGCTACCTCTCAAGCGGAGGTACGATCAGCACTACTTCCCATCACACATTTGCATTTTTACACTTTGTTCCTACAAACATGGTACTTTTCTGTCAAACTAGGCGACAACTACTGGGTAATCGACACGGACTATGACAACTACGCCATCACCTACGCTTGCCGCTCCGTGAAAGATGACGGCAGCTGCGAGGATGGCTACGCCCTTGTGTTCTCCAGGAACCCCCGTGGCCTGCCTCCAGCGATTCAGCGCGCCGTTCGTCAGAAACAGGAGGAGATCTGCATGGCCGGACAGTTCCAGCCCGTTCTGCAGTCTGGGGCCTGCTGAGCAGAATCCAAGAAAGAGAAACGGGGTGGAGAAGCAAGTGCCAGTCAGATGCTGTCGTGGATAGAGAACAAGCGGAGGGAAAAACCTGAGAGCACGTGTGTGTGTGTGGTTAATTTATGACACTGATGGTGTTGAAAAATGCAAAGAGATTGGCAGAAGAAGAATATTTATCTTCCTCTGCCTTTTATTATTTTTTCTTCAACCTCCTTCACGTATCCATGTATTATTAGTGTTATGATTAAAATTTTGCCCAGATTTCTCTTGAAATAGAGATGTAATCTCAATGAGACATTCCTGATTAAAAAAAGGCTACATACCGAAATAATTACATACATACAAGCAAACATGCAAAAGCAAAATGTTACCTTGTTTGTGAGTGAATGTGACAAATAAAAATAAAGATTTGTTTTTTACACAAAAATGTTTCAAGATTTTGTTTATTAATTAGAAATTTAAATGAATAAATAAGATTTCAACAATAAATTTCACATACATGAATCTTGACATGTATGTTTTTGGTTGTTATTCATGATAAAGTAAATGCATTGCGCTGTCAGATGTAAAAGTTTATTTTTGACAAGAAATGAGATAGACATCTCCAAAAAGATAATAAAACAATGTACAAGGAGAGTTATTCTTGAAAAAAAAAAACATTTTTATTTTCATTGAAAAAAAAAAGAGTACAAAATTATTGATTCCCTTCTCAATCATCAGAGGAAAAATGTTGGCAGTATAGCACATTGGAAAATACTGACTAGTTTTTTTTTTCTTTGCATCTTTTCACTATTATTCTGAATATTCATCTTCTGTAATGAACTTTCATTAAGATAACAGAACTCTGTGCAATCCCCCTAATTTTTTACTCCTTCCACATGTCGATATATAAAAACTGCAGCAAAAAATTGGTATTGCCTTCAAGAAGAAAGTAAAATGATTCTTTAATCTTACATTGGTTAAGGATATGACCAACGGGTTCGGGTTAAAACTTCTTGAGAATTAGTTTTGCATGAAATAATGTGCTAAATTTTTATTCCTTTTTCTGTTCACTTATAAAACTTTTACTTTAAATAAGAGTCCCTCATGGTTCATTCTTTAAAATGTGTTTTTCTTCTACAATTTTTGATTTCTGAGACATTATAATACAAATTTTGATTAGAAATTGACCACAATAAAAGAAGCTGTAATGTTTTAAACCAGCATTGATTGCTTTGGTTTAGGTTTTCTTTCATTCACAAGCTGCTGTCCACATTCCACACACAGCCAGATTACGGTGCAGATAATCGACATGGTTCCTGAATTTACTTCCCACCTTGCTCACGTTGCAGCTAACCTCACTTATCCTCTCTGAACGTGTTGGGCCCACTTATAAGAGGCTTTTTTAAAGTTTAGACATTTTTTTTTTCTCTGTCCTGGCTGTGTGTGAAGCCAAAGCTTAACCATCAGGCTGAGAACAGTGTGGAGGTGGGGATTTGGCTGAGAGTAGAGTTGCTCTCTACTCTTCAAATATCTGACTATTATCCCATCTGAGTTTTATCCCTATAAGCATTCTTTGGGCCTCAATCAACTCTAAGTAGACCTAATATGTCCTATAGACTGGTAACACACTGGATATCACAAAGTGAGCTGGAAAGTATTGCTGCTCAGAAGGATGGTTAGGATACAGTCTATTTCTATGTTGTTTAAAAAAAATTACCCAAATTGGGCCTTGTAAGAAATATGCTACATTTTAAAATATTAAATGTAGGTTGGTTCACAGTAACTTTGAAAAAAAAAAAAAAAGTTGTGAATGCTTTATCACAATCACACAGACCCGCAAACACAAACAAGAACAACAATTTAAGCTTGAACGCATAAGAAGCTGCACTTTGGTCATTCAAGTGTTTAATCTGTTATTATTCCTAGGAAATGAAGCCAATGCCAACACAATACGCTTCGGGCAGTAATGGGCTTAATGGTGTTCAGAGGTTTAGGAGTATTTGGTCAAATTGTACTAACTCAGCATTTGGGTCATGGAGGGCCATTCAGGGTTGAAGGTATACAAGTATTTTTATTTTTATTAATTTCATTATAATTACTACTTAATTTGTTTATAAAATTATATTTTTCTATTTGAAGTTCAAATATTCTAAAATATTAGTCCATTACCTCCAAGTAATAATGTGTGGGTTGCTGCATTCTAACAATGCCCAAGCATTGTGTCATCTATTTAAACATAAAACCTGGATTTCACAACACAAAAACTGTATGGCTACATAGGAGTGGTAAAATAAAGTTTATATTAATTACTGTTCCTGAAAAGAGATTTGTCACACGAAGTTCAGTCCACTAGAGGGCAGTGCAGTTACACCTAACAGCTCTTTATTCTTATTTCTCTCAGCTAAATAATAAAAATATTTTACTCTCCTAAACAACGCAATGCCTATTTTCAGTATCTTTGTAAGGTTAATTAAAAAACAATAGGATGCCTTCCTACTTTGATCGCTGCATTGTATTTAAACAGCTGCTGTCAATAATTGAAGCAAAGCAAACAGGAGGATTCTCAGACAGAACATTGAGTGTCGTCAAATTACTTTTGCTTTTTTTAAGACATTCAAGTGATGCTCAACATTTAGTCTGTCCAAACATAAAGAGAAAAGAAAGGAAACTGGACGAAAAAAGTAACGGAGGGATAACATTCATTCACCAATAGGTCAGTAAGCCAACATAGATATTAGTTGTACTACTGTCTGTAAGTTTTCTAGCCTTTCACTTGAGTACTTTCTTTTTATAATATATTTTCAATACACAAAGTCTCCACTTTTAATCTGCTTGTTTTCAAAACATCCCCTTATCTAAAGATCACTGTCTCATCTGTGCTTTCATCGTCTCATTTTCTGTTTATGGCAAGAGGACAAAAGAGACTAAAAAGACATTGTCATCATTTAAATTGATGTGTCCATATTTTATGGTGTGGACTATTTATTCTGAAATGAACAAATAATTAATTTTAGAGCAGTCATAGCCAATTAATTAGTAATCAGAAAGGTAAAATTTTTACAGTTGAAATTATTTATACATACAGTTCCAACCGGAAGTTTGCCAAAACTGCATAAAACAAAACACAACCTTTACCTCACTGTCTGATATTAAATCAGAGTAAATACTTCATGTTTTGGGTCAGTTAGAATTACCAACGTAATTTATTTCATAATGTTAGACATATATTTTTGCGTTTCTTTTCAACTATGTCTTTTATCAAAGTCAGTAATATATATTATTGTAACATTTGCAAATCATTACATTAATCAGAGACAGACTTATACTGGGGTATAGGTACTTCTTTATTTCAAGTACAGTCAAAAACCACCAAAAGTATGTAAATGTTTAGATAAATCCATGCATCACATTTTCTAAAGTCAACTTTACAACACAAGGAAATAAATACCTAATTCCAGAAATATCTCCAAATACAACACAATGTTTTTGTTAGTCGACAATACATGTTTAGATGTAGTTATCTATTGTTATAAAGATAATACAAATCAAAGAATATCAGATTAGCCAATGTATGGAAAAACGTATTTCTCTAAAACAAAAGAACATATATAGATAGTCAAGGCATACTCCAAAAATGTCTCATTCAAAGTACTTTTTTCTTGTAAAACTGAATATCGGTGCACTATTAAATGGTGATATTGTTTTCTATTGTTCCTCTGTGTTTCTTTTGGAAGCAATACCTTAACCTTTTAGTAAACTCTTTTTTTTTTCCTTTTTCCTATTTCTTTGTTTCTTCAATCTGCTCCACCTCGCTGGACTCATCCACAACCTTCCCATTGATCATCGTCTGAGTCACCACCTTCACAATCTTTCGGGTGCGAACATCTGGCTCCTCTGCACAGAAAAGAGATTATTTTCAATCAGGTGAGTTTTGCGTTGCTTTTTTAAACAAATTCACTAAAAAGACACATGGACTATGTTTCTTGAAATCATCAGATTCAAATGACAGCTAAACAAAAAGAAAAACATTTCTGGCTGAGGAGATAGAGAGGACGATGGCGTGAGTTTATGTCGACTTCTGATATATTTCTAGTGGGACTTTTGACATAAAACTTGCACCAGATGTTGGGAAAAGTAATAATTCACAGAACAAAGTGTAAAACACATCAAGAAAAATATGTAAAAAGACAAAAGAAGCCAATTAACAAGTTGAAATCTGTGATTACTTAGAAAACAATCTTGCTGTTAAAGTGCAAGTGTCCTGATGCAGGAGATGTCTGGAAGTTGCCAAAAAGGCTTTTCTAAAGCATATTGAATACTTTTAAAATGTATTTCCCTTGTCATTACACTTATAAAAAAAGTTTAATGTCAACTGTATCATTAGACACATTTTTCCTGCAAAGATTTTACTGATATAACTGAAATGAGAATAAAGTAAAAAAAATGAGTATCATGCAAGGAGAACAATATGCTGAGCAACAAATCAAACATTATGACTACTTAATATTACCTCTCTTAAGTATTTGTAATCCCTTCTAATCCTCTATATTTCAATAACATTTGGACTATTTAGCTAACCCCTAAGAAACCTCGGTATTTTTGTTTTTCTTCTCAGTCAAATGATTTTTGAAGCTGCCCCCTATTTGCTAACCCATCAGCATGAGTAAGTCAAATTAAAACACAGTTACAACAATGGGATAAATCCTGCCCCACCCACAGTTGTTGCTTCAGGAGCTGAGCTGCTCACTGTGTTTACTTGTTTGCAGTTTCATGTTTGTTCCTGTGCCTCTTGGGTGTGTTATATGTTCTGCCCCAGATACAATATCTATCTATCCATCCATGTTGTATACCCATGTAATCCGGCTAGGGGCTGTAATTATCTGTATGCTGAAGAATTCATTTTCTTCTTGTTTATTCATCTCATATGTCTTTGTTACCAAATCCTCCCGAGGGAATTTCCTTTTTACTTCTCCCCATTCTTCGTAAATATATACATTTTAGCCAAGATCAGTTAAGCTTTTTGACTCTTTATGTCAAACCCTTTTTGTGTTTGGTAACACTGGCCAGTACCTGCTGATCTGATCTCGAATTTCTTACCTTATTCTCTTCAAATTGATCTGATTTGCTCTACAAGAAAATAAATCTAGCAAACATGCAAAAAAGGAAGAAACCAAGGACTTACTTTTTGGTGGAGCAATAACTTCTTTGACTCTGAGGGGGAGAAATAAAACTATTTAGGATCACACAAAATAAGGTAAAGAAGACATGTGTGGGTATTTAGGACCTGTCTTATATTTCTGGTTATTTCCATGAACGTTCAACTATTTCAATTTTAAAGATAAAGCTTCCAAGTCTAACATTAACAAGCACTGATTTATTCTATCTTTGAAGATTGAAAATATTTTCATTCCACCCACTTACCATACTGCAGTTTTTCAGTTTTTGTTGTTTCATGCCTGAGTTTTTAGAAATAAAACGGTGCCTTTTCATTTAATACATTGTAAAATGGTAACAGTGTGTCAATTCAGTCTCAATTTGACAATCAATAATTTGGAAATTCTTGAACTCTTGGAAGATTCATCTCTGTGAACAACAATGGCAACACATATGGAATACAAAACAGGGTTACAAATAGATAAGGGGCAATTTGACTCAAAGGCAGAATATATTATTTGAAATATCATAGATTGGTGCCATCTGAGCAATAGGTACATTTTTATCTGAAGGACGTGATAATAAATGAGGAAGTATGAATACACTGTGAATCACTGCTACTTTACATTTAAATTACACCAAAGTATTCTGTTTTCTTGATCTGTCGTGATGACAGCTGACTTTCCCATGTTATTAGTGTAAACTCTATTTAAAGCAACACTGTTTTCAAACATGGGGTGGGGTAGGTCCTCACATGAACGAGTGTTTGCTCTTTGGCCGACTATACAGTCAGTCAGTAAGGAGCGGTGTTGTGTCTTCACATAAAATTGCAAACATGGGAATATGTCTCCAAAGGAATCCCTGCAGCTTAAAAATGGAGTCTGTACATCAGAAAGTGATTTATTGGTCCATGTATCATTAAGGAACCTATACAACTGGTACCAGACAAAGCAAAACAAGAAATACCCAGACTAAATTGTGATCCATGAGAAAACAATGTGTGCAACCATGCAACTCAACTGCAAGGTGGGTCACAGATGAGCCAGAAAGAGACAACAAAATTAAGTTAATATCTTTTCTTGCCAGAGTTTGTAACTTGATTAATTAGCAAAATAATCTAAGCAATAATATAACTTTTCTCGTAAGCCTGAAGCCTGAAAAGCTTTGTTAGCATCATTACTCACGTTTCCTCTCCCTCCAACAGGCGCCTATAGGTCGCGATCTCCATTTCCAGGTTCTGCTTGATGCGGAGAAGCTGCTCGTAGTCGGTCTTGGTGCGCTGCATGTCCAGCCTGAGCTGGGACAGGTCGTCCTCCATCTGGCTCAGGGTGACCTGCAGCCGCTCCATCTCAGAAGAATACTTCTGACCCGTCTCAGCTAGGTTTCCCTCCAGAGCTGCTACCTGGGGGAAAAAAGTGAAAATAACAGATTACACTGTGAATGTCAGCTAAAACAAGCTCTTATTTATGCCACTGAAAGCTTTGTCATATACAACGCATCAAGAATGAGATTTATTAAAATTGAATTAGATTATTGTAAGAATGTAAAAGGCAGAAATTACTGATATGATGTTATTCTTCAAGCTTAGAAGGGTTCCTCTGACAGGCAAAGGGAAAATCTCTACACACAAATACTGTAGGCTAAACTACATTCATATTTTCCACATTTTCCCAAAGTCCACTTCTAAATGTTCTCATGAGTCCATCCTGAAAGGGAAATCTTCTAAGAATGGATCCAAGAAACCACTGACCCAGCAAGTTTGCATACTGAATCCAGAAAGTTTTTTGGTTGATTGCTGAATCTCTAATTCTGCTGTGTTAAATGATCTGTTGGTGCCCATTATAAGTTTCAACTGTTTCCTGTACAGTTTGTACAAAGTTTAAGGCTCCATGTTCTCTATTCGCTATAAAGATGATCTCAGTTTCATTCTATGAATTACGTAAGTGGTGTTACTCTTTGTATTAGCACCTCTTACTAAAGCGTTTCAGAGCTACATTGATTAGGTTTGTTTTCTTTTGTTTCTTTTAGTTTCAGTTTATCTACTGAGTTAGTGGTTTCCTATCTTATCATCTATACTATTACAAGTGTCTAGATAAGAGGAAATGAAGTTTCAAGTATGTGTCTCACTATAGATGCACTTTCATTTCATACAGGTGTGAAATCGGCAGAACTCTGCTGCATCAGAACAAGGTTGTTTTCTTTTTTTATAATGTCACCGTCACTGATTCATTTTCACATTTACAGATCAACTAACTGCCTGTGAATCACATTGCAATGCTATGAGTGAAGTAGTTAAGTTATTAAGTTGTCATTATTAAGTATTAAATTTATTTCTGGTGCTGATTTTAAATAATTTGTATATACTGAAGAATATCCCGAGATCTCAATGTGTGTTCTTTATTTTCAGTGAAATAAAGGCAATTCATTCAAAGAACTGCCCAGTCCTCAAGTTGATTGAGAGATGAATTTAATCTAAAATTTAATGCAGTTTAACTTCACCGAATATCAAAAGTATCAATTAACTGAAACATAAGGTTGCAGTAATGGAGTGTGTTTAAAATATTGCATGTATAAAAAGCTTTAGTGTTATCACCATAGTACAGTGTTTTGGAGTTGGATGATTCAGAGTGGCTGATGAAAGCTAAGGATCTGTCGACTGCTCCAGTTGCATCAGAAGGTGTTTTGCTCTGGTAATTTAGCCACAAGAATGTCTCCTACATCTAAAATAGCTTCTCCAAGAAACAATCAGCAGATTCCTGTGAACTGATGACACTTTGGTAGCCAAAGCAAATACACCAACCTCAAAAACAATTAGCCGCCTCAGCGTTGTACGTAACCCCATACTATTCAACAACTGAATCCCACGTGCTGTTGCATGTCAATATGGGAGAACATGTTCACTGTCAGCATGGGATTATAAGGGGAAAAAAACAAAATGCGAAAAAACATGACTGTCGAGTGCTACAGCTTGGAAAGGTATGAAGGATGCAACAAAGAAAAAACATGTCTGGTTGAGCCTGAAGGTTGATTCCTTTAAAGATTTTCTTTGTAATAGCTCCCTCTCATAAAACTAGCCTCTCTTTTACGTTAGTGTGGTTTTGGTCAAGGTTAACACATATAACCGTAATCTTAGAGTCCAGGCTGCAGTGTTTGCTTTGCTTTATTTACATAAGTTGATGTTTGTACAGCTACAGAAGAGGGGATTTGACTCTGATCATTTTCACCTTACTTTCTCCTTTTTCCCCTCTTTTATCTGCATCTCCTCAAGACTTATGAGGAGATGCAGACTAACTAAACACTCCACATCATGTTGGATTGTCCATTCTGTCTGACCTCTTCATTCCAGCAGCAGCAGTTCACCTGTTTGTGCAGACTGTCCAGCTCCACCTCCAGTGTCTGCAGGAAGCGATGCCTCTCAGTCAGCTCTCCCTGGGCTCCTCTTAAGGCCTCGTTGCTCTCCTTAACCTCATTTTGCACCGTCTCCACCTGCACAAATGACGTGTTTCAATTGTGACCCTCTGCCCTTTTAAATCTGTATATTGTGGATATAAACTGAAGAGTGCTTTGAATTGTCCCACACCTTCCTGCGGTACCACTGCTCTGCTTGGTCCTTATTTTTCTTGACGATTCCCTCATACTGAGAGCGCAGCTCGGACAGAATGGTACCCAGCTCCGGTCCGCTGGTAGGGTCCACCTCCACGTTCACTTCATCCCTGGCAATGCGAGACCTCACCTGCTCCAGTTCCTTCAGGGGCATAAATATTAGCACACTTTGTGTTTGCACTGTCATACTGTGACCATGTGTTTCAAACATGTTTTACATCTGTGCAAACATGTTTAATAAAATGGAGAGCAGTTCCTGTGAAACTAAAACTCCAAGTTGCAGAGTAGATTTTCATTATTTAGAAGTCCCTCATTAATATTGGATTGGACCAAGCTCATCTTACCACCGGCTTTTCTTCTTGCCCTCTTTTATTCCTGCTGAGGTGTACTCATCACATACATATAGGCATACCATGCCTCAAAAACTTCTTCAACTCTTTACATTCTGTGATGTTACAAGCATAAAAGATGTTGTCTAAGGATTTTATGTAACAGAACAACAAGAAATAGATCATAATTGTAAAGTGCAAGTTTGACGATTCCTGTTTGAAAAAAAAAATCCATAAAGAATGGTGCATGTTTGCATTGAAGGGGTATAAATATTTTTAAGATATTGTGGGCTAAAAGGTTTTACAACTAAGGACATTTTCCTATAAACAAGTAATCAACCGTAGACATACAACACAATATGAAATGCAATACTTTGTAATTATTATTAATATAAAAATTGTCAAAATGTAGAATTCCAAGCAGACCCATCCTGTTTTAGCAAAATTAAGAAGCTAATTTGAAGTTGATGTCTGTAAAGTTAAAATGAATTAAAATAGTATGGCAAGTTTTGAAGGCTTGCCAGGACAAAAGTCAATCCTTTCTAAAAAAAATAATCTGGCATTTAATCTCAGTTCTGCAAAGTGGAAACTTGTTTAAATAGTTCTGAAACATTCTTCTGAAGTCAAATTGCACTAAATAAAATCTGTTCTGACCAAATCTATTGTTAGAAAAACCTAAAAGTAGCACAAACACCTTTTGTGTCAAGCATGGAGTGATAATTTAGGCTTGCTTTGTAGAGTATTTTACCCATATCTTACTGCATATTATATTATATTTAAACTTGAGGGAAAAGGAAGTGAGGAATGTTCAATGGAAAGTTCTTCACACTCTTTAAAAACAAAGTAAAATGAAGTACAGATTACAAAATGGGGATGGGTTGTAGATCAGTGTATCATTCAGTGGAAGCAGGGTAAGCTTATCTTCTTCTGAGGCCACTTTGCATCAGCTGATTTCATCTGAAGTGCATTTCTGGAGGAATCAGATCTGCTTGCCTTTTGTCCACAGTAACCAGAGTTCCACCTCAGTTTGGCTCCACAAAAACTACTTAGACCACTAAATTGGGTCAGGCTTGTATCAAACAATGTGCTGCCTGTGGGTTCAGGTGCTACAATGAAAGACAGCTAGGGGAAAACAGGATAGCACAAATGTGGGGTAAACGCTGCCAAATAGGTGGCTGAAATAACTGCAGTTCACGTGAATCTGGAGAAAGACGAGGAGAGAACAGGCGAAGATGTCTTACTTACCTCCTCGTGGTTTTTCTTGAGGAAATAAAGCTCCTCTTTGAGGCTGTCCAAGTCTCCTCTCAGAGATGCAATAATCTGCTCGTGGTCAGTCTTAGCCTTCTTCAGGGCAATGCAGTCTCTCTCCACAGATTGACACATCACCAGTTCAGTTTCCCATCTTCCAAAGTTTAGGAAAGTGGACAAAAATGGTCAGCAGAACATTAATTTGAATATGCAAAAAGAAACCTCTACTGTTTGAAACAGAAAGTTATTGCTAAAGCTGCACAAAGTAGAAGAACTGTATATCCTGACAACCAGACATTGTGTCTAATTTTCTGGAAATTAATAACACAGAATTGACGAAACTAATATCTATAACTTACAGACAGAGCTCTTACATGTGTCTACATGTAGTTTCCTTGGTTATATTCTGTTATTGATGCAAAAGAAACCTAAATTACCAGAGAGCTCTTTACACAGTGAGGTCAAGATCTTAAAATAGAAAAAAAACAAAGTGCATGAAATTGTATTTTTCATAGAAGCGCTTTGCTAATAACAGTACAGGTTCCTCACATATTTTTTCTCTGTTGTCAGAGAACATCAGGTCCCTCAAGGTGACATAATTATATATTATTACAACATATCTGCAACAAATTGTATGTTGAAGGATTGTGAGTCTCCTATTTCCTTTAGACATGCCCTGACCTAAGTAATTATTGCAAATATCTACCTTGGTGTCAGTTTTCTGCAGGAACCAAAATGAATACTCTAAAAAAAATGTATTTCCCCCATTTCTGCTTTTGTCTTTCTTAGATATTTCAAATCTCCAAACAAAATTTGATATCAATGACAACCTAAGTAAAAACAGAGTGGTCCTATGAAAACACAATTCAACCTTTGTTTAATCAAGAATTAACTGTTAACCGCATTTTTTCATCAGTCACATTCAGGGCTGATCATTGACAGACCAGTAGCATCAACAAAGCAGGTAAATGTTAGCATGGAGGCTAAAGATCTCAAAATCAACACATCATGTCCCAAACTAAAGAAATTCAAAGATTACATGGAACCATTGTCAGTCTGTGTGAGAGTAGTTGCCCAATTAAAATCAATCCAAAAGAACTCCTTCAGCATAACAGACCTCAAGGTCAACATTTCCAACGTTTTCAGCCACACATGGTGACTGAAAGTCATTGGTCAGCAACCTCACCAATGACTTTGGAGCGAGAAGTCAGCCTTTATGCTGACTGAGATGTTTTGACCGTAAACAAGCAATTCAAGCATCCAATGTGGAAAACAAACAACGATGTGAGGAACGTGATATTTTCCACTTGTTCGTTGCTAGTTATTGTGCATGCTTAATGACAGTTAAAGGCAGAAACAGATTGTAATGGATCAGATTTTAACCACAACAGATCAAGTCAAGATTGGGGGAAAAAATAATTCTCCATTTGCTCAGGTTATCTTTGTATAAAATTAAGAATTATTTAATTATCTAAAATATTAAAATGTGACAAAAAATAAATGTACGCAAAAAAGGGGACAAATACTTTTGCACTGCGTCATGAGTAAGTATAAATTGGGTCATTTTCAGTGTTTTAAGCTGATCATGTTTATTTTCCCCCTTTTATTGGGTTATCAACATGTGATTCTGATATTTTCCAGACCAATTCTCCATTAAGGGTTGAACATCTAAGACAAAGGCTCTGATAGAATAAGACCCAGGTTTGATTTAACAAGTTTTATCACATGAAAGACAAACAATTTGCTTTTCGTGATGTAATCTTTAACCACTCACTTGATTCTGAAGTCATCAGCGGCCAGTTTAGCGTTATCGATCTCTAACATGAGACGTGCATTTTCCAGGGTCTTCTTCCGCACCTGATTAATATTAACAGAGGTTAAACACAGCTCATCCAATCCCAGCGTGAAGACTATATCCCTTCATTCTTCTGGTTTCTGTTTATGTTTTATGACCTTATAAAGACTCATGCATAGCAGGGTAACTTAGTAACACTCAGCAGTCTGATTTAGTTACACAGCTTACAGTAAAATAGATTATTTTCAGGGATAGAATTATGGAATTTTCAAAAATATATGACAATCTGCAGAGTGCTTAATTTAAGTTTTAAATCATACATAAAATGCACATTTCAAGAAAATATCAAGTGGTTAATACAGGTCAGTAATCACACCATGACAATACAAAAATATTGTTATAATGCTATATTTATCTTTAATTTTTAAGCTATTTGAAGAATCAAATATTGTTTTGAGAATATAAAGTGAAAAAAAGTAAAAACATTTCAAAGTTACAAAATACGGTCAAGTAATAAGGTATGAAAATAAGTTTCAACTTCTTTTCTAATCATTTGAGAGGGAAATGCCTGCTGATCCTCATAGACTAGGAAATGGCTGCAAGTTTTCCTACAGGAAAATCATTATAAAGAGACAACTCCAGGTTTGTGATTTTGTAATAAAAAACTTATTTAAGGGTTTTTGCACATTTACCAGTGGTGCCTACTACTGTTTCCTAAGCACCTCACAACTGCTATAATGAATGTTTTGTTTCTATAAAATTATGAAATAAAACAAATTATTTTGACCATTGTAGAATGATATATGTTAGTTAAAGGTGATTGGAAAGCCCTTCATGCCCACCTCTTGCTCAACAGCATGTGCCTGGGCCATCATTGAATCAAGGTCATGACCTTTGGGGATGCGCTCAATCATCAGCTGTTTGATCTTCATCTCCAGGTCGGCGTTGGAGCGCTCCAGTGAGCGCACCTTAAAGAAACAAAGAGAAAGGAAGTGCTTCGGATTACATCGAGCTGGATCCTTTCCCATTTCCTGTAACCTGACAATGCTGTTCTCTTATACGCTTCATACCTTATCCAGGTAGTTGGCCAGACGGCTGTTGAGACTCTGCATGGCCTCCTTCTCATTGGTGCTGTTACCGTGCAGTCCGTTCAGCTGGAGGCTCATTGGTCCGTTGAGATCTTGGCCGATGGAGGCTGAGCGGGTCAGCGGGCTGGCTGCAGCAAAAGAGACGGACGCCCTGGACCGTGCACGGCCCGTGTCCATCAGAGAACGACTGGAAAACGAGGGACGGTTCATGGAGAAGCTTCTCACAGAGATGCTAGAGGCCATGACGGTCAGCTGTGAGAGCAGAGGACATGAGGTCAAGCTCTTGTTGCACTGATAGCATGTTTCCTATTCATTTGATTGTTCACTGAGTGGTAAGCAGCCAAACCCTGTGCAGTGCACAGTAAGCGCTGTAAGAAAAAGTGGCTATCAGAAGGCTAGATGGTTCTGATTCTGTTACATTAAGAAGATGTTTTGCCTTTTAAATGGATCAAGACTGCATTTGTAAAAAAAAATAGAAATCTAAGTAAAGGATTTGTTTCCATCTCTGATGGCTTTAATGGGTTCACATTTAAAAAGTAATCATTACGAAAACAGACCAGTTTAAATGTCAGTCTGAAGGACCTTTTAAGACATTTAAGTTGTTTAAAGCTACCCTTACACTGTATCTAGTTTCAGAAAAAGCCCTTAAGCAAATGGACTGCAGTGGCCGGCGCTTGGCCGGCCTTTTTTTAAAGGAAACACAAGTTCCATTAAAAATCAGTTGAATCCAGTGGGTGATTCAACTGATCGCCCACTGATGATGAAAGAAGCTTTGCAGTGAGTGGATTTACAGGCAGCCTGCAGCCATTCAGGCTAACCACCTGCATCGGAGAGACGGACGACTTTATGGTCAGAGCCACTTCAGCGCGTTATTCTCAGCTGTGTGCAAATTCAGCTTCGACTCCAGCCATCATGAAATCAAAATGTAAATGAGCACAGCTTGGCTCTGAGTCAAAGAAGAGCCTCTCAGGACTTGCTGAGGACACTTTTGCAGCCTTTCACTGCGCTAATAAGATTTGTGGTGAATTTACAAGAAGAATAAAAAGAAGAGAGAATCTAATGTTTTGTTTTTTAATGCTTAATCCTCAGATTTGATCTGCTCTTAAACAGGTGTTCACATTACTTCCTGTACATAGAGCATGACTAACAGTTGTTTGGATGTGAAACAGTGTGCAAGGCAGCATATCTCCGTCCCTGTGTATGTGTGTCTGTATTGTGCAGGGCTTCAGTGGCTGATTTGCGGTCAAGTGAACCTCTCCGTGTCTCTGTCACTTGATCCTCGCAACACCGTTCCCACAACACCACAAAGGACCCACAGCGGGAGACAGGCAGCCCTTGTTCAGATAAAAGATTGAACTCGGGAAAATGATCTAGAAAATATTCAGAGAAAATTCCACCTGGACAAGGAGACACTTTGTTCTGCAGGAAATGAACTGTCATTTCAGTTTTCATATCAGCTCCCTAGCAACTGACAGGAAGCTGGGATGATAGCTCTGAATGGAACTGAACAGGAAAACTAACCTAATTAATTTGCACAGGTTGTTTTTTTTACAATATTTTCCTTATACTATTACATTGAATTGTGTCTAAAATATGTTTTTAAACAATTTCTTGATTCACTACCAATCTTTAAAAAATACTTTTACATGATTATTGTCTATCATATTACTTGATAAACTACAACAAAAGTAGTAGTTTTGAACATGTTTTCTTCTTACCAGGTTTTACTTCAGATGGAGTGAAGCTGTGATCCAGAAGGATGCAGGAGACTCTGTGTTGCTGATACCACCACAGGTGAGCCTATAAGCAGGTGTACAGGAAGTGGGAGGAGTTATTCTTTCAGCTCCACCTGAATCATGACTCTATGCTTTTTGAATAGAAAAATGTTTAATGTTACGGTAGCACTATAGCGCTACACAATAGAGGATGTAGAAATAGTATCAAGAATTGTATCTCTTTTTGAGGAGATAATATGCACAGATTATCTCCTCAAATGGATGATATTCAATATATTAACTAGGAAAAAGAAAAAGGATTAGCATCAAGGTAGTTGTTAAAAGGCAAGCACCGAAATGGAGTGTTTTCCAGATGGAGCTTTGTGCTAATTTGTACTAAGGTTTTGTTTAATATACATGAACCTGAGATATTTTCCACATTTCCATTAATAGCAGAATCTCATCAAGTTTTAAAAAGGACATAATCCCAACACGTTTCAACAGACACTCAAAACTATAGTCTGTGATGAACAAAAGGTTTATCACGATTGCTGTTAATTGCTTGGATTCATGTAAAATTTTCACATACAGAAAATTAAAAAGACATTTCTGAAATTGTTTTAAACTCTTACATTTCTAACTTCCAGCAGCTGATGTGCAAACATTATGCAAATTGCAACAATATACAGAAATTTAGATTTTGATTTTTTTTCTCTTCTACAGCGCTAACAAAGCTAACAACATTTTTGTCTGCTGCTGTTTTAAAGTTATAGCTAAATTATGATGTCATGCCCTTCAACCCCCACAAAGACTCAGGACTCCTCTCCCCCATCCACCTTCTGCCTCTTGCTAATGCAAGTCGGCCATATCTGCATTTAGCTGTCTGAGCTAGTTTTGCAACATCAAGTTTCTAAACTTTAAAGAGAGTGACGGGTAAATGCAAACTTGCTGGCACCAAAACAGTAAAACATTAACCAATCCTTAGGAACCCGCCACACACTGTAAGTGACTTAAGTATTATAAAGTAGGTGGTGGAGAAATAGACGAGGTTGATAGAATGTTGACCATCGGTTTAGCTCTATGTTGCTATCCATGTCCATATATTAATTTGTTTTGAATAAAAAAGTATCATTGTTTAGAAGTTTCATTTTGATGACCAGCAATTTTGTAATTTGGCAATGTAGCAAACCTCAAAGGAGAAATATACACTTTAAAGTCCATCGACTTTGAATTCTTGCCATAGATTGCAATAGCAGATATGTTTTCTCTGAAGAAGCACTTCCTGTGCTTGGTTCAAACATGTTTTCCGTAATTTGACCTGTTTTTCTGCCTGTTGGTGATTAAATATTTAACCTGCTCCTCCAGTGCAGATAACCAGTCCATGCACAGTCCCTTGAAACTTGTGACATTAAAAATGTGTGCTCAAAGCTTTTAATTCTCACATGCAGTCATATTCAAATTACAGTGAGAGGAGTCATGCAAAATTGCAAATGTTCTATTTGCATTATCACATGCCCTGCCTTGAATACCTGCAAACTCAAGTCAACTGTGAGGTGAAGAGTAGGTGTTGCTGTCCTTTTTAGCTTGTTCTATTTTAGTTCAGAATGACTTGCAAAGTGTTCAAAGGGTAAGCATGCTTTTTGAGCTGTGTTCAGTTAAAAAAGAGAAGACATTTAAATAGAGTGGATGCAGTTCACTACACTTTTTCTCATTACAACACAGAATTATTTTATTATGACAATGATTTCATATTTGTGAAAAATAGTTAAAATTAAGGGAAAGAAAAGTTATTTGCACAAACTCAAGAAACTCCTCTTTTGGCTGCTTTAATTGTATCTGAGAGGCAATGTTGCCACTCAGTGACAAAATAAGTACCATGAAAGCCATGTTAAAGTTTTTGAAGACACATCCCAAGTTCAGATTAATTTAAAATTTAATTGCTTCGTCAGTATGATGCCTTGCCAACTGTGAAATACAGAGGTGGCAACATGATGTTTTTGGGGAAATTTGTTGCAGCAGGAAATGATTCACTTCACAAAAGAGTGAATCATTTCAATTTTATGAGGAAATATTGAAGCAACATGTTAAAACATCAGCCAGGAAGTTTAACCATCCAAATATTCAGTCAAATTAGTTGTAAACTGATTAATGCAAGAAATTTCCTAGAGTGACCATCACAAACCTCAGTGACTTTCATTATTTGAGTGCAGAACTGAAAAGGTGTGTGTGAGGAGAAGGTGGCCTACAAGCCTGAGCCCATGACTGTCGAGCTAGAGAACGCATACCAACAATGATTTACCTAAATCAGACAATTTAAACATTAAATACTGAGAATATGTAACATCTGGCTTAGAAGAAAGTGATAAGAACTTCTAAAAACAATTTCTCATTATGCTTAGCATTTAGCAAATAGGAAAAAAATATAATAGCTAATAGTTTTAGTGTCATAACTGAAACTAAAAGGTTTAGTTATGACACTGAAAAAAACAAAACAAAAAAAACAGGAGAACTGTATTTTTATACAATGTCTGTAAACTTCTGGCTTTTATCTAAGTAGAGAATCTAAGCACTTGAAATTTAATACATTTGCCTCAAAGCAAAAGCTTTGATCTGAGGATTTGACTTCAAAATTATCATTTTGCATCAGTTTGAGATTTAGTGTTACTATTGCCATGTGCCACCACCAAGTGGTAAGAAGTTATAAATACAAGCAAAATCAATCCAAATTAAGGGCAGCTTGTTGCTGCACCATTTATCCAGTAGGGGGCAGCAACAAGCTACACAGAGGACATTTTACGTCACCTCTATCGCTTTTCTAATAAATAAGAGTAAAATGTTATTTTAAAAGGGTTTCCATATTACTAAAGAGAATTTAAAAATATATAAACTCATTGTTCTCTAAAGTTGTTTGTTACTTCTGTATTTTTAAGGTTTTTTGTTTGTTTTTTCATGACCTGAGCTGCATGGTGGAGTAACTTTTATGACTTCCATAGGGCTGGAAAGTCACTTCAGTGGTCGTTGCTATTGGTCCAGACAAACAGCATGATTGACGATATGATAAGACATGGAGAAATAAAACCCAGAACAAATTGTTATAGTATGGAAATTTAAGTATGTTTCCGGTGTGACATATACATGTATGATGAAACAGGAAGAGGAACAGCAAGACATATATAGTAGCACAAGGAGGAAAAAGCTTGTATCTATAATACAATCCTGTGAAGCAAGACAATACAAGTAATAACAATGATTATTAAGAAAAACTCATCTAATTCAAGTCAATGTTCACTTGACTCATGAATGCATAAGTCAATATGCATTCACTTCAAAGTGATTGAGAAACAACTCGTGCACAGATAGTAGCCATGTGATCCTCATCCCAACATGAGATCAGTTCTATCAGATGTTTAATTAATCCACCCTAACTCTCACTTTCACTTTCTGCCTCCTTCAGTCAGTGCAGAGCAGAGTTTGGTCATTAAATAAATAAACAGATGATTAGACTGGCAGGATGTCAGGATGCTACTCATGACCCCACTTGACCCCTTGTGACCTCTGTCACATGCGATCATGTGACCACAGAGGGCAGGCCCCCCGTAGCACTCCAGGAACGGTGATGCTGTGGGTCTGCCAACGTCCAGGTGAGGTTCTCACAAAAAAACAGATATGAAATATTTACTCGTTCTTTTGAAATGTGTAAGTAACCCAATAACCCAAATAAAAACAAAATGTAATTTTGGGGGGGATTTACTTGGCGGCAAAAGCCATCCAAACCAACCAGGCCTTGACTGACGTTTTCATCCAATCTATTTTTGTTTTAGTTTCACTAGCAACACCTATGCCTGGTTTGTGTGAAACCCAAATAATAATAAAAAAAATCTATTAAGTCAAATCTGTCTGACAACATGAAGTAAGCCACAAAATTTCTAAAGTAAATTTTACTGACATTAGCTAAGATTAATATTTATTTCACAATGAGAAATAGGCTGGAATCCATTGGAGTTTTGATACAAAAACCTCTACTGACTGAAAAAAATGAAAAAGGTCGGTCCAATATGTCCCAAAACATACAACCAAAACATCCTGATGACCCTGAAAAATTTGTAACAATATTTTGAGAGAAACTTTTCAAAAGTATTTGCTGTGTTGCTTGCAGTGCAAAACTAGCTATATTTTTTTTGCAATCTAAATTAGATTTAACAATACCCGAGTGGTACATATTTAACTAGGTCTCTATATTTGTATCTAACAGCAAGCAACCGAGTGCAGAATTTATTTTCTGATTGTTCAGTGTGGAAATAGGCTACTTTACTGATTTTGTGACCTCTGGTTTTCTATTCAAATCATTCCAGTTTCAAAATATTCTGGTGTCTAAAGAGCATTTTTAAATAACCATTTGTTCAGTTTAAAATACTAAGTTAAGAGGATTTAGGGGTCAACAGAGTGCAGGAAAGGGTGATTTCATTTTCTAATGACTCTTGCATTGAATGATTTCCGACACAGATCATTTTCAGTTAAAATAAACAACTAAAACAAAGATAATAATCCAAAAATATATATGAATATAGAGTGAATTAATTCATTTTAGCAGCTTATGTCTCATTTGGTATCTCTGAAACGGCAATATCGCTTTTATTTTCACATTTTAGATGCAGATGTTGAGGCATTTTTCAGAGGCTTGAGATGCCATTAATCAAGTAAATCTCAATGAACAGTGAAATATTTAGCTTTCATCTTGTGACCTCATTTTACTTTCACAGGACAAAATTAGCCTTCATAATCAGTTTGCCAAAACATCTGTTGTTCAGATTCCTCCAACAGAGTAAGTCAAAATGTTACACATCCTCAGATTTGCCCACTGCAACTAAAGAGACCTGAACTGAACTCCCTATCATCTTGTTGGACAGAAAGGTTTTGCAGGACAACCATTCAGTTTTTCTTGCAGTCTTACTGAAGGTAAAAACATTTAAAATACAAGCTGGACCCAAGAAACTTACATCATGACGTCAAACTCGACAGAAGCAAAATTTGGTGAACATAGGTGGAGTCTAGGTAGTTTTTTTTTTTTTCTTGTTACTATTTAAGTTCTGAGAAGCCTTTATCTGCAATGGACCTTGTCGCAGGTCCTATTATTGAAAAGGCTCAGTATTCAGTATCTTTAACGTTCATATGAGGGGCATCCAGCAGTTTATCTCCAGCAGTCAATGGGCGAGAGGCGGTGCTCATCCTGGACATCGTTGGGCATTTTGAAGCCTAATTTTAAGAAATTATCAATTTTACAGGAGCAAAAATTCCAATAACTATATCTGAACTGTTTTGAGAGTTAGTTCATGGAAATAAAATGAATGCGTTTTGTTTTTGTGTTTTTGTTACACTTACATTTAACTCCTTGATTTGGTTTCTTGGCAGTTCAAAAGAAGCTGAAAATAATCTTTCATTAATTTGTAAATACTGCAACAGAGATAAGAATATAACCCGGTTTAAGTTTTACTCTGCCACTAGCTGTAAAGCTATTCAATTTTGTGCTGCGTGGGACAAATAAAGCCAACCCAAAGCCTTAAGTGACTAATGCAATTCTTTTATTTTATGCCATAATAGCAATGATGAGCTACAGTTTAAAACAGAATAGTCACTGATTCAATTAAAGGCCTCTGGAGTCTAAAAATATTTTTTATACTCACTCAGTTTATACTGAGGGGAGAAAAGGAAGCTTCTCCTTTGATTTCTTAAATAGAAACAAACTTTTAATTAATTAATCAGAAAGTTGTATGCTTTCTACTTTCACATGAGTCCCAATAATAAGTGGGTATGATAAACCAAAAGAACAATATTCAGAATTCTGTGCAGCAATAAAAACAAACACTGTTTCTTTTGGCACAGATTTGTTCTGCTTCTGCCTTGTTTCTCACCATTTTCCATCAAAGCTTTAAATCTGAAGCAACCCTATATGGAAGTGCATTTGTTATTCCAGCAATTTGAAGCACTGCTTCCCCTTACATGTAGTTTAGCCCCCAAGTTGCTGTTTGATGAGTTAGACTTCAGTCCACCAGTCGCGTTGCGATAAGGAGATAAGTATCTGCGGTGGAGAAATTACACACAGATAACAACATATGTGAGCAACTCTGGAGGTCAGCACCTGCACATGCTTTTTCCTCCTGTTCTTTCGCTTCAGTATCTGTTGTTTTTTTTTTTCTTCTTTTTTTTTTCCTTCTTCTTCATTTGGGTTTTCCTCCCCCCTCACTAAGTGCAGGTTGCTTTTGTGTGACGGAAACATGTCAGACCACTCAGTGTGTACTTTTAGATTACTATCAGGGAGGTTGGTAATATTTTAGATACAGATCTATATGCATAGCTGGTGACTGTATAAAAGTTGAAAGGAGAAAAAAGCCTGTTTGTGTGTTAGTGTGTGTGTGCGTGTGTATGTGTGTGTTAACCCTTATTTAAGAAAGGAAACTTGACTGAGAGTCTTATTCTGCACATGATCTATAGGAGCAACAAAAGGACACAGGGCAGGGCTTTTAAAAGCTGCAAAACATCGTGCATTTTTGGCTTGTGAGCAACTGTGCAAGCTATACAAAATAAACTTAATACTTTTTTTCAATGTCTGCACCTCTTACGCAACTACAATTAGTTTTTATTTTCAGCTCTCACTTTCCTTTCCTTGAATGTTCTCTCACGGTTGATTTCCACTATTTTTGACACTGTCTGATGATTTATACAGTGTTGGCTATAAAAGCAAACTTGGTTAAAACAAGTATGTTGTTTTTAATGTAATAAGTTAGTACACGTCATCCATTATTAGGTAATTTGCGGTTCTTTCATGCCATCAGATTAGGTTCTACACACTAGCAATAAAAACCTGGAAAACATGCCTGTTTCTGTTAATTTCCTTTTATGAGTGATGGGATAAGAATATAAAATTTCCTTCCAAACTGGAAGCACTTTATGTTATTCCATGATGACAGCTTATTGTTTTTCTGCTTATATTATTTTTCTCTTGGGACAGGAGCTGGACAAAGGTGATGTGTGATGACAGTCATGGAGCAGTTTGGAAAGACAGCCAAGAATAAATGCAGTCACATCACAGAATTCACAGTCACAAGCAAGAGAAGCAAATTTGTTCGTCCTTGACATCTAATTTCATTCAACATACTGCATGAGTACAATGAATGCATAATGGAGTTGGAGAGATTTTTTTAACAGTTTTAAATGCTTTACTTATTAGAAGCACCTGGGGTTTCATCACAAACACATAAAAAACCCCAACATTTTTCTGTTCACATTAACAACTCAAAAACGAAGAATAATGCAACAGTTAACAGGAAGGAGACATAAAAATTACAGAGGAACTGAGACAGGTGTACTTTTTATGGGAAAGAAAGAGTGAAGATATTTAATGACCCCATAAATAGCTCTATGCAGAAAAGAGAGAGTTAAAATGGAATCAGGCAGCTAAGTGTACAAATGCACTAACGATGCATTTAACAGATGATAAATGCAGCACTGGTTTGTCTTTGCTCATAAAAAGCTCAAGAAAGAATCTGCTGGACAACAAGTCTGTCTTTGGGAAGGACAGACAACGACCACACACAAATGGTAGTTTGCCGAATCGAGCCAAAAGCTTTATCAGTGGCTCCATTCAAGAAAGAGTCGCAGTTAAACACAAAAGCAGTGAGCAAGAACTCTTTTCTACCAGCAAGATCATATGACCAGCTATATCCTCTGTGAAAAAACAAGCACAACAATGGAAACAGTTTCTCTGTTGTTAGTTTCATCCAGGATAAAAACACAGAAACACTCAGCTAATCCATTTGATGAAACAGAACCACAAAGATATCAGAGAACATCAATTTTAACAAAACTTTCGTTAATGATGGAGGAAATGAACACAGAAGTATAGAAGGTAATACCCTCTGTGGCCAGGTAAATATCCCATTAACATCAACAATCAATTTTACTGCACTTACTTTATCTTCCAATTTATTTCATTAAAATCAAACAGTAAAGAACTGTTTGTCATTTAATATACCAAATGCAAGAGGTAACAAGAAAAAAGAAACATCTTATCTGTATTTCCTGAGACAATGCATTTTAGATGGATTTTCTCCAGCAGCTTACCTGTCTAATTAAAATAAAAATGTGTTTGAAAGTGAAATTGGATTTCCCGAGAGATAATTTGAGTTTCATTTGCTTCGTGTTGCAAACTGTCAAGGTGGTTACTTTGGAGTCTAATCAAGGGTTGGAATAAACTACCATGAGTTTCACTGTGCTTTCTAAAATAAGCTCCAATGAATATAGCTTTGAACAGAGGGTGAGTAAGACGGCTTTGGTACTTTAATTTACTCCTTGACTAACGCATTTAGAAACTTAAAGAAAGCATATCAAGCCATGAAAAAGGGGCATTATATGTGTCTATTACGAGCATTTCTATAAAAACTGAAGCCCCATATCTTCCCTAATTGGCCAGCTAATTTGAAAAGATAACCCTTTACTCTTTCACTGAGGCATATCAAACCTGCTATTTGTTCAGTTTTGCACACATTACAAACTATGATTTATTTAAGTGCAAGAAGAAAAGTTTAAAATAAAAACAAAGAAGGCATTTCAAGCTGCTCAGAAGCAATGTTGTGCTGAATTTCTGCCTGTGGTGTTGACTAAACATGGCCGAAAGGCCTCCAAAGATTACCGAGTTTGTATCTCAGTAAACACCTGAGGGTGTCTGAATGTTAAATTTATTTCACAGAAGTAAATGTAAATTAGCACTTTTCTAGCTCATTTGAAACAAATTGTATTGTTGCTATGTATGCAATAGTGTACAGCAGAAAAGAGAAATTTTTACAACTTTTTCTGCCATTCTGAGCCCATCGCGTGTCGGTGATCACAGATCGGTGGTGGGCTTGGTCTGTAAGTGTATTCAGCATTAAAGGGCTAGTAGTTTTGTCCTGTTTGTTATGTTTTGTGATTTCAGCTTGAAAAGCTTGATGAAACTACAAAAAATGTACTTAACTTTAAAATATGAAAGATTCTATTGTTTCAACTATTTGTTCTTGAAGCATTGATGGCTGACACCAAGGTTCTGAATCCAACGCTGACCTTAGGGCAACAGTGGCATCTTTCTGTCTGTGATTCGTCGTTCGTCTGATCCTAACATGTTTGTTTTTGTTTCGAGGGAAACGGCTCAGAATCCAGCGTTGCTCAGCTTTCCTTCATTTGGTCCAATTTGCTGCTGGCAGCGCTCTTGTTTTTCCGTTGTCGAGAGAGAAGTCCCTTTCATATTCATATGAAACGCTCTGAAGTCTGCAGAGAGTGCCTGTGTATTCCCTTAGAAATTATTTAGAGAAAAATATGTATGCTTCAGAGAGAAGTTGATGGCAAAATATTAAGTCAAAACAATCAAAGCAAAATGGAAATTTGATGATGAAACAAGCTCAGTCCTAACAAACACCAAAAAGAGGATAATTAAACAAAGGTGGTGCAGAAAAACTCACTTCATTAATACCACTGCATATCGAATTATAAGTACTAAATACTAATAAAAACTGGACCTGGATGACACCAAGGAGGGTAAAGAACTTTAATCACAGTTAATAAGGTAAACTAAAAGCAGAAATTAATATTTGAGTTAGATCTTAATGACTGTTGTATTTCGCCACAGTTTTTGCGACACAATGTATTAGCAATTAGCACACGCCTTAGCCTAATTAAAATAAGTGTTAGTTTATTTTTTAAACGGTTTGTCCTCTACATATTACTGTCAAATCTGACAGCAGGACAGGAAAGGGGTATTTCTTTCAAAACTGACAGAGCGACATGATATATTTCACTGATTCTGGCCTGAAGTAAGTTGTTGATCAATATGCCCAGCGGGTGTGATGAATATGCACAAGGCGTCCGCCGCCATGGCCCGGTAATTGCCGGTCGTCAGGGGTGGCAGGCACGGCAATTTGCATCTTGGGGATCCTGCAATCAGCGTTCTATTCATTACCGCGCCAGCCGCTTCATCTGCTGGCCACTCAAAGCTGCCAATCTCCTCTCAGCAGCCAAAGCATTTGAAAAAAAAAGAAGAAGAAGAAGAAGAAGAGAAAAAAACAGAATAGAAAAGTTTCAATTATAAGCCAAGGCTGCATGTAGTGGTGTAACAAGTCTTAAACCCTATATTTAGGCTGCTTTATGCAGGTGATTGACTGTTATTGCATTGTGAAAGAGAACTGGAGGAAGAGCTCAATGGAACCACCATAATCTCTTGTATTTTATATCACCTTTATCTCTGGGTGACGGCTTGCATTCACAGCAGGAGAGGGCAGCGGCCAAGACTTCTCTGCCTGTCTCAAGTAGGCCTTCCATCAAAATAGAGGGGGGGATGAGTTACATGAAAGGAAGCTTGTAATAAGTGAACACTGAGCCTTAAGGCCATTGTCTCATGACAAAACACATAATGGGCACACTTTGGGCCTCCATTCAGGAATATCTATCATTTTCTCTGCAACAAAAGGAAGTGATTGCAATATTTCTGCATCTGATGCATTAATGAAACAGAGTTGGCTGATGTAAAGCAATACTGAAACATTGTTTTTCTTCTTAAAGCCATAATTTCATAAATAAATATGACACCTCTAGTGTATGGAGTCTCTTTATATATATATATATATATATATATATATATATATATATATATATATATATATATATATATATATATATATATATATATACAGATGTATGTATGAAAAGGTGTTCTTAACACTTTAACTTTTTCTCAATTACAAACCTGAATGTGTTTTATCACATTTGGATGAACAAATGAAAATTAGTGCATATAGTAGTTGTAAAGTAGAAGGAAAATAACACATGATTATCCACATTATGAATGACACAACAGCTTACTGTTCAGATGTGTGTTCAATAGCTTTGGCTGCTTGTTTTGTTTCATATGGCTCTATTTAAAGTCTTTTTTTCCAACACTGACCTTTATCGAGCTCCATCCATCCTCCAGGTATGTCTGACTGCCTTTCCTGTGAGTGGTAAAGACGAGTATCCCCACAGGTAATTCTGCCACCACCAGGGTCATGTGCAGTGTCAGCTCTGCACAAACAGCTTCAGCTTCAGTCCTCAAGGGCCGGTGTCCTGCCAGTCTTGGGTGTGTCTGTGTTCCAACACAGCTGATTCAAATGATCCAACTATCTCCTCAGCATGCCAAACATCCGGAGAACTCTGCATATTGAACCTTCATTATATTTACGTGTGTTTGCTATAAATCTCTGCAGCTCCTCCAGAGTCGTCATGGAGCGTTTTCCCCCTGTGCGCCCTGTCAGGTAAGGTAGACAAGTCATCAGACTTATTTGTGCTGCAAGTAGGGGAACAAGACAAAATGCAAAAAAATGGAAATATGAGTACTTTTGTAAGGATATGTATGTGTTCAGCATTATATAAAAAAAAAAGTTCTTAATTTACCGTGCAATACTGGCAGCTGCGGTTACCGCATATGGTCAAATTCTGGCAACATCAGCTGCAGGTATTTTCTCTTAAATTATAGATGTTTTTTTCCAGTGTACTATTAAGAGGAGGATGCTTAACATTAGGCACTTGAAGCTGATGTCAAACAGGGGTGTTTGTGTTTCTTAGAGCACTTCAGCAGGAAGGGAGTTTCTTGCAGGAGACGCAAGGGCTTTGCTGGACAAGTGAGAGCGAAAATGTTTAATGTGTGTATAGAGGTGAATCTTCTGCCTATATTGTTCATTGAAATCTACTTCCACAGAAACACAGCTGACAAACATATGAAATAATAGGATGTGCTGATTCATTCGCCTGCAAACATTGCAAATACAACTTTGTACACAGCTGCTCTGCCAGGCCATTGTCTTGCAGGGGAAGCAGTGAGTTTAAGAAGGAGAAACTTGTCTTAAATTGAGGATGAACATGTGATGAAGAGGGTTGTTTGGAGCACACACCAGGATGGAATGATGAAGGTGAAGAAGGAAGAGGAAAGGAACAAATTGTTACTAGAAAAAACAGCTCAAGTTTACATATTATTGATGTAAGTGGAGCTTAATGCCAAATTTTTGTCTATCCTCTTCTTCTGTAGCTTTCCCAGACAAATTACAGCCGTTTGACTCCTCAAGGGAAATGTTTTAGGCTTAATAAAGAGCAATTTACGCATAAGCTTGCAGATATTTTCTCAGTTAAAAATGTTTTATTTAATCATTTAAGTATCCTGAATTTGATCTACTCATTGCATGAAGATGCAGCTATTGTAAAAAGCCAAGTTGGAATTTAATCACAGAGAATTTTCCCCCCGTTGAATGAACCCAAAAAAAAGGTTGAATTTGTCCTAATGTTTTGGTGTGATAGATCCCAAATTTGATCCCCCACAGAAACATTGTTTTTTCCAGTTTACGTTGGTTGAGATGATTGTCCATGATGATGATTCAAATCACACCGTAGTGCACCAGCTGAGTTGATCTGAAACAACCCACAGGTGAAGGAGAACAGAACTGAAACATGGAATGTGACTATTACATCTATTATCAGCTTGCACATCGGCTTGGTAGTTTTTTTAAGTAAAAAAAAATAATAATAATAATTAACTGTGACTAAATGAACTTGTCAGAGTTTGAGATTTTTGGAGAAAATGGGAACGCAAAAACTTCAGATTGCTGTGCCATTTTTGAAAAAAACGTAAGAGAAGTTGCTCCACTTCCTCCATTGCTTATGATATCGCTAAAAGTTAATTGCAAAGAAAGTTTCATGGTGACATTTTGGAATTTATTCTTTTACAAATGTGTGTGGAAGCGGTATTCATTGTATGCACCTGTGGCCATAGAGGTGAAGGGAACGCTTGAGCTCCGTATTTTGGAAAATAGAATTTTTTTTTTTTCTTACAAAGTTGATATCTTCTGCTTCTTTGAAAAGGGATTATTATTTTGAATTTTGAATAAAGGAATGGGGTTTGTACAGAGACACATGGGTGACTTTAGGACATGGGAGTCTGCCTTCGGTAACCAAAGACAATGAGCCATAAAGACTTCTCAGTCTAAAGGTATCCATCTGGGTCTTTGCTTAAATTACATTTGAAATCTTGCATCAATCAAATATAAAATGGGTCCAATCTGTTTATTTAGAGATAACATGAAGAAGAAACTCCTTGAAGGTCAATATATATCTAACAGAGCTCAATAATTTGCCCTAATGTATGTAAAAAGGCACTCAGATGATGCGTGTCAGGGTCTGATGACTTTATAATAGTGTCTGCCTACTGGATTGAGCTGGCTGGCAAAGAGCCACTTAACTGATTAAAGCCACCACATCAATCTATGTGTGTATAAACATGGGAGTGATTGATACATTACTTATGTTGCCATAAAGAGTTAACAGCTACCATATTGACGTGAGCAGCATGAAACAAAGGATTTGTCCGATTTAAGGATGTCATATTTTTGTAAGAAGTGTTACTGCGTTATTAGGAAGGGAAACAACACTCCTTTCATCTCAATTGAAGCACAATTTATCTTATGACCACAACATCTGCATGCAAAGTCTTCCTGTGTAAGCAACAAACTACTGCGCAGCTTCTGATTTTTGCTTTTTTTACTCATTAAACTGTTTATTTTTAAGGGCAAATATGCTTTGCTTCTAAAAATGATTCATTTGGACAAAAAAAAGAAAAAAGAAGCAAAAGTTCAAAATAATGGTGATCCAACATCACTAACCAGATTATTTACGGGTTTTGATCGAAACTATATTTCAATATGGCAAGTAATTTACTTGTGGTTAGCAGCACAGGTGGACCTCAGGGAGCTGTACTCTCACCATTTCCTTTCACTCTACACCCCCTCCAAACTCCAAGACAAGTATTTTAGAAATGGTCAAGGAGAGTACAGAGAGCTGGTGGTAACAAGTGACAACAAAAATGTTTTAAGTACTGAAATTGATCAAACTTAATATGAAAATATAATTAAGCAACATTCTCAATTGTTACATTTATTGGTCCATTGGTCTGTTTTATTCCCTTCTTGATATTCTAGCTCAATAATTGAGTTTGATCCAGTTTAAGGAAACTTATCTTTACATTTTAGTATTGTATATGTGAAACAATTTCATTTTAACCTGTGAGAACTGAGACAACCTTTGTGAGGGAGATCTTGCACAAGACTGCCGTAGATTTTTCTGAAACCATGTTGTACACCCTTATTGTAGTTTATCAGTAAAACCACAAATGCAAGCAATTCCTCTTCCTGCTTTCACTAAACCAGCATGATTGATTTGACATGTCTGTGTCAAATTATCGTGTAGCACCTCTCCCATTTCTGCCTCAATGCATATCTCTGCAATGCTTGTTCAACTGGACTCCACACGCGCAGCGACTCCCTGTCTCCAAATGATTGGAATAACACCCATTACTCCTGCCATCATCACGTCAAAACTTTTTTCAGTGTCAGTCTGTCTCACGCAGTGCCGATGACCAGACCCACAGCTGTCAAAATTGTGCAAATAAAAGAAAATAATAAATTTTGTCATGAAAGGACTCTCCGGGATGCACAAAGGGGAAGGGAGGAGCCTCTGCAAAGGAAGGTGAATTCCAGGCAAGTCAAACACTGGGAATTTTTGCTGGGAAGCCTCCTTTCCCGGTTTAAAACAACAAATCTTTTTTGTTATTGCTCTTAAGAGGTGTGAGCGGTATGCCAACATCGATGCGCCTCTCTGGCCTTGAATAGTAAGAACGTCTGTGCGGCTCTGTGCAACCGCGGCAAGATGAACGCCCTGTTCATGCAGACACCTTGACACGCACCTGCCAGCTCCACCAATGCAGCTTCTGCACATGTGCACGAGACACAGAGGGAGCAGCCGAGAATGCTTTGCAGCTCTGTGGGTGGTAGAGGAGAGGGATCACTGGATCTGACAGGAGCTATTTGACTAATCCAAAACAACAGCTGTAAGGTAGGGTGAGGAGGAGACAGGGGGCAGGAGAGGGTGGAGGTGTAGGCGGAAATGGAGGTGGGCTGTCAGTTGAGGGGGGTTCAGGGAAAAGGGAAGCGCAATATTAAAATTAATTCCTCATGTAAGCCCTGAGGCGGAAGAAAACCTAAACTGCAAAAAAAAAAAAAAAAAGTAAAAGTTGGACATCACAAAATAAGCATGTTGGGTGAGTTTATGTAAAATCTCCTCTCTAGATGGCAGAAATGACACGTCTGAACCCCGAAATACCTTGGGGTTGCATCCATTAACCTCTCTACAGGGGGCTGGATCAGCACACACACTATGACCCAGGTGAGAATGATTACACACACACCATCCTCATGTATGCACTGGCCTTCATTACACATCTGGTTGAATTTTGTGGGAGGAAGCTACAATTGGGTGGTCCTCGCGCCTCTAACATGTCTGCCTGTTGACAGGCCGGGCCGCTTCTCTATGCCATCTTTATATCTTTACTTTTCAACATTTTGGCCCAGCACAGTGCAATAAATGTCACCCCTCAAGGTTGGGTTAGCAGAAGATACTCGGATAGATATAGTATCTTCTGCTATATTGTGCATTTTTCTTTTACTGTCAAACAGAACTCCAACTGGATTTAAAGCTGATGTATGTTAAAAATGCCATAAACACAAAAAAATTAACAAAACCTGCAACCAAAAGTCACTGAAAATGGAGGTCTATATCATTAAAGGAAAGCGTATAGATACTGATGTTTTCGTAAAGCTAGCCCTATTAATTACCAACATAGGAAGCTAAATTCAGATTAACATGTCAACTCCAGAATTTTCCATTTGGAAGACCTTTCTGTGCACAGGTGTTTTCATCGTTTCCTCATAATGCCCTTTTTCATTTTTCTGCATGACAGTTTGCTCACCTGTCTGCTGAAATGTTATTGATTTTAAACAAAACAGCAGCAATTAGAACAGCAAACACCCTTCTGTTCCCTGCCTCCAGTAAATGTAAATGAAGTTATATTTTTTTGATAAGCTGCACATTCTGTGTAAAATGCATGCTTACTTATTTGCTGTTTATGGCAGATACCGGACGTCAGGCAAAGAGCAGAGCACAGTTTAACATAGAAAAGAAAACATTACATTCCTACCTAAAATATTCTGAACTTGACTCGACATATAAGTCCAAACAAAGTTAGACAATTTGTGATAACCAATCTCATGAGAAATACATACATTTTAATATAATCCCTGAGGATGTGAGAAAACATGCAGTGTGTTTCTTTTATGCTGGTTTGATGTCTGTGGCATGTTTCCTGCTGGGTGAAAGTCATCCATAAGTTTGTCTCCAAAACTACTGGATTTACACAACTGGCATTGCCAACAAACAACCAACAGATTAAAAATATCTTCAGTAGACTCAAAAAAGAAGCAGATGAGTCAGTAATGAATCATGTTTCAGTTATTTTAATTGACAAACCTGAGTTACAAAATGTACAAAAATTGCTATGTCACGTTAATTTAATCACTTACAATGCAACTTTATCTTGAATGTAAAAAATAAACATTATGTTTAACTATAACTTACATTTTTGTATGAGCTCTGTGATACGGAAGCGTGAGGCTTCATTGTCAACAATTTCTAATATTTTTTATCTTGCTACTTGTGGTTTTTAAATTCCACGCCAGTTTTCACAAGAGCAAAGTCGTTTGTTGTTTAGTTCCAACAAAAAACCTGAATCCCAGTTTCTGAGCGAGAATGTGGTTTTGGGAAATGAAACATCAGTTATATTCTTAAAGATGATGCGTTATGCCGTGGTCATCTTCAACCAGACTAAAGTTGCTCAGTTTCCTGAATAATTTACTGTTTTCTCAGTAATCTGATATATGAACAAGAAACACAAAAATAAAATTAAATTAAATTTTATTAGTATAGCACATTTCAGCAGCAAGGCATTTAAAAGTCATGCAAATACCATGAAAGAAACACTGCAAGAAAGTTATAGATAAGTTTTAATTTTAAACACCATTTTTACAATTAAAATCATGTATTGACATAACTACAATAGACATAATGCTAAAACAAATAGTAAAACTCCCACACACTCACCGATTTACATTACATGTGGAGGATATGACATGAACCTCTCTTTAAAGTCACTTTTGAAACTTTAAACATGCCTTCATGTCTGATTGGGTCTGAGCTCTTCTGTAACCTTTACTGATGTGCTCTACGTGCGTGTGTGTGTAGGTGTGTGTGCGTGTGCGTGCACACGACTCATGACTTTATTGTGGACATAAGTAGCAACAGATGCTGCTGTGACCTCAGAGACTTCCTGAAAACACAAATTTCTCAAAATGAATCAGCAGAAAGAGAGAATACCAATTCAGGTAAGTGCAACATATAGGGGGCAGACGTACGCTCACACACACACACACACACACACACACACACACACACACACGCACACACACACGCACACACGCTTGCACATAAAAGACACACTCATCCCTCGCACTAACTGAACAAATTAGGACAGCAGTCTGCAACTTTGACAACATTTTTGCTCTCAGTCCAGCTAAATAAAACCCATCTAGAGCTTTTGAAAGAGACAACTTGAATTTTTGGTACATATATTTTGGATATTTGCGGCCATTTTTTAAATACCAGCATTTAAAATTTTTTTCTTTCAATTGTAAAGTAGTTAAAAACATAAACCTTTTGCAAGAAGAGAATGGACACATTTTCTTGAATCAGATGCTGGTAGTTGTCCAAAATAATGTTGAAAAAGATCTAGTTTTCAAACAAATAAAAAGAAAGACTGATCTAACATTATTGCTCATGGCCTTAATCATTTTGTAGCAGAAATTAAGTGCAATTATTCCTTTAGAAAACTGAAAAACTATGAAAATCGGCACATACATTTAAAACATTATTTGTTTTGTTGGGTTTTTTTATATAATCTTTTGCCAAGTCATTGTGAATGGTCTAAAGAGAAACACGTTACTTTTTAGCTTCCCTTTTGCAAAGCCTTTAATAATAATTAAGCTTGCATTACATGATTCCACATTTTGATACAAAATAAAAATAAATATTTACTGAATAACTTTGGGTTTACTGTAAGAACCCAAGCAAATTTACATAGAATGAGTCCAAAGTGCAAAAATTAGACTTTCTCAATGAAATGCTGATTCTTTATTGAAAAACTTAAAACAACAGATGAAGCAACGTTAGTGGGTTGCCACAAAAATCTAAAAGAGCAAAAACTAATTTTGCATAAGATGAAATCGGCTGTAGCCTGACCAAAAATCCTCACAGCTGGTCTTTTCCTCTTGACTCAATGAAATCATAGGCTACAGCAAATTATTTTAGTTTTTGACAAAGAGCAATTTCCTCCTGACGTAATCGCAGAACATTTAAAATACCGACTTGTAGAAAAGGTCCTGTTCTGACTGTGGTTTGGCATATTCTCCATCTATTTTAGCGATAAGTGCGCATGATTTGAAGTGTGATTTACCGACCCAATGCCTCACAGAGAATTATGCTGCCCTCTCATCCATCTTTGCTCTCTTTTTTTGCTTCGACACCGGAAACAATCACACTATCTCGGTGACGAACAAGCAGCCTGAGCGCATGATATCACCTCTTTTAGGAAAACAAGAAGGAAACGCGTGCCAGTTGCTCTCACATGCGATCAATTATTTGACTCTGAACTCAATGGGGGGAGAATTTTCAGCCATTAGCCCTTTAGTGCAGGGATCACACTGAGGGTAATAGTGACTAAACACTGAACAAACACATTTGGCTAATAGGTCATTCAAACCTGAAGTGGGCCTGTTGATTGGCTGGAAAGTTGCTGTAAGTACACGCATTAGCAACACTTTCAGTCTGAAGAGCTCAAATGCTTTGGAAAATATATTTTATTCTGAGATAGAACAGGTAGAAGGGATATTTATCAGAAAGTGTAAATGATTGAGCGTAATAATTTCCAGGATAACATGCAAATCTCCCGCCTTTCTTGGAAGCTCTGGTAAAAGTGTATGAAAAGTCTTCAAATTAAAGAATATTTTACTGTCATATAATTATCGAAGAAAAGCCGAATAAATATCAATCATTTAAATACATCTATTCTGTGACAATTAATAAATTGTGAATTACATCCAAAACAGTGTAATGTACATTTGAAGCATTTCAAATATATATATATATATATTTGCCACCATTTAACTTGTTTTAGTTTTAATATTTTGATGTGTAACTGTGTAAATATAATGTGATAAATGGCATTCAGTTTAGCAATTCCTCAAAATCAGAAAGACAAGAAAACCGGTGATTTGAAAATTCAGGAAATCGGTCAAAGAAGCCATGTCTATCTTGGCACGCTGCTGCAAGAAAGTAAGGTAAACTGATTGTAATGTGAGTAATGAGAGTTTGTAAAATAAACGTTAAAATCCACATAAGAAATTTCGGTATTTTTAATGTGTGTCAACATACACACCCACACAGCTTGAGGCGATGCAAGGGCACAGTGAAAAACAACTACTTCCGTAATTACCAAGGACTGAAAGTTCACCCTCTAATTCCAGCACCTTTAACCTCAAAGAGCGATCGAGCCACTCACCAGAAAACCCTGACCTCAAGTTCACTGCGACTCTACTTCAACGGTTGTTCTCATTTTTGATACATTTGCAGTGTAATTCACAATTAGGAGGTCTGGAGTATTGACAGCAGCAGCTTCACTATGCAGCTCAACTTGTTTGTTTTCACTGTAGAAATACATTAACAGAGCGGGAACCAAAATGGACGCTTCCTCACTCTTCCCATTGCTTGGCGTGTTTTGAACCCCGGCCTCTGTGCTCTCCGCCTTCTGTTTATCCTTCTGGTGGTGCAGACCGGGCCCCAGAGCCCAGAGGCCAGTCATGTTCTCAGGGAAACAGCAACTCTCCACAGAGCTGATATCAAAATAGTTTAAAATGTGAATTTTCTGATAGTTCCCAGTGTGTGCAGAGGGAGCCAAACACTTCCAGCTTCCCCCTGCCAGTAGAATGTAAACATAGACGGGCAGAGAGAGAGAGATTGTGAACCTGTTGGGTTCTGGAAACACAAAACAGCCTGGCCCGGTCTGCTTGCCTTAGTGGGTTTGTGCCAAGGTTCCCAAATTTTGCTTCTTTTTTCCTGCTGCTGTTGTTTCTTCACAATAATCCGAGAGAGTTCGAGGGGAAAAACTGTCAAGGTCAGAACAGTGAGACTTTAGCAGACATAGTAGTCTGTTATTTATACATTTAAAAGCTGAACAGAGCAGTGAATCTAAAGTTTCACATTCTGCATTGAGACATCATTAAATAATAGTTTTACAATCAAGTTGCCTTAAGGGGTATCAGATGCTTTTTATTAAAGTCAATAAACTTTCCTTCATTTCCGTTGGGTGGCCTTCAGTGTATATTTTAATGGAAGAAAAATATGTGACAGTCCCTATGAGGGTCATGTCCATGATGCATTATAAGCACATTTGCAGGCCATTAAAATCTGTTTAAGTATTCTTAGAAAGTCTTCACAAATGTTCCTAATGGTACTTTATTGAATGTAAAGAATGGAGAAATTTTATTTTGGGAGTATAAATTATAAATATGAGCTCACAGAAATGTGAGCTCCAGTATAAATATTATAAATTAGTTGCACATGGAAAAATCTCAAAAACTTTGCAACAAAATAAACGAAAGTTGCAGCAATATACACAACTGTGAACCTGGGCACACAAAAGAAGTATTTAAAATAATAATAATAATAATAATAATAATGTTGATTGCATTGGTCCTACAATAATGTTATATAGAGTAGCATAATATAACTCTATAGTCATGCCTTTGTCAATGCCTCAGTCTTCAGGCATTTACAGAAAAAAAAAAATATATATATATATATAAACATTTTTACCTGCTTCATACCTCTATGTTATATTTACATTGTGTTTAGTGCAAATAATTACTTTATTAGGGGTTATGAATAGTATTAGAGTATGTTATAGAACTTCTGAAAGGTTTTTGTTGTTACTGGGTATACTTTACTGCAAGAAACAATTCTTTGCTACAGTTTTCCAACAGAGATCTTTGGAGATTTTGCTTGTCATCCTCACTATTTTGGTGGCGATACAAACTCTTATTGAGTTGTTTGAAGCGTCTTAGTTTTTGCTCTGAGCGTAGATACGGGACATTGAGGCGAGGTGTTGGCATTTCTTTACTGATGAAGAGTAACCTGGCATGTTGTTCTGTTTCCTATTTTTGCAGAATAAGTGAGTGACTGTCCCTTCAAAGTTTGACTCTGGATAAAGCAGGCAGTATCACCTTGCAAAAATGCAATTAAAAAAATATTAATGTGCAATGCCTCACATTTTAATTAGTGAAAGGTTAGCATGTTTGAAAGGTTGGTTACCTTTCAAAGATGCTTTTTAAAAAAAACAACTTTTTCTCCTTAATGAAAGAGTTAAAAGGTTTGAATTTTGAAAATGTTTTTATTATGCTTGTTCAAAGAATTTTTTCACATATCATTACCAAACATCCCAAAAATTGTAACATCTGATTGTAAATACAAATGTTAATAGTTTTTCAGAAAAATTCAGCAGGACATCTCTGTAGCTTTGTAAAACCGGACGACCAAGCACACATGAAATATCTGCGGCTTTGTTTGGGTAATATCTGTATCGGTACTTGCCAAAAGTTAATTGCAGGAATTTAGAAATTTCTCCTAACATTTGCATGGCCGCTCTGAGCATATTAAAGTTATTAGAAATGATTACTTCCTATAGGTCATGAAGGGCGAACTGAAAACCTTAAGAAACAGCCTGAAAATATAAGTAAACTCTTCAGTTTCCATTCAAGCAGGAAAACCACGTGAGGAAAATGAAATAAAGTCAGCGGAGTAAAATACCATTGTCATTTTTCAAATCTTTCTTGATAATAGCGCTAGACTTTTAATCTTTCACCTCTATTAAATGTGGAAAGTTAAATTATGTTCTTAACCTATTACCTTAAATGTGCCTGGAAGAATATATTTTTCACCTTCTTTTATTCTCAAATAAAGATAATTTAAAAGTATAGTAGGCTATGACTGCTGCATCTTTGCTAACTTCTTCAGACCTCACCCACACAATAGTTCTTTATTAGTGTTTTCATTATCCTTCCAAAATCTTGCAAGGTACTTAGAAATGCATAAAATCTTGTGTGCGAGGTGCCATTAATAATATGTATTTGTGTAAGATTAATTGCAAATAAAAGAAAACACTGAAAACAAAAGAAGAAAGTTTTCCATGAGTGTGTTTTTATATGAAGCATTTGCGGGCTCTTGCCTGAATGAGCACTGGAACTTTCCAACCTTTCTTTTCCTTCTTATTTATTTTTTGTCTCTGTTGTTTTCTCAGGATTGCAATGCATCACTTGACATTACCCAAGCAGGTTTGAGCAGCAGCGCATCAGCTGAAAGCAATTTTGTCCAGAGCGCAGCTGCCAGGCGGATAAGACTTTCCTTCTTTCGTTTACTTTGAAATGCTCCTTTTTTTCTTCAACATCCAAAATACACAAGGCAGCCAAATTGCTGACATGTGTGCGAGAGGGGCAGCGAGACTTCTGCATTCTTTCATGCCCCACTATGCAAAACTCCACATTGTTTATTTAAAGAACACTGAACACTTTAGCACTATTAAGAAACATGTCATATGGTAAACTAAAGGTTTCCTCACAGGAAAAATCCCTGTCAGTTTATTTTTCTGTAGTATAAAGTTATTTTAGTTTTGACTCACAAACTGACTACATTCACAATTAAGAATCAGTGTAGTAACATGGTGTAGCGAAAGACGCCAACAGCCTAAGTAAACCTAAAAATGCTGTGTGCTTATTTTGGTGGTATACAAAAAAACTCCTGGGTGAAAGGAAAAGATTTTGATTCTTGGTATAAAGAAAATATGACCATATTTACTTAAAGAACAAAAAATTAGCTACATAGCACTTGCAATCCAATGCAAAGGGAAAGTATTTGCCTCCTTACAGATATTCCAACTTATGTTTTCTTTGTTACAATTTAAAAATATGGATAATAGTAATAATAATAAATTGTTTAAAATAATAGAATTATTTACCTTAAAATTGAGTCATTTTTTCAAACCAACCTGACTCTCTGTGCAAACAGAAATTTTCTAGTAAATCAAATTAGGAGCACTAGTGAGTGTTTTCCATCGCTGCTTTCCTGTCTGCAGAGTTATCTTGCATCAGCTGTGCTGGAGGGTTTTTGAGCAGAGCTGAGCCACTGCAAATCAATTACATTTAAGTCAATTACATTACTAGGCCAAACGAAATTTTTTTAATTTCTGCTGATTTGTGATTTGAATTTTTAACCTGCTGCATTAAGCAAACTCATCTGAGCCTAAAGTTGAAAAATTGAAAGCCAGATTTTTGGTTTTGGGGACATTTTGGTGAAAATCAGCTATTCTCCCATTTACAGCAAGTCAAGCAGGTCCTGAAGTAACAAAGAAATCCCACATCTTCACACTGCCGTTGCCACATTTGATGGCTGGTTTGATGTTCTTTTATAGCCATCAAGGTCCACTTTTGCCTTGTCAGTCCACACAATATTTTTTCTGTTGTCTTAGGGGTCATCAAGATCATTTTAGGGGTAATGCCAGCTGGACATTTGCCTTTGTTTCATCTACAGTGTGTTCTGACTTAGAACTCTCAATTGTCTTAATATTGAATCATGAACACTAATCTTAACACAGGTAACAGAGGCCAGCAATGCTTGAGATGTTGTGCTCGAGTTCTTCTTTGATCTCCTGGATAAGTCATCGATGCGTACCTGGTTGGTTCATTATTGTGGCCGTTTGCTCTCACTGCAGTTTGCTGGAGCACAAATCCTTAAATATGTAGCTCTTCCAAACTGATAGAGTTTCTTTACATCAAGTCAAGATGTTCTGCTTTTGAGATGTTTTAGCCTACTTCATGTTGTCAGACCGGTTCCATTTATATAATGTCTTGGTTTTACAAGTCTGGCATTTAACAAGCAGACACCTTTGTACTGGGCTAGGGTGGATTTGGTAGCTTTATTTTTCCTTAACAAACAAAAAATAATTACTTGAAAACTGTTTTTTATATATATTTACTCAACTTTTCTGTGTGTAATAACCTGATAATGATCTTAGAAAAAACAACAAAATTAGAAATTTGTAAGCTGACAGATCTTTTAACGAAACAATAGGAAATTTAAGAATAAGTGATTTTAACGCAAAAATAGCATTAGCAAGCAAGCATTAGCTAGGACTAATATCGGGATGGATAAAACCTGGAGCTAAATGGCTTGACTTAAATTGAGTACAATGAAATTTGGCTTTCCATTTTCTATTTAAGAAGCTGCAAACATTTAAGGTCTGGCAAAGTCATATTTTTAATTCATATCATTTTAAGGATGACAAGTGAATACTGGGCTTTGACACACTGTGACACAAGTGGAAAACGGAGCACAAAACAGCAAGATGTGAGGCCCGACAGAGTCTTTAATAGAAAAAACCTGACATCTGAACTCGGGACGATTGTCAGAAGTTGTATTATGTGGCATTGCATGCTAGGTGGTGTATGGGAGGCGGCCAGAGAGGGAGGAAAAGTATTGTGAGTGATAGCCCACCAGGGCATCAGAGCAGACTCGGCGCTGGAAGCAGTTAATTCACCTTGACATGCGTAGGAAACCCAAAACTTTCTGAGCTCCGTGTCACATAGGAACCACCCAGAGGAGACCTGCCACAGCCGTGCAGCCCCAGCCGCTGCGCGTCCTTTCTAACTAGCTCTGTTTAGATGAACACACAGTGGAAGAATGCTGCAGTATACCTAGCAGAAACCACAAGCACAACAGGATAAGGGGCAATGTGAACTTCTCAGGGAATACCATGGGAATAAGACAGCCAGCAGGGTTATAAGTGCTGTACGTCAGCTGATGTGTATCTCTGTGTGTCTGAGTGCACACAACATTATCCCTGTCTCGTCACTTTGATGCTATGATACTGTCAGAAAGCACTCAATAATAAGAGCTGACGAGGGGGAGGTTCCTCCAAAATGGTTTTGACTTATGGGTGGGATTCGAAGTTTTACAGTGGTCATTTAAATCATTCATCTGTTTAAAATGTATTAAACTACATAGGCATGAAAAAACAAATCTGCAAACTAAATGCAAGAGTGAGAGTTTACCAGGTGGGATAGCTGGGAATTTCTCAACGGTATTTTCCCTTTCCCTCAAGGCCAAGATGAACAACACTCAGACCAAACACTGAGTGCCATAAAATGACAAAAGAAACAATTATCTATTTAGTCAAGATCAAAATTTCTACATGTTAAATATTTCTCTCTTGCAACAATGCTTTTTGGCAATAAATTGTATTCTATTGGGAAAGCCTGTTTATTTTTTCTTTGTTTGGTAGCACATTTGCATGGAAAAGGCATTGTGGGGTTGAGCAGCAAAGTTGAAAATGTGGGTTGCGGCCATGTAAAACTTGCAAAATCATCTCTGCCAATGCCAAACAACTTATTCTGCTACTGACTTCTGTTTGGTCTCGCTTGTGGATCAGAGGATTGATGTCTTAAGAAATAGAATATATTGGCAATATACTATGCATAATTTAGGACAGCATTTGTCATAAGTCAGCCAATTTGATTGTGTTGGTCAGTCTGGCAAAAACAGAACCTAAATTGATCCAGCACGTGTTCAGTAGAGTTGAGGTCAAGAATGAAGGCAGACTATTGCATCCTTTCAGCATCAATATTTCTTGAGGATGGAAACTCATCCCTAGGAATGGAGAGATGCTAGATGCTAGATGCTAGTTCCACCAAGTTTTTCATCGGCCAACTCTCAAACTAAACTCTGCTACGCCACCCACAAATTAATTTTCTCTACAAATATGGTACCATCTAAATGGAAATTAACTGGATTTCTATTGCAAATGATATACTGACAAAAACCTTTAATACAACAAAGAAATAATCGCAGTTATTTTCTTGTGTTCAGTTTGATACATTATGACGTAATTTCATCTCTGTGCTCATTCCTGTCCTGTGTGTTCAGTGAAAATAATTTAATTCTGTGAGGCAGGAGACATTAAAGTTGCATAGCTGCTTTGAATTATTAGCACAAAAAAGATTTGGTATTTAGCCATTGTGCTACTAGATTGGCATCTTGGATATTAACCAACAGATCTATGTATCTAATTCAGTCGTTGAAAGGCCTAGCCTCATAAAAAACAGTCTGAGAAAATAAAAAACATAAAATGTTAAGTCTTTATAATGCATTTAAAATGATAAGCATGTGCCACACAGACTGTATTTAATCGCTGTTCATATTAAGCAATATGGATCCTGTTTGGTGAAAAAGTGGAAGAAAGTCCCTCACAATAAAGTGAACATGTACATTAATCAAAGTATTGCTTGCAAATAGGTTGTTTTTTTTTTTCAAGAACCTTGTTGCATTTGCTTCAAGTTGCTTTTTGGGTGTTCAAATATTATTAGATTTTTACCCACAACGCTTATCCCAAATACCTTACAATGACACATAACTCCTCTCTGGTGTTAACTCTGCTAAAGAGTTCCTGTGCTTTCCAGCAGGAGAATACCCATAAATAATCCTCTATATGTGCCACAGACAAAACACATTTCAGATTGTTTTCCCTTTATTTTTGTTTGTGTGGTTCAGTAGAGGGAGGTTCCATCACACTGCCTGTCCGGTTTATGAGTGAGATCTCTCCACAAATACAAAGAAATAATGAGAAAAAACGTTGAGCATTTTAAAGTACTTTCTTCAAATCTTATAGTTTACACAAATTTTCTTAAAATTTGGCACAATTGCCTTTTAAAATGTAGGACTTGTGTAACGGAGTCAGGTTTGTATGTTGCCCCTTGATCATATTGTTTGTTCTATGAGACTGATATCAATGCATTGTGATGGTTTCTCTGAAGCTGTGTTTTCTTTCTTCTTCTTTTTTTACTGCAGCTGCTTGTTTCTTATGGCCATCAAGCCATTTTGTGACTGATTTGGTAGCATTATTGGCGCCAGTCTCTGAGTTGGCTTTTTGTCTTTTTGTGTAGTGCACAAACATTTTCTTTCAACAAAAAATCCTGAAAAAAAAAAAAAAAAAAACATTTTGTTGAATGCACAGAATGCAATTCCCAACTAAAACTGTCACATCAGCTATGGGAAGCATCTTGACTTTTTGTCTAATGCAAGTCAACAGAAAGTTTACTTTTGGAGTATTTTGGTCTCCATGTGGAGACCAAAATTTATATGCTGATTGTTTAGCATATAAACAATCAATAATACGAAGGAAAAAATGAGTCAAGGATGGATATGGATATACACTTAGTCGTGATTTAATCTGTTTGCTGAGAACAGGAAGAGCAAGACAGGGAAGGGTGTTTTTTTGGAAAGAGAGAGGAGAGGGAGAAAAAAGTATAGGATGTTGGCATGCGAGGAGAGGCAGTCTGCGGTAGACTTGTAAATAGCCGGAGGGACAGAGGGATGGAGGAATAGAGCTATCAGCGGAGAAGTGATGAAGGTCTGGGATCTGGCCAAGATAAACACACACCACCCCAAAAGGAGCAGCAGCAACACACACTCGCACACATTTCAGAACTTTACTACACATAGAAATGCAACATATGAGGCTGCAAGCACTTTATATTCATCGTACACTTACTTGTACTCAAGCACACATACACACCTGCAGAAAAATAAACAGTGTTCTATATGGATCACCAACCACAGCTTCTTGAGTGTTAAGCTGTGTGACAACAGGCTGGGCTGTCATTTTGACATCTCTTTTCATCACGTGCTACATTAGTCCATTTGCTCAGATACCACAGAATAAACATGTAGAGAAAAAGAAATGGTTGGAGTTTTATTTTTAAACACGTGAAATAAACAAAGTTGAGTCCTCTGAAAATCCCTCTTGGCAGTGTCATTTCAAAAGTTCCTAATTATCATAAATTCTCAACTTGGAAAGGCAGTGTCCTGCAGATTTAATCGTGGATGCAAGAAAGACTCCTGCCACGGCTTTTAGTGCATCTTTTTTTTTTCTTTTCCCCACTGCTTTTGTGCAACTCTGCATGACTGAGCCGGGATGTTACGGTGTGCGTGTGACCAAGCTTCATTGGTGAGCCATGAAGCGAAGGCTCTCCTGCTCTGTCTTGCCTTCAGCCGACACACACCTCGACTGAGACCTTAAAAGTTGCTAAATGTTATCTTAAGAGTGGCATTCAGAGGCAAAACTGCAGCGTGAAAGAGCGGCTGTGAAGCGTGCTGAGCTGGAATGCAAAACACAAGCCCTGGTCATCACTCTGTCACCATCCTGATTTGGAGGACCAGTGCGAATCAGCTCAGTTTCGGCTAAAACTGTGTGCATGTTATTGTCGTAAAGCAGATGCCTGAAAAAAAGAAGCCAAGATTACCTAAAGCAACTATGAAGACTACTTAAAAAGCAGTTCAAATTATTTTCATTGACGTGTCAAAGGCTGCTTCTTAAAACAACTCAGCTTAGGCTACATACAGGCTTTGTGGTTTTGATGACTTAGTATTTGAACTGTTCCTTGTCTGGACTAAAATAATTATGCAAACAACTGCAATTAGATGCAAGAATCAGGCCTGCAAGTTTGAGTTTGTGAAGGATTTTCTCTAATCCACACAAGGTCATACATGTTTACACACACACTCAAGTGGAACAATGTGGACACCTTACAACATCCTGTGTGTTTTCTGACGTACTTTGCAGACATTAAATTTCAGTTTTAACAATAGACCAAGCTGAAGATTAAATACACATCAATAAGCAATACAACTAAAGACCTTTAATTTTTTTTCTGTAACATATAACTAAAAGAAATGCCTTTTTTTTTTGTAAGGAATGGATTAGGACATTCAAATCTTTTTCAAGCATAAAATGGTTAAAGTTAGACTTTGGTATACTTGTTTCTCTGTATTTTTAAAAATCGTAGACTGTAGCATCTCTTGGGTCTGATGAGAAATTAAAAGAAACTTGAAATCAACCACAGTCTACAAGGGGGGAGGACAATCAAAACAACTGCACTCATGCCTAGTACAGTGGTTCAACCTGAAAGCAAGCTGCAAGATGCTAAAAGAAGATTCAGTAGGTGCTTACAACTATTGATATGAAAGTGGATTCCTGTACAATCAGAAAGAGACTGTTCAAGTGTAACTTTCATGGAAACATTTTCTGTGCAAGAAAATCATAAAGTCTAGACTGAATTTTGCTGGGAAAAAAATAAAGATAAAGTCCAGGACCTCTGGAATAATGTTTTCTTGGACATTTGAGTCTGAAAGGAAAATAAATGGACACCAGAAGCAATTACATGATTGGTGTAAATAAAATGCCAGGAGAGTTCAAATTTGCAGTGTTTTAAAAAAGAAGCAAGCAGAACTGGGCTAGCTCTAACCATTACTACGAGTTCCGCCCCGAATCAGAGAAATGTGAACCCCTTTGTGAAGAAATTAAAGCTGAACAGTTAACTGGAGCCTGCGACATGATTATGATCTATCAAAACATATCAGTAAATCTGCCAAGGATTCACTGAAAATTAAATAATGGAAAGTCATGGGTCCAGTTGAAGCCCGGATCTTCATTCCATTGATTTGCTGTGGAGTGATATAAAATGGTCTGAACATGAAATAAACCCCTCAAACATTTCATGGTTACAAGAGGAGAAGGGAATGCTTTCCCTAGACCGATGTCATCTGGTAGATGGAGCTTTTCTGCACTCCTGTTTCCTGTAGAAGCTTAATCTTTTGAAGCTCTCAGATTAGTAATCCCCTTAAGTGCTGGCTGGGGATGCAATGGTGGTACTTGTGACCTGGTGGGCATGTGCTTTATGCACCAACCTGCATAGTAGTTCAAAGCCAACATGTGCAACATGAGACCTGGGGAGGAGATGATGGGACACATGAAAGTAACATTCAGTGGTGTGTAGTGTCTAAAGATCAGAGCCCAGTAGGAAGGAGGGAGCGCCAACATAAACAAATCAAAAGCACCTACATTTCAGAGTTTGTCTAGTGAAACATACCCACATGTTGTTGGCTCTTAAAAGTCCTGATGCAACAAATGTGGATATTTCAAGGTAGCGTTTCATACAAATAAGCAAGCTGAAAATGTATCATGTGATGGTTTTGTATCATATCATGGTTTTTCAAGACATTTTCTTAACAAATGTACATTCTCAACACCATAAAAAAAACTTCTGGGTTTCTGTTTAACAGATGAACCTTTCAAACATTCATTCTGCAAGACAGCAGAGATATTGACACATGAACAAGTTAGGCTGCTTCAGTGTTTTAACGTGTCGGTCTCCGAGGCGGATTGTTGCTTTAAAAAAAACTTTGTATTGTATTTCTTTCCTGTGCCAGAGCCCCCTTCCTGTGGCGGTGCTGTGTCAAACACTGATGACCTCCCGCTTCCTGCAAGTCGCATGGAGAAGGGCCTGCCACGAGCCCCGGGCCTCACCGCCAGCCCCTGAACAACCTCTGTGCCCCTACTCTATCTATCATCAATCCATTTTGAAATTGTTCCTGACTTTTATTCTCAGCTTTCTCCCTTCGGGTTAGTAGTTTCAATACTTTCTATCATTCTTCACCTGTAAGTTCTCTTTTTTGCTTTCCTCCCCTTTTCTTTTCTGTTGGCCATTTCTTGCCAGTAACACCCCCTTCTCCTTAGCGCTTCCCTCTGTCCACACCTCTGTTCCCCTCTGCATCCCTTCTCTCTTTGTCTGTTTGTCCAGGTCAGAAGAGGGTCTGTCAGACATTTCCTGTGCAAGCTGCAGATCTAGACCACACCTTGCGAGGGGATTTCTGAATTGCTGTCACTAACACCTCGTTTGTAAACTTGATGAAATACTACCTGCATTGAAAAGAAAAAAAAAAACAAAAAAACAGTACATACTCACATAGGGGCCAATGGAAAATTAGGTTGACTTTGCTCTGCTGTACATGCAATGTATCCATGATAAAGTTATGCTATAAAAATGTGATTATTTCACCTTACCTGTGGATCAATGCAGCTCCTCCGAAGTCATTATGGGTCTCTGCTGAAAACCTGCATTTAAAGTGATATTAAATTGCACAAATCTGGACAACTAAGTGGGTGATATGAAGGCAGTAAGTTAAAATCAAGGGGAATCAAAGGAAGACAAATGACTATCCACCCATTATGTGGTGCCTACCTCCATCAGTCATCAGAAAAGAGGAGGGGTTCACCTTGGAAAACCTGCACACCCTCCTTGGATGTTTTATATTTTTAAATGCTTTCTCAAATCAATTCAATATAACTTGAGTTTTCATTTTGACATTAAAATGTTTTTTTCTGAAAATGTTTGTCAAAACAAGCCACGTTTTGCTTATCCTGATTCGTTACAGCAATAAAAGGGCAAATCATTCGAGGGGGTGAATACTTTTTTTAAGTCACTGTGCGTTTCTTTGCTTGAACTCATTCTCTGTCATACGTGAGCGCCTGTGTATGGGAGTTGGCACGGTCCCACATGTTCCACAGGCCATCGCGTCTTTTGACTTGGCCTCACTTCTCCTTAGATCCGAGGTCACCAAAGTGTGTTTGTGCACACGTGCCGTCGGCAATAACATACCTTTGCTGTGAATCTGTGCACACTGCCCCCCTGGTCTTCTTCCAGTCCAGGTCAGAGGCAGGAAGAGCGCCGAGAGAAAGGGAGGAAGCAGAAGCCTCTTTCTCGCTGGCTGCAGGTACTGACCCTGAGCTTTGACCTTTAACTTCAGCTTGAGTCTTTCTGGCAAAACACAGCTCTACAATTACAACTCTAAATACCTGATGTTGCTACAGCTACAGAAAGTTTAATATGGGTTATATGAGTAACAAGTAATAAGCAAGAGACAAAAAAACTCATTAAATTTCAGAAATATAATTTAAATCTTTATTATCTGACAACAATGACAACTTGTTTTTGTTCACTCATTACATTTACAGAAATGTTTAAGAAAGCTGCATGAACTAATTAATTTTGTTTTCCCAATCATCTGTTTTTCTTTTCTTCATCAAACTGTGACAAGACGGCGCGGTGCTGCTTTTTAAAAAGGCTGTACAGACATGAGTCCTGTCCAAATCCAACCACATCCACAGAAAGAGGTGCAAAAAGCTCACACCTGAGTGATTTAAACCACCTGATATCATTATCATTGGCATTATATGGATGCTCATAGCTAGCCTCACTGTTTTTGGACAGAAACCATGACTTTGGAGGGTGATAGATTTTTTTTTTCTTCTCCTAGTGCCATTTCACCAGTTCCAGAAAAACAACCTGCTGCCATATTTGGCAGGCTCCAGTTTGCCTTCGATGGTCGGGTTGGGCTCAGGACGTGGTCGAGAGTGGTAGGGGTTCTCTGGGAGAGGCCGCGAGGTTGACACTTTGGTTACCTGTCAGAAAGCATATGAAATAAATAAAAAGTTTATTAGATGTTCATTGCAGAAGCAATCGTGTCTTTTTGAACGTGTTACCAGTATCATCACTATATCAAAGTTTTAAAATGGTTCTGATTCTGCTTTAAAAAAAAAAGAATTATGGTGTGGAGGCAGAAGATATTGAATTTTGTCCCCTGATTAAAAACATTTAATTAGGCTTTTTAGTAGTGTGTACAAACTCAGATATATACTGCTTTAATTAGATCATTTGAAGAGTTTACAGTCTTCTCCCCGTGACTGTCCTGCTGAAAAGAACACTCCCAAGATGAAGCAACTTTTGTTTCCAAATGAGACTGATTTGGGAACAAATCAGTAGTAAACCAGTTTGTAAGCACACTAGTTTGCCAGTGTGCTTATACTTTTCCAGTTTCGTGAAACTAGTAAAGTAATTCAGGTTTACTAGTAAACTAGTCGATTCAACTAGTAAACTAAGCTGACCTGCCTCTGAAGTGAAGAATAGGAACTGAACTAAGACTAAATCTTATTCTTTCACAAAGCTATTCTTAGTTTGCAGGTTTAAAAGAGATTAGATTTCTAATATTTTTAGTAAAGATCATAAATATGTCTGATGATTTCATTTTTTTGAGAGCAGGAAAAAACATATTTTTGATATTTCAATTTTAACAAAGGGGGAGCCATTGCTCTAATACCTCCACTGTTCAGCCACTTGTACTTTAAAATTCAAATTGATCATAGAACAACATAGCACTGGCCCTTTCTACAGGCTACTTGCAGTCCACTGGCTCAAGCTCAAGATTGTTCTATCGCTCATAAGAAAAGCTAATTTGTTTGTTTAAAAATATTAACATGGTTTGGTAATCTACAAACAGCTTTGTACTGTTTACTAAATGGTCTGCCAGTTAGAGTCCAAATAATTAACCAGGAAAGTCAGTTTATACTCAGTAACACTCTCTGTGCTTCTCTATGAAGAGAAAAATAGCAAAACAGGTTTAACATATTGCAAAATTACAAAATGTATATAATGGAACATGCAGATGGTGTTTATTAGATTTGTCATAAACCTCCATATCAAAATTAGAGTGAAAATTAATGTCAGACACAATGCTTCTGTTAATTAAAAGCAATTTGATCATATATTTTAGTAATACAATCAGATTTTGAGTCAATTGTACTCAAGGCTATCAGCTGGTGAACATTTTGTGTCGTGGTGTGTATAATCAACACAAATAGAGAATCACAGTACGTTCCTCGGCTGCCTCACCTTGGACAGATCTCCCAGGTCAGGTCTCACCCAGCCCAACTTATCAAGGACACAGTTGTCAAAAGCTTTCTGCTGTTTGCGGCAGTGACGTAGTTCTGCCAGGTTGGTGTAATCCAAGCAGGTCCAGTACTCCGTGAAGGACTCAGCACAGTTTCCCTTGATTTGTCTGAGATGTATAGACATGCAATTATATTTCAATTTACTGCTAAGTATACCTCACAACTGTCATCAAAGAAAAAAGTTTTGTTTTTTTCTGGTTTTCAGAAATGATGTCTGCTACCGAGAAAAACATCAAAGCAACAGACCAGTGACTTATTGCTGTAAAACTGAAGACATTTTTCATTCAAAACTAGAAAAATTAATTGTAGATATTGTCAAAATTACAGTATTTTTTCAGACTTGGAAAATGTTGACTCCCATAAGACGACGAATAATAAGAACATGAAAAAGAGACCCATAGTTATAACAAAATACTTTTTACACAATAGAAAACAACTGATTGCATCAAAATGTGTCTCAGAAAACATAAACTAAACAAATGTTCAACCAAACTTTTGAAGTTGGTACATTTACTTTTTTTAAATTATTTTTATAAATCATTTTCAAGGTGTAAAATGTCTTATTGCCATATGTACAGAAATGTGGAACTACTTTCAAATTTAAAGACATTTGCTATATAAACAGCATTAAATTTTGCTCTTCTCAACAAGTCAATCTGTCACATTATAAAAAAAACACCATAAAAACTGAATGAGGTTGAATTTCTAAAATATTTCATAAAATATCAACCTTACATCATCAATCCTCACTCCATTCAACCTAAAATCTCACCAGCTTTTTCTCCTACTGTTGTTCAGCACTGGTTTTTGTTACAAACCTCTGCAGTCCATAATAAATTGCAAAGCCTAATTGCAGAACAAGACACAAAACATGAAACTTCTAAAATCTTCAATCTACATAACAGCTTTGAAGTCCATAAAAACAACTATATAGGACCAACATTTGCAACTTCAGACCACATTTTCTTCCCACATGTCCATCACTGAGTAAGAAACATACAAACTCTGACCACAAACCTCTTGTGACCAAAGTTTCATATGGACTCCTAAAGTTTGCACTGTGTTGGCTCCAGCATTCAGCCACATCTTTAATCACTCTCTGAGCATAGGACCTAGGATCCGTTTTGCAGATGACAGCAGGCATGCAATTTTTAAAACTGAAAATGTAATTATTCTTCACAATCAACAGAGTGTTGAATTCTCTCAAATATACTAAGAATTTTTCCTCTTAAAAGGCAAAGAAAATTGTTACACACTTGTTTTTTTACCCTTAAATATGAACCATGAACTCAACAAACCAGTTTGTCAACTAATCTTTCTAAATGTCATCTTTCATAGATTTTGGGTAATGTGCCAGGCACTGTTCCCATTCTTATGGATTAGGCATCAAAAACATAAAATGCTGAAAAACTAAAGTTACCTGAAGAAGTTAAGTGCACATTCATTGACCTTCCTCCCTTCTTGTAAACACTTTCTTGGGTCTTTTTCCTCCCAGCGACAGAGCATAAACTCCTTGTTGGGTTTGTCACACTGGGAGCCATAATGGTGTGCAGCAGCCTTCAGAACTGCAGATGAAATGTTTACCTAAAGCAAAAAAGAATGACAAAACATGGAGGGTTTAAGAACAAAATGACCAATAAAAAGGTCAAAATAAGTACATTTTTCAGCCCCTTCATGCAGCCAAAACTTTTCGCTCCTAAATGATAGCTGAATAAAACAAAGGTGTGTCGATTAAAAGCAGATTTACGGAATGTGCCATTTTAATCGTTTCATCCTTGTAATATTATTCATTACATCCTTGATCAAGGAGAAAAGTTAATTTTAAAAAAAGCCAGTGCAAAAAAAATATGCGATCTATGTTTTAAGAAAATCTACGTTCCCCACAATCACCTCAAATGGTTTTCCCCCCAGACATTTAACTAGCAAAGCAATGGATGAATCTGTCAACTCTTTGATCCCAGATATTTTTCTTCTTCACTAAAATAGTTACTGGATTAGTTGACATTTAAGAAACATAGCAAATAAAACACCACCACTGTTAGTGTGCTTTAACAGGAAATGTAAAGTCAATACGCTTAAGATGTTTTCGAATGTTTTTCCCTTGCTCTCAGTTACTTCCTGAAAACATGAACGATTATATTAAGAAATGCAGTGTATAGGTTTTATTTGCTTTCTTAGAATTTAAAGTGATACTGTTTTTTGTCTTTTTTTTTATACCCCACCATTCCCCTTTAATTTCATAAATTATAAAACTATACTGACAAATGTTTTAGGGTGCAAATCACATCATATTGTTGTCACATTGTGCACTGGTCTGTTTTTCCTAAAATTTTGTGAGCAGGAAAAGGATAGATCTTCAGAAAGAGGCTTCATACATGCATTTGTGTCTCTTTAAATGCTCTTACACTCGATTACAAGACAGCATTAAGAGAAAAGTTCCAATTTCACTTTATTATACACCATCCTTTGCAGCTAAGAAATAAGTACAAAACTGCACAAATCCTACTGCAATCAAAGAATATTTATCATACGTCATATACATTTTTCTGAAGGTGGTACACAGCTTTGTCTGTATCTGTATGAATGTATAAATAAATAAAAGTCCATTCTTAGCGAAGGCTCGAGTAAACTGCAGAAACCCAGGCAGAATAAAAACAAGATAGGCATATGCTAAAACAATGAAGCAAAAAACTTGCTCGCAATTGTTAAATAGTTCTGCACGAGCTTTTATAGATGTGAATACGACAAATATCGTCAACTACTGAAATGCAGAAAGCTTCCAGTTTATCTCAGTATTAACAATGACCTGAACGACTGACAGCGATGACCTAAGTTTCAAGGACATTTTCTTTTTTTTTTCTTTCTTTTGCCAAAACGAAGCCACTTGCATTGCAAATCTAATTAAACGAAGGATGTAAAGCAGTCCACATGAAGTCATTGCTATCTGATAAGAAGCAGAATGTGAAATATAACTTTGTTTGTTGTGCCGCAAACCAACGTTATCATCCTCTTAGCGTAGCTCCTGCAAAAGGACATGCATACATGTTTGAGTTTTTACCGTGTACGTGCACAGTTATTTCTTTTACGCCTAATTCATCGAGCAATCCTTTGTCACTGACTTTCCCCGATATGACTTCAATGGGACAGTTGTAGCAGCTAGCCGATTAGCTTGCTGGTTAGCTACCATAACTTCTTTTAGTAACAGTAACCACTGCTCACCTCATCCACTTTCAGCTCCTGCAGAGTCGGTACTTCCAGTGTTGACGGCATGGCCAACTGCTGGTTTTCTAATTCAGGCGACTAAAGTCAAACACGGCCGAAAAAACCATTCAACGTCCTCCTCGCCTGTTTTCAGGGACGAGAACGACAAGGCCGCAGAGACGAAGGTCAGCTTACGTCGTCGTCATCCTGATGACGCAGTCACGTACGGCCTACGTGAAAATCTTAAACGATTTAAAGAAATTATTTGAAAGAACTTCTCTACGAAAAATTAAAAACAAGTAATCTTTTCGCGTGGCATTTGCTTATTTTATTATTATTATTAATTTTTTAAAAATCTTTTAAGCAGTTGGCTAAGCAAAGCGTAACCTTTACCACGTTGCCATGGTAACATTGCACCAACATTACCATGTCTTAATCTCTTTTCTTCGCAGTTGTGTTGGAGCACATTTCTGCCATTTTTGTTGTTCTAAATTTAAGTTTTTGGGGAGGTTTTCATTTAGTCTTTTTCTGTATTTTTGGTGTTTCAAGAAAACACAAAACAGTTTAAGCAATGGAGTTGATTGGACGCAGATACAAAGGAAAGATAAAACATGGGAGGTAAGTATAATTAAAAACAACTAAAAATTAATGATAAATTGTATTAATATTGGGCTATAGTAAGTTAGCAGTGGAAGAAGTTGATCATTTATTTTTTAAATTTATTTACTTATTTTATTTTATTTATTTATTCTTTTTAACCATAGGATGGAAGGGTTTGGAGAATATACCTTTCCCACGGATACTCAGTATGTGGGAGAGATAAAAGACGGGAAATTTCATGGCAAAGGCGTGCTGTACTTTACAAATGGAAGTAAATATGAAGCCACCTGGGAGGAAGGCATAGCTATAGAAGTGAGTTTTTTGTTTTTTTTTTTTTTTTTTTTTTGTGAGTTTGTGTGTGTTTCTTGTTGTAATTTTGGATTGCATCCATTCACATACATGACTGTGTTTCTCATTGGTTATACTTAAAGCTACATCTGTTCCCTTTTAGCAATCACTCACCATTATTGTTGGGGTAATTATGTTGCTCCCATTATTTCCAAGTATCATGCTTTGTTCTTCCCTGCTCTGATATGATCTTTCATGAGCTTTGCAAGTAAAGCGATCATTCCACTTTTTATTTTTTTATTTATTTTTTTTATCATCACTGCAGTTGTGCTCCACTTTAAATGTTGGCAGCTCTGAACCATGGTCAGTCTTGGCTCATAGTACCTTCCACCTGCATTCAGTGCCAGCCTGAGAACCTGGCTCTTTTCAAAAAGTCTTTAGAAAAGCTGATGCAGTACTAGAAAGATTTATATTCAATAAGGGTCTTATTTTTTTTCTTTATGTGTAATCTTTTTTAATATTTTAATTCAAAACTTAAAATTTGAAATATTAACTATTTCCTCTATTTAAGATTCTAAAAAGTATTAGTTGAGTCGGTGTTTCCAAAGCATAAACTATTGTGGCTTTGTACCCTTGACCTTTTTCACATCTTGTCATGTTATTTCCCTATTCATTGAAGCTCACAGCTCAATTGGGGAAAAGCTATTATTCACTCTGTATATCTGACCTTTATGAAAAAGTTGCAATAAAAAAAATTCCAACACTGACCAAAAGCCATACTCCAACAACAATTTTCCTGAAACAATATGGGAGCCATGCAAAACATGTATGTCTTCTGATCAGTTGAAACTTAACATTATTTTTCTTTAGTTTTTTGCGAAACTGAAAGTGCCCTAAACTATTTGTAGCTGTCATTGCATCATAGTTTGATTGTTTAAAGCATCTTTTCGGAGTTGCAGAACAAATTCTGCACAACACCCTTTCAGATTTGGTTTTGGCAAAAAATAATAATAATTTTCACTTTCTTGGTGTTGATCTATCACACAAAATTCAACTAAGATACCCTGAAGTTTGTGTTTAATACTTTTGCAAAACATAGTTTGCAAAACTATTATTATTCTGCTTACATTGTTGGTTTTGCACACAAAAAACAAAAAGGTTTGAGATATCCCTCTCAGAGAAGTCTGTCTGAATCTAAAGACAATAGGGGAAAATATAAATTCTTTTGTGGCGCTTCAAGTGCTGGAGACTGTCATTTGAAAACCTCTGCATCTACTTATCTATCCAGAAACCATGTCTGAGGTAAGCAGGATAACCCCCTAGACCTCATGTGCAACTGTTTGTGCTGTATCTATTTTCTGTGAAAGACGTATTCACATGCATTCAACAACACTGAGCTTTATCTTGTAGGTTTCTTTCTGCCTTTCATCTTTTAAAATGTCATAATTTACTTCTTGTTTGTTTTCAACTATAAAGGAAAGCATACAGTTGTACTGAAAATCTGTGCATTTTATCAGAAGAGGTGAAGTAGCAACACCGAAACTATTAATGAGGGACAAAATTCTGATTCATGTTTGCAATGTTTTCTTTCCAAAGGGGACATTTATCTTCCCTGATGGTCTGGAGTACCGGGACAAACACTGGGACTACTGTGATGGTTATGACAGGCGTTTCTACACTGAAAGATGCTATGGATTCATACCACCAGGTTGAAATTTATGTATTTGCTCTGATTCCATTTTCTCTCTGTTCAGTTTTCTTACAAACACACACACATCATTTAGTTTGAAAACAGAAGAAGTCACATAGTAGCAAAGTGAAATAATGCGACAGCAAGATAATTGGCAGGTTTAAAGACTTGAATCAAAATTAGCAAAGAAATCCAACAGATTAAAAAACAAATAGAGAAAAAAGGCAATAAAAATGTATTCAAATACTACTTTTGATTTTGAAGAGTGATAGACTACATATAAAAAAGCTGTAATATTTTCATTTAGATTTTTAAAACCATACGCACTACAGTCATATAAATAGATTAGATTGAAATTTTGGCTCTTGAGGTGAATTGTTTTCCAATTTTGGGGAATGGGTGTGCCACATTTTTATTATTCTTTTGTTTCATTAAGTCCAGATGCTTTAATAGCGCTTGCAAGGCCAGGACTGGGAAGTGCCAAATACCACTTAATATGATCTTGCTGGAAAAGAATGAATACTTAATCTGAAAACTGTGAAAACTAGACGTTAGAGTTGCACAACAAGACAACAAGATTTTTCCAGCTCCTATCTTTTTTTTTTCTTTTTTTTACTTCATAGCTATGTTCCCACAACTTTTTGTGAGCTTTATCATCTCAGCCACAAAAATATTTGTTCTGGGCAGCAAGGACCAAATATACTACTGGCATGCACTCTAGAATTTATTGTGATGTTGTAATAACAAAACTGCTTCGATGTACTTTGTAACTTTAAATGTACATACATCTGCGATTTACAGATCTGTTTGCAAGAAATAGCTGTCTAAGAATCTAAATGTTAATTTTTATGGAATAGTTTAACTATACTTGTTATTTCAGATGAGAAAAACTGAAAATCATCTGTGTTTGACCACTGAAAAAACATTTGCATTTTTTGGGGCAATCTCCTTGCCGTCTTTGATGGAGTGACCCTCTTATCATTTGTAGAATATTCCACCATCTGTTTTTGTTATTAACAATAACTGCTTTAAAAGTTGGGGACTTTTCCATCTCTTACATGGAAAAAAATCAGGTGGAACCCATTAGAAAAAACTGAATAATTAACCAGGAGTCACCTTGGTGTTGTGCAATAGCATCATTATTTTGCCCTTCAAGTTAACATTATGATTATGGAAAAAAGAAAAGAAAAAATCTTCAATGCTCTAACGCCAAGCTTTCTGTTTACACAGGAGAAACTCAGCTGACTAATGTACACCCACCACCACTTATCCCTGATGGCTGCTACGATTGTGCAGATGGTTTCTATGACCCAAAAATCAGAGTCATCACTTCCTACTCTGGCGAATTCCTCAGAAATGCAGGTAAAACAAACATGTGGTTCATGAAAATAAAATGTTATTTAACCACTTTTGTAACCTTCTCAAAGACAATCCTCACAAACTGATGTCTTCACTATTGTAATGCAGTCACATATCACACATGTTGTTGTGAACAAAAGAGCCTATAGTTGTTGTGCAACTGCACTTTTACTTTAAAGTAAACTGAGCTCATGTCTTTCAGTTTATGCATTTTTCTTCCACTAACCTTTTGCCAAATTGGCTCGGTCTGCGTGAGGAACATCCAAGCATGGAGAGCTGTGGTGCCAAAGTAAATTAGAAAGATGAAAGTCAAGAGCAAACACAAATTTCCATTTCAAATTATGTACACAGACTTTTTTTGTGCGGTGAAGCATCTTCCACTGATATACTTGTGCATGTTAAATCTTTTTACCAAGTGACCTAGTCAAAAATACCATTATAACAGTAACAGTCCTACTGTTCATTCAACCCCTCTATTTTAACTTGAACATGTTCCAGTTCTTTATTTGTGCAAAACAAAGAATCCTTACAAAGTAGGATCAATATGGCTTTGCAGGACTCTTTAGAGCATAGTCTTTAATTCATTTTCCAGTTGTCTGGAAAAAAAATGTTGAGTGGAGCAGTTAGTGGGACTATTGCCTTGAAACAAAAATCTTGGGTTCAATTTTTAGTCTGTGATCTTTCTGCATGGAGTTTGCATGTTCTCTGTGAGCTTCCAGCTTCTTTAGTCCAAAAACATGTGTGTTGGGTTAATTAGTCTGCCTAAGTTGTTGGAAAAGCAGATATAGATGATGGGAAAAGTAATGCCTCTTTTCTAAATTGTATTTATATGTGATGGATGCAAAGGGAATTTAAAGTCAATTCAGTTAATTCAATCTCATTTATTCAGTGAAATAAATGAGAGACTTCACATGCTTGATTATTTTATCTTTTCAACATAATTTTACCTAAAATTTAAAAAACTAACATTCAAATTAAAATATTTTACTTCTGAACAGTGGTGGTAGAGGAGCAGATGTTGTCTGAAAGATCTGAGGGCATAAAGAGCTGTTATGTAGATTGGAGAGAGAGGTCCGGCTGTGTAGTTCTGGTTCTAAAAGGAACAACCAATAGGATTAGATGAAGAATATCGAATGAGAAGTGGCAACACAGACAATATTTCCTGATAAGTAGATTTTATGCCCAACTAAAGCTACAGTTGTATCATAAATGTGGTTTGAGTGGAGCATTTTTTCTTTGCCTATATTCTAAAAGTTTCCTTGGTCTAAGAATGTTCACAATGAACCTGTGGAGTGCAGTTAAATGAAACCCTGCATTATCTGATTTGAGTAATGTCATCTGACAGGTATCCTTTTACAGGCGTTTTTTGTCCAAAAAGAAACATTGGATGCAGATTTCATGACTGAATCAATGCCCAGAATTTAAAGTAAATGCAGTCAGATATTCTCTAATTCTGTTCATCAAGTCTCCCAAACTTGTTGTGACAGAAAATGATAGCGTTGCTCACCTCAGGACCTTAGAGGAGAGGCTGAGGAATTGTCTGGGGAGACTAATCATTTCAGCACTTTGATCCAGAAAGCAACAAACTTACTTGGCACAGGAGGGAAGAAAAAGCAAAACCACAGCCACTGAGGAGCGTTTGAGAAAAGGCATGGACGGAAAAGCACTAGTCCCCAATCCTGGTCCTCAGAGTCCACAGAACCACTTGTTCGGGGCCGTTGTCTGAAATTTTTATATCTCATTTTCAAGTATGACACAAATTAACCAAAATGTCAGGATTCTCATCTCTATCAGATTGATCCTGCATTTGAGATTTGCCGGCTGTTTGCCCGGAATAACAAGAATAGGTATTCAGATGGAAATCCTGAAAGAAATGTATGAGCGACTCACCTAAATGTTTTTTTAAGCAGGGTTTGTATTCAGACGAGCTATTTGCAATGTAAAACAGAAGTTCCACAAGCCTATACATGTATAGGCAGAAGATAAAATCTAGATCAATATCAGATGCTTAAGATAGCAAAAATGTGCTTTTTATATTTCTGCATGATGCAAGTTCTTCTTTACTATTTTAACTCTGGAAGTGACGAACAGAAAAATGAGACAAGGGGGGAAAGGGCAACAGAAAGACAATATGGAAAAAAATGTGTACCAAAAACTGAAGACTTGAGGAACAGAGTACCTTTGAACAATACTCACTGTTGATTTAAATAGATATAGAGGAAAAACAGGAACCATGGAATTGATGTCTGCCTGTTTTCGGTCGTGGTCGTGTCCGTGCCCTCCGAGGGATGTGCTCTATATGTGGCAGCTGATGACAAATACTGTTTATGCCTATGTATTCTCTCCCTTTTGTCTTGATATACAACTCTTGAAAGGAATGCTTCTGTATCCTGTAAGGATTTATTTTTCAACCCTGGGAGGTGAAGGCATATTTGTCAGGGTGGGTGTGAAGACTGAATTTATTGCCTAGCGGCTTCCGCCCAGGATGAGGACTGCAATGATGATGGGACACAGGGAAGACCCGCCCTCCCAGTGGGGGCGCTTACTGTGGCAAGAAAGAGGAAGGAGATCCCCATGCAGCTGTGGATGTGAGGCGATGGAAAACTCTACCAGAGAAGACAAACATTAAAAAATGTTGCATAGCTAAAGCTTCTTTTTACCTGCATTCTATCTGCTTGGACAGATAACTAGGAAGCATGAGCCATATTTAATTTACTGACCTCCTCGGTTACTAATGTTAACGTGGACAAACAAGGCACTCTGGAAAGGTGCCAAGCTGCAAAACAATAGGATCTGCGGCTAATATCTCCCAAGTGGTTACAGATTCTTTTGGAGGACCTCTGAAGTAATTTTTGCATAGCATCTTACAAGACACGAATGTGAAAATCTACAGGAAATTGTAGTAGTGAGAGGACACAAATGGTTCACTGGGCTTAAGAAGTAAGTTCAAACATATATCTCAGACTTGTCCTTATTTTCAGCAGAACCTAAAGACGTTTTTTTTTCAGTACTCTATGTATTTCTATTCTTCAAAAAAGATTTAGACACCAAATGAAAAATGTGTTCATTGGTTTTGAAAACAGAAGACGATAAAGTGGCACAGATATGGAAGTAGCCAAAACATCCATTTAACGTCGCCGAGGGTGGATTGGGAAGAGGGGGGCAGCATAACGAGGGAAACACGTACAACCCAGCGGGAAGCACGGCAGCGTAATGAATTCCTGCCGTAAAGGCAGGGAGGAGGAGAATAGCAGCCACAATGATTCAAAATAGCACTAGCACTTGTAAGAGCTGAGAGTCAGGACAAATGGAGGAGATGCATGTATGAGCCACAGCAGCAAAAAGAGCTGCTGACTAAAGAGTCCTGCATGGTCAGACCAACAGGCCGAAAATCGGTTTTTATTGCCACAGAAATCGTTATTTTGGTTTCAGTTCCCTTAAATCAAATTTCCTTAACCTGATTAGCCTCTATGTTAACAATTTAGGCATTTTTTTTTAAATGCATCCGGAAATACACAAACAATAAAAATCTAAAGTATGTATGAAGGACATATACATGATCTAAATCTGGAATACAACTCACATAGTGAACAAAATAAATATTTCAAATAAATTTAAAAAACTGCCAGTTTTGTTTAATTTCAAGGAGACTTCTAGGGACATTTAATTGTATTTAAATTTGTTGCCGCTGATTAGGATAGTAGCTTAACTTTGGAGACGTAATATGAGCGATTTGTGCAATTAGAAGGATTGAGAAAAAGATGCAAAGGTCACATCTGCACAATCAAACCTCCGGCATCATCGGATTGAACACGTTGAGTTATTTTCAAAACAAACACCCTCCCGGTTAGTTTTTACTGTATACTCTCTTAGCAGAATGGCCCGCGTGTTGCCATATGATTTGGTCTTACTTTCCTGTTGCTGGAATGGCTGCTTCCATCTGAAACTGTGGACAGAAAACATTCCACTGCCAAGAAAAACACCTCCAGTGACCGAACCATGGCCTGCTCCCTTTGTCCCCGTCCAGTCGAGGTGTTTCACAGACAGATAAAATCAGCCTGGGCTCTGGAGAGTGGAAGTGAAAATTCTTTGGAAATTCTCCTTTTTCAAACATCTTTCCGACTTTCCCCCTAAAACTAGAATTATAGCATAATCCCCTGATCTTTGACTGATGAATTTATGTTTCTTTTTTTTTTTTTAAGTTTTAATCTGATATGAAAGCCACAAGCTGATTTGCCGACAGTTTCTGGGAGACGCTTGACTTATGTGAGCATGTTTGAAGGTTTGTTTTGGCGTTTTCATATTGTGTGATTTCACTGTAGTGCCTCTACAAACTGTGCATACAAGATAATAGCACATAATGATCTTAAACTCAGCCTCTGGTAACTGTCACAGGAGCAGTCGAAACTTTCCTATTTCTGCCGCAGTTTCACTTTAACGTCCTGAAAAAAACAGATTTTTTAATTGACCCAGGGAGGGTGTAACTCTTTGTGTACATATGCAAGTGTTAAATCACAGCGATCAGGCTGGAAGGAAACACTTTTCCCTCAGAGTGTGTTTTGAGGGTTAAGATAAACAGACTTTAACAAGGTGCCATTATCGCTTCCACACTCACTCCTGTGTGCCTTGTCTGAAGATCATCCATGTTTGTTGTCAGTCCAGATCAGTATCCACAACAACAACTGCTGAATTGGAGTAAAATAAAGAGTAAGGCTTTATGACGAATACACCAGAAGTGTATTTTATTTTTAAAGGACTGGATTAATATGAAAAACTATTCATATTGCCACACTTTTCACATTTGTTCTAAACTTCTTTCAGTCCTCATATTGTTTTATCTATTCATCCATTTATTGATCTATCTGTTTCCTCTTCCATTCTTCCTTTCTTTTGTCCACCAATTTGTTCATTCTTCTATCCCTTTTTCAAAAGTAAATCCTGACTTTGAGGGAAAAATCAGCTGTGACCTTTTCTAAACCTTTATAGAGATGCATCAATCAAATGTTTGCTCTCTATTTTTGATTTGCGGGTTGGAGGGGTTTGTGGTTCTGATCTGTCAATTTCCATGTTGACCCAGTATGATTTACTTGCTTAATGATTGTTATATAGTGCATAAAAGTTTGTGCTGTCAGCTGACACATGAGCTGAAAAAGGTGGGAGTTCTCAGGAAACATAAGACAATTTATTATGCACAGAGCCAATCAGAGCCAATTAAAATAGAAATTGGCTGATTATTATTACTAATTATTTAAAAACTGGGACATAAAAAAATTGGAAATAACAAATGCACCTTAGCCCTGAATATATGTGATATTAGCTAGCTAAAATCTAAATATTACTGGAAATGTTATGCTTTAATACAGTGCATGCAAAGCCTAAACTATACCAGCCACCTGTGCCCTCATTTAACTTAAGCTGCCAATTACATGTGACTTAAATCCTCAGATAAACGCTACAATCTGAAGAGGGCAGAATTACGGCAAATATAAAAATGTCTCAATCTAATCATCATTAAGCCGCGGGCTGTGACTAATTGAGGTCAGTCTCATGGAAACACGGATATTGCCTTCAGTAATTACCTGTCCCATTTTCAACTACGTCACAAAGACGGCGCAAATGTTTGCTGTGGCAGCTGTCGCGTGGCCGATCGAGGGTCCAATTGCCCTCGCGATCGGCGCAGGTAGAAAGGAGAGCCGGGCTGTTGTGCCCCTGAAGTGGCTGGTGGCGACCACGCCCACCGCTGCCAATTACACACAATCAGCGCGCGAGCCGCAGACCTGCACCTCTGCATCTACAATAGGGGCCCCGCGCGGGAGCTGCGTGGACCCTCGGGGTGAGGCCCGCGAGCGGCTCAAGTGCGTGCAGCTGCGCGCGCTCCAGAAAAAGCTCACTTCCCCTGCAATTAGCTTCTCGTTTCAGTGCCTAACAAGGAGAAACTGGTTTATTATCGGCTCCTCTGGCGGTCGTTTGGTTTAAAAAAAAAAAAAAGATTGGCGTCCATTTTTGATGGGTTATTATTTGTTGGTGTCTGAAGTGGCACTAAGAAGTTATTTTCCTCTAATTGTTAGGCTTATCTTGCTTTGACAAATTTATCCAAGACTTGAATGGCACTTCAGTTCTGCAGTCTAGCGCACAAAACGACCTGCAGTTTAAATATGCAAGCGACTGATTGTCACACTTAAAACGAGCTCAACAAAATGAGCTCAGCCTCTTCTTACTGTGCACCCTTTATGCCAGAATAAGAAGACAGTTCATTTTGGTTGTTTTGTTTGTTACGATTGTCTTCAAAACTAGGAGAAGTCTGAGCCAAGACTTGGACTAATTTTATTTTATTTGCTTTCAGAAAAAATAAAATAAAATAAAATTGGCAGAAAAAAAAGTTTTATATTTTGTTTTCCTTCTTTCATTTTCTGAAAGACAAAAATCTGGTAATGCTTAATCGGTGCAGGGAATTTTCACATTTATTTATGTGATATTGGCGATCCTTATATTTAATTTGCCTCATCACAATCTGATTTGAATACTTTGTCATGCATAACTAGGTTTTTGATCCAATAACACATTACCAAAAAAAAAATGAAAGGCCATTTCACTCCATTCGGGATTACCTAAACCGCTAAATATCCTATTTTTATTAAATTTTTGTAAAGAAAATAAAGAAAGTTTACAAACTGTGTTTAATTTGATCTAGAATACCTCATTACTTATTTGGAATGTCGAAGAGTTGCAGATTTTGAACAAGAACTGATGTGAATTAGTCCAGATGCCCAAAAAGTTGTGTTTCTGATATTAATAAGAATTTATTTCCATCTGACCCTTTCCACAGATGACCATGAACATGAGTGGATAGTGAGCACTTGTCGCAGGGCTTGGGATGTGCCTTTAACTGATATTCCTCTACAAACGTCTCGCAACCAGACCTGAGGAGAAGAGCAAGATTGTCTTAATAGTGCTTTAAATTGTGCTATTTCACATAAACTGAGCTGTGGGGTTTTTCCTCTTTCTTTATTTTACTCAAGACATAGCTGAATAAATAAAAAGAATTGTAATCAAAGTAGTTTTTTCCCTTTTTTCCTCTGTTTTTTAATCAGCAAAAAGATTTCTTTCCTTCTCAACAATAAGGCTCTTTCCACCTGCAGGATTGTGTGTTTCAGTACTTATGTTCTTTCATGCTTATGAAATCAGTTCACTTAAAAGTTAAACACTTTAGTTTTTGCAGCAACTGAAATTAATTATCTGTTCCTTTTGAACAAACTCTTCAAGACCTAAGCACTAAAGCCAAAATTTATTTTCATTCCATACTTTTATTCACTAAAAATGCAATTAGAAGTTACACTAAAATGGTTATTGACTTTAATACAATTAATAAAAACTTCAGATATTAGCAAAATTATTTGGTCAGTTTTGTTGCCATGCAATAAGCAGGCAGCACTTATTTACATAATTTCCACAAGTTATGTATGGCCTGTCAGTCACTTAGCTATCTTTTAATTGTAATTTAAAAATACATTTCTAATGGACTGGCTGCCATTTTCCTGCTTTCTGCAAATCCCACATTAACAGGAACAAAAACAACAAGGTGTCCAGTAATAATGTCAGACGGAGACATTATCCTTCACCCAAAGAACTAAACATTCACAGAGCAATCAGCACACAAAAACCCATAGAAGTTGATCCAATAAACAATTCTAAATAGATGCTTTAATTTCACTCAAGACTAATTTAACGATCAGGCTAATTTCTTGTGCCGCTCCATTGGTTTGATAATGTTTTTAATAAGATAATGTCCATCTATGCATTGTCACAAATGATCTTTAAAAAAAATACACACCCAAACCAAATTATCACATTCTGATTTATTGCATTTTATTACACAAAACATTTATGATGCACAGTCTCTCAAATAAACCCTTTGTTTTATTTCTTTTTGTCTTTTTTCTTGTTAATATTTCTTGACTTAACAAAACGATGTCAGAAAGTGGGGGAAAAGTGCTTTTTACAGGGATTTTTATCATGTCAATAAATACAAGGTCTTTGAGGTGTCGTTGGATTCTGTCTCAACACAACGGCCATGGCACTAAGATACAAACACACACTCACTCTCCCTGCCCATAAAACTCACAGAAACACATGCACACTTCTCACTATGTACAAACCCACTTAGTTTAATTGGGTCGATTTTGTACCAAAGTTCTCAGTTTTCCTTATGGTATAAAAACACACACAAACACACACACACCCGCGCACACCCACACACACACATACACAGAGAGGCAAATCAAGCAACCTTCTAAATATAAATTACTGAAAATACAAACGTGACTTTCTTCAGGAATGGTTTGAGTAGATGTTAAAATGAGATTTTCTCTTTATTAGAAGCATTGTAAAAGAATTAGAACAGGTGCCTTTATTCAATAAAAAAAACTCATCCAATTTTAATTTAAGAGAGAAATGTGTGTGTCATCTGGAGGGGCGTTTTATAAATGTTTAATACCGTTTTAAATCATCTACCATCTTTAGTTTTGAATTGACTAAAGAGGAAGCTTTATTTTAATGAATAAGGCACATCTTGTTTTATTTGTATTTTTTTCATACCTTTTTAATTGTAAAGCCTTTAAGCTAAGGTGTTCTTCTGTTTTGTTTTTCACAATGTCATTAAGTAAATAATTATTTCAAATGCAAACACTATATTGTTTACATTTAACTTTCCTTCATGGTTGCTTTGAGAAAAAAAAAAAAAGGGAGGAGTCTTACCTCTAATGTGTGAGCCCATCCCAACGGGCCACAGTGACATTTTAATTTAATCTTCAACAATCTGACAACCTTCGAGAAGCTGCAGTCCTGCTTCTTTTATCAATTACATCCATTTCAAATTCCCCAAGTTTGACGGTGGGTGAAGAGAGCGAAAGATGCTGTACATGAGAATCAGGGTGGGTCCATCAGTGGGTGTAAAACACAGATTGAGAGTTCCTGCTGATAATAAATGCTGGAAGGTGACTGATTTGACACACTGGCCACAGGCTGAATGTTCCCATCCACTGAAAAGAAGAGAAGACGACGGCAGATCTGTCTCTTTTTCTTTCCGTCCATGATTGGAAGATTAGTCTTTTCTCCACGACTCTTGCACGATCTTCAAGTGAGGTCAGGCGGCTTCACTGACGGCAGATCCGGAGTAAAAATCCAGAGGTCAGGGGTCACGTGGAGAGTTAGCGGCTGAGGGGGAGCTGGGGCAGCGACATGGCCTGGTGAGGGAGGCTCTGAGAGGTCAGGACGGAAAACGGATGACCTGGAAAACATGTATTTAAAAAATAAAGATACACATAAATGAATATCTTGTCTTTGATGAAGCTTCGAAAACACCATAGGGCTGAAAAAAAAAGTAAACTCACTATCGATGTACCCGTGAAGAGCTACCATGCGCGCGCGTTCAGGACTGCCGAAAGGGGAGTAATGCAGCTCATCGGGCAGCGACGAGGGTATCCTGGACTGAGGATGACCCTGCGGAGCACCGCTGTGCTGGGGCGTGTGCTTTTTATGTCGCGCTCTGCAGTTTTGAAACCACACCTATGAAGACACAAACATCATGTAGCTATGCTTTTGCCCTTCACTGCTTTATGCTGATGTAAAAAAAAAAAAAAGTGTATAAAAAAACACCTTAATCATTCTATATATCTGCTTTGATCAAGACAAAGAATTGTGGAACTGAGTTATTTGAATTTCCATGCAGATGAATAGACTGTGAATATGTGTGACCTTTCTGACCTGTATAACTCGTCTGCTCAGGCCCGTCATGTCTGCCAGTTTCTGTAGCGTTTGGGCGTCTGGATTGTTGTCCTGAGCAAACTGCGCCTGCATGATCTTCAGACGTTGACAACATATTAATAGAGATAAAGATTTCTAAGACACTCACTGAAGGGAGAGTCTCACCTGTAGCTGCTCTGCAGTGAACGACGTCCGTGCTCTTTTGGCCGGTTTAGGCTGACTGTCCTGTTCTGTTGGGACTGCACCCTCTAATGTAATACCATTACCTGAAAAACACATCAAATTATCAGACATAGATCCAGTCCATATTTACAGCTAAGAGGCATCACACGTTCTGTTTATTGTCAGCTTCTTCTATGACGTCCTGCAGATTCATATTTTACATTTTAATACGCTGTGTTGCAGCTTGCTTTCAAAATATTGGGATAGGGGTTTAATGTTTACAACAAAAGAAAAATAGGATTTCAAACTTTCAGATGACTTACAGAAAATTGGCAAAGGTTTTGACAAGCATTAAGAAGATTCATAGCATCTATCAACATTTAAAAACATTTTAATCTAAAAATAAGTCAGATTATGTATTAAAACTCATCAGTTGCATTTAAAAACAAAATATTTTGCTAAATTTTATGGGTTATGGTCCTAAAATAGTTTCAAATTAACTTCAAACAGCTGTCAGTGATTAAATAGGCAAACCAAAGATATTTTTATAGTATGTGCTTTCATTCGCCATGTTAAGTGCATTTATGTTATCGTCTAATTTTAGTGCTAGAACTTATGTGAAAGATAAACTCAAAAAAGTGCATTATGTTTGTTTGTTTGGTTGTTTGTTAGGGTTTTTTTTTTTTTACAGAAAATTACATCTGAAAAGTGTGTTGTGCATTTCCACTCAGCCCTCCCAAGTCAGTAATTGTAAAACTCATCTTTCCAATTCCAACTGCAGGTACTTTTGGGGTGTTTCGCTACACCAGCTTCACAAACCTACAACTGAAACCTTTGCCCTTTCTTCTTTGCAAAACAGATAAAACTTTGTCAGATTAGATTAAGAGCTTCTGTGAACATTGATTTTTAAGTCCTGCTCCACAATTTCAACTGCATTTGGGTGTAGACCAATATGTGACGATGCTTTTTACCTAATGCATAACAATGCCGCTGCGGCTGTATTCTCAGGGTGGTTGTGCTCCTAAAAAATTGACTTCTACCATAGTCTCAAGTCTTTTACAGCATATTACAGCTTTTCTTCCAGAATTACACTGTATTTAGCTTAATCTAAATACTAACAAACTCTCACCAGCTTCCTAGGTCTCTGCTGAAGAAAATGATCTCCACACCCACAGTGTTTTGCGTGTAACTCAGAATATTTTGACTGACGTCAATGACTGACGTCAATGAGTGCTTGCTGTGTGTCCTACTGCAAAGGGCATCTTTTCCCTGTCTATTAACGCTTCTTGCTATTCTTTCATATTGGCTAGATTTTTTGGATTAAGTTGTCCTAAATAATAGTGTGAGCCACAAGAAATGATATGCTTGCAGCATACAGAAAGAAAAAGGCACAGGGAAACATTTTTGCCCCTCACCGCTCTCAGCCGCCCGCTTGAGGTTCTCCACCATGGTGTCGTAGTGGATCCGACACAAAACCTTCTCCTCCACCAAGCCGAACTCCTCTCCCGTAGACAGCTGCCTCTTACACGAGTAGCACGCAAAGCAGGCCAAGTGGTATGCGTTCCCCCTCGCCCGACGCACCCAGTCGCTCGCATATATCTGCCGCCCACAGCGGGCACACTTGGTACCAAACCTACTGTGAAGGAGAGAAGAGGAGAACAGCATGGGGCGGAGAGGGAGAAGGAAACACAGAGAGAGAAATGAGGGCAGTGTTCACTCGAAAACAAAATCCTAAAAATGAAACATGCACAATTACATCCTTTTCTTTCAGAACATTTTTTACCAAGACGAAGTATGCGTGTATATGTCTGTGTGTGTGTGTGTGTGTGTGTGTGTGTGTGTGTGTGTGTGTGTGTGTGTGTGTGTGTGTGTGTGTGTGTGTGTGTGTGTGTGTGTGTGTGTGTGTGGGTGTGTGTGTGTGTGGGTGTGTGTGTGTGTATGTGTTTAAACTTGTGGCATTTTCCAAAGCCTTTGAGGGAAGAAACCTTGGAGGACGATGAAGCTGTTAGAAAAAAATCCTGCAAGCTGAGCCTTGAATACAAACAAACCAACACCTGCAATTTCCTGGTTGATCCATGAAGGCCCTGACACGCACACACCCGCACACACGCTCCCCAAAGCACGCACACACAAGTAAACACACATCCTAAATTAGACGGAGGAGCAGGGGGTTGCGCACATTGGAGTAGGAGGAAAGACGATGACTTCATTTCAGGTCACAACACTGTAACTGATAGTAACAGTGAGCTCGTCTGTGTGTTAGTTACTGTTGCGGGTGGGCGGTTTGGGGAGTTGATGAGCATGGGGGGAGACAGTGGGTGAGAAATGAATATCTGAGGAGGCACTGCAGGAGAAAGGGGATAGCTGTAGTTGAGGAAGTGGACATTAAGTTGTTAGATCAACAAAATCCTGCAGAAAAAAAAAATCTTTCACCCTGAAAAAAAGAAAAGAATAGCTGCATTTCAGAGGCTTTGAATATAACAGATGAGAAATATATAACATGTTTTTAGATATAAGAAGTTATGGTACTCTACATGTATTTAATTTTGAGCTTCACAATGAGCCAAATCACAGCCACCAACACAAAATAAACATGTGCAACATCACAGTCACAAAAGATTGGTTGGCCTCTTCGCACTCTTGATACCTACAGCTGCTAAATGTAGCAATGCCAATGCTAACCAAGAGTTGAGGTGAATTTGTGATGATAGAGGAAAAAAGGGAAGTGTCAGCAAAATATGGCTTAATGAGAACTGACATGTGAATAAAAATAAATAAATAAAACAGCCAACTGCATTTTTCATCCAGCTCTAATTGAAAACAAATATATCTTGAGATATTTTTGCAAGACCATCTGGTTTCAAGTCTAATTGTGTGGAACTGCCTGGTCAAAATTCTGTTTAAATGAATCTAGTTCATTCTCGTCAAATCAGTCATGAAGCTAGATTCAAATTAGATTGCATGCAGTCCAAATTGAGGAACACATTGCAGTCAAATTTAGTTGACTGTATTGTTAGTAGTAAAAAGGTTTGTTAAGCAAGGCACTAAGTTTCTTTGAGTCATTAATAACAAATCCTGGGAATGGGAAGGAAGCGCTCCCTTTTTAATAGAAAGAAATAGAAACCAGTAAACTCTCACTGAGCTTCTGCCCTTGACCAGCTGGATGTTAAGAATAAAATAAGCAGAGAGAGAGATAAATAAACAAAGGAGCACATCTAATATGGAAAAAGGAAAACAAAAGGAGTACCCAAAATTCATGGGAAAAATACTTTGATCATTGCCGATTTTCTGACTGCATTAAGCTCAGAAGTACTGAGTCAGGTGTCCTTTCTATGGGAAAGAAAAATAAGAGGAGTAGAAGAAAAGAAACAGCAGCATTAGCGTCAGCATTAGCCCTGTCCAGGAAATAGACTCTTCTGAAAACAAAAACACAAGGCCAGGGGTATTGACAAAAAAGAAACTTCAAACAGTAAAACACTTTTCACTGTTATTTTCCAGGTAAAATATAATATTCGATGATAATGTCCTCCTCTGTTTTTTACTACTTGGTTTTGGTCACATGCATTAATAAATGCAGTTGCTAAATCTAAATCTAATTTTAAACAATCATAGACAAGAACAGACAAGATGCCTAATGCAAATCAAGAAAATTGCTGTAGAATATCACTTTTATCAGATGCTTTAAAATGTCAAAAAATTTCTGCTTTACACATGAATGCAGCATGAGATTGAACTGTGTCCTGAAGTGTGCATTATAGACTTTAATGAATGTTAAATGCTCCATGTTCAAGATGGTTGGGGTTAGGTTAAGAGCTATTTTTGAGGTCAGCAGCTGGCAATTCTGGTGAAGGAGGCAGCCTAGGGAAGAAAAAAAAAGAGCTGCATAAACGGCAACCTTTAACTGGAGTGTACAGCCAGATTTATGGTAGTTAATGCTTGCTATGGAAATATCCTTTAAGATATCAGAAGCCATGAATAAAGCTCAAAAGAAAGGTATATTTCAAAAATACTTTAGAGGAATATATGCGAGGGAAAGGAGCAGGATAATAGACATCCAGCGGGAAGGCAAAGGACCGAGGCAAACAGTTGTAGTGCAGGGGGAAGTGGCAATGTGAGGAACGTAAGCGAGAGAGCAGGAGGACAAGGGTGCGTTGCCAAGTGAGTGGGTTTGGCAGCGTTTCAGTGCACTCCAGTCCACTCTGTCTGGGATAAAAGCATACTACAGCCTCGACATCACAAGGTTGCAGCTCCTCGTCTGCATAAGAGCGAGAGGTTTCAATTTTTATGCATGTAGTGTCATAGAGGGCAAGTCGTTGACTGTGTCTTACTCGCTATCTAACTGTACTCCCTTCTGGATTTTATCATTTCAGAATAAATCAGCGAGTAATAATAGATCCAATAAATTGTTACTAGCCACAGAGGGACGAAACTCGCCACAGCATGGACCGTGCTTACGAGCCAGTGAAGCCGTGCCAGAAACAAATTGACCCTGTGGCTCGCTGTGCACATTGTTACAAAGGATTCCAGCCCGTTTTTACAGTAAAGAAGGAAAACATTGTGAAACGTTGTGACTAATCCGGCATGACAGCTTGTCAGTTTCATGCTAAGAGACAGAACCCAGAAAAGCTGTAAACCATCCCCATGTTTCAATCTCCCACTCCTCTATCTCAATCAGTTTCCTCCTTCAACTCTGTTCTTGATTAGAAAAGAAAAAAAAACATATTTATGTTGGAGTCTATTTCCTGTCATTTCTGGCCACCTCTACAACATCCCACGCCACTAAACTCATTTTCATGACTGGCCTCTTGTTTGACTAATTTTCATATATTTTTTTAATAGTAATCTCCTTACTGATGAAAGCGCTTTCAGGAGCTACTGATTCTTTGATTATTCCTTTATGACCTTTGAGAAACTCACTTCGCTATTATTAGATTTGTACAAACTCTGATCATGCCTGACTGCGTGGTTTTATGGTTTGTCTCAGGTTTTCAGCAGAGGAATCAAAAGAAGAAGAAGCTGTTCACATTCTTTGCAGATTTTTGGATTTGGTTTTTTTTTCTTTAACTGTTTAAAAGTCTTTCTGTTCAAATCTGAGAATACAATGAGGGCATTTAACTAAATAGAACAAATGCAGACAGATTTTTTTATTTGCTCAAAAAAAAAATGCAAACCACTCTCTCTGTGCCCACTGTTTTCTTTTTGCTACCATGGAGACCTAATCAGTTAAATAGAAGTGGGTAGATGATGAATAATTGCTATTCCAAAAATAACAAAGAGTGCACATGCATAAAGAGGTGCACGGGCATTTAGATGTGAAACACACACTCATAGTTTCAGCCCTTACGTCCCAGGGAGCCCCTGATTAGTGCAGCAGAGCAACTTCCCGTATTGCCTGCAGCTCACGGACGCTCATGGACGAGGCACCGGTGGAGTGAGGGGAAGGCTGGGAAGAGAAGGTGGCTGATAAAGAATCATTATACACACTCACACACACACACATATATATATATATGTAAGAGTGTGTGCGAGATAAACTCCCGAGGTCTGACACTGGTTTAAGAGGCACAGCGGGGGCTTTATCCCCTCCAAGCCCCCCTTCAGCTCCATCCCTGCACACACATACACAGAGGGAAACCCACTCTGATTTCCTGCTATTACGCCCCATTAAAGGAGCTGTCAGTCCAAAGCCAGATGAGAGGCTGACACAGATGAGGAAACATCTCCAGAGGTCTGAAAGCAGCCCAGAGGATCGGGACTCCAGCGGCATTTAGCTCACTTTTAAATCTGATGGCCTAAGCCCCGACTGCAGTTTGTGTTTACAGAATGGGGCGAGGCACAGCAGGCCCTGCAGCAGAACCAGACTGTTTACTGCTACGCTTTTCCACAATTTTATATTCTCAGGCCATCTTAAAGGAACGGCAAATCAATTTCTAAGAATTTGACTAGGAAATTTTTATATTTTATCTGAAAATTGTTAGATAAAATCTAACGACTAGAAAATTAGAGGATTTCTTTTTTTACTTGATAGGGTTGACCTGCAAAACACAACGTATCCTCAATACATTTTGATTTATTTCTGAGTAAAAACTGCTAAATTATACTTTTAATTTGCCAATTGGAAGTGTTTCCCTATTTTAATCAGCTAAGATGTTCATATTTAACCAAAACCATAAACATAATTTATTGGCAAACTTCTTCACTTTTCTTAGTTGAACTTTTTCACATTTATTTAGGCAGAATAAATAATGTCTCCATCTGTTGCTAAATAACTCGACTGAAGACCTCTTAACACTGGCACTGCACATAGCGATGTAATTATTTAATCAAGAACCCTGCAGCTCTGTGGGAAATAAATGGTTGGATGATTCAGTTTTTAATTCACCCTGTAAAATAGCACCATATGCTGTATCTCAAAAGGTACCATAAATATGTACAACTTTACATACAGAAAGTCAATCATTGTGCTTTGACACAATTATTAAGCTGACGCACGTTCAGATTTACAGCCTAAAATATAACAATTAATATTTTCAGTGACATAAAAGTTAGATTATGTTCTTTTTTTTTTGGAAATATTAATTGAATTCAGAATAAACTCTACAGTTTGCCTTTGTGTGTCAGAGTTTAATTTTAAAAAGCAAAGGATGGAGCCTTTAAACAGGCCACTGGTTCAGTAACACAACATAGCAAGACAAACATGAAACTCCAGTTTGTTTTAAAAAATTGACTGACAGTTCGTAAATGAACACAGATCTCCATGTGAAATCATATTATTTGTTTATAATATGCACTCCAAATAATACGTGTTAAAGTGTGCAGCGTCCTGTCTCTTTGCATCAGAGTTTCAGTTTGGATAAGAGTCACATTCATGTCAGGAACATGCTGGACCAGACTTTCGGGGCGGTCTAATTGCTGGTCTGGAGGCCTGTGGGTCTGGGGTTGGAGGATAGCTAATTGCGGGTGATTATAAACCTCAGAGCGCTGGCCTGGCCTGGTGTCAGGTTATGATCAGACAAACACCCAAGTTCATGCGCTGCTCCATGCACTCTCTTCCTCTGCTCTGTTTAACACACACACACACACACACACACACACGCACGCACACACACACCCTCACACGCAAACACTCCCAAACTGCAGTGTTAAGCATAAATAGGCGTTGTGTGTCTGACCCCAAGCCAGCTACTGAACATAATATTACTATGCTGCTGGCGTGAACCCATTTCAACGCCACACACCGTACAAACTCACACACATATGCAATATCTTGTGATCACCTTTTGGGTTTCATAATAGAAAATGATTACTGGTAAGAAGAGAAGACCCAAAAATGAAGCCATTAAATATTGCAAGCAATCCAAGGTACAGACACTGCAATAATAATTTGGATAATAAAAATTATCCAAATATTTAAAACTGTCTCGTATTTTATTTCTTCATTATTATTTTATTTTATTAAGCAAAAACTTCACAGGAAAATTATATTAATCTTTCTATATGAGCAGAGATATTTTTTTTTATCACAATCAGAACAATAAAATATTTTTGCTCAAGACTGCTGAGCAGATTTTGGTGCATTTCTACATTTGGTATTTATACTTATTGATGATGAGCTTCAGCTCTTTGAGGTTGGAAGGCCTCTGTTCCATCTCCCTAATGTCTGACTGACATACTCCAAAGCATCATCACTTCCAGTCAGAAGAAAGAAGAAATTCTGAAGAAAAAAAAATGTCAATAAATTTACCAAGGTTATGATATAGATCTATTCATAAATACATTATTTAGACCTGTTGATGCCTTAATTGGGTAAATGTTGGCGTTCGGACTAACAGCAGCTGAACTCTGACTCCTCTGTGTGTTATATTGTGTGAATCATGTGAAAATCTCGTTTACAGTCAGGAAGCAGCAACAACTCCAAGCTGATAACAGTGGAAAAGTCAGAGATCAAATCAACTCAAGGATCTTTAATGAACGCATTTTTAAAGTCAGTCAAATCCAAAGCCTGAAATTGTCCTCATAAATATAAAGATGTAAACTCTCACAGCAAACACGTTTCATGCTTGAGAAGCAGAGAGCGGTGCTTTTCCTTTCCGTGGCTCCTGGGAACGTTGTGTGTCAGGCAGCCATAACAACAACGCGGATCTTTCAGCTCTTCGCCGTGAGCAGCGACTTTTTATTTTGATACACACTTTCAGCTTTTGAAAGAGCCTTTCAAAATTACATGAAGCAGCCCGCATCTATCTCCAAGGACATGCAGGGTGCAGGGTGCGCGCGCATGCTCACATGTTTACACGTGTGTAGGAGAGAGAGAAAGAGAGAGAGAGAGATGGAAAAGGTATAGAGCAGACGTGGTGTTTTGAAAACGCGACCATAAACTTACCCCTACCTGAAATAATCCATTTTGCAGAAGATCTCCTTGTTCTTGATGTAGCAGCTGCTGTGCTGACGCAGTGACGTTCTGCACACCGAGCACTCCAGGCAGCGCACGTGCCAAATCAGGTTGTTCACCTGCGAAAAAGACGCCAGCCGTGTCAAATCCACGATCAGACCCCCCTCCACTTCCCGCCCGAAAAAAAAAAAAAAAAAAAAAACAAGAACGGTGAGTTGAGCTTGTCAGCGCTGAGATAACCCGGCTGCCACGCGCTGCAGAGTTCCGTCTGATCAGCACTAATGTGAACACAAAGCCTGATCTCGACTCACTTAACGAGATTATCGCCAGTTTTCCCCGAGAGGGATCAGGCCTATCACTTATGGTTTACAGTTAGTAAAATGTGGAAGGAAAAAAAAATGTTTCGATTTGTCTCGGTTTTGATGTTGCTGTTGTTGTTTTTTTAAAGTCAGTCCAGTTTTATGTTTGCAAATACTGTGAATTATTATGCAAAGTATTATATTGTATTTTTAATGTATAAAAAATTGTATATAACATTGCTACTACTACTGCTGCCTATAATAATAATAATAATAATAATAATAATAATAATAATAATAATAATAATAATTAGGTGATGATAATAATGAGAATGTTTGCAGTTTGTTCCTTTTGTTTGGTTTCTTAGCCGAACCTTAGAGAGCATGATATTTAAACAGTTATGAGTTTCCTTTACCACTAAATTGTCAGTGTGTGCATATTAAATTATGTACGGTTGAATTACCAAAGAAAATTTCACGAGAAGAATTTTGACGTAATAAAGTACAATCTCTGTCACATTTTACAATATAAAAAGAAATATTTTAAACGCTGTACTTAATGACAAACACGGCGAATATAGCCTTTCTTTCTATTTAGCTACTTCGTTTACAGAATAAAATATTTTTAACATAAATAATTATTTCATGCATTTATATTTTTTTCTCAAAATATTATTGAAATAATTTCAATGATTAAAAATTAAAAGTCGAATTTAAATAAGTACTTGGAAAAACAAGAGGGAACTGTTGTATCATTGTTGTTGTCTTTACATTAATATTTAAATAATAAAACTGTATTTCAGAACATGTATTTTTTTATTTATTTATTTATTTTTATTTTTATTTTTTGTTGTTGTTGTTGTTTAAACTGTCATAATAGTTTGGATGTGTAATTTTTCCTGCTGTGAGACGACAGACCTCACAAAAATAGTTGCTGAGACAAAATCAGTCGCATCTGTTAACGTTCACGATCCGTTCAAATAATAATGATAACCCCTTTTTTTTCATTTGTTGTATAAATAAAATTTTTTTTTTCTCTCTCTCTCTCTTTGTCGTTCCGCAGTTTGGGTATTTAAAGTCCCATCGTGCAACACAATAGGCGCATTAAGATGTTGAGACTTTCTTTTCACTCCAGCACCCCAGAACAAACACACCGCGCGTCTGTTACATTCCCAGTAAGACCACAGTAAACACACGCACTTTGCTTCTGTTTGTACTTTGCAGACAGGCTGTTGTCTGTCGATTTTCATGCAAGATTTTACACCCTTTTTTTTTTTTTTTTTTTTTAATGAGCCGGGCACTACAACAAGAGAGGGTCTCCGGCTCACCTTCAGCAAGTATCTGTCCAGGATCTCCAGCCCGCAGCTGGCGCACATGTTCTTCCCGGTGGACGGCGCGGAGCTGGCGGTGGAGGTCGGCGAGCACACGGAGGGGGTGGACGGAGTGCTGGGAGGAGAGCGGATGTCTTCCCGCTCCATGTTGGAGCGCTGGGACTCCCCGTCCGAGTGAGACTGAAAGCAGAGTGAATCATTTCAACAAATAAATAAATAAAATTGGTTCGCGTCATGTCGCCATTTTCATTGCGCGATGTCCCCACTTCTAAACAGACGCGCTGATGTCAAAAACGGCAGAGAGGCGCTCACCATCGGTGCGTGTTTGGGGTCCACGGTGCTGCGCGGGGTTCCCGGTGTGCTCTGATGCTCGGCGCAGATCACCTACAAGAGAGCCTTCAGTGAGTTCCCGGTCTTCATCAGTTTCCAGATCTCATCTTCAGCTGAGAAAAAAATAAAAATAAAAAAATCCCCGGGAGACATTTGCGGAACCCTCTTCGTGCGGGGCTGCTCCTTTATAAAGCAGTCCCGACAATAAACCGCGCTTAAAAACCGCTAACGGGGCCCCCGCAACAAAAGGCACATTTTAATGAAGCTATTTCAATTTGGATTGATTTTTTTTCCCCCATGCCCTTAACCCATGCCTCTGAGAATAATAGTAGTTTCTGCGCAATCCAGGACAGCAAGAGTGGAGGGGGAGGACAACTACCTGTAATTACAAATAGCTGCGGATAAGAGGGACCCGGAGTGTCAATTTCATCTGTCAATCAACAGAAGGCAACGGGTCACCCAAAGAATTGCAAATTTGATTTTTAATGGCTGTAATTAAAATCTAATTCTCTTCAGGGCGAACTGGCTGCGCTCGACACAAACGGAGGAGAGAGAGGGAGAGAGGTGCGCGGACCGCAAATCACGCTATTCATAACACAGAGGGCGCGTGCCTCCTCACGGCGGCTGGCGCGTGCACAAGCCGTGATTCCTGTGACATCACAGAAAGGCAAAAAAGGGGGAGAAAAAAAACGCACAAAACGGGAGGCTGCGGGATGCAAAGAAACGGCGCGGTTTGGCCGGAGGAGACATGCAATGAAGGAGCGTCTTTTTTTTTTTTTTTTTTTGCTTGTTTGTTTTTTGACGCACAGAGCAAAATGGTGCTATACGCATCCCCTGATAACAGTTTCCCAAAGTGTCAGTACCTGCTTTGTTGGAATTCCTTCAGACAGAATCTTATTTCCCTCTGAGAGAGGGGACAAAACTTCATTTTTCCAGTACATGAACTCCCCTCGCCTGCCCCTCCTGCAGTCTCAGTCTTCAGGGTCTCCAAACTCCGCGCCTCAAACCAGGGGAAGAAACAGCGCGTTCAGTCGGCGTCAAGGTTTGCAATATCCGTTGGATATCTGGTGCACCGTTTCTGTTTTTGATACAATAAGTTTCTCTCCGCTGAACCCTGCAGCGCGTTCAGATCTGGGCAACCAGGCATAAGCTTTGCAGATGCGATGACTCCCGTGTCCGACTTCTTCTCCCTCCTTCTCTGGCTCTCTCTCTCCACTTCTGAGTCGAAGCCCGTCTGCAGGAAGTGAATCAAACCGAGGGCTTGGCAGCTTTTTTTTTACTCCGAGTCTTCAGGAGAGGCCGGCTGCGCTGCGGCGACCAGAGCGCAAGAACAGAACCAAAGTGCCTCTGCAGAGCTGCAGGGAAAGTTTGCGCGGCTCTGCGGGCCTGCCTTGTAGTTAAAGAAGGGGGAGGGAGAGGAAAGAGTTTCAGAAGGGTGGACACAGTCTGCAACAGCTGTGACACAAACTTACTTAAGTTATGCATCTGCGTGTTGGTGTTCTCTGAACGAATAGGAACAATAGCATTAGTAATTTACTGAACTTATAAATAAATGCTCCTATTTGTGGATTTAGCAAATCTTAAAAAGTGATCATATACAATTTAAGTGTTAAAATTTGATTTTTTTTTTTCATCATATTCATGTAGGCTAAATAGTAATTAGAATTCTTTCGAAACATTTCAACCAGGCATTCATCATGTCTGATTGGCTGTAAAAAAAAAAAAAAAAAAAAAACGAAAAAAACAAAAAACAAAACAAAAATTTCAACAACAAAAAAAAAAATCCCGCATTAATTTGTGTGCATAAATTTTATCCTGAAATTGCAAATTAAGTTCAGATGCTTTCAACTACAATGGACCCATTTTTTGTTTCCTGTGTAGGCCCTACTATCATTGTTTATAATAATAATCATTATTATCATTGTTAATAATAATAATAATAATAATAATAATAGTAAACAGTTAAAAAAAATTAGTATTCTATCAAAATTTATTCGAATCATTGATTTTATATAATCCCCAAGAAGTGTCTGTAAATCGTGTCTTAAATGATCACCTAAATAAACAAATATAGTATATATATATATATATATATATATATATATATATATGTATATATATATATATATATTATATATATATATATATATATATATATTATATATATATATATATATTATATATTCTAATCCAACTTGTTGAGTCAATATATATATAATTTTTTATGTAGTTCAACTTTGCACGTTTCCTTGAAGAACAGTGAAAACGATCAATCAATCAATCAATCACCAAAAGCATCTGAACCTAATAGTAACTTTCCAATTTGTTTTTAAAATGATACATAAATAAATTCATCAAGTGTCTGGTTGATGTAAATTAGCCAGCTGTCATCTGTACCTGCGGTGATTTTCTGGTGCATTTCAGCTGGTTAAAATAGGAGGCACAATGGTACTATTAGAGGAGCAGTTTACTCTCTAAGGATATGTTTTAAGACAAAAGAAAAAGGAAAAAAAAAGGAAATATGATCTTATCTTCAACATTAAAATAATATTAATGTTCACTGAAATCACCTGAACGTGAAGACAGAAGCACACATTCACAAAATACTCCAAAGCTGAAACATCCAACAAGCCAAGTTTTTCACCCAGAGTTAGTTGACAGAAATTATTGTAAGTCCCACTTTCTTGATTTTCTTAATCTAAAAATAAAGTTGCAGGTTATAAAGGTTCACACAGCCATCACAAAAAACACCTCAAGTAATTCATTTGGGAAACAAGGACAGACGTTTATGTTAATAGGGGATTATAATTACTGCTAGTCATTTATGCAGCCTAAAACGAAGCATTACCCCAATCAGTTTTAGTATATGGCAAACCTAAACTGTAAAGAAATCTATTAGGAAGTTGAATATAGTATCTCTTCAGTCTTGTTTCAAACCAACTTTTTTTTCATATCCTTCTCAATTCTGATTATTAATGAATAATCATTTAGGGTAGCATTTAGGGTATTGAGACCCATTTTTTAAAGCCTTGTAAGATGGTTTTAGTCCCCAATGTCCATCTTCAAAAAACCTATGAAATACACCTGCTTCTACTTTGCTTACTCCATGAAAACATGTTTTAAACTTCTCTAGAATAAGAACAGGAACCTGCATGAAGGTAGATGTTTGAGATACATCACAGGCCTGTGGGCATCACATTTCCTTTGACTTCTAATCCAACTTGTTGAGTCAATAGATGTAGCAGATGGGAAGTCATTGAGAGAGCATGTCCCACCTCCTAACCCCCCAAAAAATTACAGACACATCTGGGCTGGGCTTTCTTCAGTGGTTACAGTTGTTCTTCAAAACGTAAAGGGTTCTAAAGAGGTAACAACAACAAAGGCCCATGAGCAGCTTGTGCTTCATTACTTCAGTCTACCTGAACAAATGAAAAATTATGAAAAAAAATAGAACTCCATCACAAATCCAAAACATTTTTAATAATTAAATAACATGAGGTGAAAACAAGGAAATGTGTTAAACCAAAGATTAGATGTGTGTAGAAGACGTGAGCTGCATCAGAAATGCGCACGAGTGACAGAGCAGTTTAATAGATGAGCCAGTCAGATCGCTGGCACAGCAGTAAAAATAAACACATCATCCACAGTCCTGGTGCTGTTCATCTGCTGCAGCTTCAAAATCTTCTCCAATTTACAAGTCTGTGAGAAAGATGGTGGGGGGGAATGAGGAGCAGAACATGGAGGAGGAGGAGAAGAGGGGGCTTCAGCGTAGGCAGGAGGATGGGTCATCTCCTAAACTTGCGGAAGGGCCTGCTCTGGTTACTGTGGTGCGATTTAGAGTAGGGCTCCCAGCGCTTCCTCTCAGGCGGTTTGTTGTAAACATAGGCCGACGGGCCCGAGTAGCTATCATCTGGATTCTCCTCCATCATCTGGAGCTTGGCCTCAATGGCACGGATCTTAGCGCTCGTGCTGGAGAGGTAGGGTGAAAACAAAAAGTCAGAGTGTTGTTGGCAATGAGGGCAAGAGGAGACGGAGAACTGAGGGAGGAGAAGAAGAAAAAAAAATGTAGGCAATATCAGTTTTACTGGCAGGTGGGGAAGATTACAAAAAAACTGAGATCAACAACCGGGCTGCGCAGAAAGCTTGTATTTAAATGAGAGAGAGTGTGGAGGAGCAAAAGAGACAGGACTTCAGAAACAATTGTGGGGCTTGTGTGACAGAGAGTAGACAAGGTATGGGTAAAGGTAGGAGAAGTATCCTAAAAGGAGAAGGAAGGGGTGGGGAAGTGTATGAATCTATAGGTGTTTCAACACAATATAGATGTGGGGTTCACACCACAGAGGTGAAGTATGCTATTATGTCCCAGAAAACCTGACGGATTTTACTTTTCTCTGTGTTTATTGGAGCTGACAGTGTTTGGCTGGTGGGTGTTTATAGCGATAGGCCTGCATGAACCCTCATGTTCGGCTAGTTAAAGCACAACGATTAGTTACACCGGCATTAAGATCATGCTAACTTCTGACCTAAACGTTACATACAATTTAAATACCTTTGACGCCTTATTAGTTAGTGACTAATCCAGTTTGTGCTGGTCTACGTTTCTTCGGAATGACAACAGAAAACTGAGCAAGTAGAGATTACTCTGAGAAACACCATTTAAAACAATGAAAAAAGATGCAGTTCTTAAATTTTCGTACATGGTTTAGTCAGGTATTGAGACAACAGTGGAAAAGAAATGCATACAATTTAAAAAGCTTCCTGTTTTAGGTCAGTTAGGGTTAACATTTGTTTCTATTTGCTAAACACCAGAAAAATTAGACTACCTTAGAGTATTTCTTCATGACTTTGTTCAAATTCAGAAGATTTTTGTTTTTCTGTTTTGACTGTTTTGGAAATACTAAGTTGTGGCTTTGTAAGCGTTTGAGTTAAGTAGCAGCACATCTGTTGATGTCAGGCGAGATTTCAGGAAGAGAAAATTGAACCTTCACGAGGCTGATTCATCTTTAGATACAGTTTCCTGATCCCTGAAGTTGGGACTCATCTGTTCAAACAATTATATCCAAGCATTAACACCATGAGGATGCTCAGCCATTATTACTGCTCAGGAAAAAACACTAAATCTGTGCCTCAGAGATTAATATGTTTTGGTGCAAAATGGGAATATCAACCAAAGACTAAAGTGAAAAGACCTTGTGAAGATGCTTCCTGAATCTGTTAAAAGCATCTCATTATCCACAGTAGAAAAAACACAAGCAACAAAAAACACATGTACAACATTGTACTGAAAGACCATTCAGCAAGGAAGAAGCCATAACTTCAAAAGCACCATGAAAAACAGATTACAGTTCTGCAAGCAACAAAGGCTCTAATTTGTGGTCTGATCATTGTTACACTTGGAGGAAAAGCAGAGAACAGCTTGCTTGAGAACATCTTCCCAACTGTGAAGGGAAAAGTCTGGAACAGTTCTTTTTTCAAACCAAATAGTCTTTTTCCATCTGATCCAGACTTGCAAAATGAAATGGGATACCAACCTGAGGTTGCTTGTTGTAATAGAGCCTGCCTCTGTTGAACCACTGCATGACGGTTCCAGGCTCGCAGGCATCGTTTTCTCGTTGCGAAAACCTTCAAACCTCTGTGAAGAATAAGTGGCGATAAAAAAGAAAGAAAGATGGCAAGGGACAAACAGATGGAAAATAAATTTAAAAAAAACAAGAAGCAAAAAACAGACATGAAGACAATCACAAATTATGGATAATAAAACAAAAAGCTGTCAGCATAAGATTAAATATTTTCTGTTGAATAAGTAGAAGAGGAAGAAAGATTTCTATTAGTAGCAATCAGAGCAAAGTAAACACAACAGCAGTCATCTGGAAATTGAACACGGACGGACTCAGTTCCACATGTACGATCAACAAAAAAACTTCTGAACTTTCTCCTCGTCCAGTCAAGCAAATATTAACCAATCGGTGCGCTGCGTCCAGCTCAGTCACACCCTAAGAGACGAGTGAGGATAATGTTGGACCATCTGATGAGCAACAACAAACATCTGCACTCATTCCTCTCAAAACCACCTTCCAATTCACCGTGTAACCTGCAGAGAGAAAAAAAACACAAACAAAACAAAGGATGATGATCACATGACAGGTTATTTCTGTTGCTTCCTGTGAGACTCTCCATTAATAGACACATTTATAGACCTTGTTCTCAAGCTACACTGGTGGAATTAAAACCCGCGTACTGCTCAGTGACATAAGAAATGCATAGAACGTGAAACAATGACGTTTCCCCCGGCCAGGACCCTTCCCTTCCACCTATTCCTCCAGGCCGGAATGCCAGGAGCATAGAGCCAATGAGGCTGGAATAATCTGTAAACAATCCAGGAGAGCTCAGAAAAAAAATGTTTCAGGTGGGTCAGTTAAATCTCTGCATTGCAGGTTCCTTTTAACAGCTACTCTATATTATGAATCAGATTTTTTTAAAGGCTTTGTAAGTGTTAAAAGAACACTATGTATAGGTATGTATTGATATATTTACCTAGTATTTCAGAATTTAAAATAAAGTTAAAAATTCTAATGAAATCAATCCTTGATTTAAGATATTTTCACATGAAGCTGAACACATAGATCAACTATTTGGTATAATATATTTAGAATTTCCTGTATGCCAAAACTGATACAATGATGACATTTTACTAAATGAATATATTACATGTAATCCAATGTGTATATGCAGCAGAAAACCAAACTTGTGCTGCATTTTACTTGAAACTTTTACTTAAGTTTCACAAAGTTACAACACAATAACTGAAGATAAAATTATAAAATATAATTACTTCTTTAGGGAAAATAAATTAGATTTTGACTTCTGTTTAATAAAAAATGTATTTTAAATCATTTATTAAATTGCAAAGATGTTTGTTAAACGTCAGGAGATTGACTTGGATCTTTATATTTCAGACTGGTTTATAAATATTTTCAATACATGCAGCCAGTGAGTTACTTATTTGACATCTTTTGGCAGCTCCAGGGGTTAAACTCTAAGAGGAAATGCCCTAGAATCATCTCCACCAAAGGAGAGTCCAAGCAGCTCTGTGCTCTTGACTGGTTTCAGATTTGGTCAAACACTATCATTGGGGTAGAAGTGAAGGAGGCCATCTTGAACCAAGCCGAAAGCATGATCTAAGATGCTATAAGGAAACAAAATCTGCTAAATTCTTCCAAAGTGAAACAACTGTCAAATCAGCTTGAAGTGCTTCACACAGAATGTGGCTTAGAGTTAGCTAGAGTACGGTTCCCACACAATCTTTTCCAGATTCTGGTTCTGGTTTAAGACATTTTCAAAAACACAGCAAAACTTGGCACAGAAATTATGGCATATATTTTTGCAGGATGGATGGATGCATAAATCAAAAAACAAATGTTTTTCAAAATCAGAATGTATCTGCATAAATGTGAAATTTGACATTGGTGTCACATGCTCCCAGAATACAGACATGAAATATGAATAAATAAACATTAGAAGAGATAAGAACACTATATACAGATATATATTTATATGCTTATCTAATATTTTTTTCTTAAAAATGGTGCAAATATACTTGTCTTTTTTTACAGCTGACTACTCAAGCTTCAAGGTGTTCACCAGAGAGACAGAAATTGTCTCTGGGTTAGCTACATTTTGCAAATAGTGTTCTCTAGTGCTGACATGAAGATAAAAGTTTGTGTCCAGTATGTATGGGATCTGGAGATTTTAGGTAACCTCAGAAAAGGTCTGGAAAATGTAGACAATTTGACTGCAAGAGTGTAAATAATGATACAAACTTTTAACCCTCATATAATATTTGTAATAAAATATGTAATGATTCTGCTGCATTATATGCAGAAAGTTCAGCAAAACATAGACGAGGGTCCTGACAGCTCAAACTCAATTTCAAATTACCCTCAAAAATACAGTGATGCATAAATTCTTGATATCTGTGAGAATATCAATGCAGATAACGTCCATTACTAATCCAATAAGAAAATTCAGTCCAGCTCCAGATTTATTTAACAGCATGTTGTCAAAGAGGTTGCAGCATTGACCTTCGCCCCCCTCTGTCATGTCTATGTGCATATGTGTGTGTGAAGGGCGGGATTCGTCTCTGTGCAGGATATCCCTTCACCCTTCGTCAGTCAGCTGCCTATTGTTAGACAGCCCTGGGTTTGTGCAGGGCTCTTGCTGCTCTCTGTAAACTGCATATAAAAGAATATAGGATGGAAACTACAAAACTAAATGTTTTTTTTTTATCTTATATTTCAATTCCCTCAACAATATATTATTGATTTCATGCCAGACAAACAGCACACGTTAAAGGTTTAGACAATCAAACAAATTCACTTTGACTTTTACATGCATTTACAGAGCTGTTATGTTAAGCTGTTATGATACAGCATGACACTTACCCTCACCTGAGCGTGCGCCCATCGCACAACCAGCTTCTTGGATAAAGCTAGCTTTCCATTTAAACACTGGATTGCCCTCTCTGCCTCCTGAAGGCAACACAAAGAAGAGGAAAGAGGGACAAAAGACTGTTCAAAATGATCACTAAAATCCGTGTGTAATTACATCCACACCATTAAATCATTAGATAAATGATGATAGATGGCAAAGAGACAATCTGCTTACAAAAGACCGAAGGTAAATCATGCGTACCACATTCTAGCTTCGTCTCATCAAATGTGCGAGCGGCTTTTATGTAAAACTATATTCCTGAAGTTCTTTATCTGACCGTGTCTATAAGCGAGTGAGTGCGAGTGTGTAAGATAAACAGCCACTTCCTCTGTATAATCCTGTTGGGAGGGCTTCATATCCCACTGATAGACACTAGCTGTGAAACGAGATGCTTATCACGATCCCAAGGCACACTCCAAAACAAATACTGCCTGACAAAACCTGTGAAGTTGACCGCAGTCTTTTTAAATCCTTTTATTTTATTTCTTTTTCCCTAGAAACACGGTCCACTTCAATGAAAACAAACAGTGAGTTCCTGCCTTCTCGTGAAGTTTATTGAACAATTTCACTTTAAATTTTATAGCAAATGAATGGCCCTTCTCTGATAAAATATACAGACTCCATCTGCGAGAGTCAATATGAAAAACGTTTCTGCTTTCGCTCCCCTCTGAATGTGTGCACAAACAAAATGGGTTCATTGACAACAAAAAAGAGGTTGTAGTACAACTTACCTCCAGAAACCCAAATTATATGTGCAGAGTATTTAAAACAAATCAGATTTTTTTAAAAAAATAGATGCATGTCTGATTTGTTTACCTCTCTGGTGCTGAAATTGACAAAGCAGTAGCCACGTGGCTGCCCCTCCAAAGGCCCGGACTTATGAAACAGGAAGTCAAACTGTTTAACTTTGCCAAATTTCTCCAAAAGCTTCACCAGGTGATACCTGTCAGGAGAATGAAAAGAAAGGCAAACAAAAAAGGGTAGTCAAAAAATATATACGTTAAGTCATGAAACAAGATTAAACACCTATTTGCACATACTGAATTAATGAATGCATAAAAACATTCTGAGCAATAAATTAATTGGAATTTTGTGGAAAAACAACCAAATGAAGCTCAAAACACATCAAAACAAAAACATTTTAAGTGATCAGAACAATTTCACAAAATGCATTTCCCATGATTATTAACCAACAATATTTTTAAACTTAATCTAAAAGTATTCAACCTTTATGAAGAATCAGAAACTAAAACTTCCAGATATCATCACCTTCCTAAAATAATGGCTGAATTGATTTTAAAAAGTGAATAAATAAGTAACTTTTGGCGAAATGATTACTTAGGACATTATTTCAGAAAGGTGACAATATCTTTCATCTTATATGTTATTTTATTATGAATAAAAATAATAAAAAAAAAAAAAAACAAGAAGACAAGCTTAAAATAATTTTGCCACTGCTTGTTGAATGTGTCAGACCGGGCTAATGAGAATGACAGCTTTCTCTCCTTGACACCTTTTTAGCAGCAGGCCAGCTGGTGTGGCCAGCCACTAACAGTAAATCTCTTATTGAGACAATGCTGAGGATACAGTAGCAGGACAATGAGGGAATAAAACAGAGGAAGTCTCAAATCCCCCCTGAGCCCTGGAGTTCGGCACAAACAACCTCCAATGACGACGTAGAAGCCGCAGGGCACCGCCGGACTGAGGATGACGACAGATATGCGGCCATTAAAGAGATATGCAGCATGTGTGCGTGTATGTGTGTATGTGTGTGTGTTATGACCATTAGCAGTCATGGGCATAAATTGTTTCTCCAACAGCACAGAAGAGTTTTAAGTTCAGGGGCACTCAAAGAACACATTTATTTATTCTGGAAACAGCCAGAAGATTGTTAGTGGGCACTAAAACAAGTAAGTTACGCTTGTTTGGATTATAACAATTATTTCTACTTACTGAAAACCAGAATGAAGAAGTGCATGCATACTGGAAAGTCACACAAAAACAATATAATTTCCAATAAACCCACATTTATCCCACTTCTCCTTTTCTCATCTGTTATTACTATCCTTCCAGCTCTTCTTGTGATCTTCAGCATCTTAAGTACTGTCATCAGGGCACCTACTGCAGTCAGACTCAATCTAAGAGCTGGAATATATTACTGGTATGCAAAGAGTCAAATCTTGACACCCTCAGAAAATACTGCATTCCACAACAATCTTAATTCTCACAGCAAAACTATGATTAAAATTTATTTAGGATATATTATGTTTATATTATATTATATTATTCATTGTAGAGGAATTGCTATGGTGCCAATGGCTGAGGTTTTGATTATTCTTTCATAAAACAATTTAAACCCTAACATTCATGTTTTACTTTCCTAATGTTCCTTGATTAAAGGTTACAGAGGAGTTTAAAGACGTCATATTTCATATGACATGAAGGCACTTTGAATGGTTAAAGCACTGCTGTCACTGATCCTTTCTGAACTGAAGCACTGCTTATCCCCATTTCAAATTAAGAATCATTTCATGTTACTGATCAGATGGAAAGAGCCGCAGAGCTGCAGAAGAACGCAGTTTCTGAACACTATTCTGCAAAGTGCAAACCTGTTTGAAAACTATCAAATCACTGGTCACTGGTTTGTCCTTTAAGCAACATCTGCATGGACCAAGTGATGGTCCATGAAGAGTCCTAATGACGACACAACTAAAACTACCTGCTGGAAAAATTATTACAGTTGTTGCTATGCAATACTCTGTGAATATTTTCCACATTAATCACTTTATGACTAAAATGCAGAACACTAAATCTAGGAAAAAAGGCACACTGTAGCTGTGAGAAAAGGTTAATATTTCTTCAACAATGTTAGCATTATATTTAAAAAAATATTGCTATTTTCTTAATGTCAAACCTCACTGGAAGATGGTAAAGACACACTATTAGTCAATCACTAGCTCCCTCTCAACACTGTCTCTGCTCCTCACTGGGCATCTTTAGTCATAGCTCACCTTTTAGGTTTGTATGTCACACCAGACAATAGAAAAAGTTTTGATCCGTTTACATTTTCCTCTGTAATTAATCATCTGATGGAGTCACTTCAAAGTTCTTGAACAAAATGAAACAGTGCCGATTAATGATCCTTTATGAATGCCTTACAAAAAACAAAAATAAACTCACGTTGAAAATAAATCAACAAAAACCGTCACTGAAGACCTTCCTGTGTTTTTGTTGGCATTTCTGAGTGTAACTGCTCAGGCCCGAGAGTGACCCCCAGGTGCTTTGTGTAACTGTTCAGAGGGGCTTAAAGCTGCAGTCTTTTATTGTTTAGGCAGTTGTTATTTTTAAGTCCATAAGTGGTTTCGTGTTGATGTGTGTGTGTGAGAAACCACAAAAATGACTGTGTGACGTGACCATGCAAGCATGCGCTATGTGTGTTGGAAATGGACTCAGTGCTGGATGCTGAGGATGAATCAGGGGGAGGAGGGAGTTGAGCAACAGGTTGCACTAATGTCTTCCACCTCTCTCTCTCTATGAGTCCCTAGTGGGCCGCAGGCGACAGAATTTCTGATTTTCCCAGACAACACCCTAAAGGTCTCCCACCTGGAGGTGGTTCATCATGCGCTGCATAAATGTAGAAAGAAAAATCAGAGCTAAAAATGGATCTGATTTCTAACCTTGTTCTAATGTAAGAATTAACTTCGATGTTGATCAACAACAAGACAACTTCGACTTAACAAATTTTAAGACCGCTGTTTCCAGCAACCAAAGAGCAGCAATTTAATTTGCAATTCATCAAATTTCACACAATTATTCTATTTAGCCATATGCTACTTCATATGTTTATTTTTAGAACAGATTAAACTCCAAGAACATTTTTTGGGACACTGTAGTGAGCTGAGCTACAATGGGTTGTGCCTCCTGGGGGCTATAAAACCCACCAGAGGAAGAGGGGGAGGGAGGTGGGAAAGAGGAGAGGAAAAGGGAGGGAAAGGTGGGTAAAGGGAGAGTAAAGTTCAGATAGGGGATGTTGACAACAAGGTGAAAGGTGTGGGAGAAGGACGATTAAGCTGAGGAAAAGAGGAGATTAGAAACCAGGTGAGACAGATACGAGAAGAAGGAAGGAAGAGAAGGTCGCAGACGTCGAGTTAAGAGAAAGATAACAATAGGCCATAAGTGGGATAAGTGTAAGTTAGGAGGAAAAACGGGCTTCAAGTTTAGGATTTCTGCAGTTTCTTCATCCTATGGTGGAGAAATGAGTCATTGCTGGTGGTTATCGTCCAAGTTCGCTAATAAAAACACGACAAACGCCAGGCCCACGACACTGCATGTAACACGAGGTCCAGAGAGGGAACAACGAGGAAGACTGTGATGGATTACCACAGAGCAGGCAAAAGCACAAAAACACAAATGTGTGTTGAAAGTTTCAGTAACACCTGAATTTGCCTCAGGCCTCAATTGTGTGCAAGAAAAAGTGGAGTGTTTGTCTCTTTAACTTTACACAGCTACATAGAAAACACAACAGATTGGGTTGATGTGCTACTTTCTTCATCGTTGCATCCTTTATGATCCAATACTTTGCTCAGAACAACCATAGCAGAAAAGAACTTTGCAAAAAATATTCCTCTAACTTGAACATCTTCTATGATGCTAAAAACCAAACTTTGATGCATTTATTAGACTTTTTGGTAATAAACAAGTAGTTTATATGAATAAGAGTAAGAAATAGCCATCTAATTACTGTTTATATACACTTATCCAGAGAGGGCCTATATGTAGTTATTAGGTGAAAGGCAGGACAAAATACCCATTCAGAAAAACATTCAAAAAGTGTGGCATACAGTATGTACCACTAATCAATACTTTGTAGAATCATTTTCGTCTTTAATTATTTCTGCAAATATGATTGGGCTGCACTTTATCAGCTATCATTTCCTTTCACGTTATAATTATGCAAAACTCTTTGAGTATCACAAAAATTCTAATCAGTGGATCAAAGTGTGTTTGTTACATGGCAAAGTGCAAAAAGATTACAAAATGAATTCAATTCCTTAAATATTTATGCAAATAAATAAAAAGTAAAAAATTTCATCTTAAAAATATAATTCACTTACTCTACGATACATGTTAAGTTGGTTTCCACACACATTCTGCGTTTTTACACGGTTTTGAAGAAAACATTGTTAGCTAGTTAATTAGCTGAAATAAACAACGAACTAATCTTATTCACTGTTGATTTGAAATGTGTCAAAGCAGTGCAGTGTGTTCAGCTCCTGGTCTCCCCTCTGCATCCAGTTTGGTTTCACAGGAGAGTCCTGCATGTTTTATCCTGGAGTTAATTAATCTTCCCAATCAGTAACAGGGGCCACGTGCATTTCTCTTGTTTTCCCTCCCTGTGCTGAACCACTGGACTATTTAAAGAGAAGGAGAAGCAGAACAGAGCATGGTAAGGGGAAGGAAACGCCTGTCTAGACGCCCACCAGAACCTGGGCCCGTACATTCTCCAGCAGCCCCCCCAACAGGCTTCGTAGCACACCCCTCACCCTAAAAATGTTTTCTGAATATTTTTATGAATCAGACTATGTGGCAGGAGAAGATGCATGCAAGCGAGTGAGACAAAGTGAGTTAATGATGTTCAGACTCTTGTATGAGTTGAAGCTTGCTCCTCGACAAGCTGCCACTCAAACGTCTGGTGTAGGTTTTAACACCTTCACACACAGATACAAACACACACACCCACACACCTTCAGGTTGACACAGAGAGAGTAAACAGGGCAGGTGAGTGAGGAATGATGGCTGCTCCTTAGCAGAGCAGGTCTCCGCGCCTCACTGCATCTCCTTCACACACCCAGGCTCGTCTGCTCTGTCTCAGACCATGACACACACACACACACACACACACGCCAGCTCACACTCAACATACACAGCTAATTAATCATACATGTAGCCACAATATGTTGCCTCCTATGTGACATAGCCATACATGTTAAAACTAAACTCATAGGTTCATACTATAAACTCTATTATGGCATCACTTTTTAAAAACTGCATGAAGGATATTTATTACCTTGTAGAGGCTTATGACACCACATTGTAATAAAATTTTATTCTGCATTTTAACACTTTTTAATCAGGGATATATTTATATAAAGATAAGTAAAGCTGACACCTTTAGGATCGTGGTATATAATAATTGACGGGTAAAAGAAGCAGGCTGAGGGCTTTTCTGCACTGAGGGCTTTTCTGCACATACATAAAATAAATGCCGAGCTGAAACTGGAGTGGGTTTACTCACTCTGTGATTTTGGGATCAATGTTGCCAATCCACAGGCGGTTTCCATCATGAGACGCACTCTCTGCAATAATGGAGGCATTTTCCACAGTCTCTGCTGCAGACGACATGTGTACCCTGTGGAAAGTAGATTAAAGCAATGTCACCGAAAACTTTTTATAACAACGTTTTGAGTTCACATATTAACATGGGTTTACAATATGGAGAGAAGATTGTACAGAGCATCCAGGATTTTTGGTCTGGATTTAGTTTTTCACAAACTTGTACAGTTGGTTTAATTTCTATTCATTAATAATGTTATTGTACTCTAATGTGATATATTTATACAATATATCTATATATATATATAGATATATATATATATATCAAAGCCCTTTAATTAATGGGAATGCACTTTCTTTTAACCATAAAAGCAGAAATAAGATTTAAACTTTCTTTGTTGAAGTTTAAAGCTGTAAACATTCAATAAAGAAGATTTTTGTTCACAATTAGAAAACTGGGTAAAAAAAATACAATAAAATCAATGCCTTAGTTTGATAAAACAAGAATCCACAATTTCAATTAGTGATGCATATTAAGAAATATGAATATTGCAAATTTATTATTGTATAATAAAACCTGCCAAAGGAATCTAATAGGAAGACTGCAAAAATATAACTTAACCACTGAGAATTTACATCAACTTTACAAAGCACTGAATGATTATTAGCAAATGTGACCAAACTGAATGAAATAAAACAAAAAAGAAAACTGTAAAGAACTTATGTCTTTATTGACATACTTGAACTATACAAATGAAAATATGAATGTGTCAACAAACCAAAACTGTCATAAGAACAGTTTTTTTGATGATGAACAGTGACTTTTAAAATGTGGAAAGATCAAAATTTGGTCCTGTTAATTTAATGTGCTGAAATCTCCAACTTTTTTCCAAGCAAAAAGTTGGAAAAAAGTTCCAACATTGGAATGAATGCATTAATTCATTCATTCCTTCATTCCAATTTTGTGAATGTAGTAATAGTCAGATAAAGATTAAGGATTTGTTTTTGATTCATAATTGGAACCATCTCAAAATTCCTTATTTTTTTTGTTGGGTTCAAAACATTTTCAGTGTTTGTTAAAGTTAATTGAAGAATTAAAGCAAACTGAACTCAGATGAATGTGTATGTCATTAAGACAAAAACTGAAACTGGTAGGTTAAACTGCAAACAAAAAGACAACTCAAATATTAGCCAGTAAACTCATCATGTGTGCATCTCCAACAAAACTACTAGATTTTTAATTATCTAGCCCCTTGTATTTTTTTAAATTATTTTAATTTTTATTTATTTTTGTATTTTGCTTGTTGTGTTCTCCATTTATTTGAACTGTTGTTTGGCTAAATTGTGGAGAACTTTAATCAGCTTGTACTATTTTCAATGTGCTCCGGAAATAAACGTAACTTTGATCATTTTTATTTTTATTTACACAGGCATGAACTGGTTAAAACAATTGGCAATTTACACCCAAGAATGATCTCCTATGTAATACTTGTCATTTGTTGCAAAGCAAATCACGTCATCTTTCATCTTTTAAAAATATAAAAATAAGTGTTTATTTTCTTTCATATTGATTTACTACTGCTGAAGTGAGTTGTACCTGTTAAAACATTTATTGTCAAGTAAAAAACTAATTTCCTTTTACAAAACGCAATGTTTTAACCTGATCTTAACTAACTCAGCAAGAATGAACTATTCATTACCAGTGTTAATAATTACACGTATTATACAGCACAATACTAAAGTGCTACGTTTTATTGAGAATAACTTTATCTGAGAGTAAAAGCTATGTTTCAAAAGAGAAGTGGGACGTAGCTTCTAGCTGCTCCGACATTACCTTTGTTTGTTCTTCTTCAACAACAAGTCCTACAATTTAATGTTCACTCTAATCCCACTTTTGGGATGATCCAGTGGCGTCAAAACGTCACTGCAATCATCTCAGACCTCAATTGTCCGCCTAAATAACTGACTGAGTTTGTTAGCTCCGAGAGAAAAACACATCCGCTCTGATCCAGCCTGACAACAAAGGCGCAGGGTGATGGCGTAGATTTTTTTTAGCTGCCAAATATGTCCGTGGAGGCAGTTGGTTTAGCATCTGGTACCTCCCGTATGCCCTCTGTGCTCGAAAACGTCCAACATTACCAATGTGTAACTCCGCCCGCCCGGTGCAACCCATAAAGTGTCTCGAGCACACTTATCTGTGATAGCGCCTCTTGTTGATGACGAACTTGTCAACTGTGGCGCTTCTCTCTTTAGCTAACGTGCTTCTCCTGTAAAGACTGACCCCGAATAGGTAAATAAGGAAGACTTTTGTGTAATTTAAAGCTGTGTTGCCCTTTTTTGCCGCAGTTAACACTAGATATTTATTGAAGAACTTAGTCACCCTGCGATATTGATGTTGATATATTTATTCTCATTACCCCGACCTTCACAAGGCTTTAGTAGAAAATTCGTAAAAATACAACATGCCTGTATGAAAAATATTATTGAATGGCTCTACATTTTTCGGTGTGGCTATCACTTAATTCTATAAGGCTTAGGACCTGGTTGCATTTTCAGAACTAATAATTAACTGTAAAAACTAATAATTAATTGTAAAGAAGCCTTGCCATCCACTGGTTCACCACAAGGATTTGTTCTGCTCACCTTAGCTTGTGGATATACATTATGTTATGTTGAAGTAGAACCACAGTAGCAGAGGGATAGCAGGGTCATAATTGGGCTGCTGCATGGTGAATGGTATGAAGCACTTGGCCAGGTGGTTTTAAGACTTATTTGCATCTGAAAATATTTTTAAAAACTCAATACAAAACAGTGGATCCTTCCCCAAGTTCAACACATGAGTTGGATTAACTGGTTATTTCAAAATTGCGATAATAGGTGCGTGTGTGTGTGTGTGTGTGTGTGTGTGTGTGTATGGACTTGGTTGCTTGTCCTGTAATGGACTGGAGATGGATAGATAGGCACCAGCCATTCTGCTTGTATCAATCTAAATAAATGATAGCCAATTCTGTACATGTCTGCAACTGTTTTTATTTTCTTATTTTGACTGGAAATATATATATCTTTATTTAATGTACATTTTTAACTTTCCATTCCTTTTGTTTATTTATTTAATTTTTTTTCAGTGTTGTAGTGTCAATGGAGCCTGGAGCACTGATCTTGTAAATATTGTCCTCTTATAAAAAGCTAATCAATAAAAGAAGCTAAACATGGGCAAATCAGATTAAAAGGACCTTTTTAATCTATTTTTTAATACTTAAAAATACAGATTAGACTTTGTAAGATCGAACAGTGTTCTTAATAACTTAAAAGTTATTTTTAAATGTAAAATGTTAAAAAAAAGTCAAAATTCTTATTAGTTTTGTTATTTGAAAAAACAAAACAAAAACAATTCATGCTTATATTTTGGACTTCCCAGGGGGAAAAGGAATAACAGGATTTTCTTTTTTTTTAAACTCTCCTCTAATACTTTTTTGACTTCTTTTCTCCCCTCCCAGTGGAAAATTTGTTTTAGACGGTAGAGTGATGCAGAACATTATCAGATACTCTTCAGTGCTCCTTTCTAAAGCAAACAGTGAGGGCATGTGGGCTGACCAGCTGGCCCCCTGCTGCTGGATGAAGAAACAGGGGTGTGGCTGCAGCTGGTTGTGAAACCTGCAGGATACCAGACTACAGTGTCCCATTGAACACCTGGGCTTCACTTGGTTCGCTTGACTTATTTTGTAAAGAGATCTGTCACCTTCCCACATCTCTACCCGTCAGCTCTGCCACTGTGTGGCAAATCATGTTGGCTTGTTTGGAACCCCCCACCCCCTCTAGTTTCAGCTGCCTGTTGCAGATTCATTTCAGGAGTGGTGGTCCAAAGTTTAGCCTAAATAGAAGGTTTCCTGAATTGACAGCAAAGACTAGAAACTGAGGAAACATCAGAATTGTTTTGTAATAAAAAATAAATACTTTGCTATGATTTTTTATAATTTTATGATGTGAAAGTACACATACATTTCACAAAAATGAAATTCTTATGGAGAACTCTCCGCATTTTAATCTGCATACTCGGCTTCACTTGAAAAAGAGCAGAATTATTATTTTCTTTGTAATATTTGACTTTCAATTATTCACTGTTTTTTTGTTTGTTTGTTTTTACTTTGTTTGGCAGAGTATATAGGTGAAATATACTGCAGTAGCAACTGAGTAAAGTTCTCTTTAGCTGAACTATTTCATTTCATAACTAATTGTATTTTCCTCTTCGGAGATAAAAGCTGTGAATTCTCCCCAGACAAGAGAAAATGCCAGTCAGGGACTAGCGTACAACAAGCCCTGTACATTGACTGACTGAAAGACAGGCTCTACTCAGTGCTTGTGTCTGTGTGGGCTTAAATATTGCAGAGATGGTCTTTGTTTGCATGTGCAGAAAGAGGGTCAGTGACAGAGTTCACAGTCAAGAGGCAAGCTGGAAGGTGGGCTATAATTCATCTATAGAAAAGCAGAGCATGGAGTGGAATTGTTGTGTTTCTGTTCAGGAATGCCCAAAATGACTGAGTGTAGGCTGAATGTAGGAATCGTTATGTCTCCATAGTTTTGTCAGGGTAAAAAGTTGCAGAATTGGATATATATTGAAGCTGCTACATCAGTTTGGCTTTGATGAACTCTGATCCATGATCTGTTTTGTTATTTTATAGACTGATAATGGGAACTTAAATTATTTTCAGTTTATAAAAGCATCAACCAAAAGGTGATGCATCCAAGTATTTAAAATGTTGCCTAACTTTCAAATATAAAAATCTATTAAGTAGACTTCATTATGATCATAAAAATCATTGTAATTGTCAAATGTTCACTGACCTTTTCAACAAAAATATGTGACTAAGTTTATGTATAAAACATTGTTTATTCTATCTACATATTGACATGTTAATTCTCATTTTTATTTATTATGATTCTGTTATTTTGCAACCAAATTTTTGCTGCCAACATTTACAGATTATTAACACTTAGTTTCATATAATTGCATTTGAACCATGTGAACTTGTAGAAATCGTAAGGAAATATTTATTTTTTAGTTTTGTCTTGCTATTTCACTAGATGGTAATGAGATGTTTATTACAGCACAAAAACAGAATTTCTCAATGCAAGACAATCAACATAATTCTCCAATTCTTTATCTATTTGGGTGGATTATGTTTTAGTGTTCCACTTAAGGTGTTTTCTTATTCAGGTTTTATTTTTTGATTAGCATAGAATGAATTATGCATATAGCCAGAGTCATATTTTGCTGTGTATGAAGGTTTTGTCCACATCACCTGTCGCTAGGTAAAATTTGTATCAATAAAATTTTAATCTTAGTCAGTTTCTTGCCTTATTTGGAGTAATTAAAAAAGACCCCTATTTAATTATACTAATACTCTCCATAGCTGTGCTTAATATTGCATCAAGCTATATATTTCTAGATTAGAGGAAGCGCCCTTTATGCTGTTGGAAGTAGGAAGAAGATGTTGGCCTACCTCCTGCTGGTTAACATGAGCTATTACCTCATTTTAATAAATATATTCATTGCAGCTGTCAAATGGCTTAAAATTATCCATGATTTTCAAAATCTGTGCGTCACATTCGTGTCTTGTTATCAAAACCTTTCATTTTTGGCTTGTTTACAGTCATGGCTTTGAATCACTTGAACCTGCTTCGACCCTTTCTGTGTCAGTCCCTGGTACGGCCTGCCAGGTCTTCACTCACAGTCACCTCCTGGGTGGGTTTCAGACCACCGGTTTGTCCTGGTGCCTTCCTCCACCCTGCTCCTGCATGCATCAGGCTCTACGCCACCAAGAAAGCAAAAGGTCAGAGAAGAGAGTTATGGCACTGAAGCTCAGATTTGTGCATCATCTTCTCTTCCTTTGGCTCAGATGGAAGTTTGTTGATTAGATGTTATTTGTCTGAGTCTCATTTTCTCCTTTTTCTTCCTCTAAGCCAAGGCAAAGGGCCAGTCAGCTAAGGTGAATATTAATTCATCTTTGGTGGAAGACATCATCAGTCTGGATGAAGTGAAGGAGGACATGACCGCAGTCCTCAGTGCACTCAAAGATGAGTTCACACGCAACCTCAGCATCCGAACCTCGCCAGGTAGTTTGCTTGTGTCTCTTGGACCTCCTCACATGTCTCCTGTTGGCTTCACTTTCATTTTTCTCCAGGTGCAAGAGAAAACAGCTTATAATGAGACAAAGCATAATTTCTGCATGCAAAGCCAATTTCAACATGTAACAATGTTTCGGAATTAGATTTTCCAAAACATTGTTATGTTTTATGTTTTTCAGACTGATGTTTTAATTTTCAAGTGTTTTCTACTTGAGATAAAACATTCTTAAATCAATTTTATTTAGTTTATTTTATTAGATTAGACATGAAAAAGGTTGGAATTAAAGTTTATGTAATATGTCACAAATAGACATGATCCTACACTCATCTACAAGACAAATCACTCTGAATCTTAGTTTTATATATAACATACTTCCTTCTCAAAATTAGCATAACATTAAGCTCATCAACAGATTAAGTGACTCTATTCTAATCTATTCTGTTTTTGCGTAATGTAGATTCATTAGAACCTATTGTTCGTTTTTGCTTTCAGTTAGAAGTCTGTCTTGTGTTTCCATTCTCCTCACAAAGTCCCTCAGTGCTTAATATGAGGAGATCCATGTGTGACATGAGTTTGACCTGGCTTTGACCTTTGATTCCCAAACTACATCCGGGCCGTGACCCTTTGTTTCTGGGTTCTAACAAATTGGGGAAGTGGAGTGTGTAATAGAAGCTGCCGTAGAAGGATACTGCAACAGAATCTGTCTTAAAACTGAAAATTACTTCCTTCTTGGTTGTGTTTTGCATCAGGGATTCCAAACCCTGCCAAAGAAACTTTCACTATGTTTTACACAGAGACCAAACAATAAGCTGTATATTAAACAAAAGCTTAAATGACAATTTGATTGTGTCAAATCCTGATATTACGCACATATCTGCTTTTCCCCATGTATGTAATGACTTCAAATAATAGAAACTTAGCGTAAACTTGGATCAAGCACATTTTAATGTGTTAATATGACATTTTAAGTCTTCAGAATGAGGTCAGCAGTCTAAAGCACAGCATTATGACAGGAAATGAAAACATCATGCTAGTAGAAACTAAGAAGACGAAAACAGAGCCTCAGCGAAAGCTTGCTGTTGGAACTTTGCAGGCAGATCTTTTTAACATCATTTGGGAGGAAATTTTGTCCAGTTTACAGATGTTTGCAGAGAGCCTACTAATAAAAAAAAGTGTCTCCAATTCAGACATGCAAAACCTCAACTGTTTACAGCAGAGTGATTTATAAAAGGTTTTGGATAGTTAAGGGTAAAGATGATTTGCTGGAAATGATTGGTTTCAAGTTACTTTTATTTATAACTGTATATGTACATGTTGGATAATTTACAGTATAAATTGAGCCTTGATTTGTATGATCGGTCTGCAAGCTTGTCTTATGCATTTTTCTCCCCCGATTTATCACTTGGTCGTTTAGAGTGAATCTCCTGTGTTGAGATCTTCTTTTCATTTATTACAAAAGATTATTACAATGACCTTTATACGAACTGCACAGTATAATAGTCTTGAGGAGAAATATCACAGTATCACTACATTTATAAAAGACAATTAAATAAGTTGTTTAACTTGATCTAATTTATTCTATGTAAGACAGAGAAGTGTAAAAGGTAATAAACAAATACATTTATTATACTTTTGATCTATCTAACAAAGATTTTAAATAAACCCCTGATAAATTTAGTTGTAGTTGTCATGTAAACTTGCTTCTTGTAAAGAATATTATGGAGTAACCTATTAACTGCTTATGTAGAAGATGCTTAAGAAACACGTCTACACTTCTCAGAAATATTACCAATTAGCTTTTCCAGTTCCTATCTTTACTGTCTCTGTTGTTTTATTCATCTATTTTAGATTACTCCCTTTGCTTTGTCATCCTTCCTGTCCTGTCCCTCCACTGGTCTGTCTGTCACTGCTTTTCTCTGATTGTCCATCCCTCCCTCCTCTGTCCAGCTGCACAATAATCCAGGGAGGCAACATGACTTGGATCTGACAGGAGAGATGAGATGGTGGAATTGAATGACGTCAGTTTTGTCTCATGCAACTGTATGTGGGTTTGTCATCTGGGTCTTATTAAAGCTACCAGTGGAAGACTCTGTGTGGATAGCATTGTAACTTTTGCTGCTTGTTGCTATGAATCCGTACTTGTATGTATGTGTTTGTGCATCAGATGTATAACAGGAAATTACAGATAGATGCATAGAGCGTGGGGAGATCAGTGGCTTGTCCACCATATTGTGCTGATTAAGTACGGCTTGGAAACTAAATTTGTTTTTATGTAAACAAAGAGTTTATAGGTCATTCATTTGGAGACTAAATTCTAAACGCATTGTTGTTGCAGGAGTCAGCAAGACTGGAAACTGAGTAACAAGGTTTTATCTCTCTACAAAATCAAAATGTAATCACCTCTAAAACTAATTAATTCATTCATTCTTGTTCATTTTCTTTTGTTTGAAACACTGTTGTCCATGTGTGCTTTTATTCAGGATGGTATTAGCAAAGTTTTGTTTGGTTTCAAGTTTTAAAAAAAAAATAGTCAAGCTGAGTTGCTTTCTTTCATTACTTTGTAATGTCTGAATAATTCATAGATCATATTTGAGCAGCAAGATAAAAATTCATCCAAAATTAAAAAAAAAAAATGAAAATGCATTGAAAGATCTTCAGAAAGCCTGCAATGTATTAATGAAAACAATTTTATAAGATTATTATTATTTTTAAAAAGGGCTGCTTGGAAGCAAAGTATGACAAAATGACATTTTCTTCAGACTGTAATTAGCTAAAACCTGTTTTTACATGTTTAAAAGCAATTATCAATAAGTCATATGAAAACAATGGCTAATGTTAGCCTAGCAACATAGCAACTGTTCTGCATGGAAAGCAGTCAGCTGAAAGAAAATGTTTTTTGTTTAAGTCTTGAGTTGTATGCTTGAAGTCAGATGTTTAGAAACATGAGAGAGTCCAGCATTAACTCATGTTGGAACAAAATATCTGTCAACAATATACTAGTAATACTTATTAATTGCAGTATTACTATTTTACTTCACTTCAAGGCTACTGAATTGTCATGAACGTACATGGAATTTTATTGATTAAATTGACATACTTAGATGACTGAATGGTATTCAAGATAAAACATCAATTTTTTCAACTGGAAGATAGAAATCGGCTTTATCAGAGTGCTTTACCCCACTTTGACAAATTAAAATCTGTTTCATGCCAATTAATCCACTAAGACAGTAATCTGCACAGATAAGATACTGAATGCTCATATTGTATTATCAGAACCTCACTTTAAAAAATACTATCTTCAAACACTAGTAAATATGTCGGTCGTCAACATTTCAACAGAGTAAATTCAGGTAAAAAAAATTAGTGTGTGCCCTTTTGCTTTAAACATCTGGTTAAAGTGACATTTAAAATAAAACTAAGACCTTATATAACTGTGTTCTTCATTCAATATACATTTGATCACATCTATTATTTTTAATACTCCTCATTCATATTGACTCTCTGATTAGTGCGTCTCTTTTTCTGTCCTTGAAATCAAAAGATAAATTGAACCTATAGAGAAAATTACACCGCTGGCTCACCTCCCCGTCACCCCACTTCTCCACACACAGCACCAGCACACCCCCCTGGGGGAAAGAAGGGAGGAGATGATGTAAGGCAGAGGTGGAGGAGAAGGAAACAACTGCGTCTGAGGTTAGCCAGATGGAGGAGGGGGAAGGATGGATGAAGCAACGAAGCTAAAAAAAAAAAAAAAAAAGGGATGAGAAGTGGGTGGAGCAGGAGTCAGCTTGTGTTGGCAAAACTTTTGTTTCTGTCGCTGGTGACTGTTAAGGGGAGACAAAAGATCGTGGAAATTTTTAACAGCTTGACAGGAGGCTTAATTTTTACATGTGTTATTTGTGGCTTCTGCTGCAGATTCTTTTGTCTTTCTGTTTGAGCAACTGGATGATTGATTCTGTTTTCATTAATTCCAATTGTACACAAACGCAGTCACGTCAAGCCAGAACATGTCACCACATTGATTAGAGGCCTAATAACAACAGGAGAACTGGATCTCGGTATATACTGCAAAACACACGAGTTTAAATACTTCACAAATTTGATAAGTCTTTTTTTCACTGCTTAAAACAATGTTAAAAGAGAGTCCTTTGTGTGAAAATTCTGCCATATATTGAAGAAATGCAGTTGCCACAGTGCAAGAGTGCATATCGTGTTCGTCGCTGCAACCGATGCGACATGGAGGCAGATAAATAAAGAAATGTAACACCTCTCCTGGTCTGTATTTATTTAGGGGCTCTGGATCACATTGTGGTGACGACTCAAGATGGGAAGTTTCCTCTGAACCAGCTGGGTCAGATCTCCATGAAGTCCCCTCAAGTCATTGTGGTCAACATGAGCAGCTTCCCTGAAGTAAGACGATCACACACACACATACACACACACACGTCAGTGCAGTTTCTTCCTACCTGTATCTGTTTGTCTCATTCCGGACAAGTGCTGAATAAATAAGCTTTGTAAAAATAAGCCAAAGCAGAGACAGATAGATGGTCTTCAGTGAAGGAAAAGTGAGCCAGACCAGAACTGGAACCCCACATCACTCTGTGTGTAAATGAAACCTGACCAGCCTCTCTCTGGGCCCCGAGTCTCAGATGCTAATTGATTGATCACTCAAGGACCCCTTTGTTCTGAAGGTGAAAGATAGCAAAGAAGGGTATGCGTGCACTGTAGTGTGCTTATGTCTGTGTGTGAGTCGTCCCAGATAGGAAATGACCTCATTTTACCCCTGGGTAAGGAAGAAATGGATTATTTTTCTTTTTTTCTTTTAAATCGCTCAATTTCTTTGTAGATTTTGTTTGAGGGCTCAGAGGTATCCAGACTCTTTGATGCTAGAATTTGCATTTGACCCAACATTATTAAATCCTGTATGTAAGAGTTGGATTTCACAATGCTTTTTTTTGTGTCAGCTCAGCTTCCTGATCAAGTTCTGTTTTATTTTGAGGTATAATTTTACAACATGATGCAAAAGAAAATACTTGGCAGAAATGTCGAGATGCTTTATTGCTAAAATCATGTTGCTTTCATCACATAATTAAGATGTAGATGTATAGATTCCTAATGGTAAAACATTTCTGGTAATGTCACTGCATTGCCATTTGTGCAAAAAGCCTTGAACTAAATTTAACTTTTGATGCAGTGGTATAATCTTACACTATAGTGTTTAAAAAATGTATGAGTTAATTTATTCAGTCAGGAAAAATAATACCTTTTGATATAATATCTTTAAATCAATATGAAGTTACTGAAATTTGAATGTTTTTACAAGAGAACATACCCTTTAAAAAAGGCAAGAATCAGGATATGATGACAAGACAAAAACAAACATTAGTATCCTGAAGGCACCATTCAACATTTTGCACATGCTAAATATCCACATCTGATACCAGGGAACAGGCTTATTTCCTGTCCTACCATCACAAATGTAAACATCCAAATGAAATCTACGCCAGGGAGGTCATCAGTGCCTTATTTTTTATTTGCTTTTCAATAAAAAGTGAGGTTCCAGTGTGAAAACGTAAAAAGAAACACAATTCCTTTAGTAGCAAGTATAAAATAGATGCTAAGGTCAGATGAAGAACTCCATAAATCTCAACAAAATGTTTAACTATCTCTATATAAATATTAATGTCATAATATTTTTAGCAAATGCTCAATATGTTAATGCTTTACCTTTATTGTATGTGAAATAGCATTATATTTTGCATTCAGAAGACTGAATGAATGGAAATTAGCATTTTGCCAAGTCCAGTGTTTTTACAGCAAAATTTTATTTTGTCAATCTATTTTCCTTTTTTAAAAAAAAATCTACCCAGTTCAACTTCCTAAAGGTCTCAACAGTCCAGTCCGTTGCTTTTCTGCATGTAAACGTTTTCTGGTTACTTTACACAGACCCGGCTCCAAAAGCATCTATTAGCTTGAGCAGATGTGATAAACGTGGGTGATTTCTAAAAGGGCAGGATGTCGATTAATAACAGTTCTTCAGCCTGTCTAGTGTTATCCGGTCATCTAGGAGCTGTGACTTACCTGGCTTTGTTTCCAGGTGGATCAGCAGCATAAAAACATCAGTTTTTATCAAAACTTCAATCTAAGATACAGTTCTAAAGCTGAATCAGGTGAAATATTTTCCCGGAGAGTGTTTTTCTCTTATTAACCACAGACCACACATGCTCAGACAGACACACTCTGTTTCTCTCACATGCCACCCTGTCAGGATCAGTGTTACCCAGGTCCTGCACAGAGGTGAGTCTTCAGTCGCAAGACCAAATAGGCTTATAATGACACCTATCCATTACCTGCCACTGCAGAGTCCTTGCCATTGTTTTTATTCATTTACTAGGAACATTCTGGAAAGTGGACAGTGCAGCCAACGTATGCAAATGTGGGAGCAGTTTACTGTGTGTGTGGGCATGTGTGCCATGTTTCGGCATCCTAACATTGTCCCTTTTAAAGGCACACACAGCCTCTCGATCCCATTCCTCTCTGCTCGCCTGCTTTCTTTGAACTGGGCTGGGAGCGTTTGATGCAAAGCTTCACTGTAATTTCTCTTCCTCTCCAACACATTAACCAGAACCTGCCCAGCACTTTTTTTTTTTTTTTCGAGGAATTGAACTCTCGCTCATCTGAGAGAGGAAACTGTGATGAATTCGATGCTGAGAACAATCAAACATAGGTATGGGATAAATCTATCACCCTGCTCTCAGAAAGCAACTGGAGGCCTGCTTTCCGGAGGACTTTAACAAAGGAAAAGAAACCTCATGAATTTTTTTAATACTCACAAATAAATTCCTTTAATCTTGCTGCCATTTCTTTGCCCCCAGTGGGAAAAGTCCAGAAGGAGCCGTCAAAGAAAAGAGTGCAATAGATGGTGGTGGGGCGGACAGGAGGAAATTGAATGGCTTAAATTTCTTTGAATCACACTTTCGCATACTTTCAAAAGGTCAGTTAAGGGAATTATTATGCAGCTGAAAAATTACCTTCCTTCCTCTTGTGCATATATACCATTACTGTAGCTCTCTAGCGTAGCTCAGGAATCTAGATAGTGAAGGATTGTGTTGGATATTAGCGATACTTTCTATTCTCTTGTTGGTGTAAGTCAAGCTTAGATTTTTTGGTACCAGTTTAACAAAATGCATAATAGTAGATATGTTTTTAGTGAGGTTTGGCTGTTTCTGTAACAATAATTTGTTGTAGTGCAAAAAAGATTACTGCTATAAAAAACTTTTATGTTTTTTAGAACAAAAAAATGTATATATTTTATATGACTATTTATATTTATATCACTTGTATTATAAATTAGTAAATCTTCATTTTAAATATATTTAATATTATATTAAATATATAGTAATATCAGTTATATTGCTATATATTTAATATAACTGACTAGATTTTCAACATAAACTCCAACAATTATAGAGCCATAAAAAGTCACTTCTGCTTTTTTCAGTTTTTGTCACGCTTCAAGATGTGACAAATTCTCTGTGGCCATAATAATGAACAAACATTTGCATTATTGTAAAAAAATGTTTTATCACTTTGGAAGAATTTTGGCAAATTTGTCTTGGCAAAACTGTTGAACCTGTGTTCATCGTCTCCAGCTACACTCAGAACTGATTACTGCCTCACCTGTTCTAAATCAAGACATTGCTTAAATAGGACCTGACTCAAAGTGAAGAACATCAAAACATCCTCAAGAGCGGGACATCATGCTGAGATTAAAAAAAGAAAAAAAATCAGAAACAAATGAGAAAGAAAATGAGATTTATCAGTCTGGACAGCCATTTTTTTTAAAATTAAGGGACTCCAGTGAACCAAATTGCAACCCGTTATCAACAAAACGTGGCGAAGACATGGAATAGCGGTGAAGCTTCCCAGGATCAGCCAGCTGACCAAAATCATTGCAAGAACAACTCATTCAAAAGTGCACAAAAGACCCCACAACAAGGTCAGAGGTTATGCCTCCACCACAACAACAAGATTAGGCAAAAAAGGCCTGCATGGCAGAGCTCCAAGACAAAAAACACTGCTGAACAAAAAGAACGGTAAGGCTCATCTCAATTTTTTCAGAACATGTCTTGATGATCCCCAAGACTTTTAGGAAGACAGTGTATGAACTGAAGAGACAACAGTTTAACTCTTTGGATGGCGTGTGTCTCATTAAACGTGGTGTAAAAATAACACCGCTCTTCAGAAAAGGATGCTTCCAACATTAAAATATGGTGGTGGTGGTGTGATAATGTGGGGCTGTTTTGCTGCTCCAGAACCTGGAAGACTTGCTGTGATAAATGGAAGCATGAATTCTGCTGTCGACCAAGACGTCCAGAAGGAGAGTAACCACCCATCTGTTCAGGACGTCAATCTGAAACAAACTTTGGTTCTGCGGCACGACAGTGATCCAAAACACACTAGCAAGACCTCCTCTGGCTGAAAAAAAAAATAAAAACAAGATGGAGACTTTGGAGATGTATCTATTGAGATGTTGTGCAATGATCTTAAAAAGGCCTTTCCTCTAAAATGGGGCTGAATTACAACAATTCTGCAAAGATAAGTGGATCAAAACTCCTCCACAGTTTGGAAAAGACGCATTGATTGTTGTCACAAACACTTTATTGCAGTTGTTGCTGCTGCTAAAGGTGGCATAACCAATTATTAGGTTTAGGGGGCAATCAGTTTTTCACAAATTGCCATGTAGGTTTGCTTTTCTTTTTTCTCCCTTAACATTAAACACCTTCATTTAAAAACTGCTTTTTGTGTTTACTTGTGTTGTCTTTGACTAATATTTAATCGGTTTATTCTGAAACAGAAGCATGACAGTCAAAGAAATTGGAAACAAGGAAGACAATCTACAACGGATTTAGCCGAAGTCTTATCATTTCAATGCAGATGTAGCTCTCAAAAGAGAACGGGGAATGTTTTTTTCTGCAGGAGAGATCATCCTTGACTGTTTTAAGTAATGGAAAATGATTTAACAACGTTACATCTTGCAACCTTGTAGCACAGTCAATACCTATATACTTAATGTTTCTACTTTATAGTGGAATAATTGGGCTAATTTTAGAATTAATTGGGCTATTCATTTATTCCAGTTAATGGGGTTTATATGATCAAGGATAGTAAATGTTGCTGAAGTTTTGTTGCATGAGAAATAGCTCTTTTTTTTCTCTTCAAAAGACATTTTAGCCACTCAGATGGAATTTTTCTGGGTTTTTTATCTGCATACCTGATCAAGATCTGAGAAATCAAGGTTTTAATTTGTTGGAATTGTGTTGGGATGATGGAAAAGAGAAAGAAGACTGAGAAAATGATGGGTCAATTGCAATCATTATCACAAACTATTATATTCAAGAACTATATTGGAATTGGATGCTTTCCTGATATCATTAAACAGTAATTATAACCCATAAAAACCTGTGTAACATCTGTTTGAGAATCAGCTAAGAAATCAACTTGGAAGGAGGTAGAGAAGGATTTTAAAATGAAACATATCTATGGTATTTGTGTTTCTTAAATATGGCTCCACTAATCATCTTTACTCCTGAACAATATTTATTGAATTCAAATGAGCTGAAACACATGTTAGTGTTCATGTATCAAACGCGAGTGCAGGCAGACTCTCCTGTGAGGTTGTCAAAGGTCAACTCTGTGCCCCTGCAACCTCTCAGTCCCGTCCCATGAGACCCGGCGCTGACAGTGGCCCAAGGCACTTCCACGCTACACGGGATTCCCCTGGCACACACACTTACACACATGCACACTACTCTAATGATTGCCAGCTGGAACGCAGTCACTACCTGTAGCCGTGGCCCTGCTTTTCCTTTCACACCGGTGCTGAAGTTGTATTTCTGTGTGTGTGTGTGTGTGTGTGTGTGTGTTTCTGCCTCCCGCCCCAGGCTACAGCGGCGGCCACCCGCGCCCTGAGAGAGAGCAGCATGAACTTAAACCCAGAGGCGGATGGGACCATCATCAAGGTGCCCGTTCCCAAGTGAGTCCCCCTTCTGACACACAAATATGCCAGAGGCCAGAAAGCCTTTCCTCCGCTTTAACACTTTTCCTTCTTTTCCATCTTCTGTTCACTTTTGTTTTTCCTCTATCACTTTTCTGTTTTTAACACAAACTTCTGCCTGTTCTTCCCATAAAACATCATCCAGCATGCAAATATCGTTTCCAAATCTCACACACGGTTTTTGTTTCACTCGATTAATAAATAAATCCACAATCTTAGCCGTAGCTGACAGGTTTATTGACTTTTCAGAAGGAGTTTTTGAGAGCCTCAGTGTGTTGGCATGATTGTCAGGCCACTCTCTCTATTTCTACTCTTGCTAAATATCTCACACCCTTTCTATTTTTTCCCCTGCCAAATCAAACAACTTCACACAAAACAATCCGTCACTCACTCAACAAGCCGCGCTCTGTGTGTAAAGACTACAGTTTTTGCATATACACAGTGTGCATGTGAGTCTGCATGCCTCCTGTGTTTATGTGCATGTGTGGTGGTGTGCACGTGGAGCAGCAGGTGTTAGTCTGGCAGAGGAGGGACACAAGAGTCGGTCTGCTTTTCCCTCTGCAATCAGTCTCGGCACGCTCCAAGCCTCCATTTGCATTTCCAAAGAAAGGCTCTTCTTGATTGGCCCTGGAATCGTTAATTAGGCCGCATTGTTTGCAGTAAATAGACAAGGCACTCGGATTGTTTGCAAATTGTTCCCGCAGCAAAAACAAGACGAAAAAGCCAATTAAGGGCAAGAAAAGCATAGTGTAACGGGAAGCAGGTCTTTTCTGACTGACAAATGCAAAGTAGATGCAAACTTGTGGGGAGGATTTTTTTTTTCTTTTGTCCAACTCAGCTTTATGTCCTCGAAGTGATTGTAATTCAAAGCTGTGAGTCAGAACTATAAGGTTTATGTTTAAGGCTAACAAGCACTAAGTATACCCATTTGCCTGAGTGAGGATATCATTTTGTGCATTTACATTCACAATCTTTTTTTAAGCTCAGCCATGTTACAATAAGACAAAGTTGTAACTATGCAGGATGCAAAGAATGGGAAAAGTATTTCTTACAATGACCCTACACAGTTTTAAGATTTCTTTTGGACTTTACACTTATTTTGCGTTTAGCGTTTTCTCTTTTTTTTTTCTTTTTAGATGTTTCAGAAATAAAGATTTCTTTTCAAGTGATTAGCCTGGATTGCCAGTAAAATACTAGGCAATGTAGGAAAGATCATGTTTTAAATCTGCTCTTTTGCTACTTTCTTAGACATTCGTCGCAAAAATAAAGTAAACATTTTTTCATCTGAACATTTTATAACAACTAAATATCAGACGTAAAATATATGAATTTAGCTATTACATAACTGAGGTCATGTGGAAATTCTTTCTCCTTTTAAAGACATGATTTTTTTTGATTGACACCATATTTTTGTACTGGCTGGTTGATAGGAGCACAACAAAAAGTTGTGTTGCACAAACCTACACATGTTTTACGCCAGTTTTGTTTAATTTGAAAAAGGTCAGGGAAAGGGAAACTTCACTCAGGTTAGCACAATTCAAAGCAAAACAGTTTGGGATCTCAGAATAATATGAGCAGCTCACAGTGATCAGTAAAAGGACCTACATTTTGGAATTTGTGTCATTATTTCCAACTGTAGCCTCTATGATATGCTGCATCAGGTCAACCTTATTATACAGGAAGTCACTCTGAACAGTGCAATGAAACTGTACATAAAACCCTCACACCTGCATTTTCTGAGGATGCTGATAAATTGACTGTCTTAATCACATAAGCTCATCCACAACAAATCTGAAACTGACGGTGGAGCTGTGCCTCTTGGTTTTATTTTTATTGAGCTGTGAATTTGCTGTGATTAGGCAACCCTTGAACTGTTTTAGAGATCTCCCTAATCCAGCGTGAATCCTTGTCATCAAAACTATTTTTTGTCAATGTTTTCCCTCCTTTTAACGGCAGGGTGACACGGGAACACAGAGAAAACCTTGCCAAGTTGGCCAAACAATTCAGCAACAAGGCTAAAGACTCTCTGAGGAGAGTGCGCTCCAATTCTGTCAGCCAGGTGAAAAAGGCAAAAGAGAGTCACTCTGAAGACACAATACGACTCGTAGAAAAACAGGTACAGACCATACAAGGCTCTTCACAGCTAAGAGAGTAAAAAAAACACTTAACTTCCTATATATTCTTTTTTTTTACAGATTCAACAGATGGCAGATAACATTGCTGTGGAAATCGACAAACAACTTGCAGCCAAGACCAAAGAGCTTTTAGGATAACTGTCAGAAAAGAAAACCAATACGTTTCCAGTTACATATTTCAGCACTGATAAGACGAACGTGAACCTGTTGGTAACAGAGACTGGATCATGATGGAGACCTCACTTCTGAATCATCCACAGATGCACATTCACCAGGCCACTAAAGGCCTGGTGAGACTTTTCTTCTTGACCACGCTGTTGGGTACCCAGCATTGCTGTGCGGTATCTGCATCCAGCTGCATAAAGGCGTAAACAGAAACTGGCACGGAAACGGCAACAAGGACGACAGACTGCCTGTCACCTCCCTCCTTTTCCTTGTTACTCTCCCCATCTTCAAACAAACATCCAACAGGACAAATGGCCTTTTAATGGGATTTGTGGGCCTCCTCCTAATCAAACTCCTTGCCACAGGGGCTGTCTGTTTATACAAAGCAAGCGCACCCATCCGAATGTAAACTGGCTGCGGGTTTTCCTTGGTGGCAAGAGTACGACGCAGTTTGTACTTGAAACTTAGGCAGATACAATTAGCGTGTTACCAAACATTTGTTTCGCATTGATTCTCAGCCTGGTGTAAATGCACATCAGGAGGGAGGAAAATAGAGCTTTTAATTTCTGTCCATGTCTAGGATTGATAACATGGCTACTCTATTTTAAACACAATAACGTCAGGAAAGACACATTATTGATGGACCCCATTAAAGAAACACTGCTTTGAAGCATGTGCGTCATCTTGTTCTCTCTTGTTTTCTTTTCATTTGCTTTACTTTTTAGTTTAAAGCCGGCCCCTTGCTCCATTAGCTGGAGTGATAATGGACTTTTCCTGTGCAGGGACTTTCTGGGGGCCCTGGCTGCTGGCACCACGGTCGTCCATTAGGAAAAGAGGCTTTTAATGTTCTAAACTTGGCCTTCTTTGTCTTTAAATAGCTTCACTTTTCAAACTTGCAGCGGAGAATAACTGGTTTGCAGGAGCTGTTGAAACCAAGTCAATAACAGGAATAGTTGGAATGAAAAAAAACACACACACACATTGTGTCCGGCTCCGCTTTCATCTGCCCGCTGTTTATACCAGCTGGCGGCTTTCTGTGCCATTATGTGGCTGGTGTCATCATCTTTATCATGATTTCTTTTGCTGCTTCCGCTACTGGTCACAGGCAGCCCGCAAGTCAGACAGTCTTTATTTTCAGTCTGCCCACACTTGATCTCACAGCCACACAGTCATTTGATGGCTGCAGCAGCTCTGCAGCTGCTAATTACGTTTTTATTACAATGCATTCTCACTTCTCCAAATTGGATTTAGGAATAGGGGGCATTGCAAGTTTCACTGGGGGTCTTACTGTGCGTGGTTTTATTGTCCAGAGTCCTCGGTCTGTGGCTGCTCTTTAATGGCCCTAGCAGTCCAGAGTCACTGGATAAACAAGAGTTTAGCAGAGGAGTGGACAGACTGGGACAGAGGAGGGCGGGGTGGAAATGTCAGGTTTTTGTGGTGATTCTTGGTCCATATGTCAGCAATTTGAGGGCATTGTGTACCTTGGCCTAAAACAGAGGCTTCATGATCGATGGAGGGGAGAAAAATCTCCCAAAGTCCCTGGCGCACAACACAGGCAAAGCACAAGGAAATTGCTTTCAGCTGATAGCTTCATTTCGGTTGACATTTATCAACTGAATTACCCCTGTTCCTTTTCGAATGTTTACTACTACCAGCAGCACTGCCTTTTTGACGTACATGTCTGCGAGCGTCCGCCGTTAGCGTGTGAGACCGCGCTTGTTTGCCAACAAGAAAGCGGTAGAGGTTTGTGTCTCTGGAAGTTTGGCTGTATCCTTTGGCGACGCCTCAACAAAATATACAAGGCCAAATTAGTTCAGTAAACCTTTAATTTGACAGGGCAGGCCTTTATTCACAGCTGGCGCAAAGTGCAAACATGCTGTTTGTAAAAGTTGTTTTCGTTCTTTTTGCAAGAAGGGTCAAAGTTTGAATCCTAAATGTTAGAAAGGTCACATTCAGTAGCACTTCCTGTAAAAATATATAAAACGTAAGATGAATTCATTCTCTACCGCAGCGTAGGGGGAAAGAAAATCTGAACTTCTGATTTAAATACATTTATTCAGCAGGGGAAAATCCTACATTAGGTAATAATTGCTATTTAACACATTTACCAGTGGCACAATTACTGGTCCTTCTTCTGTTAATAGTCTGCTCAGCCCCTTTCATGGACGACGCTCGTAACATTTCACGATGTTGTTGCCTACATGCTTGGCATTTGGTATGACATGGAAAACAGTTGGTAAAAACATTTATTTAGAATGTTTTTGAGATCCATTAATGATAAATTCTCTATTTTCCTGGCAGAAACCATCAGCCTTTTAAAGTCTGATTGTGTGTCAGAGAGTTAATTGTTTCATCCACTCTTAAAATGTCACATTGCTATCGGAAGAAGAGTCCCACAGCATCAAAGATCCTCCTCTATACTTAAGAGTAGAAATGTCAAATGTTTCACTCCACAATCATATGGAGTTTGTGGTTGTCTCAAAGATTAATTTTTACCTTGGTAATCCAGAGATATCACTCTTTACTGCAGTTGAGAGGGTTTTTTTCTCCTATTTTCACCCCGCTGATTCAATGTATTGAAATCAAAGGTTGGATTTTACTACAATTTTCCCTGTGTTGTTTTGACATAAGAGGGTTGTACAGCAAGGGAACCAATGATTGTGCCACTGTTGAGTCTGTTAAAAAGCAATTATTTTCTTATGTGGTATTTCTTTCCTACTCCATAAATGTACTGAAATTAAAGGTCACGTTGTTCCGCATTCACCTGTTTGAGAATATGTTGCTGCAATACAAGACGGATTGATGTTAAGGGATTTTTACGCATCTTTACCGGTACTGTTGTTAAATGTGGTCAGCAGTGTATCTAATGATTAAAGAGCATTTTCCTGTAAACACACAGGCAAGCAATGCCTTTTTCTTTTTAAGTCAAGTATACATTTTGACAGGCCAACAGAAACCGGAGCAAATTATGTTGGAGTGACCTGAGAGAACTCCTCTCGTAAACATTTTCATGATCTGCCTGATAAAACGCGTAATTTGGCTTTGTGAGAAAGATGAGTAACATGTTGGTTAGAAGAAATACTAGGATCTGCAAGCACCAGAAGAGAATTTAGACTTAGTTGTGAATATTTTCTAAATACTCACGTTTTTAACACTTACACTCTTTAATGAATGACAAGAGCTTGACATGGTGAACAAACTGAATAGACTAACTTGTTTTGTCAGGTTTGACTGAGGGCAACGATGAGTAACAACCCCATCTGGAGGCACAAAATGGTATTACACCTGTATCCATAGTGGTGCTCACTACTAAGCAATGCTATTCCCCCAAAGATGGATGTTCACAGAAGATTAAAAGTTTGATATCATAACACTGAACTGTCTTAAAGTTTTCAAGAATACAATAAGCTTCTGCTGCTACAGATTTTGTCCAGGATGTCCATGGTTTTTTTTGTTTTGTTTTTGTTTTAGATCCATCCATGGTTTAACTTGACTGATTCACCATCCCAGGCTTCTACAAAAAAAAAAAAATTAAGAAAAAGTTCAGCATTTATGCAATGAGTTTTAGGTCACACAGCACCTCTTAAATTTAAATACATCATTTCTGTAAGTAGATAGATATAATAATAAAAAAAAAACTATTGGCTATCCAGGATTGTGCAAAAGATTTTTCTGACTTGCTCTATTCTGTCTTGACGCAGACTTTCTGGTCTTGATCAACGTTTTCACATATCTTCACATTAATGTTTGTGGTAGCAGCTAGACTCTGATCTTAATTTATAAAAAAAAAAATATATCCAAAAGCCTTTGCATGCACTGGTGCTGGATTATTGTTTTGATGGTAACAGATATAAAATCTTTCACGCACCCAGAGCCTCCTTCAGTGATCAGTTTAATTTTGAAACATATTCCTGGGTCACTGTTAAGTTGGATTTAATATCACTCTTTTCTGTCTTTATAATAGGCTGCTGTGGTTTAATTAAATGTTTTAAAAAACGCAATGTACAGATATACCCTCTTGTGTCGTGTTCCTTCGCAAATCATGCAAAATAATGCAGTGAATGCAACGCAACACCATCAGCACCTGTTTCTGGTTCACACTGACGACATTAGGTTAATGCTGGCATTATGAAAAACATTTTTCACTGAGCTTGTCTTTTGAGAAGATTCTCACTTCGTCTTTTAGGCTGTCAGTGTTTAGTGGCTTAATAACCACTGATACAGTGGTAATTCTCTGGTTCTTTTTATTTAATTTCCATTCATTAAATGGGGGCACAAAATTATGAGACTATGAAAACCAAAATAAGAGAAAAGACTGAAAAATAATTATAATTGTGTTATACAATAGTAGGATTGATGATTAGTTAATCTTTAAAATAGCAGTGTGCATGCTATTAATTTAAAATAACAAAAATGCAGTTAAACATCATAAACTGAAAACAGAATAACAGATTATTGCAAATAAATAAAAATTAAAACTCATACCAAAACTACCAAAATTACGATATAGAATCAATATATTGTAATTTTGGTAGTCGTAGATTAGATATAGAATCAACACCTCGCAATTTTATAATTAGGTTATGTAATATATAAAATTTTAAACATATATATATTTTAATTAGTTATTAAATATATATAAATGTCAGTGTGTTACCACCAACAAGTTGCTCTCAAAATGCTGTTTGATAAAACCAGATGAAGTCTGATGCATTTCTCTGGTTCTGCATAAGGAGCAAAACCTCATGACTGCAATAGGAATGATTCCTTGGACGAAATTAAAGCCTGTTTAAAACTTTTGCACACATCGCAATGTCTTTCCAAGTAGATTCAGAGCCATTCATCATTTTTGACTTCCCTTTTGGAATATTCCCACTTTGAAGTTGCATTTTTCATCCAGTCCAAGAGAATCTTGGCATCCACCAGTCAGATGTTCGTTTTACTGTACAGGATTCACCGACGAAGAGGAAGACATGCTGCCGTCGTGCTTTTGTCTCGGTCATGTCGCTCCAGCAGCAGATAGAGGACGGTTGGACAACGACGGCGTTGACCACTTCAGGACAGACAGGGTGGGTTTGACTCCACATACTTACCTCTCATCCCCCCCTCCTCCTCCTTCCTCTCTCTCGCCTCTCATCACCTCTGGAGAGTGAAGGAGCATCGCAGCGCGAGAAGCCACCCTGAAGATCTCATCAAGGATCCAATCAGCGCTTGAAAATGAAATGCACTCTCCTCTCTGGTTGTGATGATGGGTAAAAAGACATATTGAGAGGGCCTGTTTGGAAGTAAAATCTCTGCATATGCAAATAGGGCCTAAAAATTGAAATGAATTTAGGAGTGTCTCTGATCATGTGAGGGCCACAGAGGGGAGAAAAATCTGCGCAGATTAGCCTATTAATATTTATAGATGTTTTTTACATATACATGTGCACATAGATATATCTGACATCAGGTTTGGTTGTGTCTGCTAATCCAGGTGGGTGCTCTCGGTTCCTCTAACGGGGAAATGAATGAGTATTTTAGGAGGAAGCTGGATATCCTAATAATCAGGTAAGCAAATAGCAGGCAATGAGAGAGTTTCCTTCCGTCAGTCATTCCCAGAATTGCTCCTGTCTGGTCTGTGAGTCATTTTAATTGAATGGAGCGTGTGCTATGCTCCCCCACAGCATTTAGAGAGACCACACTGGACCCCAGGAAGGTCTCCACACCCACTAGGACGCTCCCCAACCTCCACAGGGACCCAGCAGACAGTCCACCCTGGTTCTCAAATGGGAACAAAGCGTTCCCCAGTCCAAAGTGGTTAAACTGTCATTCCGAATTGTCTGGACATTGTGATTACCGGCATGGGAGGAATTATATATTTAGCTTTATGTCCATCGCCATTTCCTCCCCCCGCCCTGATCTGAAGTGACTGGCCCAGTAGTGCTTTCGATATTACTATCTCTGAGGGGTTTAAACCTTCTCCCAGGAGACAGGAGTAATCAAGGACTGCCAGCAGGAGAGCAGCAGCAGCAGGAGGAGGAGGAGGAGGAGAGGTGTGGGGCGGCTGCTGATGGGACGGCGAACAAAATGACAATGGACCTGATTTTACAGATATAATTGTTTCCCTGACGCTAACAGAAAGGAAAATTGTCTAAAATGAGTAACTGGGATCAAGAAAGTTTTTTTTTTTTTTTTAACAGAATTGTTTTTGGAAAATCGAGAAGAAAATATGTTTTTGATAGAGAAATGTTCTTAATTTTATTTTTCCTACTTCTTGATATTAGGAGTAAAACTTTTTGACTGAGTTCCTCCAGCATGTCAATATTTCTTACTTTTCAAGAATGGCAAAAAACACAATTGTGTTGCCATAACCTGAGTGCTGTTTAGTAAACTTTTTACCCGTTTTTAAAAAATGTTTTAATTTAAGCAAACCAAATTAGGGTTTTGTCATTTATTTGAATGTTTTATGATCATTTCTTATTTTTGCTCTTTTATCTGCCTTTATATTTCTAAAAACAATGTAAACATTTTAGAAACAATTTATGTTTGAATGTTTTCTTTTTTACAAATTCTAATTTCTTGTAGTTCTTTTTGTTTGTTTATTTTTTATGTGTTAATATGTAATTAATTTGTTGGTTGAAATTCTTTGGTACATTTAAACATACTTTATTTATATTTATAAAAATGCATATATGTACTTCATATATATGTTATATCTTGCAGATTTATTTAGTTTCATTTATTTACAAAATACTGTCTTGGTATTTTATTTGTTGAGCATAATTCATTAATTTAAATTAGATGACAGATGGACAGATAGACAAATAAAATGAACATGTACAGCTATAAATAGTTCAGCATTGATATTCTTCATTAGGTTCTGGGTCACATGAGTACTGATCAGTGAATACTTTGATTTTTTTTTTTTTTGTTCTATCATTTATCTGTACTCCCCCCCTTTGTAAACCTCTTCACCTCAGCCTCTCATCCATCCTAATAGGAATCATTTATCCTCAGTAAAGTCACTGTGTGGTTATAAACAAAAGTGACCGTCAGAAAAGCAGATGAACTCAGCCAATGAACAGGACAGGAAGCCTCTTAATCTGCAACCCAATCCAGCCGTAGTTTAGTGAAACCTGGCTCAGCTTCGCCGGTCGAGGCTTGCGAGGAAGGAAGTGAAGGGCTCAGGAAGCAGCGCTCAGAGCTTTCACCAGTCATATCCATCACAGCACACAGTGATGGAAGCATGTGTGTGCATGTGTGTATGTGTCCCTGTTTCACCAGTCGTATCCATCACAGGACTCTGTCTCCAGGCCCGGGCGGGGGGCAGGGGGGGGCTTGGAGGGTCATTAGAGGGGCTGGGCTGCAGGCTGCAGTGCTGCACTTTAACTAAACATCTTTTCCATAAAATAAATGCTTCCAGGTTAGAGCAGGTCTTGGAGAAGCCTGGTCGCCTCGCTTTTGCTGCCACTCATCTGATCCCAATTACCAGACACTTGGGGTCAATGCCAGCCAAGAGTTTATGGCTATAAACTGGAGCCGTTGGACTCCAAAATGAACCCTACCACCGAAATGTTGCATCTTTAGGGGCTGCTTGTCACTCAGCTGTGATACATCATTTAATGTAGCCGCTATATTTACAATAGCTTTGTCTGTAGGTAAAGTGTTTAGTTCAGTGGTTAAAACTGTTGGGATATCAGACCAGAGACTTCCTCCGTTTTTATTTACCTTCATTCAAATCTTTTCAGCAAGTACAGAGAATAAATATTTTTGATTTCATAAAATATGCTTACAATATTTTGCAAAAGAATTCATTCCTTTTTTTAAATAATTTTCTGACTGTCTGAAAAGTGACGTGTGCATTTGTATTCAGCCCCCTCTTAGTGTGATGCCCCTAAATAATGTGATGCTGTTGGTCCTGTGCCACCAACAGCCTTCAGACGTCACCTAATTAGTAAATGCATTTTAAAAAAACACCTGCTTGTAAACTGCCAGTATAAATGCAGCTGCTCTGTGACTCTCAGAGGTTTGTTAGAGAACACAAGTGAACAAACAGCATCTCTAAGATCGAGGAGCACAGCTGACAGACCAGGGAGAACGTTGCAAAGAGGTTTAAAGCATGGTTGGTAGAAAAAAAATAAAAGTCTTTCAAAGCTTGGAGCATCACTGTGTTAAATCATCTTTAAAAAGGAACCAGTATGGCACACGTACCAACAGCTGCTCTGTGACTCTCAGAGCAGCTGTTGAATTAAGAATTAAATTCTTAATTCTCTGTTAATCAGAGAAGCAGCCATGAGGTCCATCAGAAGTTTGTAACTTCTGGTTAAAAAAGAAACTCTTGCCCAAAATGCAAAAATATTGTGTGGGGTGGAACATTAACTGCACACCATCCTGAATACATAATCCCACATGAGAAACATGAGATGTGATATACATACACATAGTATAAAATGCTGTTATATATTGAATATTGTGGTTTTACCTTGTCAGCTGTTATAACAGGTCAAAGTCTTGTTATTGAATATGTATTGTACATATTCCACTTTTCCAATTTAGTTTTTTTTTTAATTTTATGTATATTTTTGTTTCTGCAACCCTTCTCTCAGGTAACGATACTTCAAGCTTGATGTTGCACTGAGCAGTCTGCGAACACCAGCGACGGACACCATAGGATTTGTAACAATGAAAAAAATGATGCTAAAATGTGATTTGTGTAAATTATTTAAACTACCATGTTTGTGTGTAGTTGCATCAAATGCATGTAACCTGATCTCTGAGGAGAGGAAGAGTCGATCATGGTGATGTATATGTGCTTGTGTACGTGTGTTTGTGTGGACTGAGTGTGCATTTACATCCATACATTATTGAGTAATTGCTTCCCGATGCTCTCCTCTTTTCCCTCGAATATTAATTACCGATTGATGAAACTTTGTTGGTCAGAGGGGTTTGACGTTGAAAGAGGAAATGGGGGTGGGGGGGTAAAGGTGGGGATCAAGCTGTTGGAATGGAGGGGAAACTTATTCAGTGTGTTGTGTGTGTGTGTGTGTGTGTGTGTGTGTGTGTGTGTGTGTGTGTGTGTGTGGTGTGTGTGTGTGTGTGTGTGTGTGTGTGTGTGTGTTGTGTGTGTGTGTGGTTTGTGGCTGTGTTGGGAGGCAGGATGGGGTTGATGGGTGACGGAGTAAAGCATTAACAGGGTTTAGTTTCAGGGAAAATCATCTTTCTTGGTTTAAATGATCAAATTTTAAAAGTGGCACCATAACAACTGACATTTATCCCCTTTTGAAGGAAAAATACGCTTAAGAAAGACTTTTTTGAGGAGATTTCTAGCTTAAGTTCAGCTGTAATACTCAGTATACAGTTTCTGGAGTTTTTTCAGTGGCCCCTTATTGCACACTTTAAGCTGAACCACAAAATGATAATCCAACACACCAACAACAGCTAAAGTGAAAATGTACTCAGATGCTTTCGTTTCTTTATATTGTTGTATTTATTTATTTATTTATTTTTCTTCTGCATAACTATTTAATTTTAGGGAAGCAAACAGACTTAAATGAAACTATATGGTTTTATTATCACAGAACGCAAAAAACCCAGAGCTGAATGGAAAAGAAGATGGCACCATCTAGTGGACGTCTGAAGTAAGGTAAGAAAAATAAATAAAAAAAAAAAATAAATAAATAATAATAATATATATAATGGGATTGCATAAACAAAAAGCTGTACATCAAAAGTTCAGAAAACCAGTAAAATGGTTGCCTTTTCACATTGACATTCAATTTTTTTAATTTATAATTTCTTGATTGTAAATATTTTCAAGATATCTTGAATACTCCTTTAAAAGAGCAAAAAATTCTACTGAAAGAAATTTGATCAGGTTATGATTAAAACAAGTTCATATTTATAATAGAAGACAGGTATATATATATATATGTATCTCTCTGCAAGCTTTAGTGCTGCGTTTGTATTGTCTAATGTGCATTCACATCAAGTGATAAGGTAATTTTTCCTCCTTTTTGTAATCAGAGGCCAGACAGTAACGAACAGTCATGAAATTATAGATTTTTATATTCTTTAGTGATGGCATCATTTCTCCATACTGAAACACTGGGGAACTCAAAAAGTGGATAAACACTTCTCAAATGATCAGGAGCATTGGTTGCAATCGAAACTCGCATTCAGTAGATCTGAGGTTTTTATGATGGGAAACAAAGTTTAAAAAATAGAGGAAGCCTTTCTTGCACAATCCAGAATTTTTAAGATTGCACAAAACTTTTGGTGCTTTACATTATTAAGATTTTCTTGACTGTGACAAAAATGAAACTATGCTATGATAGAATATGCAATATCACTGTAAACTACATGAGCCGTGTTGCTAGTAAAATGCTTGGGCACATAAGGAAAAATAATATTTTATATCATCTGCTGATTTTGTAAGTCTGTCATTTTATAGCAGGTTCATTTTAAAGCCGTGAGACTGAATGTTGACCAAAACTGTAGAAAAACAAACGGATCACAAATGTGTTTAGGGGGCCTGTGTCTCACTGTGTGCCAAACTTTCAGCGCAGTCATGATAGCATTGCACTTGTTTGATTCTATAGATTATGTCTAGTTCTATCTGCCTTTTGTTAGTGATCTCATTGTGATGTATACATGCAGATTTCCTCAAAAATACCAGTACTTGAAAGGGCCTAAAGTACCAACTGTAATGGGAGTTTCCAAATGATGCATTGCTTCCTGAACCCAGATTTCTTAATAAGAATGACACATATAGCAAATCCCACAGAGGTCTATCAATGAATTATGTTTTTTGTTTGTTTTTTTTTTACAAGGTTGCTGAGACAAAGTACAGCATATCGCTGTAAATTACCGCAGTTCCCATATTGGCTTCTGAAGTTTATGATTTGATAACAATCTGGTGATTCCTTTGTGAACGTCAGAGGAAATCGTGTTTCCACTTCACATGGAGCTGAGTAACAAGTCTTTCGAGGGAAGAAATCCGATTTAAAAAATTTAAAAAAAAGCCGGGGACACATAGTGAGGGGCATTACTTGTATTGCATGTGGTTGGATAAGGTATTCACCTATATATCCAGGCAGACAGAATAAAATCCAAACAGGGCACAAGGAGGAAGTGTTTTCCAACTGACGGGCTAAAAAGACAAACACAACAATAAAACTGACAGATTGTACAACCTATTGTCTTTCAAGCAACTGATCCAGTTTCTTTTTTGCCATAGACATGTTGACTTTCCAAATAGTGACATAAATAATTCTGTCGCAAAGGGGGTAAAGTTATGGGAAGAAACTTCCCTCTTGATGAGGAACAGGTTTGTCAAACCGCCAACCTCATCAACTGTCATTTTTCTCACAGAGGGGAAAATGACACAAAACTCTTGGGTTTTTGTTGAATTTGTATTCAGTATGAACTCAGAGAGCTCACAGCAACACATAACCCCCCTAATGTCTATCCAGTTTACTCAGGTTTGTCCAGATGAACTGCAACCCAGTTTCAGTCTGATCCAAGGGTAAATAAGATCATCTGACCTTAAACACTCGTAATTTCTAGTGTTCCAGGAACAGGAAATGTGTTTAAGTTGTGGTTTTAGCAATAAAGCCTAACGACAAATGTATAAAAAAGACCAAAGGTTGTGAATTTTTTTTTTGCAGATTCAGTATTTGCTGCCATGCATGAAGAATTTGTCACAATTTCCAAAACTCTGGAAGTTGAAGTGGAAGCTTTAAACTTTACAATGAGCTTTTACATATGGAACAAAAGACAAAACTTTAATAACCATTGCATTCTTTCATATTAGGTTTGACATCCAATCATGTTTGTCATTAACTTTCACTGCTCCTGCAGCTGTGCATTTTTATCTGATGCTTTAATAATTTCTTATGAAAATCCAAAAACATGTGCAAATTTATGTCACTGTTACATGTCAACCACAGGAAGTTCAAGTTCGCTATCTATGGTTGGTATTTCACTTCTCCATTTATGCTTCATGAAGAAAACAGCATGATATTTGCTGGTCACACCAGTTTAAGGTGTGTCCACACTTTAAAATACTAAAACTTAGATTCACCCATTTAGTGAATCTAAGAGTTAATGAAAGAAGCAATGCCCTCACTAGCATTTTTTAAAATACTCCACAACTCTAGTTTTAATATAAACTAGAGTAAATTTAATACATTTTATTAGGATTTTATGTAATGTGGGGGGGAAGTGGTTATGCAAAAGTTTTACTCATAAAAACTTGAAGCGTCTCCACAAAAGAGTGGCAAGAAGAAAACAACTGTAGAAAGAAGGCCAACTTTTTGGCCTAAATGCAAAATGGTAAATGAGATGGGAGAATAACATGACACATGTCCCTGAACACATCATTGCAATGGTGAAACATGGTGATGGCAGTATCATGCAGAGGGGATACTTGTCTTTAGCAGGGAAAGGAAAGATGTAGATGATGACAGGTCAATCCTAAAAGAACAGGCTGCAAAAGACCTGAGGCTTTAGTGGAAGACATAAGAGCTTGAGCTAAAAAAAAAAAAAACGGTCAAAACTTTCAGCTTTAATATGTGCAAAGCTGGTAGCAATGTAGCACAAAACACTTGCAGCTGCAGTCGTACTTAAAGGAGACTGCAGACTTTAGTAGATGAATACAATACATAATTTTCAGGTTTGAGCCAGTAAATCACCTAAAGTCCCAATAAAACATTGAACTATGTGATTGAAATGTGACAAAATATGTAACAGCAGAAGAGGAACGAACTTTTTTACAGCAATGAAAACCAGACGTTTCTTGGCCAATACCCTGAATGTAATCATATTTTCCTGAAAAGTTAATGGACTTTTTTCTGAGATGATGAATAAGATCTATTTTAAACTAAATATTACTGTAACAAGTCATGCCTCTTGCCAGTAAAGTCATGGCACTTCCTCATCTTCAGTTAATATTAGAGAAGCTGTTGCTGCTTCGCTTGCAATCCAGCAACTGATCTAAATCAAGAGCTTTCTTTTTCTCATGCTCAAAGAACCGAAACCTACACAAAGTCTCAAAGTATGCTTGAGTTATCAATTTTTCTTGAAAATGAAAGCGTCTGAGACCAATATTGCATGTCTTCATTATTGCACAAAGCAACAGAGCTCAAATTTCCCCTGGAAGCATTTCGAGAAATGTTAAGAAGCCGTCTCTTGAAATAAATCAACGTGTGAAATGTAATCTCTTTAATTAAGTAGACAACAAAGACCAGTTATAAAAAATACAAAAATCTTTATTTATTGCACATACATTTTAAAATGTGTTTGAGCTTTAAAAAACTATACATAGTATCATTTCATAAAAAAAGTAACATGTTTTTCGTTCATCAACTCTGTGTCCTCAGTACTTTGCAGGTCATACTTGACATGTCAGTGCACTGCTTGTCTTCAGATCTTGCTCAAGAACAGGACAGTCACATACAAAGATCCTCTTTCACTTAGATCCTCTTTCACTTAGAAACCTCCTCAAAGTCTCATGAAAAAGTGGCTCCCTTCTTTATCCAGTCGCAGCATAGTTTTGTTGGACTGGGTCAGAACAGTCCTAACCTTCTCCGCTGATATCTTTTTACCAAGAAAGAGCCGCATTCTTGCTTCCTGGAACAAGTCCCCTTCCAGGTGCTGCAGTTGACATACATAAGAAGATCCAAAAAAGCCGGCATCAAGGAAATTAGAAGCAGCATTAGTCCAAGATGAGAGCAGGACGGTTGTTTTCCCACTTCCAGAAAGTCTCTCCCTCAGGTAACAAGACTTCACTGGCATGCAGAGTAGATCCTGGAGTCGGACTGACATCCCTTCCCTGAAAATAAAAAGAAGTTCTATAACTCTGAACTATGTAACATTGCCAGCTGAAGGCATCAAACTCTTAGTTTCATAACACTAATATAAATACTGCCAGTTTTTAAAAAAAATGTCCTAACAGTGAGCCATGTGGGACACCTCAGATTTCTCAAAAGCAACACATGTTGCAAGGGAAAACATATGTTGTTTCTGTGGTTACATGCTTTGAAGTTCTGGGACTGTGTGAGTAAAATATAAATAAAATCTATTTCTGGACAGTTTAATTTACTAATAAATGGGGGTTTTAATTGGGTGTGGGTCATTTCATTCGTTCTCCATGTGGGTCAAGTAGCTAACATGGGGATCAGAAAAAGAAATGAATGGATAAAAGAGGTAATACAACTTTTTTTATGTACATTAATATTAAATTAGGTTGAAATTTGAGCATCTGCATAATTTGCAAAAATACCTAACAGAAAAAATATTGGTTTGAGTTAACAAGTATGAAATTGTTTGTCTATGGGTAAGAAATTAGTGCAGTTGCGTAGCTACAATGTCTGTGTTGAAAGAATCAGTTGACCTTGGAATCACTTTAGTTTCACGCAGTCGAGTTGTTGGACTTTCGGTAAATGAGATTAAAAAGGAAGAGGAGTGTGCTATTTTTTCAGAGGGATTGGAAAACTGTCTCTGACTCACTTGTTTTGCAGCCTGTAAGGCAGAGAAACTACCACAGAGGAGTCTCGTTTTTTTTTTGTAGTGAGATAGAATTCAGAGAAACGAACTTTCAGATGCGATCTCTGATTTTCCTCTGTGGGACGTGCAGCAAAAACAAACTCGTTGAAAGAGAATGTCAAGAGAAACAATGTTCTTCTTTTACTTGCTTCTTGAACATATAATTTTATATTATTGTGTCTAAAATGGGTGAATTTGCCTAGTAACTTACTTATGTAGTTTCTTTTATTTTATGCATTTAGTGCAGTATTTCAACTTCATTCCTTTTTTTAGATAGTTTTCTATTCTAAAGGCTTTTACTGGAACCTAAAAGCAGTGATGATAGTAGAGGACCATATCACTGTGGACAACAAGAGACAGATATCAAACAATACAACAGTATCGTAACTCGGAGTCACGTCTTACCTTCAGTAATAACTATTTCCTCAACTTCGTTTCCTTTGTCTTTCTGTAGGCCTGAGGGGAAATGAACATTATCAGGAAAACAGGGGATTTATTTAACCGCTCAGCTAATCAGTTCCAGAATTAATAATTACCAACTAATTTAATCATTACTAGTGTAAACATATGAGGCCTAATATATTAATGACTTGACTTCAATGGACTTTTTTGTAGCTGTTAAATGGTGCTTTCAAAGATAGTAAAGTTGTTGTTCGGTGCAGAACAAAGAAGCTGTTCAGGCTTACAGGCAGCTGCAGACATGGACTCCTCATCACCAGCCAGGCAGTTATGGGTCCTGGGAGTTCTGGTACCTATAAAACAAGGGGACCTTTGAGTTAATGTGTTGATATACAATGTTAATGATAATGTTAGATAAATAGTGGATGGTGTGTCTGCCTCTAAAAGCATAACACAGCACATTTACATATGAAATTAAATTAATGAAATTAATGCTTTACAGAACGCTTTCAATTAATTTCTCTTACAAAAAATTTGGGATTTGAAGTTTAGGAAAAAAATTCAGCACTTTCCAAACCAATTTATGCTAACCTTAGAAAAGATGATTAATTGAACTTTTGTTGCATTATAATAATCTCACAATGAAAACTTAGGAAAAAATCCAAACATTAAGTAACTAATAAAATTATTGGTTTCCACACTTATTCTGAATATTAACAATTTAATTAAATGTAGCTGAATAATTTTTTACTGTAACCATTTCCTTTGTAATGTGGATCAGAGTATTTAGGAACTATAACATGACCTCCTTTTACTTTGAGGTACAAATATGTGACAAAGGGGCCAATTTCTCTTAGCTACTAAGCAAAGAGGGAAACACAAGTACTTGTACTTATGTTGAGCAAAAATTAAGAAATGGCTGCAAGAAAAAAGCCTTTGTGTCTTCAAAAAATAATTATTTTTTCATTTTGAATTTTATTTCTTCCAACTCAAAGGAAAAAAAGTAAAAGTTTGGATTCTTCTACTATTTCTGTTTGTGCGTGTATTCAACTGTAAATTTTTTTTATTATTTTAAGAATTTTTACACTTTTATAGTGACGGCAACAAATGTGGAAGATGGTGAATGATGATGTTAAGGCGTTAGTTAGTACAAGAGCATTATGACTTCATTTTTCTTTCCGTCTCTTATTTACATAGTTAACTCTCAGTCTTTGTGTGAAAACAATATTCTTGTAAGCATCCCTCAGAATGCTGACATTTCCTGAATACAGTCACCCAGATATTTCTATATCCGTGACTCAAATAGGATTTCTTGTCAAATTAGCCCGTTCATTTATCTGAGTGTATGCGTAATAAGTTTACAAGTGAACAGGGTGTTGGTTTGGATCAAAAGGCGAACAAGCGCAGGGCCAAAAAAGCACCTACGCATCCACAAATAGCTGTGAATTTCCCTTTTAGCAAAACCAAGCTGGGTGATTCCAGGCACATTGATGAAGTCCTTCAACTTCAACAAAAAAAAGCAAAGTCATGCTCACGTGACTAGCATAAACAGAAAATGTCACATGCTGATGAAATTCCACTAAATTAAAATGACAAAAGGTTCGGAACTAAAATCGTCAAAGATTTTGAGAAAGACTTTCTCTTTCAAATGGAAATTGCATTGTCATTGCCATACTTTTAAAACAAACAAAAACAAAAATGTGATTTATATTTCTAAGTGAAATAATGTTTTATTGTTGTTGATTTTACCACAAAGCCTTCTTTTTTGAAATCTCTTTAGCAGCAGAACTAAAGTCAGATGACAGGAACAGGAAGAACATAAAAAAAATGCTGTGAACTGCACCGACAGTAACGTCAGAGTAATGTCAGACTGTTTGAGCTTTTAGGTCAGACACTAAAAACACGATAGAGACACTCCAGAATTTTCTAGCAATGCAGCAAGGTACAAAGCCAAATGAAGAATCAAAGTGAAAGTCAGACTCCAGTGATGCTTCCCTTTCCCACTCGTCTGTTATGCATCACTTCTAGACCTATGTTTCTATCACTTTTTGTTTTACTTTCTTTGACAACTTATCTATGTTTGTAAAGTCATTTAAAATTTCCAAATGTGGAAAATTCTTAGCTATTTTTTCAGATTTGGCTTGTTGCACACGCTGACGCTTCCTTTAAAAAGAGTAGATGTTACTCAACAGGACAATATTCAGATTTTCTCAAATACTTCATTCAGTAAGTGTATAGTAATCTGAAACTTAAAAGTGGTCAGACTCAGTGTCAACAAATGCCTTTCCTAAAAGACTTGGGTTGGTATCAAGGACTAAAAACCTTAACTGGGACATCCCGGACTTTATCTTTCATTACAAATTTAAAACAATTTTTGGACAGTGTAACGTTGCCAAAAATCCTAATACATGACATGAAGTTTTGGTTCTTTGTTTAGTAGAATAAGCATGCAGTTACCTTTTTGGCGTCTGTAAATGATCACTCCAAGAACAATGGCAGTCAGTATTAATCCTACACACAAAACAACGATGAGGATGTCATTTTCTCCTTGATGGAGTGGTATATCATCTGTATTAAGAGAGAAAATATAGAGAAACCTCTTTAATATTGTACATAAAATTAATCTCAGACAAACATTTTGTGTATGTCCACAGATGTCTTTTTTTTTAACCACTTTGGAAAGAACCAAATTTACCAAAGACAAATTGCAGCAGACTTCCCTATAATGGGCAAAAGCAAAACTAATAGTCGCTGTGAAGGAGAAATAGTTTTTGCCTTATGCTACAGTATTTGTGCTGAGCATCAAAATATCTTTCCAAATTACTTTTGCTGTTTTTGTTGGTGGTTTTCATCGTTTCCTAAAGAATACTGGATCCTCTCTACTTTAAGCTGATTAAGTTCTGTCTCTTAAAGACTAAAATTAACCTCCGATCTTTCAGAATATACTTTCCAGTGAAACTACAAAGTAGACCACACAGCCAAAGAAAAAACTAAAAAACAAATCTTTACCATGCAAAGAGTTTTTTTTCTCAGCAGCCCTACATGTTAAATTGTTTCAAAACACCTACAGTTGCAGTTAAAAGAAGGCGTAATTCTTGCATCTCTTTGCCACTGTAGGCAGGTGAAAAGATAACTTTGCTTTCATATCGACTTGAGGGAGCCTGAAAGTTCATTTAAGACGTGAATAAAGTATGAACAAAACAGGAAGCTGAAATAGCAGCTTCTCAGGAGGATATCCTGAGAAAATATCATTTCTTGCTGCCAGAGTCAGTAAATTTTCTACGACATTTAAACTTTGAATTGATTCCTTTGTCATTTAGTACCTTTCTGAAACAAGCTCTTTGAGCACTATATCAAAGAAAAACCTCCACTAATGTTAAGAATTTACCTGGAATGTGAAATGTTGCAGACGAATGGTCTTTTGTAAAGTTACATGTGTAGTTTGTTTTCTCTGAAGAGCTGACTTCAATCTGACTGATGACTTTGATGAGACCGCCTGGCGTTGTCGTCGCTGTGGTGTTGGAACTGTAACTCTGCAGACGCCCATCCTGCCACACAACAGGAGACTGAGGGTATCCCTCAGACTGGCAGGTTAACACCACTTTATCCCCCTCTGCTGTCCTCTCGATCTGCTTTGAGACCGAATGATATGGTGCTGGAAAAGAATAAAAAATCAAGATTAGCAACATTTTATTAGATAAATAATGAAAATAGGAATTCAAATGCTGTGTTTTGGTTCAGAGATAATGTTTTGGCTTAAATTAAAGTCCATTTATGTTTTGGAGGCACTTGATCTAAGTGGATGTCAAACTTTGCACATTTTTGTTTGTTAAAATAAAAGTCTCTGCATGCCTACTTTTGCACTTTTTTTGTCTCAAAAGATCAAACAAAATCCCAATAAAGTCTAAGAATGCTTTAGGTGTATGAAATCCTCTGCAAGAAACTGCATCTGAAAAGGTCTCAAGATTTTTCTCTATCAAACTGAACAGTGATGGGTTTAGTTTCATTTTCAAAATGAGTTTTACTTTTAACTGCCCAGAAATGACCATGTGCAACAGTCATTGAGCAAGACCATTCCTGAAACAAAAGTTCTGGGAAAATGAGCAAAAAATGCACACTGTAACGGATCCAGAGTGATCTCACCTCCAACTGACAAAGCTATAGTTTTATAATCGGTCCCTTCTGCCGTTTGAACCAAACACTGATACGTCCCAGAGTCAGTGATCCTGAGATCTGATATCTGTGAAGTGAGATGGAAGGACAAAAAAAGATTATGCACCATAAGACAAACTACTTCAAATGAACTTGAATCATAACTGCATTTCTACTTCTGTCTCTAAGCATTTAATGAAATACAACAAAACAAGATCACAAAATTGTGTGGCATATTTTTAATGCACATATTGCCCTAACAAGATTAATAAAGGACAAACTTCAATGTCAGTTATTCTTGGCAGCATAAAATATGTTGGCAAGTTCAAACATGTCTCATGAAGAAGTTACACAAATGTCTCATCAGTCATCTGACAATTGTTATGTAAACTCTGGTTAACGAAAACTGATTCGGTACCAGAAACATTTTATTTTTATTTTTATACAGAGAAAAGCTTCCTGTGGCCAGAAACACCAGTGTGTTTGTATTGTTCATATGAAGTAAATACATAAAAAGAAAAGAAATACCTGTATCTTTGCCCAGCTATTTTTCAGTTCATCAGTGAGAATCTTCACACGACCCTTGAACTTTGAAGATGCAGAGCTCTCAAAGTTGTCCACTAGCCGTATCACTTCCTGATCTGGACTGCCGTCCAAGCGGTGCCAGATAACCTTGAGGTCATTTTGAGGATTTGCTGGCTTGGAAGAAAACCTGCAGCCCATCACAACATTTCCTCCATACTCGGAACTATATGAAGTGTGCTCTGCCTCCACTGTAAACAAGGCTGCAAGACAATAATGTGTAGTAGATGTTTTAGGATAAACTTGCACAAATTACAAAGCATACACACATTAAACCTCAGGCTCATTTAAGCAACAAACTTGCTTTGCAGATTTAAGTTAGCTTGCATGTCAAATTGAAAAAGAAAGCTTTCCTCATGTTTCAAAGTATATAGTTACAACCCACCTGCAAGAGATGGCTGCAGGGACACTTGCAGAACGACAAGAGCTACAACAATGACCAAGTCCATTGAAATCTGAAAAGGAATAAAAGTGTAAACAAAATATTTAAAACTTTTGGTCACAGATGATCACAAGTCACTTTGCAGACCCAAGTCAGCTAAAAATGTTGCAGTGCATGACACCGAGATGATCAACAACACATGATGCTAAGTCATACTTTTTTTTTTTATCACCGACCTAAGTATGACTAAGTTCTTACTGTTACAAATAAACCTCGTGTCTGGCTATTTCTTTTAGATAACATCAGGAAACCACAAAAAATGCAAAAGTGTGTGTTCAGCTGTGTTCATCATATTTCTTTGGCAGAATGAGTCATAACTAAGAACTCCATGGCAAAATCAAAATATTTTCACACAGTGAGCTGTCATGTCTTTTTTTTTGCCATGAATCTGTTTTACGAAATATTTTACAAAATAGTAATAATGAAAATGATGTTTTTAGTGCTTACCCCCTATGACTTCCACAAATGACTTAACAACATATGCTGAAATTGGCTTTGGGTCTCAGCTAACTTTCTGACTTACCAAATAAGGACCAGACTATCAGACAGTTAACGCAGATTTTTTTTTAAAAGCACAGCTGGTAAAAGTTGGAACCTGCATTACATTAGCAAGTAGTATCATTGCTTTTTATTATTATTATTTTATTGAAAACTCAAAATGCTGTAAGAGTAAAATCAAGTTGCGATGTAAATTTAAATTCTCTACTTGTCCAGACTTATCAAGACAGCATGAAAACTTAAATAAATTATGATGGAGTGATTTACAAACACATGCCATGCTTGCAGTTTCCATTAAAAGAGATTTGAAAAGAAAAAAAAAGTGTTTGTAGTACTAACAAAACAAATAACTTTTTTTTAACATGGGGCAAAACATTCATATTAAATTAACCCTGCAGTTAACCTATTAAAATAGAAGGTTTCAAAAGAAACTTTCTAAAATATAGCTTTAAACATTCCCCTGGCATTAGTTCAGCATGACTAGATGAATAATAAAAATAGGTACCTGCAACTATTAACTATTAATCATGACTAAGTAAAGCAAAAATTTGAAAGCTACAAACTAAAAGTGCTGTCCTACCTGCAGATTGATACACTCAGCCATTTGTGTTTTCATGTGCTGCTTCCTTCTTCTTTCACGTCTAAATGATACTGTCTTTTATTCGAGCGCTTTTATTAAGAGAAGGATCTTCCCCTGACGTAACGAACCCGAACCACGTGGTTACTAAACTCAGTCACAAGAATAAAGCTGAGGATCATCAGCGACTTCACAGAAACTATCATCATTATTTACTATGTGTTCTCTGTGTTTTGTTGTTGTTGTTTTTTTAAAGGTAAAACCAAGTAAACGCTGTAAAGAAGTATTTAAACTTGTTTCTTTTTTAAAACATACAGACATAAAGACCAAATGAGACCTTTTACTGCGGAGGACCTACCATAGACAACGAGTAGAGGAAGCTCAGTTTGCAGCTTGAACTGGCAGCAGTCACTAAATCAGTTAAAATGCGACGTCTGTAGTTTAGAACAGCAGCGTAAAATAAAATAAAAAGCGTCCAGGAGCCGCGAAGGCGTGAAGAAATGAATCCCAGATGACTCGGTGTGCGTTTTATACTCTGTCTGTTTTTTCCCCATGTTGTCGTGTGATGTCTCGGGATTGTCCAGGTTAAGTCAGTCACTATTACTGTAAAAGGCACAGCGCGTTTTTTTTTTTTTTTTTTTGTTTTTGTTTTGTTCTGATTTAACAAGACCTTCATCATAATTTCTCACCAACATGAGCGACCAGGAACTTCTTTAATACACTAAAGTAACAATAAAAATTCAGTAAGGTAGAAGAACAAAAACATTATTATTATACTAATGACTACTCACTCAAAACTGAAACTATTCGATTTGCCTTATGACTAGGTGAATATACTACAGTAACTCCGGGAACATTAACAGGGTGACTTTACAAGGTCCTGCTTGAAGAATATTACTTACTCATAGAAAATACCACATGGGTGGATGGTGCACTTATAGTTTTTCTCACCATGACTCTGTTTTTATGCCATTTATGTTTTTAAATAGCTGACTTGTCTTTCTTATACGTAAGGCTCAGCCAGCTGATTGGCAGTGAGCAGCAGGATGTGGAGGAGGGACAGTATGAAAAGTAAGTTGCCATCTTGCTGCCAGTGACTGACTCATGTTTATTTAAAAAGTTGAATCAACGTATATCTACTGTCTCCATCAAATCTTCCACTGCACAGCTGTATTTTGTTCCCTGAAAGTAACTGATTGCAGAAACATTGAATAAGAAAACATCAGAACTGCTAAAATAGGTAAATGGCCAAAGCGACCAATAAATGAATTAAACAAACAAAATCTCTGGTTTAAAGAGATAAGGGGAAAACATGTTGCTTACTTTTCGAATAAACATTTTGTTGATTTATATCTTTCTTTTGTTTCTTTTTTGTATCTTGTGTCATATAGCTAACAATTTGTGGTTTTTCAAGCACTGCATGCAAATGCCGTTCTAAAAGTACAATCCAGAACAACAATGTTTCCAACACAATACAGATACATTCACAAGATGTAATCTCTGAAAAAAACGGAAACTTAAATATCCCTGAGTTTCCATCCCCAGCCTTGCTGCCAGCCAAGTGGAATTCCCACCTGTCCTGTAAGAAAGATATGTAATAATTTAACTATTTATCTCTGGCACATATCACAATGATATGTTTACACTGGGAAACTTTTGTGGGTTTGCCAGTGATTTTCTTTTCTTTCCAGTCTGATAGTAAGTCTGTGTCTGATTTGATCAGTTCTAATGTTATCTCAGTTTAAAATCCTTTACCGTTTTTCAATGTATCTCCTAGAAAGCTGTTGTTGCTAATGCTACCTCTCCTGTGACTCAAGGCAAAATGATAGCTGTCATAATGCCAAAGGTTGTGTGGAAACAGCTTCTCCTCTGCTAAATGCAGATGTTAGTGTGAGAGTCCTGGTAAGTTTTTTTTGTTAATGTTTTTCCTTTTTTCTTTTTCTTTTTCTTTTTCTTTTTCTTTTTACAGTCCCAATAAAAGGTAAGTCAATCTTAATGTTTCTGGGTTATCCTCCAAAAAAATAGGTCAGTCTGAAGAAAATATTTGAATTAAAATTTAATGCACTGGTGAAACACAACATATATTTCTGTGCCTTTGTGTATTAAACAAAAGGCTTCTGGGCAAAGATTTGTGGGAAGATGTTCCCACAGGATGTAAATGGGAAGGTAACAGCTTAACTTAACAGAATACCAAGGTGGAAAGACATCATCAGTTTATTTAGAGAAATATCTGTTTCTATCCATCAATCTAGGAAGGCTTATATCTAGGAAGGCTTATTTTTTTGATAAGCAATCAAAAAAATAATCATTCTACAGAGAAAAACGTCATTCAGAAGGAGCTTATTGCTCAAGTTTGTGTGCACAAATAAGACATTTGAAGTGCTCACAGCACAGAATAAATATATTCACAAGTAAAGAAAAAAAGCAAGACAGCAGGACTTCCTAATGGTTTTACCTCAAGAGCCAAATGAGCAGCTATGAGTGAAATAAAAAAGATAAGTGCTTTAGTCCATGTCATCTCTCTGTCTCACCTTAACATGGTGAAGGTTAAAGTTCATAAAAGGACAGAGAAAACAAGAAATTTGGCTTTGCTTTGTCTATAAGAGTTGACAGAGAAACAAAATATTCTGCTTAAGTTGGATGAATCTCTAGGACATACAAGCTAAATCTTTTTTTAATAAATGTTGAAATTATGGAAGTATCTGTGTGTTTTCACTCTTGATGTCGGTAGAGAACAAATTGATTTTTAACTTTAAAATATAATTATTATAATGATTAAAACTTCTGGGTTTTTTTTTCTATAATCTTTAAAACCTTGTGTTTCAACAGAGGGAGCCATTTCTTTGTCTTCTCTCTGCAGCAGTGTAAAGACACTGCTGCACACAAAATAATAACAGCAGCTGGCAGACAGATTCAATCCACCTTTAACTCCAATTTCTGTAGAAACTAAGAAATAGTTTTTGTTTTTTATAAAAACCGACATCTCTAAATTAAGAACCAACGAATACAAACAATAATATGTAACTTATTTTGAAGGTCTGCCCGGAAGTATGGCATCAATTATCTTCCGTTTCAAGGACTGCAGCTCACATTGCCTTTGTTTTCATAAACATCCTTGAACGTTTCTTTTTGTAATATAGTTCCTCTTACGTTTACATTTGATAGCATTATAGGTATGTAAGACTTTTATTTATAGTTAGCCAAAACTTAAAAGTAATGGGTTAAAAGGAAGTCGTTTAAGCAGGAACAGAATAAGCTATTTAATTAGGTTAGCCTTATTAGCTCCTCTCACTTGTTTTACCGAGTTAACTTAAACAAACATGCATGAAACTGTCTCAAGCTTTTTAGCGATGCAGGATGCAGATTATTCGGTTTTAAATATAAGCGAATGTGCTTCTATTTGCTTATTTGGTTAACTATAACATGTTAACCCCATGCTAAACAGGGATTTATTTGCTCTGTAGCCTTGCGAGGTCACTATAATATGAAAAAAAACAACAATGCTTTTGTTTCATTTGCAGAATAAATTTTTGAATTTCTCTATGTTTTACTTCTCAGTTTCAAACATGGGCTTTCTCATGTCTAAATCCATGGATGCAAACTTGCAAAAGCAGCAGGAGTTCATGCTTCACAATTCACGGTTGCAGGTAAGTCAAGGTGACTCCAACACCATTAAAAGCTGATACTGTGTTTTAAATGCTTGTTACATTTTTAATCGGGTGCATCAGTTCATTGATTAAAATCATTTAGGACTGCTTCAGGTTGGTGGTCAGGAGTTAAACTGATTAGCTGTAAAATACTCCCATTGCATTTTAAATTTTTAATAGAGTAAGTGTTTTTCAATATTGAGAAACAACAAAGTGAATCTTATAAATGAGCCACATGTGCAGCGTTTGACTAAAAAGACAGATGAGAAGCCTGAGTTCCAGCAGAATTGCTACTGAACGGTACACAGAAAAGTGCATCTTAAGTTGACATGAATGGCAGATTTTCAACTGTACCATTTTCATGAGCAGGGCCTTGTTCTTTTCAATTGTGCTTTTTGTGAATTAACTTTTTTGTTTTAAAGGTTTTCATTTACAGCTGTGTTCTTTGGTTTTAATCATTCTGTTATTGCACTATTGTTTCTAAAATAAGAAACATAAGTGAAGGAGTTTATTCGTTGCTCTAGATTTTATTTAGGTATTGCAGACTGAAAGGAGATGAATGCAAATGCCTTCCAGGATAGGATGGATTCCTGGATTCATTAAATAATGTACTCAAAACATGACAGCATGGATTCTTGGGTAGACGTTACATCCATACATCAGAATGAAACACTAGCTTGTCATGTCCGTCGGGCGTTTCTGTTTTGCTTATGACACAAATCCACCGTCTCAAAACTTTCCTCGTATTTTCACCTGGAGAAAACAGGATTTTATTGCTCTCATTAGTTTTTTTTGTTGTTCCATGTTTTTTTCAGTTCAAACAAAATATTATTCCCCTCCCCACCCGTGTTCTCCATTAGAGATAATTTAGCTTGATTCATTCATGCCTGCAAGCCGCCGAGCAGCAGGTGGGATTCGTGAGTGTCATAATGTCAACGAAATTATAAAATTTGGACCCAAAAGGGTCTCTCTGTGGTGTGCACCTGAAATCTTCTCAGTTTTTTCAGCTTTAAACGAGGAAGATGATGACTAATACAATGCAATACAGTGATGCCAAAGGTTTGGCAATTGAATTTCACAGCACCCTCATCTGAGTCCTGAAGATGATTCATTGAGGGATATTAGATGCATATTTATGCATTACTGAAGTGGCTCTGCATTGTTTCATAGCCTCAACTGTTTAGCTGCTTTCAGTTTTTATAGTTCACACTCAGAATCACCTTGTATGCAGTTTAATTAGACACTTTAAGTAACATTAAAAAAAAATGAATAAATAAAAATGTGGAGTAGATGAAACATGTCAGTAAAAATGTCCCTGGTCACTGAGGGTGAGAGCTCTTACTGGTCTATTATATGAAATTATTTAACTACTTTATTTTTTTGCATTTGAAATTTAATTTGCCTAATTGAATAAGCCAGAGTGACCCTTGTCATTTTAAAATGTCTACACAAAGCTACGTTGTTGCCTCCCCCTGCATTAAGATGTCAGAAATGTCTTTCTGTCACGGCTAATTGATCCCTGTCGTGCTGTTGCCTTAAGTCAAAGCTACGCAGTCATTGTGTTTGAATAATGGCCTCCAGAGGTCCACCATAACATTTACTGGATATTGGTCTGATTTTTCTGACGCATGCCTTCAAAGCTAATGCAAGCCATGAAATGACGTAGGCATCGTCTTTTTTCTGAAAAATGTTTGGCTGCTAGTTCTTCTCTACCATATTTTGTGTTAATGTGAGCGTGGAGGTGATCCAAGGTTTTGCCTTGCATTCTACATTTACTAATTTGAAAATGGAAAAAAAAAAAAGCCTTGAAGTGGTGTAAAGAATACTGGATATTAGATCTCAGCTTGATTCATTTTGAAAAGCTGCCCATGTTTTTCTCCACTTTTTTTTATTTCAAAATGATGCATCTTTTCAGAGAGATGCCAGAACATCAGCCTTGCAACTTTTTAATTTTACTATTATATAAAAATTCCCTTCTCACCCACCGCGGGTGGTTCTTATCCTCTGAGCTCGGGTCCTCTACCAGAGGCCTGGGAGTTTGAGGGTTCTGCGCAGTATCTTGGCTGTGCCAAGGACTGCACATTTCTGGACTGAGATGTCTGATGTTGTTCCTGGGATCTGTTGTAGCCACTGCTCCAGTTTGGGGGTTACTGCCCCGAGGGCCCCGATGACCACAGGCACCACTGTGGTCTTCACCTTCCAGGCCCTCTCCAGTTCCTCCCTGAGGCCCTGGTATTTCTCCAGTTTCTCGTGCTCCTTTTTCCTGATGTTGCAATCACTTGGTATTGCTACATCTACCACAACGGCTTTCCTCTGATGTTTATCCACTACGACAATGTCTGGTTGGTTCGCCATTACCATTTTGTCTGTCTGGATCTGGAAGTCCCACAGGATCTTAGCTCTGGCGTTCTCCACCACCTTTGGGGGTGTTTCCCACTTTGATCTCGGGTTTCCAGTCCATATTCTGCACAGATGTTTCTGTACACTATGCCTGCCACTTGGTTATGTCGCTCCATGTACGCTTTCCCTGCCAGTATCTTGCACCCTGCTGTGATGTGCTGGACTGTCTCAGGGGCCTCCTTGCACAACCTACACCTTGGGTCTTGTAGTCTTCACACCCTCATGAAACAGTTTCATGAGGGTGAAACTGTTTTGTATTATTCTTAATAATTTTGCCAAAGAGGAAGAATGCGTCAGCATTGGGTTGTGACAGCATGTAATGCCAGTAGAGAAGTTACAAATAGAGCATTTGGGAACTGAGTTGCACAATTGCAGAGAGTAAACATCTGCTCACATCTTAATGAGAATCCTCCCTGAAATTCTCTCCAGGAATTTTATTGAGTTGGTTCTGTATTCTTTGAGCACATGATAGGCTGTGACAGGGGGTGGCATGATGGTGCACTGGTCAAGTGTAAAAGGTTGTTAGTTGGAATCTCCTTGAGGGTGAAGTTTTGTGTATTTTCTTTGTGTTTATCGTTCAAAATTAAAAGTGTTTTTGGGTGTGATCTTCATGATTAGGTATGTGATTATCATATCCACTCCTACAATTCTTGTCTTGTGCATTTGCAGTTGACAGGTTCGGTTAGATCAAGATCATTTCTGGTTCAGTTTGCATGACTAACTTTAAATGTCCTAATATGAGTGTTAGTTCAAACCAGAATAACTCCAATATGTGTTGGTATATTTTGTTGCCATATATACAAATAAATCTCAATTCTCCTAACATGTTTTCTTACACGTCCACTTTAGTCCTTAATTATTCATACCACTCACAGAATTAGGTTTGAACTAATAAATTCATTTCACCAGCATGCTCCTTATAACTGGAAGCAATATTAATATTTTAAAGTGGTTCAGCCAGAGTCCTAAAGTGAATCTGTGGAGGAAGCTAATGATTAGGGTGATGGCAAGGAGGTCTTGTTGTGCTCTTAGTTGTTATAAAGTGAATAAAAGATTTTTCCATTGATTGTTGTCAATGAAAAATTAAGTTTTAGACTTGTTTATTTTCAGATAAAGATTAAATAAGTGGTAAGTAAAGGGTACTCATTTTACAATGTTTTATTATTAATTATCCTTTCTAAGACATTCAACTCCTGTTAAAGTTCAGAGGTGATCAAAACTTGATCAATAGATACAACCTGTTGATTGTATCTCTTGATATAATCAATAGATACTCATTATATCTATTGTCACATAACCATATGTTCTTGCAGTACACTATAAATATGATTATGGAATATTATTCATTGGGAAGTGTGTCATCAGGGGCGTATGTATTTATGTAAATCTTTCTTCTATTTTGTATTATTTGGAGAGAAAAAGCCTTAAAAGAAACTAATCTCCGATCTAGGAGATATACTGATTAAAACTTTGTATTGAAACTTAGTTATTCCAGGTTACTATATAAGGTTACTGAGTTTATCAGTGTGGCATGAAAAGCATTCATGCCACACTTGTGCTACTTGTCTTGAGTGTGTGTTTGACTTATATGCTTCTGCTTCCCCTTTCAACAGCTGCTACAGTGAAGTGTGAATGTCTTGGCTGATTTGTGATGATTTCTGCACATTTTTCTTCTCGAGCTTTTCCCCGAATTTGATTCAGGCTGAAGCCCTTATAAATGTCACTGAGTTCCTGGTTTGGATTTAGCTTCATTTTCTTCTCACTTTGTCACCTTCAGACTTGGTTCATGTCTCATTTCTTCTTTGCACTTTTTCGTCCCTGCTGTTTCCTGCCACTGTCTCGGCTTGTCCGGCCTTTCTCAAAACCGCCTTGTCATGCTCTGTGAAAAACTCAGTTTTCAGCGCAACTAAGTTGTCATCAAGTCACACCGCTCCATATTTACTGGCACTGTCGGTAAAGAGTTCAGAAGGAAACCCAACTTTTGTTGCATCATGATTCGTTGAAAGTTTTAGGAAACTCCAACGTTTATCTTGAGAAAATCCTTTGAGTGTTATAAGATAACGATTTGGCTGTACTCCTGCTGTGAACAAGCCGCTTCAGATCGGTTCTGACATGACTTTTATGTTTGCCTCTCTTCAGCTCACCCCTCAGGTTTCTTATTGAACTTAGGTCATGGGAGAATGCTTTAAACTTTGTATCTAAAGAAGCAATCAAGATCTAATAATGAGCTAAGTTTGGGGTTTTTTTGTGAAGCAACCACTTATTTAAAATGCTCTAATATATATATATATATATGTATATATATATATACATATATATATATAAACGGTCATTAAGCCACGGAGTTGAACAATGTTCCAAGTCTATTTCGATGGGAACAGGCCCACAGCATCACAGTTCCTCCTCTATACGTGCTTAGGACGCTTTTCCACATTGTCATCTGATGTTTTACAGAAGCAGTTTTTTTTTCCTGCACAGCCTTTTATTTTATGTAAATCACTTTGAACTGATTTGCTTCTGAAATGTGCTGTCGAGATAAACTTGACTTTAACTGGAGTTAGCCATTAATACACACAAAGTCGAAGTTGGGGCATCTTGACGAAAAAGTTCTACCTGGATCTCATCCCAGGTAGAACTCCTTATTGACTTTTACCAAGCAGTTACTTGAGCAGTGACTGAATTTGTTTACCTAAATTAGTCTTTGGAGTCTGTTTCAGATTCAACAAAAAAAAATCAGTAAGAACCTTTCTCTCTACAGTTAAGTGTACTGTATATACCTGGGTCATTTCATGGTTTTAGTTCTCATCAATGTGCACCATCATCACTTTCTAGAACCATCAACTTGTATTAGTTTCTGCCAAAGCGGGTTTCTGCTTTGAAACATTACTTCGGTAATGAGAGAAGCTCTCTTGGGTCTAACAGTGTAAGTTCCCACTTCCTGAAATGAGTCATCGGTGAGGTCAGCACGTGTCGCTGGTGCTGTCAGTGGATTCCAAGGGTTGGTTTCGGATTTAATACAGGTGTGAAACTTTCTGCTGAAACTCCTAAGACTGAAAACAAAGTTAAAACCTCCGGTCATTCCCAGATCACAGTCATGGTAGTGAGCCGTTCACTCTGAATGGCCATGTTTCCCTCTAGGGATCTCTTGCAGTAAGTGTAACTGTGACTAATGCTTTTATTCGATGTAAGCTGTTTAGCTCATTCAACGTTTGAAACATTGGCAAAGTATACTTTTTGTAACTCCAGTCTGGAGAAGTATGGACAATGACAATATGGGTGTATAAAGCTATTTATATTTCCAGATTTTGTTCATTTCCCACAGACTTGATGTTTCCTAAGATTTGTCCTCCTTTGTGTCTTTCCTGTCATCCTTGTAAAAGGTCTTGTTAGCCTTCCTTTATTTATTCTGTTCTTTGTTTCTTCCATCCTCAATTTCATCCTCATGTTATTCCTGACGGTAACTTCTTTATTTCCTCGTTTGTGTCCTGCTGTCTTTACTCCCCTGTGCCATCGCTTCTTTTCTGTTTTTGTTTTGTTTTGTCCTCCCTTTGGCTTTTTTCATTGTCGTCCTTCCTGTCAAATTTCCGCTCTTTGTGTGTCCTCCTTCCCTCTGTGTTGTCTTTCCTTTTATCACATTGTCTTCTGCCTCCCTTCTTTGTGTCCTCCTAACTATTCTTCCTTCTATCCATTATCTATTTACTCCAAAACTCCGAATTTGAACACTTTCCATTGTAGTAATGTCTGCCATAAATACATGGAAACTTGGAAAGTGAAATTCTTATATGGATATTTTGATTATATTGATTATATTATATTTTTCAGCTAAGAAAAACGTAGAATTTCTCTTCGCTGAAGTCTTTGCATAATATTAGACTGACTCCATGACGTTTCTGTTGCTCTGCAACATTGAGAGCGTATTAAAGTATTACTTTTGAAAAAGAATGCCTAAACAAATGTTGTCTTTCTTCCTGCATGTTGTAATAAAAAGATTGAACCACTCACACTGAGTCCTGGTGATGCATCCCTATGTTTATTGCCTTTACAAACTCTCAAGACTTCCTGAAGCTCCTTGCGTAGGTATTTTGCAACGTTTGACCATTGCTGGTTAAAGTGATATAAAACTCAAAGCGGCCGATCATACTCTTAGCATTCAGTCCAACTGTATATTTAAGGAAAATACAATTAATTCAGTTTAAGAGTTGATTGCGCTTTGTAAGTGCAAGTAGTTTAGACTGTAATTTTACCCTCAGGTGATGCTTTGGCCTCATGATTACAAGTTGACTTTGCTGAGTAGTTTCTCTGTTTGCCAAAGCTAACTAGCATTAGTTCACGTAAGTCTGTAATTAACCCACCTGGTCTCCTTCATGTCTTTACCAGCAGGCACTTTTTTTTGTTATTTTTTGTTTTCTCATATGAAAAAAGTCGGAGTTCAGGTACAAAAGGAGCTAGAACACCTGACGAAATATGGTTAATGTTGGAGAATATAAACCAACATGTAGGCCATATAAACCAACAGAAATAAGGCCACATTATACAAAGGATCTGTATTTTTGGTTTGATACCCTTTGAAAATTTTTAACATTTCATGTGAGAACCAACAAACTTCCCTGGATGCAGTGGACCGATACAAAGTGCTGCATTATTGTTAAACGGAAGGAAAGTCGTAGTTTTCATGGCCTGTACAAATGGAAGATCTGATAAGTGTGGTGTGCATTTTAATCAACATTAAAATTAGAATATTGGACTGCAGATTGTTTGAATGTAGCACAAAATCCATGTATTAAAGTCTTTTGAAGATAAATTAGCTAAATTAAGACTATTTAGATAGAAATTCAAACATTCAGTTTATGCAAAGTGTTTACAATAAGATTGTTGATATAAGGAATTAGAGTTAAAGGGGTGGAATATTAATGGACACCAAAAAAGAAGAAATTCAAAGTGTATGGATGTTTTTGCAAGACTCTGAATGTGTTGAATTCACTAAGCACCATAGTTTGAGCGAAGTGACCGATGTGGCTGATGACGGGTTGCCAGGCTATTTATCATGCTGAGGAAGCCACTGAGTGGCCTTGCCTGGCGTTTGACAAGTTAAAGACATTTCATGCTGGGAGTGAATCAAAGTGTAGCCAACTCCCTCATAAAGTCTTATTAAATTGCTTCTGACTCATTCGAACAAACGCCCCTGTTTTGCTCAGTTTCCTAAGAATTCAATTTATTTCATTTGCTCCATCTCTTCCCCCCTGCACCCTCCTTATTTTCTTCACCCAAAATTAGATGCAGTTCCTTATGGCTTGAAAATCTCTTTGTGTTAATTGTGCAATTTTATTTCTTGCGCCTAACATTGACACAATGCACCTGTCAGTGTAAATTTATCCAATCAACAGTTTGCGGAAAATGGTCCAATTTACTATTTTCGCATACATTGTGAGCTCGGCTGAATGCTAGCTTTGAATAATCATCAGGTCAGAGTCGCTTTCCTGGTGGCTGAACAAAAACTCATCTTTGACACTTTCACTTTTGGAAAATAAAAGGCTTTTTAACCGAGAATGTCACTCAGTCGGGTTCTGCAGGATGCATGTATTTGTCTAAATGGACGCAGGATGGTGTGTGTGTGTCGAACAGGAAACTAAAAACAAAGCTTTGACCCTCCTGAGGTTAATCAGCATGGATGGAGCATTCCTGACCCTGGACTGACTGACTGACTGGTTCCACCTTAATTTAACCCCAGCAGCGTCTGACATGGCAGACTCACTGCCTCCTTCTGTAGTTTCAAGTTTAGAATGTGGGAAATATGTAAGAATATAGAGAAACTCGTCCTGTACCCCTTTTACATGATACTTCTGGCTTGGGCAATGAACTAATTTGATCAAGTAATATATATTTTTTTTTGTTTTTGAAGATTTCATTTTTGGAAAATCTGGATTTATTTTTTTAATAATGGGTTTGTGTAGTTGTGTAGATGTCGTCCTCTTTCCTCATGTGCGTCTGTTTATGCTTGTGTGTTTCTGCATAGATGGAGCGTCAGATCCTGATGCAGAACCAGATGAGAGAGAGACAGATGGCCATGCAGATTGCCTGGTCCAGAGAGTTTCTCAAATACTTTGGCTCCTTCTTTGCAGTGGCCACATTGGGACTAACAGTAGGGTGAGAGGTGGAACACTGTTTACACTCTGAAAGGAAGTTATTGGGTGATGGCGAATATAAAATGCGTCGCCAGAAATGTGAACACATTTGGTCTTTCTGTCTGTTCATCCTCAGAGCCATTAAAAGAAAAAAAGCCGGCATGCTGGCTCCGATTGTTCCTCTCGGTTTCATATTTGCCTATCAGATGGACAGCGCCTACGGGACACTCATTTATCGGATGAGAGGTGAGGCTATTCGGATGTAGATGTAGAAACATGTTCTTTGGGGTTTTTCTGTTGAGATATGTCATTTTGATTTTGAGTTTTAAAATCATTCAGGCTCTTATTTGTCAATGGTGGAAGGATGGTACGAGAACTTTAAGTGTTTTTTTTAGAGAGGGTAGTCGTAATGTCATTTGATTAAAACATACCTGGAGTGTTGCTTTGATTCGTTCATAGATGTTTAGTAAATCCTCGAGTCAACCGTTCAGGGTGCCTAAACTCTTGCTTTCACAAAGTTCCTGTCTGCTGAGCTCAACATACCAACTACTTTTCAGTCCAGCTGTCCTAAGAATGGTTGTAAACTGCATAATGGAGAAACATTGTGATGATGTAGAGAGGGTGGAATGTCAGTAAGAGTAAAAGCTTCTTACACAGACAGAAGCTAATTTTCGAGGCATGGAATTGCGGAGTAAAATTTCTTTTAAGTCATGTTTGATATATACACCATTTTTATGAAAACTAAAAATGACAGTTACTTGATTATGCTATAAAATGTCACTGTGCCTGGAAAATTAATGAAACTGCCACTTCAAAATTCATAATTAAAAGGTCCAAGCTGATCATTCCTTCATATGAATTTACTTAAATGTCTGATGAAGATTTGATTGCAGTCCAGCTCAAACATACTGAGGCAGAACTACTGGTTCACAAAATGTTTCTGGGTTAAAGAAGGAAAAGTGACTGTCGTATGTTTGGGTAGAAGACGACGTCCGTATGCCACATTCCATTTATGTTTGGTTTCGTTGGACCTTTAGGTGAGGCTGAGAATATCATGGCGTCTGAGCACGATCGTTTGGACCTGCCTCTGGGGACGCCAACGTACGAGAGCATAGAGAAGGCCCGCCGGACCAAAACCGGCCTCATCTCTTTTTTGGAGAAGTGATTCATCAGTTGTGACACGAGTCAAGATCCAAACCGTCCGACCGGTGCGTTCACCTGTGCTATTTCTGTTTTATCATAGAGAACAGCTGTCAGGTCCAATTTGGGTACCTTGAATGTGTTGGAGTCTGCGGTTTGCACCCAGTCTACATCATGAACCTTGAAATAAATCTGTAGCTGTTTTGATTTTGTATAGCGGTCTCGTTGTTGAAAGCTGATTGGCTGATCAAGATTACTGATTTAGATGAGTTAAATGTATACATTTACTGTGCTGTTGTGGTATAAAATACAAATTATAGTAATAAACAGACACCGTCAATGACGCATTATTTGCTCCTGACAAATTACCATAGGTGATGATTTCCGACCACTAGGTGGCAGAATGTACATCATTACGTATTTATTGGTACATCTCATTAGTCTAGTAATCGTTTTTTTGTCTGCTGTTATCATAGTATTTAATGCCATATTTTTATTCAGTTTCTGATTCACTAGTCAATAATTGGGGTCATCGTACCAAAGCTTTTTATTTGTACATTTATATTTTCTTGCATAATTTGCATCTGACATATTGAAAGTATTTGTAAAGAGAATAAAAAAAAATCTTTCAATAACATTGTCTAAGATATTCATTTTATTTATCTTTGTTTCATCATCTGTATTCTAATTTTTTTTAAAAATTTTATGTACGTGCATAGACGGTCTGTGCAATTATATTACTGCAACAAAGGAATAACTCAAAGTACGTCAGTGCCATCAATCCAAGTGACGTGTGTGTGTGTGTGTGTGTGTGTGTGTGTGTGTGTGTGTGTGTGTGTGTGTGTGTGTGTGTGTGTGTGTGTGTGTGTGTGTGTGTGTGTGTTGCGAGGAGGGCGGGCGGGCAGCAGAAACACACAAGTCTAGGATTGAACTACTGACTACAGTATATAAGGTTGTGGCCACTGGCTCAGAGAGAACCAGAGGAGCGAGACGCAGGAAAAAGACGGGAGCATTTGCTGCTGTTTCAATGGGCTTTAATTGAACTCTGCAGGTGAAAAAGTCAGGAGCAGAATCCTCAACTCTGACAAAAAAAAACAACAAAAAAACGTTTCAGCTTCCCAGTTTAGAGTTTCAGCCTTTAGTAAAGATGCTGTGGAGGGTGACCGTTGCCTTGGCCGTGATGTTCGTCGGAGGCGCATGCAACAGCGTGGAAGCCGATGTGATGAGCAGACTGATCGTGCCCAGGGACTATAGGGTGAAACTGTGCGGGAGAGAGTTCATCAGAGCTGTCATTTTCACCTGCGGGGGCTCTCGGTGGAAACGGTCCACAGAGGGGGAATCGGGTGAGTCAAACTGTTTACTCTGTTATTGAGCTCTCGATCTCACAGTGAGATTTTATTAATGTAGGAAAATTAAAATCTGCATTTGTCTGTGAAACAGTTGAGATTTCAACAAAATTGGAAACAAAATGTGAAAAAAAAAAAAAAAGTTGGAAGAAAGCTTATTATGAAATAGTTTTGAAAGTCATTTCTTCTTAAATCATCTCCGGAGAAGAGCATTTAATAAATTTAAGACAATTTTTTTTCTTCCTCCAGAGCCGTCCCACTGGACTTACCTGGAATATGTTGCACCCGAAGCCGACCGGAGGACCTGGCAGCATGAGACAAATCTCAGAGACGATAACTCTCCTCTCCCCTTTGACGCCTCCAACTCGCTCGCTGACCTCTTGACCCTCACAAACGAGAGACCACAATCGTCTCCAGGCTTCCCAGGCTTGCCGAGGGAGTCCACAGCTTTAGGTGAGCAGGAGGAGAATGAAGACCCCGCTAACCGACTTGTAGCGACCAAGAAGAAGAGAAACTTTTCTCTGGGCGTGGCGGGGTTGTGCTGTACCCACGGCTGCACCAAGTACGATATCGGACGGTTGTGCTGAGACAGAAAGGAGAAAAGGCTGGTGTGATAATAAAGATTAGGCACTGTACAATAATTTGGTTTGAGCAAAAAGAAGGGAAACATTTGGTTTATGTTTGTTTAATAGCAGCCATTAACTGTAACTTCTTGAACTTATTTTAATAAAAGTCATGTTCTCTATGTCGACTGTTGCCTTCCTTGAAACATGAATAAATTTTAAGTACTGTGTTAATGAGTCATCCTGCAGTGTCATGCTGAAACGACAGTGACTTTTTATTGACATATTGAAGTATCACTTTTATTTGTATCTTGGACAACAAAAAGGTAAAGATCTGCATTTTATTTGCCATCGAAAACAAACATCCAGACTTCAGAAAAAAATACCATCTCCTAACTTTATGATCCAAATCAATGAATCTTTGTGAATTAAATGAGTAAACACGTTTTTTTGTCTTTACACCAAACATTTGTGATCGTTTACATTCACAGTCAAAACTCAATCCAACTCCAAAATAAATGTGGAAAACAGTCGAGCAGTATAAATGTTTCTTTTCAGAAAAATCTTTGGTCATGAAATAAACTCACACTTTACAAATTAACATATTTGACCATAAACAACACAAATTCATCATTAGTAAAAGTTGCACAACTGAAACAAAGATGCCCTTTTTCACAGCTTTAAACAAAGTAAGCATAATCCACCACAAAATATTGAATTTGTTCTTTTCAGTTCCAATTTTACAATTGATGAATTTTTGCAGTTTGTGATATAACATTTTTAACAAAGTAAAGGCACTGAATTAAATAAAAACAATATGAACAAGGATCTGTCGTTTATGGCAGAAAAAGTTGAACATTAGAAAGTATTTCACAAACTGCATATTTTCTTTAAAGCCTTCAGTCATAAATATCCATTATTCTTAGTCTAAAGGAGACCTATTATGTTTTCTTGAACAAGTTAAGGTACGACTGCAACTGAATAATTGGGAGGTTCATGAAATGGCTCGTTTCCCTGAAACCAAAAAATATGAACTTATTTCCAAAAAAATAGTCTTTTCTGGCTGTTTTTTGCTTTAAATCATTTGAACTGTTTAAAAGCAGCTGAGACTCATACTGAAGTACAAAAGCATGTAAAAAGTGAACTTTGCATAATAGGTCCCCTTTAAGTATTCCCTAAATAGTGACATGAATTAAAAAAAAAAATACAAAGCAGCCCTTCTTACCACTCATTTATGGTCGGTAATGTAATGCAAACTGACCAGAAATCACAAAACTCTTTAAATAAACTGATAGCTGGCACAAAATATAGGCATCCACTTATTTTGAAGCTTTCCCATAGGCTGATAATGAAGCCTTGTATCATTCAGAATGTGTGATGCATTTAAAAAAAGCAATAAAAAGAAGTAAATTAAAATAAAGACCTCCAGAGGCATTACAGTGTAACTTGATGATCGCTCACACAATGCAGGCTCCGCAAAGCATTTAGTTTAACATCTCTGGTTGTTAAACTAAATTTTAGAACTCACTTCATTGCTAATTCAATCCGCCTGTGAATCATTTAAACTGTATTAATGCAGCTGTTGGTGAAGCGTTCACACGTTTGTTAAACTTCTCAGGGTGTAAAAACTTTTGCAAGTCGCATTATCTATGTAACAGAGAAGGTCCAAACAAATCTCTGGGTCTCCGTTGAACCTTTTCCACCAAACTGTTCCCAGAGCTTCACCAAGACAAAATCTCAGCCGGGCTCGGAATCCCATGCTAATCCAGGTCGCAGTCGGACCAAAGGAAAGAACTTCTTTTAATAAGGGCCACGTTTAAAACTCCAGAATTTAGTTTCAGGTTTTATTAAAAATGTAAAATCTGTGCTTCAACAATAGCAATTTGTCAGATTGGCATAAGGACATCAGGGGATGACCGTCTCTTTTCGCAGTTTATTTTGAAATGATCTATCTCAGAGTTTAAGTAAGCCGGTTTGTGGCTGTGGTCAGGGCTGATTATTCTCCTTTCTGAATCAGTTCTTCAACACAAGTGGTGTTAATAAATCTTTCTTTAAAAGCTGTGTTAGATCATGTATCCAAAAGCCCAGTTTTTTAGAAGTGTTAATAAATCAAGTTGGTTACCAGTATCCATGTATTACTGTGTGCAGTAATACATGGATAAATCCTATTTGTTTGGTTGAATTGACTCCATTCTCAGAGTATGGGGGGGTCCAAACAATAATTAAATATGTTTAGAATGATGCAATGACAGTGGTGGAAAAGCAAGGCAGAACCACTGAAAGCGTGACTCTAGCACCACCTCTGGTGAAGAACTGGAACCTCTTGGTTTCGTCGTGATTTCAAGCGCAGCCACATGGCTGAAAGTCTGTTCGGAATGCAGTTTGGATTGTAAATACAAAAAACAAACAAACAAACAAAAACAAAAAAAAACGTAGAATTGTATTAGAAAACAACAGAGAAAATCTTCTAATTAGCTGTAGTGTACTCGGTATTTCAGTCTTTTCTTCATGAAGCGGTCGAGCTGCCACGAGTGTGAATACAGCCACCACCTAAACTCCATTGGTAACTCTAGTCGTTGTGTGACGACTGACTAGCGCACGTCAACACCAGCAGGTCAACAGTTCAGGAATTCGCTGCGTTCATCTCATCCGTCCTTGCTCTCTCGCACAGTCTCCACCCGCTGGATTAGGACTTTGAATGTGGGCCGCAGTTTCGGGTCACTGCTCCAGCACTCCGTCATGATCTTGTGAATCTGAAGGAGCAAAAGGAAGAAGTTGAAGCCACATTGTGGTGACAATAAACACCAAACTTGCTGTTGCTGCAGACCTCCTTCAGGCAGTTTTCAGGAGCAGGGAGTCTGTATCCTTGTTTCAGCAGGTCGATCAAATGGTAGACGATCATCTGGCCCTGCTTTTCATTTCCCATTTTCTCCATGAAAACCTACAACACAGAGGAGTTTGCTCTCAATAATTGTCCCCCCCCCCAAAAAAGAGTCCTGATCACATAAGTGAGGCAGTAAAACTGATGGTTGTTTTCAAACTCAACTGAATGAAGATATTTAATTTAAGTGTGAAGTGGGTAGTTAAAGTAAGAACAAAGAGGCGCCGTACCGCTGGGGGACTGCAGTTCTTGTCACTGTAGGTAAAGAGCTCATATAGAACGACGCCGAAGCTCCAAACGTCAGAAGCTACGGAGAACTTGCTCTCTGTCAGCGACTCAGGAGCATACCTGCAACAAACAACAAGACATTATTACAATTATTATAATAATCCAATGATCGGATAAAAAAATTCTACAGATTTTTTAATGTATACATTGAGATGTAAATAAAAAAAAATTATCCACTTTGCTCTTTACCGTTTAAAAATAAGGGAATATAATTATTCACATCAATTTTCAGGCAGAAGATTAAATCCTTAAGCATTTAGAAACCACATAATGTAGTCCTGTGGATGGATGAAGCATGAATACAAAAGATGAAATTATCACACCAGAAAAAAAGATCCTGTCTTCCCGTGTCACACATAGGGGGCTTATTACATTTTACTTTTCCAGAGTCATCGTCAAAATCTCAGAAAACTTCAACTCTTCATACAGAATGGAGTATCTTTCTATTGAAATTATATTTGATGCATGTGAGACAAACAGCACTCTGAACAAATCTATTTTTGATCTGCCTCACCGTTTAAAAACCACAACAACTTCATTAATCTGTTTGCATCTTCTTGACAGCCAGTCGCTCTTTCTCCATCGTCTTTTGACAAAAACATAAACCTAAACAAAAGCAGCAGTTACAATCCTCACCAGAAGATGGGGCTCTCCCCAGGCTCCCTGACAGTGTAGTACTCCTTGTCCTGCGGCAGCACTTTGGTTAGGCCAAAATCGCCGATCTTCACCCTCATGTCGCTCTCCACCAGAATGTTCCTGGTGGCCAGGTCTCTGTGAATGTACCGTTTACCACCAAGATAGTCCATGCCCTGGAACAAGTTCGTGCTTTAATCAGCATCAGGTTCACGCTCATCAGAATGTACTTCAGTTTATCTGAAAGTTTTTTAATTGTCTTACCTTGCATATCTGCGATGCGTAGTGCAGCAGTTTCATGGAATCGATGTGGTCCTTGTGTTTGATGAGATAATCTCTCAAGCTGCCAAAGGGGAGGTACTCCATGATGAGACGAAGGTTTCTTCTACCTACAGGAAGGAGATGGTTGAATACTAATGGGATTTCTATGTTTTTTAATGGTAGAAAATCAATTGAAAACAAAGGTAGTGTGAACATGTCATTGATAAAAACTTGCTGTCACACAAGAAACAAAATAGCAGCACTGTAGAGAGGAAGCAGTAAGTTTGAAAAAAAAAAAAACATTTTCAGGTAGATGATGAGGCATTTTTCCACACCTGCACTGTAGCACACGCCTTTGTATTTGACAATGTTCTCATGGTGAAGCGATTTGAGGATTTCAATTTCCCGCTCAAAGTCCCGAAGGTGCTCAGCTGTACTGTGCTGCAGCTTCTTCACAGCCACCACCTCCCCGGTGCTGTCCTGCAGCGGGTCGTACCGGCACATCTCAACGCTGCCAAAGTTGCCCTGCGGCATTCAGGTAGAATGAGAACACATAGATGAATGTAAATGGCTACATAAAGTAACATATATGGTATATGTGCAACAGATACCGAAATATTTCTCTTCCTCTGGTTTATAGATTTGTGCTAGTGGCTTAAATTAAAACATTATTTCTCCAAAATTGTATAAAGATGGACACTTTACACAAACAATTAGCAAATGGACTACAAGTGCTTGTACTCATGACAGCTGTTTCTGTGCATTCATAGAGAGTTTGCCTTACTTTGCCCAGCTGCTTGAGGAAGATCAAGTGTCTCTCCTCAAACTGCGCTGGCTCCTGGCTCACTGAGGCCCACGGGAAGCCAAACCCTCGGGTTCTGTTGGGAACCATGTCGCTCTCCACCAGCAATTCATAATCTGCAAAATCATGTTTCAAAAATGTCCTTTTCATTACCTGTGGCAAAAGATGTGGCGAGGTGGTGCATCACAGATAAATGTTTAACTGTAGTCAGTGGACAAACATGTTGGATGTTACAGCTGTACTAATACAGCTGTAACAAGATAAACTCTAATTATAGACTCAAACATGTTTTCTACTTCTACTTGTTGTCCCACCTGGAGTAAAAAGACTGTTGAGGTCTCTGATGATTATCCTGAAGGAGGGTCGGTATAAAGGCTCATAGTCCATGCAGCTGTTTATCAGGTTGGCCAACTCAGTCCACTTTGGAGCTGGCAACTGGTGTCTGTCCTCATAGAACAAGTTCTTCTGCAGATGCATACAGTAAGGTTGAGAAGTTTCACATGAAAAAATGATCTGAAGTAGGTAACGCAGACATGAAGTTTACAGAATTCATTGGGTACGTGTTTTATATGAGACTGGAGAAGTGTTTGCATTTTTGTTCAAATGCAGCAGAAATGTATTAAAATCAAATTTAACCATCACTGAATTCATTCTTAATACTAAAACAAAGTCAATATTTAGCAAGCATATATTTGTAGCTTTGGAACCTTTGAGGAGTCCAGGGTGTTGAGTGGTTTTTCTCCCCCGCTGCAGATCTCCCAAAGCGTCGTCCCGAAGCCCCATTTGTCTGTTGCTAAGCTCAGATTCTGGGGGTTTTCGATGCACTCAGGTGGCACCCAGGGGATACGCTCCACCAGAACTAGGAAGCAGATGTGTAAAAAAAAAAAAGAGAGAGAGAGACAAAACAGGAGTTATGGGAATAGAAAGTGGAGGTGATCAGTGTCTGTACAGGTTGCATAAGATCACACCAAACAGATCTGGTGCTTTTTATTTTCACATGGCCTCACACAGGAATGACGTATGGGCCTTCAGGCGTTACGTGAAGTTTCTCACCTTCTCTGGGCAGAACGGTGATGCTGATACCAGGATCACTGAGCTTGATGAAAGGGAGGCTGCCCGTCTTCCGGTCCTCCTCTCTGATTAGCAGGATGTTTTTGGCACAAACATTCCCATGAACTATGCTTTTATCCTCCTGTAGAAAATAAATTGGAACCAGACTTCTGAATCGCTGAAGGCCTCAAAAATTAAAATGACAAACAGTTAATTCAGAACAAGAAAGACTGGATTTCTTGTAAAGTCTTACCAGGTAATGCATAGCCCAGGCTAACTGTTTAGCCACTTCTAGCTTCCAGGTGATGTTGACACAGTTTTTCTTCTTTTTCAGATAAATATCCAGAGAGCCAAACTTTCCATATTCCTGCACCATCATGTCTGAAATAAAGACAAAAAGCAAGAAAATATATTACTCTGGTCCCTACAATTTAAGTGAAGTAGAACAGCTCCACCAATAATTTGACAGTTTTTGTTGGAGAAATTGATATTATTAACCAAATATTTGTTATTCTCATTCATCTTTATAATGTATCTTTTCTTTTATGCTTTTATTGTTTAATCTCATTATAGAATTAAGAATGTTTCTGTATTGTTGATTTACTCAGAAGGCCTCACTGACAGAAAGCAGAGACAACAGTCTTCCTGCAGGGTTATCTCTTGGTGAAGAAATAGAGCTCTGCTTCGTTGAGTTGCTGGATTGCAACTCAACGAAGATTCACTACATATTCTGTTAAACTTTGTGCCTGGAACGAGATTATCTAGTGCAGGATAATTTGTGTGTTAGTTAGTGAATAACATTTAGCGCTGTAGCTATGTGATGAGTTGTTTTCCCCTCCCTTTAGAGCGACAGCGTCCTTGTGATTAGGGATCCTGAAAACAATAAAAAGAGAGGAGCAGGCAAATGTGTTTTCAGAGCGGTAGGAGAAAGCACATCTCTATCTGTTCTCCTCGCGAGTAAGAAAGAATCTAACTCTCTTGTCTTTCCTGTGTTTGTTTAATCTGTGTTTAATAGGTGTTAAACCTGACAGTTTTATTTTTGATGTCTTTAATGCTTTATCTAAGTTTCTGACATCTTTCCAAAAGATTTCAGGAATTTAGGCTCAATTCTTCAAAAACAAAATTACACCAAAATTCAATAAGCATCTCTTGCTCTGTGATGTGTTCAGCTTCTGTCACCTTTTGCAACTTTCACAGGTGATTGAGAGTGTAAAAGACAAAAAATAGTGCAGAAAGGCTACAAATATTGTCTCCAGACCTGTAAAAACGAGACTATCAAAACTGGAGGAAGAATCAAATTGAACTACATTTCTTTTAGCATCAGGAACTAATAAAATGCATTTTCTGTGGTTTGCGGGTCTGGAGCATTCAGGTGTGTGTTAACTTCATGCCAATGAACTCTTCTACATAAATGGAGGCCATCTGTTTAACAACCACATCTTGACCTAAATTGAGTCAAGACGACGATTCCAAACAGAGCAGCCAAGTCAGAGCAGAACAGCTGAATAAGGAAATGTTCAGACCTCAGTCTGATGGGAAAGCCGCCTTTGGACCATAAACATCAATGAATATGAAGAGTTGTTGTTGAGAATTGTGGGTCCAAAACAATGGCAGAGGGTTCCAGAATGTAAAACAGACCAACTCATTGTGAATATATAAAAAAAAAAAAAACACCAATCTGCCATAAATGTGTGAAAGCATGCGTTTTAGTTTTGGTGTATGTTACTTACTTTCGTCGCCGCAAACACACACACCATAAATGAGGAGTAAGTGCTTGTGGGACAGCTGGCTCATCATGCTGGCGGCCTCAAAGAAGGACTGAGGAAGAAAACAAGGACATAATTATTCCAATCTAAACCCTTGAAATGATCATTACTTAACTTATTCAACATGACCGACCTCTGAAAAACTACGATGAGCCTTGTCTAGAATCTTGACCGCCATGTCCATCTGGTGAACCTCCCCGTAATCGCCCAGTTCCTTCCTCACACCACGAAAGAGCTTTGTAAACGTTCCTTGGCCCAGACTTTCATTCTGAAACAGTTTAATTGCCATTAAGCCACTCTCAAAAAGTATGACATTCCTTATTTGACTCAGACAACCAAATAACTGTCTCCAAATGAAGAAGCCTCAAACAAACTCCAAATTATTTTAAAAAATGTTTTCAATATATTTGAGGAAAGGAAAATTTAAAGTTTTTTCTGTTTCTGATCTATGTCAGAGTACTGTGTTTTGGCAAAAAAAAAAAAAACTTAATTGAGAAATTAAAAAATACGGTAAGCTAAAGGTCACAAGAAAAGAAACTCCAACATGTCCTGCAGGACTGCAGCTGATGCATCAAATACTGTTTATAATCAAAAGTTATTGCACACTTAGGTCTGCATTCTTTCCGTTTATTTTGTTTCTACATTTGGCATTATTATATTATTATACATGTACAGTTCACGTCCAGATTTAAACTGAGATATTTTCATAACATACTGAAAATATCAAAAAGAAAAAGCTGTAACAAAGAGTAAAACCCAGAATGCAGAGGGCCTTGTCCAATGATTTCCATAGCTGGAAAAGATGCGTAAAAATCTTTAAAATAGATTGTTTCTATGGAAATCCCACACACACAAGTTACACACATGTGTACTGGCTGCATAAATTTGGGTTCTCATCCGCCCTTTGTTTTTTAATTATTACTCTTTCAGTACATATGGACACATTTCGAAGAGTAGTTATTCTCTTTTGCCATTTCCTACAAAGTTTCTGAAAATAAAATCATTTTCTAGATTTTTACATTTGTTTAAAATAGAGATGTGTACAAAATGTTCCTGATACTGCACAGTACTTTCTGTAAATCTTTATCTTTAAATAACAGATTATGATCAATAAAACCTCATTCTACAAATTGAAAAAAAATAAAATAAAATTGGTCAACCTTTGTATTTAAATTGAACCCAAGTGAAAGTAGTTTTGAGGCAAAACGCTGTTCATAAGTAGTGTTTTTAATCAGTAAATAGATCAACCAATGGAAAGTTCATAAATTGGAAAAAGGAAATAAAAAAGTTTCTGAATTTTATGTAATTTTTAAATAAGAAATAAAAATTAAACCTTTTTAATAGTCATTCAACAAAAAGTTGATTTTCCCGTAATTGTACGTCACAAGAACAGAGGAGTAGATATGGCCGTTACTGATAATGGTGACATTAAACATCAACTTACAAAGATAAGGTCTTCTTTGCGGATTTTGTGGAAAACCATCTGGCTGATGTGTTTGTGAAGTGATGGAGACGGAGGGACGTCTGTACTTTGGTTATTTCTGCAAACCAGCAGGTTGGATTTGTCTGTGGAAGCATAAAGATAAAGAGGACTTGGAAAAAAATCTAAGACTTTGACATTTGATGCCCATAATTTCAGCAAGACCACAACCCTTAGGACATTTATTTTAAATAGAAACAAGTTTCATAAAGGATGGAAAATTATTTCAAAGACTGAATGACTTTGAAATAAGACATTCAGTCTTATTTCTTAATGATTTACGGAAATCAGTAAGAATTTTGTGAAATGTCCAGGCATCTAAAGTAGTATTGGTCCACTGCAATATTCCAACTTTAAATTATTCAAGTGTTTCCACTCACTGTCAATGAAAAAAATATATGTAACTGAGAGAAATAAAGGCTTAAAAACATCAGTCTATAACATCAGTGTTTAATTTATATATTCTGTTTCACTTGGTGAATTGACTTACTGAAATAAATTGACTTTTCAATAATGTTACAATTGATGTATATGAATATGACCCCAATTTAGCGCTGACTGTCTTGGGCTGTATTGTTTTCAGTATTTCTTCTTGGATAATGGTTTCATGTTCTTTTATGTGTGGGAAAACAAAGATACCAAAAGTACAATCGAGTAAACTGTTAAGACTAAAGTACAGAGATCACAAATAAAAAAGAAAACAACAATACTTTCAGCATTGTTATGTTATTACTTTAATTTGAATTCTGACCTTTCTGGCTGGGTGGACAGCACCTGATGAGCTGGAAAGTGTACCCATCAGTGCGGAGCGCCTCCTTTTGGTAGCAATGCATGAGTTCTTTCAGAGAACCAAAGCTTCTTTTGGCACCGCTCAGGATGAACTCTCCAGACTCCGTCTTCACAATCTGACAGTGCTTATAATCCACCATGGTTTCATACTGAAAAATAAAAACCAGTTTCCCTTCATGTTTAATTATTATTCTTAGTAAATAAAATTTATAATTACTAAAAGCAGTGGTACTGAAGGCATAAATAAAAATGAAAGAGCAAACTATTGCAAAGGTATACAATTGCTCCCTCTAGTGGTTTAACATGTATAAAAACCTGCATTTTTCCATTATCTGATTTATAGCAGAAAATCAAAAACTGAATTACAAACAGCAAGAAAAGAGGTAAGGAAGAATGGAAGACACAAATGAAGGAAGAATACAAAAAAGAAAGTACAACAACAAGGAAATGGTGAAGGGAAGAAGAGAGGCAGAAAAAACAGGGAATAAAGAAAATAACTGAAGACAACACAAGGAAAGTTGGATTTTCTCAAGGAAATAAGAGCACAGAGAAGGATGGACACCAGGAAGAATGACACAATGAAGGACAAGGAAAGTGAGCAAAGAAAAGAATAAATGTGTGGAGGAAAAGACAGTTGAAATAAATGAACGAAAAACATTGGATCAGGAAGATTTTCCAGGTATGCTTCCAAATTCTGCAGTAATCCTGCATAGAATTTCATACTTAACTTAAGCATTTAGTGCAGTTACAAACAAAAGGTTGTCCTCCTTTAATAATAGCTGTTACATAATCCTGGAACCTACTGGTTCAAATGAAACACAGGGGAACAAATTCAAAACAACTTACCCCAACAACAAAGGACATGAAGAATTTGTCATACTCTCGGGGGCTGCAGCGTAGGATGTAGAGGCCTTGATAGTTACCCAAACGACGCAGCTTACTAATTGTAAACTCCATCCTGTGATCAAAGAGGCAAAATGTGCCCTTTGCGTTAAAAGGTTTGTGGTTGTGAGGGCATGACGACACCCTTTATGTGCTGGTTTAGTAAACAACAGAGGAACTCACGATACAGGGCCATGGCAGTAACTCTGAATGCACTCGAGAAGTCTTGGTGGGGCAACTTCTTTACACAAGTAGTGATGGGCGTCGGCGACTAGTCGGTAATATCCATCAACCAAAGAAACAAAAGACAGGGCCTCAGAGAGCAACTGGAACTCCAGCTCCTTTGAGGTGCAAAATAAGCAATTCAATGGAACAGTCATTCTGCACTAGATGAATTGAAATTGATGTTAATTTTGTGCTACATAAATTAATATTTTTGGTTTTTCAAATAAAACTGTGAATACATGTAATTACAAAACTTTAGCTTTACTGGTAAATCGTTTTTTGCATCCTTGAAAATGTCATTTAAAAGTTCATCCTTCTTACATATTAGAAGTAAAGTTTATGCCATGTGAGTAATTTTGCACAGTATTGCATGAGTTGCAAAGAATATGACATTTGGAAGCTAATATCTCATCTCAGGCTCCTTCTCAACTGTTTTGATTACATCTGTCAATAATTTTGCAAATATTTTTCTTAGGGAGCAGATTGCTCTAATTAAAGCCTTAATCTTGCTGCCCTTGTCAGAGAAAAGACATGACTTGCATTCAAAGTTACATGTCATGCATGTGCAGTAAATTAGCTCTAGCTAAGATTCCTTGCATCTGAAAGGTATTACAGTTATTAGTAACAGCTGTGCGGAAGGGGAAAAAGCACTGTACCAAGATCTGATTGTCCTGTCTGGTGAGGGAAACAATGCGACTTTCTGCTGAGCCTTCCTTGCTGCCCTGTTTGATGCTGATGTCGATCACCTCTGGGAAATCACAATATATCTCCAGCTCCTAGTCACACGAAAGGTAAGCACAGGATTTTTTTTTTTTACTTGTCCGCTATGACTTGACACATCAACATCCTCCGTTTTTTTTATTAAAGCATCGACTTTACCTCCTCTGCTCCCTCCTCTCCTTTTCCTTTAGACCAAAGGATGCCCTTGTTGCCCATCACCACGATGGTAACCTCTCGTGAGGACAGGTCAGTCACATGGAAGCGCTCAGAGTACATAGAGGGCAGCAGCATCTCCAGGTTCATTAGGTATTTGAGCTTCAGGTTGCATACAGTGGCTTTGCACTCACTGAACTGCTGGATGAACCGTCGGAAACGGTAGCGGATCCTCTTCCGGGTCAACAGGTTGTACTCTTGGATGCGTTTCCTCATGCATCTGGGGAGGAAGGACTTGTAGCTAAAGCAGGGTGGAGGTCAGAAACGTTTTAGATGGAGATTAAGGTGAAAAAAAAATTAAAGACATTTCATTCAGTGAACAAGTGAACACTTAGCATTCTGACCTCTTTAGAAGAAAAGAAAGTAATGGAAAAACAAATACCATTTTAAACTTTATTTTAGAAAAAAACAGCACATTTCTTACATATTTGTTAAAACTGTCACCATGTTGTGACCGACAATCTATGGAAAGACTCCTCCAAGTTCTACTGTTGCCATCTGCAGAAATACACCGGAGTACCCAGAGAGAACCCACGCATCCACAGAGAAAGCTAACTATCTCCACACAGAAAGGTGCTACCAACTGCGCCACTGTGCAGCCCCACAGCTAAATTTATAAATTAATTAACAGTTTCCAAATTTGTCGGCACTGCAGCTCTACGTTTCATCAACATTTTTCATTTTCACTCAGCAAAAGAATATGTCAGAATGGGTCAATGACTGACTTTAGTGTGAAGCATTCCTCTGAATAGTACAAGCCATTTTTAACATATTAAATGAGGAAGCATCCGATACCTGGTATCATTGTAGATATCCACCGGTGACAGATCGCTCTCTTTAGCGAGCCTCATCATGTCGAGAACAGCCATACCCAGGCACTCCTCCTGAGCTTCATGGCTGACCGGAATATGAACCCAGCCATTTAAAAAGTCACTGCGCCACTGCAACAAGTGAAGGATTTCAAAAGTATTAATGTTAAAAATAAATGAAGCAGTGAAAGGAGCAGGTCAAACATATTACGTTAGCAGTTCACTATGTATCAGGAGATAAAATACCTTGAACCTTTAATCAACTATTGTGCATGTATACATACAACAAAAACTTTGGAGCTGCTCGTGGAGACAATGTGACCCCAGAGATAAACAGTCAAACCAAAGCGGTGTGGTGTGTGTGCGTGCAAGGTTTGCACAAGTGTGAGGACAAAAAAAGCAGAAATTATTTTGAAACTCAGGCATATACACAAAACCACAGGCCTGTATGCAGAGACTCATGCAAACACAAGGAATCCTAAAACGAGTCTTGTTCCTCATTTGCGCTTCTTGAAAACTCTTACTACTTCACTTCCTGTTTTCATAGCTAAACAAAACAAAGGGCTGACACAGAGGACATGCAGACTGCCAGTCAAAGAGAAGGAAATAAGAAGCTATCTCCACCCAGCAGCTCTTCTTATCATCTCATAAAGGGTAAATGAGAGAAAAAAAAGAAGTGTTGGAGCTTCAGTAGAGAATATTAGCCCTTAACCCACATTTTCTGCTTTGAATGCATAAGACACTAAGACAAACCTGAGCAAACAGGTAGGCCATGACACTGTCATCCATTACTGGGCTTTCCATCTCTTTGGACAAGCCATAACGATGGGCGTAGAAGGAGTTACTGCTGTTATACCAGCCTGGAAAATAGTATCTAGACAAAAAGCATATAAAAAAAGACAAGAAAAATCAGCAAAATTAGAAAAAAATGTTCACCACTGAAGCAAGTTTTTTTTTTAAGTAAAGAAAAAAAAACCAAAAGTTTCCTACCTGATTCTGAAGTGCAGGTTTTCACTACCTGAGTTGTGCAGTTTGAAGATGTGATTAGGAGGAAAATATATTCGGTCATTTTCCCTCATCAGGCAAAACAAGCTGCAGTACACTGGGCTAATTCCTGAAAGAGAAAACAAATATCTTTAGAATAAACATTTTTAGTTTAGCTCCAATATAAATGCCATAATGAAAACTAAAATGTGTACTTATAGGAAAGTATGAAATTCACCCACCTTTTTGGTACTTAATAACAAAATAAGGCACCTTTTTCAGCTCTCCATATTGGAACACTCAACCAAATAAAAGAAAAATCTTAATTATTATATATGGAGACCCAAATGCAATAGCTCAGGTGCTTAACAGGAAAAACATTTTGCTAAAATTTCAGATTTTAAATTTTACTTTGTGACTTTGTGGTTTACTGCAATCAACCCTTTTTGTCTCAGATCTACAGAAACACCACTGAACACTGTGAGAATTCCCCAGAGAAACACCAACCACCTCGCAAATGTAACCTCAGCAGATGGGGTGAGCATTTCTTTATTCACCCAAGGATTTGTAGTATATTTTAACAGACTTAGCATTGTCTGATGAAAAATTCCTCTGTTTTCTGTCGGTTGCAAAAATCTTTAGTTTTACAATAAACGCTAAAGATTCAACAACGACAACAATCAGCGTGAACTGAATGTGTTTCATCCTGTGATTGAATCCTAAAAGTGACAAACTACTAAGAATTAAGTCCAATTGTCTTTGCATTATTGTGTCTTATGCTCCCACCGTTTTTCAGTCTGCACCAGAACAAAGTTAGCAGTTTTACCAATCTTGCCAACTGGAACTGGCAGTCTGAAAATGTCATTGTACCACAGGAAGCAGTCAAGTGTGAGGCAAGTGCAAGAGAAGTCCTGCTTAAAAGGAAGTACGCCGAACCACAACAGGGGAAGTAATGTCAAAGTTTGAACAAGTCAAGTCCCATGTTCATTAAGATATGAAATGTCTGCATATAAAAAAACAAGTGAATTGGGTGTGTTTAATATAAAATGAAGGAAAAGTAGTAAACAGTTAGCAAAAACTTATAAATATCTTTAAGATTTAGAGTACATTTATATCTGACGTCTTTCACTTTGACACCTCTAAATCAAACACAGAGTAAAGACTTTGCTCCAGACATCCAAGCAAACTTAGCATGCAGTTTAAAGCAGTGATGGTTTGCAAAAAAATGCCCTAACCTTCAGACAACTCACAGAACACTGTTCAATCATCTGGAAATGGAAAACGCATCTTCATAACTGCAGATACAGCATGGCAAAACTTTCAGTTCTTAGATGTAAATCTGGGAGAGACGGAAGATTAGAAGCTTATATTTGCATTATATGGTGGTTCTGCGCAGAGGGGCGAAACACAAGTGCCCACAACTCTGCTTAGTTTTTTATGTGTAAGAAAATGTGTAAATCACACCTCCCTAGTCTTCCCCTTCACAAAAAAGCTCTATATTCTATTGGTCTATCATATGCAATCCCAGAAAATGCATTGAGGTTTTGTGGTTGTAATGTGAGAAAATGTGCAAAAGTTGAAAGGGTATGAATTCTTTTGCAAGTCAAATTGAATGTATTGTGTGATTTTTAGAAGTTATGTGATATGATGTTTTGCAATAAAATGTTTTGCAATGTAGCATACATTTTTCAGACATCACTACGTAGGAATGCAGTGAGATAAATCAATTAATTGCATGATAACGTAAAACAAGCTCAATATTTTCCATTTGCATTATTTACTGTTTTTCTCTTCGCTTTAAAAAAACTAGCCCTTTTTTGAAGGACAATTTTGTTTACAGAGATTTTAACTTATTTTATGTGCTGTTTGGTTTATTTATTTGGATAGTTAAAATGTCTTCCAGTTCCAGAGTTAGTGTTCATTAGAATTTAAAGTATAATGATCTTTGCAAATGTGTTCTTGCCTTATTAACCTACATGATGGTGCCATTGTATGCTACAAGCCATCACCATGTTATTGTCACATGTTGTTACTGTTTTGTTACAGGCCTATTCAGAACCACCAGGAAGCAAAGATGTTTGTCTGTAGTTATGCCCAACCACTGAAAACAATGTCACATGTGTGATACAAATGTGGTTCAACCATGAAAGAGACAAAAAGACAGAGAGACAGCAGGAAAGACAGATGTGGAAATAAATAACAGACTGAGCTGGAGAGGAATTCAAGATTAGAGGATAAACATGAGGAACAGCAAGAGGCATAACTTGTTTAACATGTCAAAGAAAATGGTGCAAGAGATTGTGGAAGAAGAAACACGGACAAGAAGCAGGTCAAAAAAGAAACACTTCCACATACGAGTTATCTAAAAAAATACAAAACATAATTTTTGTTTTCTATGAAAAACAAATTAGCTTTTTTCATTAAATTACAAAGAGAAAATTGTCTTAATGCTTAAAGCACCATCAGGATTTTTCAGCAATACAAGATGCAGTTGGCTGCAGGGAAATGTTAATAAAGAACTTCTACTTTCTACCAACCCAAGAGTAAAACAGAATAGCATTAAAGCAGAGCAAAAGAGTTGTATTTGTATGTGTCTTTAACGGACCAACCGCTGAAACAGCAGCATCTTCATAACTGACTCCCATAGATTTGCATGCAATACCTCCCTTGTTTCTAACTGTCTAGCAAACTTCGTCTGTACATGATTGTGAGAAAAAGTTGCAAAAAAAATACCTTTTTATTAGTGTAGTAAAACAAAGAGACTTGTCATTGTGATACATTTTCTTTTAAGAACCAGAAATACCCTGAAATCAGACCAAAAGCTCCACCTGTTTTGGTTTTATACCATAATTTTACTGCAGAAATTATACATTAGTATCCAGTATCTGTCCATTACCACAAGGGTGCAGCGCATGTGTGTCATTCTTTATTTATGTAGTCTTTAGTTACTGGCATTTATGCTCAAATTTGTGCTCACTTTTAGCCAACACTAAAAGTGAAAATGCCAGTCATATTTATAGACTGGATGACAGACTTAAATGCTTCTGAACTGTACAAACAGAGGCTCAGATGTTAACGACCATGTTAATATATGAAGGTTGTTATTCAGATTTCTTTATTAAATGTATGGTACTTTAGTCCACCCTTATAGCAATATCAAGTAACCATTACCTTCAGTTGTTACAACTGTGATATCAAATTTAACTTAAAAGAAATTAGACTTCAAAATTTGATGCCTTGAAATTGGGCTTTTGTCTCTTTAAGACGATAATAATTCTGACACTTCACCTTCAGTATCTCATCACAACAATGTTTCTCATTATGCCTTTTACAACACTTCTTAGGCGCATTGGACTGAGAAGTAGGTCATATGATAAGCTCAGCCGATGCACAGTTCCACCAGGTGTTCACTAATTGCTGCTGCTATTCTGAAGGAACAGAGATGGAAAGGCACGAGGGAAAAGTTCTCTGTTAGGTAGAAGCTCGGCTGCTTCAGAATGTTTCCAAAGTTTTCTTTTGGATTTTGATACTTGCTTTTCTTATCCAATTAAGCATCCTCTTAATTGGATGCTTAATTGCACATACTACAAAGAGACAGTTAATATCAGTGGAAGACAAGTGTAACAAGTAAAACTATAAGTAGCAGATGAAGAGGCAAGAATAAAGAAATTCAGCAAGGAGCTGGCACAAAACCTAAGAAATGCATCATCCTACAGCTCTTTAGGAGTCATCTTCAATGAGCTTGTTTCTCATTAGCTGAAAACTCATTTTTATTAGCCAGCTTGCTCACAACGTAAACAAGCAATGGAGCAACAGAAAATGAATGCAGAATTTAAATTTCTCCTTGGAGTTCATACCTAATGGCTTCATCGCAAGAAGCTGCCCAATAATAGGAGCAGGCAAGCAGCCAGCTTTCCAACATGTTTCACCACTTTTTAGTTCGCAGCACAGTTCGTTTGCATTCCCACCACCAAACCATACCAAAGTTAACGTTCAAGAAAACAGACACTCAGGCTTTCAGGTGAACCAGAGTTTGCAAGTTTGATCTGCCCCAAAGTTTGGATGTCTCACAGCTCCCCAAACAAAGTGGATTTTTCAAGGAAACAAACTCTTGTTCGTTGAAAGAGCAACATACAGCTCTGGTGTGAGAAAGCCCAAAGGACTCAATTTAAAACTGGTTTATCTCCAAATTGTTATGTGTCGAAACAAAATAGATTCATAGTTCAGATCTGGGTGGCTGACACCACATAAAAACACCCATAAATGTGAAATTATTGGCTGTTAGTTGTAAAAAAGAACAGTCAGGGTTCAAGGAAGCACTTTGAACAAAAGTCTGGATGATTAATACCTCCAACTAATTTAATCATTACAACACATTCTAGCTCAAGCTCAGTGTTTAACATATTGTCAATGCTCGCTTGTGTTAGGGCTGAAAAACATGTCATTATATAAGCGTTTCCTATTTGCAATCTCAATAATTGTCTATACTGATATTTATTGATTCGTTGTTTGTTTTAAATAACAGAAACCCTGGTGGAATGACCATACTTGTTTTTTCCCCAATTTTCTCTACACATATTTGTTTATTGCTTAAAACAAAACACTTTCCAATAAGATCAAAATGTTATGCTGTATTTAGATTAGGTGTGGTTCCTCAGCAAGGCACACAAACACCGTCAAAAGCAGAACCAAACGATGTTACAGGACCAATAAGATGTGATGTTAAAAATGAAAACACAATGTAAACACTTAAAAAGTTGTCAATGCAGAACTAGAAACATGTAAACAGAGCACAGCAACTTCCTATAAACCCAAGACAATTGTTCGAGGGTGAAACGGATTGGAATTTTTTTTGCAAAAACCATTAAAAGATTTGCTAAGTAAATCAGACCTAAATTAGCTAAACAACAAATAGATATCAAAATTACAATAGCATAGGCTAAATCTGAGAACTGAAATGCTAATGTAACTCACCACAAGCTTTGGCAGCAGTGATGCACAGTTCCTCTGCGACATACTCTCCCGATGGAAATGTGAGGGTGTCGTCTGAGCAGCTGCCCCTTCCTTCAGTCTTTCCCAGGTGGTAAAGGTGAAGAGTTAAAGTAACTGCCTTTACTTCCTGCTTGGGGTCAGGGTCAGTGGATAAGCCATCAAGTGTTGTCGGGTTGGAAGAAAGAGGGTCCATGTCTGTCAGCAGAATAAAGGCCATGTGCTCCTTACTGAAAAACTGCAACAAAAGGAGAAATAAGTCAAAAATAAGTGAGTGAACGCAGCAGTTTCTGAAGATGTATCTATTCATGCAGTCGAGTCAGCTTCTGGCTCACTGCTGTTCAATTTAGTTAAAAATATTACAGAACTCCTTTGCAGCAAAATCACAATCTCAATTTTATCCTGATTTCTCAAAAATAAAAATGTAGATCTTAAAAATAATACATCATAGCAAATAATCCAAAGAACATATTGAACATAAGTGACTGAGCTTTAGCTATTTTCCAGGGACAAAATGGGGAAAATCTGCTGTGTAAAGCTGATAGACAAAATCCAGAAAGAATTGCTGGACTACAGCAATTGGTGGTTCTATGATATTATCTGAATGACATTAATGCCTCACTTTTTGTATTTTTAATATGCAAAACAGTTTTGAAAACCATATGTTGTTTTTCTTCAATTACACTCTACAATAAGTTGGTTTATCAGATCTATTCCTATGAAATAGGTCCAAGTTTACGGCTGTAATATGACAAAATGTTAAAGAGTCTGAAAGCTTCGTAAGGGACAGTAGTGCTAAATATTTGTAAATCCTCTATTTTACGTGACACTGACATTGCATGGTTGGAAGCTCAAAACAAGTCTAAACAAGAGAAACAATAAAATACAAAAACAAGAGAAGAATTAAAAAAGGACAGTTCACTCATTTTTCTTGCTGTTTACACACCCAAAACGTTTATCACCAAGCCTGCAGGCAGGGAGTCAGATGTGTGTTATCAGTCATGCTTGTTTGGGTTATGGATATCAGTTCAGCCACATTTTACTGCTTATCACCACTCTGGTCCACTGGCAGCTACAAGTGCCTCCTATTCAACTGACATGAACTCGGAAATTCAATCAAAAACATCTTGAGCTTCCTTCAAAGTTGCATCACTGTTCCTTGGAGAGCCACGATAACTTTGACAAAATTTCAATCTGTATCCCTTAATTCTGATGGAGTACTGCAATGCAAATTATGTGCATCAGTGCTGAATTAAGTAAAAGCTAGATGATGACACAACATCATTTGACTATTTTATTAGGTTTTCAGCAGTATTCCATTGTTAGTATGGTTAGAAGTACATAGGCAATAAATTCTACCAAACAGGAAAACATTTAAAATAAAATAAAAAAAATTAACAATATGTTCTGAACAAATGACTCAACAGCGGTTTCAAAATGGGTCAGGTTAAAACAAGACAGAAAACAAAAGCGCAGTATAGCCACTGACAGAGGAACACAGCTCCAGCTTTAGCAGCGCTGGGTTAATGCATGGTCCCCAAAATGGGTCATGCAGGCAAACGTCATGACAAAGTTGCTCATTTCAAATTAAATTTGAAGATTTTTTTTCAAAAACAAGTGTTGAAAGTGAAAAAAAATGAATAAGACCACTACAAACAGAAAAAACTATACATTTCTTACTAGCTCTAATCTACCTAAAATTTCATTGTGCAGGAACATCATCATGATGTAGAAATTGAAATACTTTACAGTGCTCTGCACACTCAGTCAGGCAGATTTTGTAAGGTATAAAACTTTTCAGCTCACATTCCTCCAATAAACATTATTTAATATGCAGAAAAAGACTTATACGTTTTGTGTGCTGCTGAGCACTCCAAAGATTTCAAAGGAGTCTTTTTTTTTTTTACTTTAAAATTTGTGGAAACCCATTGGGCAAAATGCCAGCAATGAATCAGTTGACCTAATTGATTTATGATTTAATTCCTAAATGACCTAAATGATTTAATTTTATGATGTAATTTGCAAAGACTGCATAAAAAAACACATGCTAGATAGAGGTTTGGCAAAGTAGAAAACAGGAGCACCTCAGAAAAATGAGGCATGGTCCTGACAGGGAAGTACCTTTGTGCTTTTCTGAGAAAAACTCGCAAGGTTCTGGGGTCCTTAAGGGAAAAGCTGGCAAAGGCAATTCACACTGACTCACAGCTGAAAAGGCCCGAAAAATTCTCAAGTGACAAAGAAAACTCCAACAGCAACAGTTGTCAACAGCAGCAACCCAAGCAAACTATGTAAAATAATGACAGGGATTCAAATAATCCGTTTTCATCTTCTCATTAAACCTCCAGTCAGTTTAAAACATCAACACCTTTGAACTCAGCCTATGTCTCTTCAAAAGGGAAATCCCCTTCAAAGACTAATACAAAAACAGAAGGAGGAGTCAGCAGTAGGGGAGTCTGACGGTACTTTGTACACATCTGTATGCTACAGAGAAGCTGTGAAAACAACCTGTCTCAAAACTGCTCACAGTCCTCACCTCAAACCAGCTGTGCTATCAGCTGTGCTATCTAGCCAGAAGTCTTATTTGTTGTAGAAGATCAACGAGTACAAACTTCAAGATGTCAAATCATACCAAATGTAGCTCACCTTAAAACAAAATAAGCAATTTTGATTTGTATAGACCGGATGGCTGTTTTAGGATGAAATATTCAATCTAAAAGTGAAACTTATCCCACTATGTGGTGAGGAAATGGTTCTGGTTTTCATAAAAATATCTTAAAATATAGCAAAATGAAGCTATTGGCATGCAAGATCAATCTGGATGTCTGACCCTTAAAGTACCTAAATAAAACTTCCCATTTTCTCAGTCATGTTATTGTCGATGTCATAGCAAGTCACATTCTGGTCACTAACTGCAGACACATAACATAAACATACTCATCGCAGTGTGTTATCAGTTGAATCTTTCTACCGTTATGCCACCAAATGATAGATCACTTAAGATAAAGAAAACAGAAGTAGAATTTGGTCACTTGCAGAAATGTTGTCTAAAGTTCATATTGTCTTCTCCCTGTGTGGCTCACCTTCTTTGCTTATGCAACGTTGTATTTGTTTTGGAAAGTTTACAAGTTCCCAAGCATTTCTGGTGTGTAGTTAGCCTGCACATATTTTAAGTGGTTTGGTTGTAATTGACGCTGTGGATGAACACAATGACACACACTGTGACCAAAAGTAATTAAGCAGTCAGCGCTTAGTGGGACATTTTATCCAACATAAATTGAGGTAGAGTCAAATATTTGCAAAGGGCAGTATGAAGGACATTGTTGCTCATATAAACTTAGTTATTAATGCATCATAGACTCATTTATCCCAAATGCCTATGGGTTAATTGAGGAAAAAAATGAAAAACTCACACATTAAAACTGTGCTCATAATACAAAAGAAGTATGTAGAAGATGAAGTGATTTTCAAACAAGTGCTGCAGCAATCATTTGCCAAACATTCAGTCATGTCTGGTTGTAAATAACAGTCTTTATAACACTTATACTGAATCTGATCAACTGACACAAGCATGAACTGCAGCTGCAACTAAATCTGAATTTATCGTAGACTTTCTTATTTTTCATAAATAATATATGAATATATAAATAATGTATAAAAAATATAAAATTTCAATATTAAATGTTATATTGATTTGTTACTGAATTGACAACTGAATATCCGCCTTCTCTACAATTCAGGTTTTTCTTATGCCTCGAATGTCCATTTGGCAACAGCAAAGTGTTGGCCTCCTCCTGTCATATTTCAGAAGATTGGAGCAAACATAAATTATTACATTCTCACACAATTGTCTCTTTTTTGGTCATTTTTTTCTACTTTGTTAGTGTAGAAACTTTTTGTTGCCCTTCAGAGGCGAAAACAGGATATGGGTTACTTTTTTTTTTTTTCAAAAAATATGCTTGCGTAAAAGTCACAGGACATTTGCGGTGCTATATGCTTTGAAACTAAAATGAAGGCAAAGGATGTAGGTAATAAAAGACAAACGCTTCGTGACACACCAAACACGTTCATTCTAAGACTATTTTTTTCTGTCCGCATCTTATTCACAAGCCCCCACAACAGTCCTATTTATTATCTATGTCCATCTGCTGGTAGTCCACATTAAACACTCCAATAGGCCAAAAAGTGTAATATAATTTTAAAATGCTTTAGTTACACTTTATTACAATACAATCAAAACAGAGCTGCACAAAAAGTATTCAGATGTGAGGATGAAAATCACACTGCAGCTGTTAGGAATCCTTATAAACAACTAAAAGCTTGTTCTACTTGAAGTGTTAAGAATGAAAAGATTTGTAGAGATGCTGATTTTATTATAAACAAATTTTAAAATAAAATAATTATTTCTTTTCTTATTTATTTTCATATCTTGCCTTTTCCAGTACTGTATAAAAATTTTTTTTCAGCATATACACACCTTCAACAAAGGTGCTGGGGATATTTGCAACAAAAAAATTGGCATACCTCAACAACTTTGGCAAAACCTTTCACATTACATCATCAATGAAAAACGTACAGAACAAACCACAGAATGAAGCCATGAAAGTAAGACGGGTGTGCAGGAGTTTCCTTTTCCTGCACGTGTTCATACTTGTTTTCACACACTGCTTACTATGGTTTTATATCAAAGTAAAAGCATTGCTCTGTTAAAAGTTAAAACAAACGTTTTGGAAAATCAGCTTTTTGAAATACTTTGATCAAAAATCAATTAGGTTAATTCTGAAATTACTTGATATAGATTTTCCACTCACTCCTGGCGGTGTTGGACAAGCTGTTCTACATTACCAAACAGGAGTTTTAATCACCCAGGCTTATATGACAATAACTGAACATCTTTCAGGCAAAACTTTGTAATTTCTTCTTGTTCCATTTTAAACCTGCCAACCCCTTTTTTGTAATTACACCAGCTGACAGAGCAGTTCGCTGTTCTGACCTGAATAAAACTGAGACGTGATTTTAGATGTACCAAGAATGTACTTTCCCCTCAATCATGTTTGTCACCAATTGTTTTCTTCCAGTAAAACCCAAAATGCAAACTGAATCAAATGAATCAACCCTGCCTACATACAAGTGAAACACTACATCAGAAGAAGAAAAGCACATATGTGCTGAAGAAACAATAACTCTAGCGCAGTTTGATGTGGCGAATGTATACTTACTGTATCCTCCAAGAGATTCCTCTAACAGATTATAGAGTCAGAATAAGAGTCTATATTACTGTTATTTGTCGAGTCTGATTCAAATGTTGTTAACTTTACAGTTTTAACACAAAAAACCAGAATAAAGAGACATCCTGAGGACATCTGAACTGGAAACAATTTCTTCTGAAGAGAAATAGATGAGCCAACTTCTGAAATTGATCATCTATATAAACCATCACTCCAATCAAATAAGAATATTGTTTAACAACATGACTCAGGTTTTCACTTCAAATGCCTAGAATAGCAAATTATTTTATTAGAAAAGGAAAATCTTTTTTGAAAACCTCTTCAAGACTTTAGAAAAAAGCAAGATTCTTTGAAAATAAAATATTAAATCATAAGATGCATGTCTTTTGCACAAATTTAGTTCACATAGAAAAAGAGCATTTCTATAAGGTCTTCATCTGCAAATGGATAATTCCTACCCAGATGAAAACATGTGAATTCGCTGTGATCCTTCAGGGATACATTTCCCTCTTTTTGACATTTTTGCAATGGTTTCTTGAAGGTCTCCCAAGCCATTATACAGCTTGAATGAGAATATCTCCAGGCATGGGGTAATTAGTAGCAAAGGCTCAACATGAATGACCTCAGAAATCCCGAGAATGTAAACAGAACGGCATAAAACTGACAAATAACATGCTGAGACGAAAAATTTAAAAAAAAAAGCTGGTATGTTGGATATTTCTTGTCCAAAGAAAATTGAAGAAATATAATGATTAAAATTTCAATGACTTTCAGCATGAGTACAAGTAGAACTTTTAGGACAAACGCTAAGTGTGTACCATAAGGCAAATTATTTACGAGTCAGCCGATGGAAGACCCGAAAAGGAAAGATGATGAAATGGAGAAGTTTTCTGTTAAATGGAGATTAAATAGGTTTTGCCTGTGTTGCAACAAATTTTATAATGCTTTTAATAGCTAAAAACATTAAACAGACAAAAACAAAACTCCAGAGATCTCCTTCCTAATAAACCACCATATTCATCTAATTTACAGACTTTGCTAATCATTTAGCACAATAAGCTTTCATTGGCACCCAAACAACTCTATTAAGTCAGCCACTTTGATGCATTCATCATTTTTCATTTTGCAGTTTTGATCATTTCGAGGCATTTCATCCCGTTGCATCGTTGGTACAGACATCTGATTTCTTCAGAATGTTTTGTACTGACTATGCATCCACTCACACCTGCCAACATTCAGGACAATGACCTGAATGTTTTAGGTCATTGTCCATATGAAACGCCATAACATATCAATCTGTTTGACTGCATTTAACTCCATTTGACCACCTCAGAACTCGATCAACTGTTTCTGTACTATAACCATTACCACCAAACATTAGGTTCTCAGCGCCACTGACAGCCATAAACACCCAAGCCATATTTTACAAATGGTTGTAGTATGCTTTTTATCAGGAGCTGCTCTTTGCCTTCTTCCTACTTTTTTCGTGCCATCATTTTGGTGGAGGTTGAGCTTGGTTTTATCCGTCAAAAGATTGTTCTTCCAGAGATGGGCTAACTTTTTTAGATGTTTTCGGCAAAATGCAATCAAGCTTATTTTATTCTTGAGGCTGACAAGTGACTGGCACCGTGATCTGAACCCTCTTTGTGCCTTCATGCAGTCTTCTTTCTATAGCAGACTTGGATATTGGTATGCATTCCTCCTGAAGAGTGTTACTCATCTGGTTGGCTGTTGTGATGGAGGTTTCTGGAAATGACTCTGCAATCATCCATGTTGTAACATTCCAAGTCATTCAGTGTTTTCTTACTTTACCAGGATGTAGCAGACGTTTAATTTTTCCACTTCTAATGTTGCAGCAATCTCTCAAATATGTTTTTTTTTGTTGTTTTTGCAGCTTAGCCAACAGTTTGTTTCACCTGCATGTAGAGCTCTTTTATCAGCATGTTGTCTGTTTACAGCAAAATCTTCCAAATGCAAATACTACACCTCAAATCAACTCCAGGCCTTTAATCAGCTTAATTGATAATGGCGCGACAAAGGAACTATCCACACCTACTCATTGAAAAGCCTTTGAGTCAATTGTTCAATTACATTTGGAGCTTCAAAAAGGCAATAGCACATGTAAAGGAGCTGAAACTCTTAAAACTTTCATCCAATTTTGAATGAGAATACCAGGAGAGTCTGAGCATTAACCACAGGTCCATTACATAAGTATGATTGAAATGTTTAGTTAAACAGAAATCTGGTAAACCTGTCAGTGTCCAAATATATAAACCTTACAATTTATAACACATATAACAAAAACCAACATAAGAACCAATGAGACATCACACAGGAGGAAGAGGTTATGAAGTCAACCGCTGAAATCCAAAAAGCAAGTGAAACAACATGGACAGGTGATTTTAAAGGTCATAAAATATGTATGACTAATGCATAGTGGAGATGATCTCATATAAAAATACATATGATCTAATTCCACATCAAAACTTAAAATAAGTGCATTTTTCTGATTTAGTTTTCTTCTACCAATTTAACACATCTCATTTGGGACTTTCCAACAACATATACAGGGCATAAAATGAGATAAGTGATGAATGCACATTAAACTTGATTTAAATTGGAAAATGAACAAATATAACGATAGAAAACAACTGAGCTGTTTGCTGCAGAGAGTTTATAAGCTGCTAATCAAACAGACTCATTTCCTTGCTTTCAGACTTATGATGTCAGAACATATTACCACAACAGTTTTTGACCAGACAGTTATATGCATTAAATATTATACCAAATGTTTAGTAGCAAAGCATCAGTTGTGCATGTCAACACAACTGATGTCAATGCGTACATATTGCTCTGTCAGTTTTTCAACTTGAAAGTACAATATTTGACAGTAAAAAACATGAACTTTGTATTACTTGACTGTTCCAACCATTAAAAAAAAAACAGATAAACGTTCAACAAATTTCCTGCACGTTTCATGACAATATCTCAAAAAAATGCATCAGCATTTTTTAGTAATTTTAGTAATTTGGGAGGTTACAACATTTCTCAGCTTTCAATGTAAATTCAGGGACATAACTAATAATTAGTTCGGTTTATAAAACGCTGTAGCTGTCCAGATCGATCAGTCAATCGTTTGTTTTGACATGCTTGTTTAGACATTTTGCAAACGTGCAACTTGTGCAAATTATAACGCAACTTCATGAACTCAGTTATATCTGAGTAAGTATTATGGATTAGTTTTCACCCTGAAGGATGATCATATCACGATCGTGGGACCTTGAACAATACGGTCCACCAGAAAATTAAAGTGTTTTGCAGTTCCCTGTTCAGTTGTTGAGGCGTATCTGATATTTTTGCCAACATTTTCACCCGCAAAATGGACAGTCAAGTCACAGGAACAACAACAAAACGGCGTTTACATGAGAAGCCAATAAGAAAAAACCGTGAAGAAGGACGCATCACAACGAGCAAACTCTCACCCAGCTTGCTGCAATGTGTTGCTGCTCCGAGTTTCCCCAACTGAACTCAGGTCGGCGTGAAGTCCAGCTCTCGGCTCCCCATTAGCTAGCTATGCTACAGCGCCCAGTCCTCGGCAGCCGCTCCGTTCATTCGTCCCCCGGCAGCCATTCTGTCGCTGCCCGCATCTCTTCCCCCACCTTGTTCGCTCGGCGGAAGGTGTTTTTTATTACGACTTGCTGCGTTCTTTGAAGTAAGAAACAACCTCTGACTGACAGTCACTCCTTTCTACTGACTCCTTCCGTCAGCGGGGAAGCCGACTGCGCTGTGACGAGGACGGTTTGGGCGGAGCAGCGCGAGAGGTCAAGCTCGCTGTTTTCAGTCAACTGTTTTTATCCTCGGACAACAAAACAACTTCTTATTTCATCATAACAAGCGCTTTTTCTAATCCTCAGGTGGACGGGGTTGCTGATAACTGCACTCATATGTCAGGAAGAAAAAGAGGTGGAGTGCATTTACTGTTTTAACTTTATTTTATAAGTATAATACAGTTTACTGTACGTTCACCTGACCTTCAAATGGCGCAGCAGAGAGGAAATGACACTCAAAAATGTCACAGCAAGAAGTCCCTCTTGCTTGTAAACATGTCTGCGTGTGGCGCATTTTTTGCTTAGAACATTATTATATTCATAAAAATAAAAAGTATTAAGGCTACTTGTAAAATTACAATGTAATCAAAACCATTACCCGAGTAAGTGTAATTAATTTCTTAATTGCACTTAAGAAAATAATAACACAAGCATACATTTCCAAAGCTCACTTTTTTCCAGCATTAAACTGTTGAATTCAGTTTGATGATATGACTGTGTTTGAACAACCACTGATGTCAAGATAAATTGTGTGTTTTCTAGTAGTGCTACAAATGCCACTCAGGCAGATAGTAAATAACATTAACAAGTTTGTGTGTTTACAGGAAATCTCCATGGTATTCTGTGGATGTGGTTCATGTTAAATTAAAATGATCGGTTAAGTAACTAGATATGGGTAGAGTAGCTGCTATTTAGCATTGCTTAAGAAAATATTGCACGAACAAAATTATCACAAAATGAAAGAAAAAATTATACATAGTTTTCACAAGTTTGCACCAACACAAATCTGAAAAGTGTGGTGAGTATTTTCTCCACCTCTTCAGTCAGCACTTTTTGGAATCCCTTTTCCTCCCATCTCGAGACTGATTTTTTTTTTCAAATTTTTATTGCAGAATCCTTGATGCTCTGGCGGACTTGACATTTTTAAGAGAAGTTTTGCCATGGTCTCTATTTTATTATGGTCTGGGATTTAAATGTGTCCAAGATGAGGAACACACAATTTTAGGAAGATATGAATTTATGATGATATTCTTGGATACAACCTCTGCAGCCATTTAAAATGTTGGTAACCTTTTAGTTTCCAGGGCGGAACCTCAAAGCACATCAGTCTCATCTTAGTAATAAGTAGGCTGGGCCAACTTCCTGTTTCCTGCTTTACAAAAAAAAGCAATGGAAAATATTTTCAATACCTAACTCACGGATAGGTCCTCTACCCTCTTCTAGCCTTGGCTAAGCTGCCCATGTGGACAGGCAAAATACCAATGTGTTTCACTTGAAATATAACTTAGCAAATACAGCTGCCATTGAGTCCTTTACAAACACCCTATTGTAAACATTTTTATACAGTTAAGGTATTTTTGATGAATCATAATCGTCATCATTGACGATTATGATTCCATATGTTGTGCAGTTGTTGTCCTCCTGGAAGGTGAACCTCCACCCCACTTTCAGGTGCTTTGCAGCTTGCAGCATTTTTTCTTCAGTTGCCCTGCATCATTTATTTCCATCCATCTTCCCATAAACTTTGCTCAGCTTCCTTGTCCCTGCACTGAGTGATGTTGACAACAACTCGATTCTGTTATGGGGAAGATGTTCTTCGGATGATATACTGTGTGAGTTTTCCCTGCACAACATTTTGTAACTTCTTCTTCATGCTCATATTCAGTTGCACTGGGTTTTGTTTTGAGGGAAGAAGTTGCTAGTTTTGGCTCAGTGGAACTATTTTGGATAATTGAGAACTGAGATGTATCGAAGAGACTTTAGAGAAGATTGAAATTTATAATTTACCTGACTTAAAACATTCTGTATCTGAACTGGCTTTCCCAGTGTTGCCTTGGAAGGGCTGCATATTTCCAATATCCTTGAAGATATGTAAACATAATGCTCCTTCCCACCTCACCCCCTCCTGTTATCCATGTAGCTGTGGAGCTGAGCACTCCCAAGGACATCCTGCCTTGATAACAACATCTCCATCAGACTTCTGCTGATTCAGTGTTTGGACATTGGCTTCTTCTACTTGCTTGCATTTTTTTATAAATGAAGCACTCATATCTTATGCTTGATTTTTAAATGCCTAATGAGTCCATAACAGGATGTTTTGTAAGAATATTCCCAATCCTATGAATAATCAAGAAACTTCAGAGTAAGAAATTCTGCTTCTTACTTTGTCTGAAAGGATTCATCAGTGGCAATTTACAAAAACATTTAGATAATAAATAAAAAAGTTATTGGAGTTCAGGTGTGTCCAAAAATTATTCCTAGTCTATTCAGTGAAGTTTGTATTTGTGACCATGACCCAAAAATGATGGCCACAAATGGTCCGGATGTACAACATTTGGTGGCTGAATCCTCTGCTTCTGTTCATATAACACATATAGAAGACCCACATCCTCTAATTTCAACCATATTGTGACAGAAAGCTGAAGTACATTTTGACATTTAGCAGAGATACTTTGCACCGACTTTGGTAAAGAATTCATATAAATTAAAATAAATTGACAAAAGATCAGGTTATTTTACAGCATTGTAAAATAATGATGTGCTGATCTCGTTTCTAACAGGCCAAAAAGAGACGTGAGTGCAAGAAGAAGGAACAGAGAACAATTTTTTTAACCAAGTTGATGGGGCAACACCTGAAGTTTTGTAAGGGAGATTTTTTTCAGAATTCACCAAACCGACAACTGACAAGCGGGTATAATTACAAAGATTCAGTGAACTTGCAAAAACATAAAAAGGAAGGCTTTCTGAAAACTAATTGAGAGAAACGGAAACTTAGACCTGTTGTGTGACTAAGGAAACTAATACTAAAGCCACCACAAATAAACAAGGGGACATCTCCAACCAGATAAGACAGAAAGTAAAAATGACCAGAGAGGAGAATCAGTTATCAAAAGGAAAAAAACAAAGAAAAGTTGTGTTACTTGTTTCTGATGAGAACATCCAAAACCAAAGCATATGCAGATCTGAAATTTTTCTTTAAAGCTAACTGCTTTAAAAAAAAAAAAAAAAAAAAGCAGTTAGCTTCAAAAATGTGGCCTCTGACTTCACACTGCCTGGTGTGGGGAGTCTGTCTGCACAAAATGAACTCTCCAAGGGAAGAACAGGTTCCATGACATCTCACTCATTCTTTGGAACCCAAGCAGCTCTGTCTGTCCACAGCCACAGGGTGAAACTAAAGTCCTCTGGGATCAGTTCCTGCTCCATGAAACCATAATAGACAGGAGTGTGGCTCCAATTTCAACTCAACTTTTTGAGTTGCAGTCTGAAGAGAATGAGTGTGTGTGATAAACCTATTGCTGAGCAACACCACCGCCATGCGGTTCATTTTGGGTATTGCATTCCATCTCCTGCTGGTCCAGAAGAGTCGGCGGTGGCCTATTCAAAGCACTGAAAGAGTTAAGGATTTCAGAGTCGATCAGAATCTCTGAGTCTGCAGTACAGAGCAGATGGATCGCAGAGTCAGGCAGACTCCTCATAGATGGGAGATTGTTTTTTTCCTCCTGCATGCGGGAACTATTATCAACAATTTCCAGTGATTATTTTCTTAAGTGCATAAAATCTGAAAAAAGTAATTTAGTTCCTTTTTCTACCAATAAAGTTGAAGAAGCGTCGTTTTGTTTACTATACCTGGATTACCCTGCAGAACAAGGTGGGGCTGCTTCTTTAAATCCATGTGCCTGATGATTGTTTTTGCCTTTTTCTTTAATAACTGAAATTACATTACACAAACTTGAAATAGCTTTTAGCTACTTCTTTTGTAAAAGTATTTTTTGTGCAATAATCCAATAGTTGTGGGGAAGAAAGCAACATGCAGGAAGATTTTTTTTCTTCGACTAGGACTGTAAAGAATAGATGGGAAAAACCTGACAGAGGACTTGACGACATAGAAAATTCCAACAAATTGTTTAAAGTTTAGTTGTAATCCAGCAAATGTGACAAACTGGCAGAAATCCATTTGCAGGTTCCTGTAGAAAACAATGCTTGTATCTACAGATATAGATACAATTGAAAGAGAACATTTTGACTCACAACAGAAAGTCTTTAAAAAGTAAAATTGTGATCCAACTAATTCACTCTAGATAAAAGAAGATAATCATGTCAAGCCACTGTGACACTCTGTACTTCAGTCTGCCTGGCCATGGAAACTCTGTCCTGCACAAGATGAATGCTCTAAGAGAAGACCGTCGGTTCTGTGACATCACGCTCATCTTCGGAAGTCCAAACACCACTGCGGACCAGTCTGTCCACTTCCACGGCCACAGGGTGGTGCTTGCAGCATCCTCTGATTTCTTCCGTGATCAGTTCCTGCTCCATGAAGACCAGGCAGAGATGAGCGTGGCTGCAGTTTCCAGCGCAAGAGTGGCGAAGACGCTGCTGCTGTCCTGCTACACTGGACTTCTTGAGGTGCAGTACCCCGTAAGCAGAGATGCAGTCATGACAAAAAAAAAAGACTCATTTTAGAAATTCACTTTATCAGTCTGCGGTTTTGAGGTAGCCTATAAGAACTTCGGCAAACTCCCTTTCAAACAACATTGTGTCACTGCTTGTTCGTCCACTTGATCATTGAACAGTGTGTTTGATTCAGTTACTGCAAGTTGCACAGCGAAAAAGTCCTCCAGCCCAAACAATACTCCCTCCACCGCCATGCTTAAGAGTCAATGTGAGTTGTTCATCCTGATATGATAAAGATATTTTATATTCTAGGTCTTGTAACAGTGTTTTAAATGTCTTCAACACACCGTCCCCAAGGCTTTTTTTTCAACAAGAACAACAAAATTATTGTTTATTGACCTTACCATCTGCTTGGTGAAACACAGAGGCTTCCTTTTATTGTTAAAGGATTTTCTTTAAAGGCTTTTCTTCAACAAACAGGTAATCTCACCAGAATTGATAATGGTATGCAATTAATGTTTGTTTTTTCTTTTTTTTTTTGTTTCTATTCAGGTACCTTTGGCAGAACTGGTCAGTTTCCTGAGCACAGCCAGCATCCTCCAGATGAGCGAGGTGGTAGAGAAATGCAGTCAAGCTGTGTTGCAGTTCCTTAAACCCATCATGTTTTCCAATAAACCTCCAAGCTGCTCCAAGGAAACTGAAAACCAGCAGCCAGAGAGACGCTGGCTATGTTCCAGTTTTGAAAATCGGAGGGAAAAGGATGTGGCCCAGGCCAGCACCAGCATCCAGGAAGATAAAACAAAGGAAGGAGTGGTTCTTAGTCAGGCAGTGGATGGGGTCAGCCAAGAATCTAAGGTGGATAATGAAAAGACTAATGTGACTACAGAAGACATGAAGTTTGTGAAACCCATATTGGAGTCATCAGAGGATCAGAAATTTGACCTTGACACCTTGAAGTCAGAGCAAGGTGTGGAAAACCCCACAGCAGCTCTCCAGGATGAAGATTTTCAAGACCTCACTTCATTCCCAGCTTTAGAGATTACAAGTGCTGCAGGTCATGTAAAGTTGGTGGACATCTCCCAAAAACAACAGGAACAAGTAGGACATGAAGAAAAACAAGATAAAAACATTTATGCACATGAGGCTCAACTGGAACATGATGGAGACCCGACAGATTCCAAAGTATCTAACCTCTCCGAGGCGCAGTCGACAAAGACTGGCGAAGATGTACTTCTAGAGGCTTCACACAGCGTCCCAGTTGAGAGACCATACCTGTGCAGGAAGTGTGACAAAATATTCCAGCGCCTTGAGAACTACGCGGGCCACCTGAAGGAACACAGGCAGTATTCTTGTTTGGTCTGTGGGGAGGGATTTTCCCAGAAGAGCAAACTGACCCGGCACATACGCGTTCATCCTGATGTCAAGCCCTTCAGGTGTCCACTGTGCCATGAAACGTTCATCCAAAAGGGCTGGCTGCAAGAACACCTCAACCTGCACACGGGCAACAAGCATAGTCTGAACCCAACAAACAAGTCAGATTTTAAAAATGGCCCGACAGATGTGCTGGAGAAGAGTGGAGGAGGAGCAAATTAGGATTAAAATGTAATCATTACTGTTTGTTCTGGCTGCTTGTACCTTTTTTTTTGTATCTTTTTTGGAAATCTGGTCCCGACTTAAATTGTATAAAAACATGCACATGCAAAAAGACATTTTTCTTTTTGAGGGACTGAAAAAAAATGTGTAAAATGTTATATAAGATTCCAAAGACGAAAAGAGCGTGTGCCTCATATCTCAGAGGTTTTTCATGCTCAATGTCTATGGACAAGGTTATTTTAATTTAGTTGTGAATTCTTTGGTGTTTGAAATTCGCAGGATTAACTATTATTGGCTCTGTGCTTGATGTCAAAATATTTTATTCAATCAATATGCACATTTCTAAATTATGCTCTTAAAATTAAATAATACATTGCACACTATTTATTTGTGCATGTTCTACAAATAAAGTTTGATGAGCTCTTTATTGCGTCTTCTGTCATCTTTTTTTTTATTTAAATGAAAGTTTTTCACTGTTTAGTCATTGCAAAACGCAGCAAATGTACAAACTGTGTGCGTGTGTGTGTAATAAATGGAAAAAAGCGCTTTTGCTTAGTGACGGAGGAAAGATACTCAAATCAGAAGAATTGATGAGAAGCGGGAAAGGGATTAGCGGCGCGAAAGGAGTCGCGGGAAAAACAGTGAGATGGCGAAATTGGCGGAAAGTTTTGATATCGGAGCGATCCGTGACACCCAATTCGAAATTTGTTTCCAGTTTAGTGGTTTTTGTTTTGCACAAAAGGACTGATGTGCAAAACATTCAGCAGGCTGTGGCGCTGTGTTTTTGTTTTTGTTTTAGCTGCAAGAGGAAGCGGGAAAACCCGCAAGCGGGAGTCTTGAGACAGACAGACAGACAGACAGACAGAGGGCCTTTCGGATAGATAATTAGTTTTTGAAAACATGAGTAAAGTGCGGTCCTGGAAGACTCAGAGGCCGGTGTCCGGAGATCCAAGCGGCGTCAAGGCGGCGCTGCGCGGCGTTGATCAACACTCCCTAGCAGCTAGCTTCTAGCTAACCAGCTAGCATGTTTCACCCACTGCGAACACCGGGAGTCCAGGTACAAACCCTTTCTTCTCCCCAAAAAACTGTTAGCAGTTAAGACAATCACCACCAGCAACAACGGAAGTATAAAATAAGTTATTAGGGAAGAAATGCACAAGTGGGAGATATGTAGGCTAAGGGCCTCGGTTTCCCTCCTTCTTTTGAATAAATGTCATTGTAAAAAAACACACATACTTTTTTCCAGAAGATATAAATATTTTTGTTCTGTTTCCAAATAAAAAAAATTAAAAAAAGAAGTACTTCCTCACAGTTCAGGTTGTGCCAAAAAAAAAGTCTACAATATTACTTTTATTAAGAAATATTGATCCATAAACAGTGTTTAGATTATTGTTGGACGGGTAAAAATAATCGTAAAAATACCAATTCAGTTATTTTTACAGTTTAAACGTTAAGAAACATTTTGAGGTTCATGAGTGCTCTAAAGTTACTAATCTTGGCCCACGGTTCCAGCAGCTGAACAAAATAAAAGAGGATTCTTTACCAAACCATGAAACATTTTGCTCTTTGCATTTGCATCTTCACTACAGGCATTGTTTCACTTTTTGACCCCTCTGATATTGTGCAGACTATGCTCGGCATGACGACAAGGTTAAACGGCTGAAAGGGTTTCTATGCTCTCTAACCCTTTTTCTTCCTTTCACATGTCTTGTTTAATTTCCCGGTTATCCTACTGACCCAGAAATGTCCTTGTCACTTATCTCGCTTAATGCAGTAGCCAGTGGGCAACTAACGGCTCTCTAAATGTGCACCCAGCCGGGACAGAAAGTAAGTCAGAGTTACAACCGCATGGATTAAAAACTGATGTTTGACCGAGTTATTTAAAATTGGGAAAAAATATTTGAGTTTGTGGAGATACAAAGCTGGTAGACACATCCATCTAATCACCCGCTGTTGTGACTACAGCACAAGCTGAAAAAACATTGAATCCGGAGGTGCGCTTTGTGTAAAAGCACAACACACAGTTTTCATAGATTTTAATTTTTTATTTTTGTTAAAATGCTTGAATGATAAGTCACTTTCTTCCTCTTTCACAATTATACACAATTATAGTATTGATTTGTCGCATAAAGTTTATATAAAACACACTGGTATTTGTGATTTTAGTATGCCAAAAATGTGAAAAAAGTTCAAAGGGTGCAGGATAGAAAGGAATTTTAAAATAATTTACTTAAACCTCCCTTTGTTAATTCAATCTTTTTGGGACAATGGCGCCCCCTGGCCAGACAGACAGTCTTTCATACTTCAAAAATAAAATAAACATTATTTTGTTTATTTTATGCATATGTAATGATTAATTAATTTTCCAGCCACCCTTTTCAAAACTTTCCAGAGGCAACCCACACTGCATTTTGAGCGATTTGCTGGATGCTAGGGGTAGAAGTCACATTGTTTTACCCCTTAAATTGTAGAGCCTTTTAAAATAAGTTAAAAAGAATACAGTAAAGATACTGAACTGAAAATAAAAGAAAAAAAATGCAGGAAAAGCCTTGAGAAGGAACAACAGAGATTGTTTTGATAAACTTCAACAAAATGTATTGCTTAAAAGCCAAATATAAAGAAATACGCTGGAAAGATTAAGCATAAAAGTTTTTCGGGCTTCCTTTTTGTGTGAAGTTTCCATGTTCTCCCCTTAGGGCTTTCGACAGCCACTCCAGTTTCCTCCTATGGACTACAAATATGCATATTAGAGGACCTGGAGGTTTTACAACAACCTTAGATTTCAATGTTGTGACCTCGTGTGGATCTGAAATGGCTGCTAACTGGGTATAGCCTGCCTCTGACCTCATAAACAATGGGATACGATGATCCTCCACAAAATCCTGAGGAAGACAAAACAAGTTTGAAGAATGAATGGGGATGAAGGAGATTTATAATCTACAACGTAACTATATCCTGGTAATAGGATTAAAGCTTTTGATGAGGTAGTCAGTGGCAGCTGCACAGCCCATGGTTCTACTCCCAGCTACATTACGGCTACAGTCTTAGGTTACTAAACGTCTTTATTCAATACAATGCAAGTCTATGCCTCGAGAAGAGGAAATGACAACAGACGTCACCTTAAAGCATTTTACATTTTACATGAATAACATACATATTCAGGTAAAAAAAACATATAGCCAACCAGATTCAGATCTAATTCAAATTAGATTATGGTACAATCAAGCCCAGTGGATGACATCAGATTTGAATCTTGTGGTCCACACCAGTTTCTGGGGCAATTGAAGTACACCTGGGAGTACTGCTATTGTCCTAGGGCAAAAAAATCCTGGATTAAAATTCAAGCGTATTTCTGCATAGAGTTTGCATGTTTGCATTTTTTTCCCCCCTGCTTTTACGAATGCATAAAAAATTACAAAGGACAAAAAAGATTTTCAAAAACCGGCTTTTATTTGAATAATTTCTTCTGTGAGTTGACCTGCATTCAAAGTCCAAATAATTAGAAGCTATAAAACAACAAGATGGTAGGTCCTGTGTGGTCGAGTGTCAGAAATCTGAGGAGTGCATTAGTGGAAAAATCACATTTGTCCTAAAATTAAATCTTTAAAAACAACAACAACAAAAAAATGTTAAATCGATTTATTGCTTGTGCCTAATTCAAAGCTTCATAAGTAAGCATCTTGTCATGTATCTGAAGTGAATGTGAAGCCAGGGATGAACTACGAGTGGCGTGATGTGAGAAAACTCTGATGAAAAACTGAGAAATATCCCTTGAATTCAGGAAATGTTCAGTATTTAGTAACCCAGAAGCTTGTGGCGCCCCCTGTCATCCTGCCGCCCTGCAAAGTGAGCCATATGGTCCCATATGACAATGCCAGTGAATTCAGATCTAAATGCAGCATGACTTTTCTTCCGCCTTTCTACTTCCCTCTGCAGCTCTGCACAAAAAGCACACGGCGTTGATGTGTTAAACTTCCTCCTTGAAGGCTCTCGCACACACTTGTCAGCGCATCCTCCCAACCCCCTCCCTCCCTCCGCTGCTCTGCCTCTCGGTATGTTCCTTTAAAAACCAGCGAGCCCACGCCTCGAAAAGCGGCTTGTTCCGGCTTGCCCCTGTACATATCTTTTATCCTTGCTCGCCACATGAAAATAGTGCCCCCCACCCCTCGATAGCTGCGCACCACCATTTATCTGCGCTCGGCCCACGAACAACAACCTCATCCATTAGCTCGGAGTGTGCATGATGCGTAGCCGCGCAGCAGCAGCAGCAGCGGCGGCGGCGGCTCCGTGCCAGTGCAGCCCGATGCTGCTGGCGGTGGAGAGTCTGAAGCGCAGCTCTGGCACCATCACCGCAGGCGGAGCGATACCATCATCTCCTCTGAGCGTTGTTTTGTGAAGCACAGGGTGTGAGGCTCAGAGTACCTGAGCTTCCGTCACGCGCGGTGGGAAAGACGTGCAGAGGAGCGCAACTGGACCAGATAGCGCTCCTACTTGTAGCAAATGCGCTGATAATGCGTTACCAGATTATTCTAGCGCCAGGAAGCATCTATCTTCTGCTGCTTTTTTGCGACCGATGAAGATTTTTTTTGTTGTTGTTGTGGGTGACCAGGAAATGTTTACTCTGATGTTTTGGTGTGCTTGAGGTAAGTGACTGACTGAGCGGAGCGCTACTTTCTCTTGTTGCTCAGATAGAGATGATACTTTTGTACTTCGGTTGCTTTTCAAACAGATCTAAGGCATAACACCTGCACTGCTTTTTCTTATCTGGTGCTGGTAGTTTTTTGTTGTTGTTCTATGGAGAATGAAGGAGTTTAAAATGTGAAAGCAACGTAAAACTAAAGCAGAGCTTGTGAAATGGAGGTGGAGATGGGGGTGCATAGCTCATCTCCACAAACGGCGAAATGCTCTGAATAACAACACTGTTGCTCTGAGCAGTTTTAAAATGCAAACCTAGTGTGAGATGTAGCAGTCTCGTCATAAAGTTAAATTTTGCTGCAGCTTGCCCTGTTGCAGGTTACTGTATAACCAGCTGATTTTCAGATGCATGCAAGCAACTTTGCATTTTGGTGTTCTCACCAGTCCTTTCTGATGTTGCATGTATAAGAATTGTTCATCACAGTTATAACAGTACACATTCAATTGTACTGCACTCCAAACAAGCAAGCACACAAAAAATTTTTGCTCTTTATTGACACCAGTAAATTTGTCAAAGTGGTTGATTATCTGTGCCTCAAGAGAATGTTTCAAACAATTGGTATTAAAGTTCAGCTTTTCGCATTATTGTGTACCTCCTGCTGCTTCCTGAATTACTTACAAGATCAACTTTGATGGCAGCTTGGGGGAAACTTGTTTCAGAGCTAACTGATTTTTTTTTTATAGCTCTGTGGTGTGGAGTGGGTGTGAGGTTTCAGTCTTGTGTTATGGTGCTACTTTTTACCATAATTCTGATTGTAGCTCATGGTGTTGAGGCGGTTGAGTGGGACGATGGAGGAAATCGTAAAGCCTTTTCGAAATACTACCTTTTGAAAATGATAAAAGTCTTGACTGATGACAAATATTTAGATTTTTTTTTTTTTAACCAAACAGACGCTTTCCAAAGAAATGGTTTCAAAATTGAAACTTTCAAATTGAAAGTGATTTTCATTTGACTGTATAGAGACACCACATCCCAAAACTCCAGTTCTCAGGGGCTGGCATTCTGCAAATTTTAGGCTTGTCCCTTCTCTAAGACACCTGAATGTAATGGCCACATTGTCTCCTCACCATGCAGTTTATGGTCAGATGAATGCTGGCATCATCTGCGGGTTGGAACGAGGACCTTCTTGCAATGAGAAAACAGTGCCAAAGTACAACAAAATCATTTCTCCTTTTGTTTTTCCTGAAACACTTCCCAAAACTGGGCTCCCAAATGTTGAAAAATGTCTCATGAGAATCAGTTTTTGTGGGAAACAGCGTTAGTCCAGTTTTGCAATTACATATGGGCTACATGGGCATAACAACAGTCCTCTCTTTCAAGCGCATGTAACATTTGGTGGCATAGTTTTATTTCTCTTTCTCTGTGTCCTTCTATTTGTTTTATAACAAATGCTTTGGAAAACAATTTATGAGACTTTATTTAGAGACTAACAGTTTCTGCAACTGCAGATGGAAACTTTAAGAATTGTGCTCGTCAGTCTTGATGGGTTGGTCTTTTACTCAATTTTAAGCCACAAATGAAATAACAATAAGAAGTCGTTCCTTGATTTCCATAAAGTGTATGTTGTTTGACGTAAAACAATTTGAATGTTCTTTTTCCAACAAAGATCTACTCAGTATTCTTTCCCTCGCGCAATTCCTCTGCTGTTCCAGGGTTGCTGCAGAGGTAACTGTGTCATCTCACTTCACTGAGTTCACAGAAATGCCAAAATGGAGTCAAAATTAAAATTTCATGACACAGACAACTGTCTGCCTGTAACCCAGAGTCAGTAGACAAGCGGGCAGTTCAGTCACCACAAAAAAAAATTTTGTCACTCTATTTTTCTGCCAAGCAAATATATGAGTAATACCAACAGCTTCTTATCCAAAGGAATATGAGTAAATGTTCCTGATTAGGAGTCACCATTTTAGCTTGAGCTTAACATATTTGAGGAAATGAGTGAAAATGAGAACTATCCTGACCTGTACGCTTTCAGGTGGTGGGAAAACATTCCAGTCTGGGATTCCAGTTTCAGGCTGAGTTGCTTCAGTGTTGAGGCTTTCACTGTGCATCTCCCTATTCAGACCAATTAAAGAAAAGATTCTTTTCATTTGACAGCATGATACTGCCACCACCATGTGACAAAGTGCTCAGACTGGTGTACAGCATTTGTTGCTTTCTGAATCAACTCTTTACTAATTGTGTTATTTCTAGAGAAATTGCTAGCAGCGGATTTTACTTTTAGCAATGTCAAAGTAATTGGGCTATAAACCCTGTATAATTGTATAATAAACCGCTCAACTTTGCCATTTGTGTGTCAATCACATTAAATTGCATTAAAATTTGCAGCCGTTATGTGACAAAATGTAAAAAAGAAAATCAGCATGTTGAATATTTTTGTATTTCTTCAGTTCAAGTGACAAAAAGTGATCTACTAAAACTCACTTCTGTCGCCATCTGAGATTTGCCAGAGGAAACCCCAGATTCCTCTCAGGAAGGTTGGAGGGGGATGAAGTGAAGACTCAGCTATCCTGAGCCAAATGATCACCGGCCAACTCTTGGCTGTAAAGACACAATATAGCCGGAGCCCACTCAGCAGTGTGGGTGTATTAGAATGCACCTGCAATTGCTTTCCTTTGAACAATTTCAGTAACATAATCAGCCAATTTGCTGTATTACAATGCAAATGTCACGTCCTCAAGCCAACTGGCCTGAACTGCAACACTCAGGTCGATTTCCTGGTTTTTAAATAATCTCTGTGTAAAGAGGATCTTGATCAGGAAGTTGTGGCTTGCTGCTGGTAAAATGCACACACCCACTTTTCGCGTCACAAGATTGAACGTTCTCACGAGGTTTATTCTGACATTTCCTACTTTCTAAGACATCGATAAAATAATGGGGCGCTTTAGAAAAACATGCGATTTTGTGCTTCACTTATAATGAATATGTGAGTCAGAGATACAGAGAAATAGATAGTGGTCCAGATTTGCGTGTGGTGCCCTGAAGAGGCAGCACAAGGGAGGAAGAATAGGTGGGTGCCAATGTGAATACCCACTCCTCCTCCTCTTCCAGGGTGCACCACTCCCTCAGTCTGCCAGAACACGCGCAGAAAGTTTCACAGTGAATCTCCCCACCCACAGCAATGCTCCTCAAAAGACCCCCTCTCTATCCTCCCGAGCTAGTTCTGTCACATGAGGGGTGAGCTCACGAGGGGTTCAGCACCTTGTGGGCTTCGGTGTTATATTTGGGCTCCTCACGGAAGGGAAATATGACGCGCGAGGACAGAGCGGAGCTGTCCACGCGGGCCACGGAGCTAGCGCTCGCGTGTCGAGGTGCCAAGTGTTCTGGAGGTGCGTATATGGTGCCACCGTTAAATATAAAAAAAAATAAAATAAAATAAATCTTTGCAAACTATTATGAAGCTATTAGCTTAAATGCGAAGTGCATCTATACACGTTTGGTTGCGTTTTGGACACGGGTTGCGTGAAGTGGGATAGTGCACAAGCTCAACTTCGCAATTTCCTCGATTTTCATTTCTCGTCTTTTAACGAAATGTTTGGAAAGCTTTTTATTATCGACATGCATTCCACACGGAAATCCCACCTCAGCCCTGGAACGATAAAAACCGGTTTTGTCAGTCGTTCAGGTGCGCTCCGCCTCCTCCTTCAACTTTCATTCTCTCCGTTCACGCGCGCTTCTTATTTTACTGGGCCGACATCGCTGAAAACAGTTCGAGGTGGTTGTTTTTGGCTTTCTTTGTCGTCTGCTCCACGAGGAGCAATAGCTGCGTGGGTTTGGTGAGCAGTTTGAACAGATGTTATGGACTATGAAAGCAACAGGTGCGGTTCACGGTCTGCGCGCGTGGTCCAGAAAGAGCAACTGTTCATGATGGCGCCTAAAAACTGCTGAGCTGTTTTTATGAATGTTTTTATTTTTGGGATGAAGCTGTGTGGAGGAGGTCAGTATCCACTTACATTAAGTGTTGTTATGAAATGACTAAATGCTTAATTTATATATATATATATATATATATATATATATATTATATATATATATATATATATATATATATAATATATATATATATATATATATATATGAATGAAATCAATTCTTTTAAAAGTACACTCATTAGCCCAGTGTTTCTCATGTTCGACACTTACAGCTCCTTGGACATTAATTTTTCATTATTAGATTATTATTTCTACATGCTAGACAACTTTGATGACACAAATGGCTTTAAAGTTGCTCATGTTGAATATTTTGCAGTGATTTTATTTTATTTTTTATATTTTTTCTATAGTAAGAGAACGTTTTATCTCATTGATTCCAATCTTAGCCGTTTCTTTTAATGTACACAATAATAAATGAAAATCTATGTCCACTGACCCATGTACAATATGCTGCGCTAAAGAACATATTGCCATATCAGCTTCTTAGACTTTTTTACAATAATCAATATTTTATTACGATATTACTGTGTAAATATTACTATTACTTATAGAAAATGCATTTCAAGACACATTTAATTCAGTTTGTATAATTGCTGTATGGTTTTGTCAAGTACGATTCACATTAAGTATGCAACGACTTGACAAGCAGTCCTGCTAATACTGATTTGCCAGATTATAAAAAATCTATTTTGACCATAAAAGTCAATACCAACAGCATCAGTCAGATAAAGTACATCTTGCTCCACAAAAGTTGTTTTATGAAGAAAAATCAAATGCGAAAGTGAAACAAATGCGTTTCCGCAAGAACATAGAAAATCACTAAACAGAATATGCCATAGGGGAAATGGAACAAGTCATTTCTTTAACAGAATGTCACTATATTCTGCAGATTGAAATAAAGATTTTACTTGGAAAATGCAGCAAATTCATAGCTTAAATCCTCACTCACTCAGAAAAAGTCATCATGTTGCACTTTCCAATGTTAAATGATACAGAGGTTTCAATTAATGTGTTCTTATTTCTTTAAATAAATAAATAGCACAATCGAATACAATTGCATTTCATATTTTCATTTTTTGTGTCCTGACGACATAGATAGAGTAGTGTTTTCTGTCAAATGTGAGGAGATCATAAAGCTGTCTCAGCTCTTGATGCAACACAAGCAGGAAGAGGCGCCTAAGAAATCAGTGCAAGTCCTTCACCTGTCCTTGAACCTGCATCCAAAATTATCCATAGTAACCAATTGTTGTTATGAGTGACAGGAGGAAGTTATTTGTAGGCACTGTTGTACAGCATGTAAGCTGGAAGCCGTGTCACTTTCAAGTTCTCTCCACTCTGTGCTTCCTCATCTGGCTGCTCTCTGATCTTCCTTATATCAAATAAAAAAGAAATAATTCAAATATCTTCTTAGTTTTAGAATGATGTAGAAATAAAAATCTCCAGGCTGCACTTCTTTAAATTCTCCTTTTGGAAAAATCTCATTTAATTTGACCTGCAAGAGTCTTATTTATTTATTTTTTTCTATTTTCTTACACGTGATGGTTTTGTTTTTATGATGTATCTAACGTTGGACTTGTTTAGTCTTGTTTTCCTTAGATGACCAAGGACAGTGTTATCCTTAGAACTGTCACTTGTTCTACACACATACACACACATGCACATGCACTATGGCTTTGAATAGAACATAGGAAGTGTTTGGAAACCATTGACATAAACCGATGGCCCAGCATCTAAAATTTCCCTGAAACAGGATCCTGATAAACGTTCAGTCCTGCTCATCTTCCTGCATTTTTCTGTCATCTGTTTGGTGTGGTATTCTGATTCAGTTTGCATCCAACACTCACAAGACAGGAGAAGATGGTGTATTTATAAAATGCAAAGTGGATGATCATGCGTCACCAATCCCACACTTCTAATCACTACACTATACTGTACTCAATCTCAGGCATTTATTTTTGGGTTCTCTTGCAGGTAATTGCTTCCTCTGGATTCAAGATGAAAATGTTAATGCATTTTAAAGTCTGTCAATAAAGAAAGCAGCTGTGTCCTTTATGCTTGTTGTGTTTCAATAACTTGCCGTTTTAAGCATAATTTACATGTGGATGGTGTGTTCAGAATGTCATTTAGTGCATTATTTGTTGGAAAATGGGTAACTTGCTGTGTGAGCATGCAACAAAAAATTGAAAATAACTCAACATTAATGCATCACAATTATTGCACTTAAAATCGATATCTTGACATAATCTGGAAAAGTGACCAAATGAAATCTTAACTTAAACTTCTCTGCTGCATTCCCCAGTGTTTTCGTTGGCACTGGCAAAAGCGTGCTGTGGCCAGGGCTCGTGACATGCATTCCCCCTGAGCTTGGTGACGCCTCCCTCAGCAGCACGGTGGCAGGATGCCGGTGCAGGCGGCCCAGTGGACAGAGTTTCTGTCCTGTCCCATCTGCTACAATGAGTTTGACAGCAGCGGCCACCAGCCCATCAGCTTGGGCTGCTCCCACACGGTGTGCAAAACGTGCCTGCACAAACTGCACCGCAAGGCCTGCCCCTTCGATCAGACGCCCATCAGCACGGACATTGACCTACTGCCGGTCAACTGCGCCCTGCTGCAGCTGGTTGGAGCACAGGTGAGGTTGTCCAAAAGAGCTTTGGTCTACATGAGTGATTTTCAGATGCTTGGCCTTTCAAGTTAAGAATGTTATGGACTTCTTGTATCTTAAAGGTCCCAGATGTTCATCCCGTGAGTCTGAGCAGTGCAGCGGATGTTGAGCATTATGACCTCTGCCGACTGTGTGTAGAAGAGCTGGCTCTCTACCTGAAACCTATCAGTGGTGCCAAAGGTACTGAATGTTTTCATGCCTATCTAACATCTGTAGAATCGTCTTGAAAAGAAACAGCTGCATTTTAGATCACAATGTATGTTGATATACTTAGAAATATTAGAGTAAAGAGTGCTGAATATAAATACATGCCACAAGTTTCAGATTCCTATTTGTAAAGAATTTTGAAATTGACAAGAAAGACTTCAGTCAATTTCTCAATTTTGTTAAAAAGCTGAGAAGGATGGTAAAATGGGTTAACGAGCCCACCTTTCCACATTTTTGCTTATGCTAATATATAGGGAGCGATGTATTTTTGGGTTAAAAAGAAACAGTAATTGGACTATCTCAAATAGCCATAAAATATATCCATGGAACTTCAGTGTTGCAGAGAAATGATAGCACACTTGAACATTTGCCATAGAGAATTAAAATCTCTTCATATTCAGCCTGCGGAGGCTGCTTGTAAAAGTTGGCATTCATACTTTCACACATCTCATGATGCTAGAAGCTTCTGTACTGTTTTGGTGCTTTGGGAACATTCAGCTTTATTTGAAAACACATCATGAAAAGTGAGACACACCAGTGGCTTCATGTTATTATTTGGATGCTTGAGACTTGATGATGTTATGGCTCTTAAGAGCCTGAGAAACAAAGTGCATATTAATTTAGAGTAGCTCAGTGAAAGTAAAAAGCATTTTGACTGAGACAACCTGTAGCAGAAGCGCACTCAACAGTTTTTTTGCATGCAATCTGCAGGTGTGGCGAACCTGAGTCCGAGCGTGCTCAGTAGACCTATGCAGAGAAAGCTGGTTACACTGGTGAACTGCCAGCTGGTAGAAGAGGAGGGTCGTGTGCGGGCAGTCCGGGCAGCCCGCTCACTGGGTGAACGGACTGTAACCGAACTCATCCTGCAGCACCAGAACCCGCAGCAGCTCTCTGCTAACCTCTGGGCAGCGGTGAGGGCACGAGGCTGCCAGTTTTTGGGTCCTGGTGAGTGTGTGTTTTCCAGTTACATTTTATTGCCACGAGAAAATCAATTTGAAGTGGGTTTTCTCAAAACAACATATTGTGAGCTGGTAAAGTCCCAACATGCTACACATGGTTTTTAGAAGTGAAGTTAAAATACTAATGTCTAATCTGTCATTCACTTGGGTCTGACACACGGAAACATTTGTTGCTACTGCAGTGTTCTCATATGAAAGTATGTGTTTTGCTGATAAGTCTAAATTACTTGTTGTACATCACCTCATTCAACTGTCAGCTGGTATTGGTACCTGGTGTCCTGTGATGATTACTCATAGGGCAGATTCTGACTGAGAACAAGTTTCTCATCATGATAACATAATGAGTTGAAAAGTCTGAGGACACCTGGTTGTGTTTTGAATGTCTTTTTGTCTCTCTTCACTCATGTAGAAATGTCAAGTATTTATTGTTGTCACACGTTTATGTAATTTTTGCAGCTTCAGCTGTGAGTCAGTGTGTCTGTCCTGAGCATATCTCTCTTCGTCTCTCTCTCTAATTCTCTTCTCATCAGCAATGCAAGAAGATGCACTGAAGCTGGTTTTACTAGCTTTGGAGGATGGTTCTGCTCTGTCTAGGAAGGTGCTGGTTTTGTTTGTGGTCCAGAAGCTTGAGGCCCGGTTCCCCCAGGCATCCAAAACCAGCATAGGCCATGTGGTGCAGCTGCTTTACAGGGCCTCCTGCTTCAAGGTACGGAAAAAGAAAAAAGTAAAAATTACAGTGAAAGATACAGAAAAAATATTAAATATGTGAACACAAACAATAAGCTACACTGTTGAGATGTCTATTTCAATAAAAAAAAAAAAAAACAAGGCCAAGGAATGGAAGATGCTCTTTTGTAATTCTTCCCCTTAGGATTTAGCTTTTCGGAGCTGTTTCCAATTTCAACACAATGTGTTGCCATATGAGAATACAAAAAAACCATTGACTAAAATAGTCTTTCAAAATTTAGGTGAATACCCAGTTTTTTAAATTTAATTTCTTCCTACTAAATCACATGAAATACTACTACTACAAAGCATTCATTTGCAATCAGGATATACGTTTCTGTAGATAAACCTTTGGTGTGTGTATTTCTAGAACTGTTATCTGATGACCGACGTGTTTGGCAGGGCAGAAATGCCAGCTACCTGTTCATGACATAACCTCAGACTATATTCGCGCCTCGTCTGGCAGGGCGGAGACAGACAGATGGTAATGAGATACAGAGGCAGAGAGATACACGCACCTAATTGCTGGGAAAAAAATGACAGGGGTGCAACTGGATCGCAGAAGCGATCCAATTGTGTTTTGGTTTTTGTTAAATGATGCCTGGCGGGGGAGTGTTCTGGTGTCTTATGATGATTACTCATAGGGCAGATTCTGAGAAGGGGAGAGTCCCTTCGTGTGATCAGAATTTGAGTTTGTGAGTCTGAGGACACCATAAACAAACACATGTGATTTCTCTGACATTTACTCAAAATGCCTTGGATTGCTTCTGAATTTTCAACTTGATATATATAACCACTTCAGTTCCCCTTTTTCCAGCTGTGTGTGCAAAGCCTGACAAAAATAATAATCTGTGGTTTTCTTTTTCCCTCACAACATTCTGTGTTCTTAACATCAGGTGACTAAGCGGGATGAGGATTCCTCCCTAATGCAGCTGAAGGAGGAGTTTCGAACGTATGAGGCGCTAAGGAGAGAACATGATGCTCAGATTGTCCACATTGCCATGGAGGCAGGCCTTCGAATTTCTCCTGAGCAGTGGTCCTCTCTCTTATATGGAGACCTAGTCCACAAATCACACATGCAGTCCATAATTGACAAGGTAATATTATTGTTGATATCTCTAACGAGCCTGAAGATGATTGACATATTTATTTGCACATTAGCACAGATGTGTAAAACCTTTTCAATAAATTCATCTTTATAACCTTATATTGGTAAAAATGAATCAGTTTCACTTAAACTTTATGTGAAATTATGCCACTGAAATAAGATATTTCGTGAAAGACTTTCCTGATGAAGGCAGTGTGGTCATACTTGATGTAGACTGTCTGCAACACACACATTTGACCCCTCTTTTAAAGACATTCTTTCTTGGATTTATCCTTTGTGCTGCAGTTGCAGTCTCCAGAATCGTTTGCAAAGAGCGTTCAGGAACTGACGATTGTTCTACAGAGGACGGGAGACCCAGCCAATCTCACAAGCCTTCGACCACACCTAGAGCTACTGGCCAACATAGACCACAACCCAGGTACTTTCCCTTTTTCAGATGTTTGCAACTTATTTTCTCTTCAAAAAATGAAATTTCTTTCTGTGATTCTCTACAGTTTAGTTAATATCTATAAAATAAAAAAAAATGCAGTTTGTCTGTTTAAGCTTGATATATAAATTTAGTCAGCATTTATATTTGAATACTAAATTAGTAAGATAGCTGCTTGGGAAAACCTCAGAAATTTGATTATTACTTTAATTATGAATGTAGATCCCCGGCCTGGCTAATAAAAAGGGCAAGATTTGTAATCTGCAGTTTACATCTTAACCACACATTCAACAAAGGCTGACCTTTGACACTTTCTATAAAAAGAAAAGACCTTGCTGACATTTGGAGCAGATGTGCAAGACAAGACTTCTAGCTTTAAACTCAAACATCTCTAACAAGCCTGAAGTAGATTGATCATTTTATCTTGTATTGTGCCTTCTCAATATGTAGTTCAATATTTATTAATATTAATATTTACATATTTATTTTTGTACTTTACAAACATTCTCTTAGAGTCCTTATCTTCCAAACCAATCAAACATTAATCTGTCTTCAGATGCCCCTCCACCGTCCTGGGCAGAGCTGGAACACGTGATGCTGGCTGTAAAGCTGGTGGTTCATGGACTGGTGGAGTTCATACAAAACTTCAGCAAAAAGAGCCATGAAACCCCTCAGGTATGCTGATACACCAGATTGATGCCATTGTGCTTTTAATGTCTCCCTGCTGCTGACTGGACCACACTTTGTTCCTCCTAGTTAAAGGAAATGAAACAATTTCTGGTAACAAACAGCACAGCTGTTAATTATTATTGTGCGAAAACAGCACAGTAATTATAAACAGTTTGGAAACGGCACAGTTATGACTCAGATGTTACTGTATTCTTTATAAATATATGCACCATGCCTTAACTAAGGATGCTGGTCAGGTACAATCTTTAAAGTATGGAAATATGTGGAATTTGCTTTTATGATTCTTCCTGGTCTGAATAAGTAATGAAAATAACAAAATGTCTAAATAGCACAATTCTCTTTACATTAACATTTGATTGGTATTCTTTATGTCTAAATTTTCAAATTTAAACTTGATTTTTTGTTTTATCAAGCAGTTTTATTGTTTTAATTTTTCAGATTACAACAGAAATAGTTTTTCTCCCTGAGATTTGAGCTTTTCTTCACATTTTTCTTTAAGCTAATGGTTTGGATGTACCCACATTTTTTCAAAAAGGGCAGAAAGGAGCTTAGATGTGAAAAAAGAATAATAATTTTACAAGGCTGTTGTTTTTGAGTTACTGAAAGAGTGAAGCCATCAATAAACATTCAGTAATTAAACATTCAGTAATTAAAATTTTTAGGGGCAGTTGGCTGTTTTTGTTGGCAGATATAGCTGCTAAGATCAGATCTTTAGGCAGAAATATGTGTGTTTTTAAAACTGGGTCTAGTTTTGATGTCAATGAGACTTTTATTTTTACATTTTTTTTTTTACAAACACAATGAAGGTATAAAAATTGTACAATCTGCTTTAAGGAATCTGTTGAGGATACTTTGTGTTACAAGCTTATAAATGAAGTTGATTTAGCTAATCCGAAATGGATTTGTACTCAAATGTTTAGAAAATCTTCAAATAAGTCTTCAAAAGTGTGAAATTCCAAAAAGGCAAATGTGCAGAAACCATATATGTTCATCAGTATTAATTTGTGGTAAGATGTAGTTTTTGTTTTGTTGTTTTGCATGCTGCAGCCCCAGGTCAACAGCAAATATAAGACCAGCATGTGCAGAGATCTTCGTCAGCAGGGAGGCTGCCCCAGAGGAACCAGCTGTACATTTGCGCACACGCAAGATGAGCTGGAGAAGTGAGATCTATCAAAGGCTGCAATGTCACTTTCACTGCATTATATATTTTTATGTACAAAAAAAACCAATAACGTTGTCCTCCTTCTCTGCACAGATTCAGATTGAGGAACAAGAAGAGCAGCAGCGTGGTTCGGCCATTTTCTTTAGCCAGCAAAGGCCTCAAAGATTCAGAAGAAAACATGGAGGAAGCTTCCAGCCTGACAAACCCGCTGCTGATCTCTCGAGGGTCAGGCGGTGTGGAAGAACTGAAAAGAGCTTTGACGAATGGAGCCAGTGGGGCTAACGGGCCTAACAGAACCAAATCAGGGTCCACCGAGCTGTACGAATATTACTCTACTTGATGAATGAACATGCAAGTTGATGTGGAGATAATCTCATATTAATTTTTTATGTTCTTGTGTTCTTTTCGATCATTAGGAAGCCCATGTCCCCTCCCAGGACTCCAGTCAGCCACTCTTCAGCTTCCTCTCCTTTAAGTTCTGCAGGTGGTGCTGATGTCAGCGCTCCTCTTCCTCGACATGGTCAGTTCATTATCTCCTCTCCTCACCCTTCTCAGGCATCAGAGCTATACTACCAGGAACCTCACCCTGGTTATGACACGGGGCACTTTCAGCCGAACTGTGAGTCATTCTTCAAATAAATAAATTAATTAATTAATATGTATTTCTACTACTGCTTTTAAAGAGATTAACCATTTCATGCCTTCTTTTCAGCAGGTTCTTACTATCCATCTGCACTTCACCCTCCTCACAAATCCTGCATGGCTCGCTTCCTGCGTTCCTCCAATGTCCAGGAATCCTCGCTGCCGCCTTCATCTAGTGTTTCCTCTTACCCCAACGACCCCCAGGCTCCTCACCCAGCCTCTTCCCCTTCCTCTGGGTTTCCCCCGAGAGACCAGATGGGAGCCCCCACCTTCCATCCCCATCCAGGACAGGGTCAATACAGACATTTGGCTCCTGTGCATGGTGTTTATGCTCCTCTTTATGACAGCAGGAGAGTATGGAGGCCTCAGGTGAGACTTAATGTCTACTGTAAATAGAAAACTCAATGACGTACAAAATGCAGTACCCATTTTGCACATCATTCTAAATGAGTGCTGTGTGTTCTGCTCTGCGTGAGTTATTATCTGACTACTAAAGAATTACATTATATACTGTTTCCTGCTTGAGGTTTTCTTGTTGTCATCCCTAAATAAAGTGCGGCAGCTACTTTTTGACAGTGTGACAAATACATTTAGCATTTTAGCTACAGCTTAAAGAACCCAAAAGTCCATCAGCAACCATTATGAACAATGTGGAGGTGTGTTTAACTCTGATCAGCTGGAAAGCCTTTTCAATTGGAATCAGTGGCATGTAATCCTGAAATATAAAATATTCTTGAGGGTTTGTGGGTGGATTGTGTTTTGCAGATCCTTCTGAGTTTGATTAGAAATATTAAGATTAATTTATTTGCATCGACATGTAGATGGGTACTGTGCATGCAAGATATAAAAGCATCAGTAAAGCTCCTGTAAAAAAAATAAAAATCAGTTTTGGAAATTATTACTTGAAGCATCAGTTTTTCACATCCCAAGATACTGAAATGAATATTTACTAAATTATAAACAAACAAGTAAAAAATAAATATTTGGAAGGTAATTTGATTCTTTTCTGTTCATGATGTAGGAAATCATTTTGGACCAAACTTCAGTGTTTTTATTTACTGCCAGATTTTGCTAAGATGAAATATATCGGTAGGCAAACAATGACATAATACTCAACTGTGTAGTATAATTTCTTCACTTTGTCTCAGTACATGAATCAAACAAGTCTACATTTATTTAGTCTAAAAATCCATGACTTGTGAAAGAAGGGTGTCCTGTCTGATTTTCCCATCTATGTGTCTAAAATGAGTCGGATAGTGACATGGGTATCCTATTGATCAAAGTCCAAAGATGCATAACTTTGATGGATACCGTAGTAATTAGTCTCTGTTAGGTTGTAACCTTTGGAATAAGGTCAGTCAAGCTTTAAACTACCTTAGGAACATTGCACTGAGGAGTGTTCAGGTAGTACATTATGAATGAACTGCCAGTATGCCATGCAGCACCTCGACATGAAGGCAGGAAAAGAGAATCAACAACCATGTTCTCACCATGCGCTCTAATGCCCCATTACGTGCAAGTGGCACCAATCTGTTCTTTTAATGCAGTTCTAGTCTGGTTGGAAGGGGTGTTAAAAACATCAAAAGAATTTCTGTTAATATTGTCTTTGCTTTGCAAAGTTTTCTGTTGTGTGTTCATAAAACGTGTCTTCTCTTGACTGTAAGAGCTTTAGATTAGAAGTGAAAGAATTGAACAGAACATAAAACATTCTTGTGAAAAAGAACTGGTTCAAAGAAAATTTTTGAAGGAACTTCAGAAAACATTGAGAAACATTAATATTGACAACCTTAAGTGACGAGGTAGAGTCCTGCTCCTTGGAAACTTTTGTGTAGTAATGTTCAACTTGATTATTGTGTAACTTGTTTAATGATTGCCTTTGTAGCTGTACCACAGAGAGGACGCCAGGAGTAACTCACTGCCTCCAGAGGTTCTTCACTCCTCTGTCTACCAGCCTCCACTCAGGGAGCGATTCAACTCTCTAGACAGTAACTATTGCTCTGGAGCGGAGCACCGTGCTGGGCTGCACAGGGTATGTTAAATAATTCACATGATGTCCGGTATAAATCCTCATTTCAGTCTGGTCTCAGAAATGTGTGCTCACTTATCAGAGTCCACTGTTACTTCTGCTCCACATAGATCCATTGTTGATTCACGGGTGATGCTGTAACCCCAGGGCTTAATTTTCTTATTCTTCATTAATGTGTAACTCTGTAACTGGTAATTTCTATGAAGCTTCTTTCAATCAGAAATGATAAAAAATCAGACCCACACATTGCTGCAGTTGGTGGTCGACAAGACGGTGCTGTAGGGTTCACTAGTGAAGCTACATTTCTGTGTCAGGAGGAAGAGAAGTGAGTGGGTGAAGCAGAAACATATCTGGGTGAGAAGTGGGAGGACCACAGAGTGGGCTGGAGCCACATGCTGCAGAAATGTGACTGAAAGGGAAAGGTAGAGATGAGTTGATAAACGGGTGTAAGAAAACTGAAAACCCAAAAGAGAAATTTGCAATAAATCTGTTTACTGTCATATATATATGCAATAATACCAAGACACAAAACAATCCTTAAAATTGGTTCCGACAAATTTATATTAACAAGAGAATAAAAGTGATGCATTAAAAACATAAATCACCTAAAATGTTACTTTAATCTAAGCTGAAACTGTATTAAATATAGATCTAAAAATGCAAAGAGCTTGCTTTGCATCACTTTGCTGTCAACATGTTGAAATATGAGTTTCATTACAAATATATATATGCAAATATATATTCTCGGTTCTCGCTCTTCTCTTCATTATGTTTCCTGTCTGATCTGCTGCTGCTTCAGGACTATGGACGGGTTCCTCTGGGACATGAGGATCTATTTAGACAGAAGCAGGAACACTGGACTCACATCCACCACCATCACAATCCCAACAGGCACTCCCAGTCTTCCCCCATATTCACCCCTGATCTTGGAGCAGAGGTAGGAATCAGATGCCTATGATATAAAAAGGGATTTTTTATATCATAGGCATGAGTATTACTATGACCATTTTAATGCACAATGTATGAAAAAGATGACCAGTCTTTTGATCAAATATTTATACATTTTGCTACTTCAAATGTGATTGTATTTAACTTCTGCGTTGTGAAACGTGCACTTGCTGCTCCCCCCAATGCTACTTAAGAGGGAGGTGGTTGCCTAGCAACTGTGCAGGCAGATATCATAGCAATGCACGGTCCTGGTGTATGTGTGGGTGTGTGTGCGTTTCTGAGAGAGCAGAGACTTCTCTGAGCAGTGACTCAGGCATTCAGATGAATAAAGCTTTGTTTAACAGCTTTTGGGATGGATTTTTTGTGAACACACACTGTAAAATGGGACAGTTACCAAACCAGTGACAGCTTTTCAAATGTCAATTCAAATTAGACAAATTGAGTTACCTCTGGTTGTCTTACAAAGAAAAAGTTTATTAAATTTTGACCCATAGTCACCTCAATGCAACCTTAATGTGCTTTTCAGTTGTTTTCACTTGTTAAGTTTGATATTAAAGTTTCAAACATTATTTAAAAGTAGGCTTCAGATATTTTACAGCAAAGCATTGTTATAGTTCAGCAGATGAGCATTTTCAGCAAGGTGTACAAGTTTTAGTATTCCTAAAGCAGGACTGTTTGTGTTTGTGCAATTACTCCCCCCTCTGGAAGCAGGAGTAATTGCACAAATGTTTTAAAATAAAACAGAAACTTCCACAATTCCAAGCAAATTCTCACAGATTAGAAGCATTCATACCTCTTTATTAATCACCACAGACTACAATAAATTTTGCGATGAGTTATAGCAATTTATAGCTAGCAGGCTAATTCAAAGTGGAGCATAATTGTGAAACAGGAATGTGACAGTTCACGATTTAAATTTTTTTATTACAAATAAAAAAGTCTGAAAATTGTTGCTTGATATTTGCATATTATGTGATTTTGTTTCTCAATTTTTCTATAGCATGTAGAAAGCAGTGGAGGTCAGTGTATGGCATGTAGGTTCAGGGGCGAGGACAGTTTGGCCCGTTACTCTCTGTGGTCCTGTGGTTCTGCCGGGCCCAACCTTAGCCCCTTTGAGCCTGAACCTCTCAAACACGCCCCAGCTCACTCCCATTCCCGCTCGGAGCATCTGGTGAGATTTACTTCACAATGTAGAAAGCTGGTCCTGATTTAATGCTTCCAGATAAAATCTAGACTTGAATGCTAACATTTTCAATTGTGCTCCTGTGTTTGTTGTTCAGGAACTAGACTGTATTGAAGGGGGCCAAGGTGTTGTTAGCGGCACAGGAAAACGATTGCTGCACTCGTTGGATCACTACCCACGTTTGAAAGAGGAAGATCCAATCATTCCCTTCAGTGAGGCGCCCATCATCTCAAAGTGGGGTGCCATTTCTAGGGCATCACGCACAGGCTATCATACCACTGACCCCGTCCAAGCTACGGCCTGCCAAGGCAGCGCCAGCACCACAGCAATAAACTTCAAAGGTGACGAGAAACATGAGAGTTGTCGAAAGGAAACAAAGACATTCCTAATTTAGTCACTTCTTAAATGACTTGGTTTTAATATAATCTTCCTGAATGAAACCAGCCAGTTGTTCTTTAGGACAGTTTATGTACTGTTAACTACAGCTATTACACATACAGTCTTCATCATGATATTTATCATGGTATTACTTTTCTCATAATTTTCTGACAGATTACAACTACCACTTTGATCACGGCGACTATAGGTGGAACTCCAGAGGATCAGACTCCTCTAGCCACTCCAGTTTCCTCGAGAGGTATAGAATTACAACACTTTGTCAGCTACGCTTGCAAAGAAAACAAAATGTTAGATTTGTTTCATTCAAGAAAATTTATAATGTTTGCATTTGTTTGCAATAGTGAGCATCTTTGTGCATCGGAGCTGAATGACCATCGATCTTCAATAAGCAGTGGAGAGAAAATTGTGTTGGACCACCTGCAAGCCCACCAGACAACCTTCCAACAGGATCAAAACCGAACAGAAAGTGAATCTGACCCGGATCGAGACATTGAGCTTGAACTGCGAGTGCTTGACATGGAGGATTCAGGGCACCATGAGATCAAGTCTCAGGTGAGTCTGGGTGCTTAGTCTCCTGTTAGCTAAACTGGGTTCATTTACAGTGACTCATAAGGAGCCATGTTAACTCTGAAGGAGCTGCAAAGATCCACGGCTCAGGTGGGAGAATTATTAGTCATGCATTCCACAAATTTGACCTTTGTGAAAGAGTGGCAATAAGAAAGCCTCTGAAGAAAGCTGAATACTGACAAATCTGGAAAGAAAACTTCCTAAAGCCTGCAAAAGACTTAAGCCTGGGATGTAGGTTAACCTTGCAGATGGAAAATAACTCTAAACATACAGCCAGTGATACAATCAAAATGGTAGAATTAAAGTGCACCTTTGTCAGTACAAATACATGACATTACTGTAAAATTTTCTTTCCAAAAAATGTTAAACATGTAGCCATTTTCTTCCATTTTAGCATTATCTTTTACTTTGTGTTTATCTATCACATAAAATACAAACAATTTGTTATCCGATTTGTGGCTGGGTTGTATGATCCAATGATGAAGAAGGTGGATACGTTTTCAAGGCATTGTCTATTAAGCTTCACATTGACTTGATGAATGTATGTTATTAATTTTTAAATGAAGAGATGAAAATTAAAATCTAAATCTGAGTAGGTTCATTATTCTTATGATCTTTCCCTGTTAGGAGTGTTTAGATCTGTCCAGCCCCGAGTCTCAGGATGCTTCCCACCTCCTCCCACCTCCCTGCTCATCTCCTCTGTGCTCCTCCCCTGTAGAAGAGCACATCCAGTCAGAAAGTGTACTGACAGAGAAAATCGATCCACTCCATCTAAAAAAGATGGCCTTTAGGTAAAATCTCAACAGAAGTACCGTTAAGGCACATGCTATAAAACTAAGCAAAAATCTACAGTTGTTTTAAACCTGTCATCTTCCCTTGCCTCCTTTTCTTCAATTCTGCTTTTTTGAATTTGGGAATTTCTAGGAAATCTCTGTCTCCAGTAGGGCTGGGATCAGGAAGCCTGGGCATCAGGAAGCTGGTGTTACGAACCGGACCTCCACAACATCGCGACTCCTCCACCAGGACTCATCCTGAGACGCCTGGGAAGGAGATGCTGCTCAATTGAAGCTAAAAAAAACACACAATCTGTCCTGCACTGATCGAGAGCTGAGTCACTTCTTCTCAAACAAGAATCTTTTACAACAGGGAATTCTCCTTTTGTTTTTTTCAATTTGAATAGGTGAAGGTGTTTTTTGACATCTAACCAATCACCTAACAGAACCTTTGACATGCGGTGATTTACGTGACTGAAGCCAATAATCTTCCATAGCTTCACTCGTGGACTTGGGGGACTAAATTTGTTATGCTCCAGTAAATTCTACATTTATTTACAGTGTATCCAATAATATGTCATGTTTTCACCACATTTCTAAATGTGTGGTTGCTTCTTAGCGTGTGCCTTTGAAGAATTACTTCCCGTAAAAGAAGGCATCAATGAGAATTTATGATCTGTACAGCTTCTAGTAGGATAATTTATTCTCTTTTAAATCTCAAAACGTTGGTCAGTTATTTTCTGCCTTTTTTCAGTATTTCCTAGTATTTTGTGTTTGCTGTCTCTCTGGACAGCTTCATGTGGCCACAGCTTTGTGCCATTTGGCAAAGTGGACTTTTTACATTTTTCTGTGTCTCTTTGTTCCATAGTATGCCTTATTTCAAAGAAAGGGATAGAAAACATAACAAGATGTGCTGTGAGACAGACTGCTTCAGGAGATACTGTCTATCCGCAGTTATAACCCTCAAAGGACTCTTTCAACAAAGCTATTAATAAACTGTTGTTGAGCACATAGAAAACACTTTATTTCAACATACAATCCCTGGAGAAAGGGTTTTCTTGCAAAGATGTTTGTTTATTTGAAGGATTCTTTTTATTTTTGCACGTGTAGTTTTTGTCCTCGGTAATTTGATCCCATCAGATCATAGCCTAACTAGTGCATTATGAATTTATAATTTCTGACAAGTGAAACAGAAATTCTAAATATTATATTAAAAACTAATTCACAAAAAACAATCGGGCTGAACTGATCAGGTTTTCAGATTGAGGGTATTTCTAAAAAATTGAGAAAGTACTCAGCTAATTTAGCCAATATTTAAAGTACAAAGAGAAAATCTCAAATCCACTGATAACATGACTTTTAATGAGTCATAAGACATTTATACAGACCTCTGACTGTCACAGGACACGGTACCTGTTACAAACCCGGTTTGTATATATTCATTGATGGTTGTATATTACATAATTTAATTTAAGTCATGCATAGCTTTCTTTTTGTAGAAATTCTTTACAATTACCTTTTTCCAATGCCAGCATTCTTGCACTTATAAACAAGGACATTGATTTGCTTTTGAAGCAGAAACGATCATTTACGTAAACATAAATCAGTAAAAGGCACAAAGAAACTGTGCAGAGAAACAGTAGTGCAAACAGTGGCCTCTCTTTCCTTGGTTTTATGAAATCAACCTCCCTATTGAGTTGTTGATTTTGCTCATGAAATTATAAAATGTATAAAAAAAATGCTAATTTTGTAACCCAGTCCATTTTATCTGCTGTCTGTACAATAGTCACAATTTGTGCTGGATGTTTTAAAAGCTGAAGTCAACAAAAGAAAGAGGAACACCACCTGTTGTTACTTCACGCTAAATCAACTGTTTAACTTCTCCAAAACATTTGGATAATTCTTGTTTTAGTGACGCTAACTTCTGTGAAGTTGTACGTTGAGGTATTTTTGTATCTGGATCTTTGTTTTTCATGTTTGCTCTCTTGTCGATTGCTGGCTTTGAGGTCGGTTCGCTATGACCTGCTGTACTGGAGTTAACAGTTGACTTCCATCCACCGAGATCCCCTCAAGTCTGTTTAAATTATTTCTGAAGGGAATTAAGTGAAATTATATTAGAAATGTTTTAGGCTTAGATGGTAATTTCCTCTAAAGTTCTCTCTTTTACAGTGTGGGCCAGATGTTTAAGTCATTAATCACAGATTTATTTTGGACTTTTATTGATGCATTTCAAGAGTTTCCACTTTGGACTTTGGAACTAATAATTTCAACTAATTATAAAAACAAGTTCAAAATGAGATCTTCAGGATGCGAGAGATTCATAAATCTTACATCATTTAAATTGATCTGGTATGATAAATTATGCATGTCTCACACATGCAACTGTCAGGCAGTTTGAGGTAAACTTATCTAAATGTTTGGCCACTCTTTTCATCAGAAACTGTATTTAGAATTCAGAAACTGCAATTTTATTTTTAACCACAGTTAATTTTCCTGGTTGAAATCAGACCTAGTCCAGAACCTTAATGTTAGCTTGTTTTAGTCATTCTGAAAAAAATTTTACTCCATGTTTCAAAGCACTTAACTGTGACACAAAATGTTAACAGATTAAAAGAATATTGTTTTTTATGTAGTTTTAAAATGGGAGGGTCAGGATAATATTTCGGTTCTTTACAAGGGTTTAACCTAAACTCGATTGACAGTTGGTAGATTATACTTTTGAGCCTAATCAGTGATAGAAAACATCTAAATTGAATAATATCTGATAGGAACAGTGGTCGAATAACCAGCTTCAACTTGTTCAACTTACTAGAGCACTCTTATTAGTGGGCTTAAGTTTAACCCTGATTGCTCTTGAGGAAATCCTAAATAAATGCAAACTTCTGCTCCCAAATTTGCTTTTAAAATTCAATGAAGTTGAAGAAATGCTGTATTAAAAGACCAAAATTAATGAGATTTTTTGCTTTACGTTCTGACCAACAATGTAGGTGTAGCTGCACTGTGTTTAAAATATAAAATGAAGACCTGGAGACTCTGGTTGTTTCCACCCCTGTCACTCTACCTGACGATTTAACTTTTAAGCCTTGTACGGTTATTTCCTGGACGTAAAAGATGAGGGCTGGCGCAGACTGACATTTTAAACAAGCTTGGCTAGCTGTGGTCTCTCTGCTTCTGTTTACAACTTCTCCTTTGAAGTCATGTAAAGTTAAGTGCCATGTCCTTTATAGTACAATTAGTCCCTGCAGTCCTCTTGACGGCTTATTAAAACTCCTTACTCAGAAGCTGTGATATTCTCAGAGGTTACTGACTTCTGAGAAATGCTCCTCTTGAAGTTGTGTTTTGATCCACTGGAGGAGATTCAGTCCTTCATTTATTAATCACTCAGGGAGTCCTTCAGTTGGCCTTTTCTATACTTGTCTCCGAATGATCCTTTCACCCAAAGCTGATTGTGGTGATGAAGAGTCAATGATGTTATTCCCAACATTTACTGGTGTTTTCTTTTTATCCTCTCAGTATCAATATTAGCTCTGCTTTGAATATCAATGAAAAAAGGGCTGGGCACATATGGGACTGTTTGCAAAGGAGTTATTGTGAGTATTGAGTCAAAGTGTTTGTCTATGAAGTTTCCATGGAGCCCTGCTGGCTAATTGCACTGGACAAATCTGCAGCGCACCCCCCAGTCAGCCCACCCTGCATCCCGTGACATGCATGCGACACGGACGGCCCCTCTTGTGATTGCAGAGGAGTACCAATGATTCTGTAGTTGTGATACAACACACCCAGCGCTGTAAGAGTTCTGCACATGCCCACTGTGTGGCCACGTCAAGTGCTGAAGTTTGTTTGCAGCGTCTTATTTGCTTGCTCTGAAAATTGAATATTGTTTATCAGCGACTTTCTTAATATTGTTGATATTAAAACCACATTTGGTTGTTGTGTTATTTTTTTCCTTCTCAATATTTTTGAAGTTTGCTCATTTTTGTTAAATTTATGAGTTTTCTGTAACTTTTTTTTTAAATCAGACAATAAAGTGTCTGAATATTTTCAATTATATGGGGGAAAAAAAATCTTGTTCGTTGATTGTGAAACATAATGAACTGATGTTTGAAGTATTCATGTCTGTATTAGACATTTTATTTGCAAATCTATTGTTCGATTGAAATGTAAATGAATTTTTTAAGAGATGGTACACATCTGTCATTGTTTACAGTCTGGCACCATCATTAGATGGAGTTGTAGTATTAACACTCATTTCTACAGCCTGTGATAATCAGATTTATTGAAATGTTCCAAATTCTTGGGGCAGTTGTGCAATGTCTCAGAGCAGAGAAGGTCTGATGCTTCTGAGACAAAATCTCTTAAAACGTCCCAAAAATGAATAATACTGTTACGTATTCCATTTATTTCCTCGGAAATATCGCATTGTGAAAGGTTTCCCTTTTACTTACTGTATTTGTAATGCAGATCTGGAGTAAAGTCTAACCCTATGGTGGTGATGATGATTTATGTGCTATTAATAATTGATAAAGCAGTCTGTGTATTGTTTTACTGACTGACTGATTATTTTCTGTGTTTTTCTGGCTTGTTCAGCGGCATTGCACTGACCTAGAGACTGGCTGAGCAGGAAACCACTCCTGTATTGCACTGAGTGTTATAATGAGGAACATTAGAGTATATGGAACTGCATGCTTTAATAAACTGAGAGCTGTGAAACCCTTCTGTGTGTTTGTAAGACGGTGTGTTATTTTCATCTCTTGACAGTTTAGCAGTTATCAGTGGATTTTCTTAAGTGTATGTTTGGATGATTCTTTTTACTATAGCACATGAACATTTCTTGGTAGGATTTAAAAAGGTGAATTATAGGTTTTTAAATCTCACTGTATTATTCAAGCTAAGCTTAATACAAAAAATTAAAACCAGAAACTTCTGGTTTCATACAGAAGAGGAAAAAAGACAGATACAATTCTGACAGTGCAAAAGAAGAATACTCAGAAGAACACTGCCAGAAGTACACAGAAGATTCTGAAGGAAGACTGTGGACCGGAACTGTGCATGTAAATCACCTGACACGGATCTGGCAAAACACACATAACAGGAAAAGTGAAGTAACAATGCATTTAATCAAGACTTCATTTTAATTGTAAAATTTTTAACTGACTCAAACCTAGATGCAACAAGCGTTTGGATTTGACATTTCAGTTGATGGGCACTTGAATGAAAGTATTTTATTTTTGATATCTTGCCACTTCCAGGTCATAGACGAAATTCTAAAAATAGGGTTTCTTTTAAAACTGCATGCTAAAAATAGTTTTCTTGACCTGAGTTTGATTTTTATTTATTTTTTCAGTTAAAATGTTCAAGAATGTTGTACTGCTACTTCATCCATGTGTCACTAAACAACAGTCTCCTTACCGGCTGGACAGGAATGGCCAGCATGACCAAAGCTCAAGGTGAAACGTAGGTGTGTCCACACTAGAGTGCGCTGTGATTTGGTGACAGGGCAAAAGCAGACTCTTTCACTTTGACAGCAGAACTGTGATGTTAATATATTATTTACTTCACAATCAAATTGCAGCTGATTAAATTTTTTTCACGCTATTTATTTCATTTTTTGCGATTCTTTGATAATACTGCAGGTTCAACAAGGTGATTTACTTGTGAGGAGAAATTACAATTCACCAAAAGGATTCACTTTTGGTGAATTGTCTCTTTCAAAAAAATGTAACTGTGAAAAAGGGCTGCACAGGTAGCACTGTTGCCTTGCAGCAAGAAGGTCATGGGTTCGATTCCCAGCCAGGGGTCTTTCTGCACGGAGTTTGCATTTTCTCCCTGTACATGTGTGAGATCTGACTGGGTACTCTGGCTTCCTCGCACAATAGATTTACACTGTTAGGTAAATCAGCCTCTAAATTCTCCCAAGTGTGTTTGTCTTGTGTGTTTCTGACTGGTGACCTGTCCAGGGTGTAAGATAGGCACCAGCAATCCTGAGCATCATCTTTATAAGAAACTGTTAAATTCAACATTTACTTTAATTTGGGATTATTTTTTCTGGTAAACAAAATTTTCCTGCTGAAGACTTGAGGTGAGGGGTAACATTCTTTCATGTGACCAAGAAGCATCTAATCTCAGGTCATCGAGGCCACCGCCTCACCTCACTTGGCTCAGCAGCACTCTGGGTACGGGATTGAGGAGCGCCAGTATGCGCATGCGCAGTGTAGGTGTCAGCGGGTTGGTTGGGCTTGTGTTTACAGCTCTCCTGGATGCTGCTCGCTGCCGATGTTCTCGAGAAAGTGCAATGCCCTGTCAAACGCCATTGGAATAAACAATCCGTGGACTTAAAGGTAAGCGGGTTTGCTTTTGCACATGCTTAATATTTTCAAAGCCGGAAGTGACTGTCACATTTGTTTTGAGGATAAGCGCCTGTTTGTTGGTGCGAACTGCCTGGGTTAGCACTGCTAACAGGCGTTAGCTCAGCAGCCATAATAAAGTAATGGCCTGTGAGGCTGTGGCCAACGCCAGCAAGTCAGCTGGGTTAATTCAGGAAATACTTGCGAACGCTTGAACGTAGCAGTTTACATTACTTACGTTGCGGTGACGGGATAGCGTGCCCAAATGGTAAACGTGTAATGAAACATTTGAGTTACGTGAAGTCGATTTTTGCTGTTGCTATCTTAGCTAACGTTAAGCAGATTGGTGATGGCTAACAAACTGAAGCGATAAGTTAACATCAGAGGAGGCGAGGCTCACCCAACATTATCAAACAGAAACTGTTTGGTTTTTGTTCAGATGACTGTTTCATCTGAACAAAAGGGTTTCAGGTTAAAGACTCTATGTTGTTTTCTTCGTTGTATTAATTATCTTCTCAATATATCTGCTGGATATTGCACGGAGGATTTAAAAAAATCAAATCAAATAAAAATAAACCAGTTATTTTATGGTCTTTACTTAGATTCTTATTGCATTTTTACAGTTACTTGAGATAGTCATATGTTTTATGTGACTGCTAATAATACCTTGAATGAAACTTCTCTGATTTTAATATTGACTGAGCAGAAGAGTGAATCGTTTTCATACTGTCCTACAACATAGTCTAATAAAAACACTCTAAAATTTTGTGTTGCCAGAAAATTTGAATTTACGATAAAAAAAAACATATGTAGAAATGTTATGTTACACAATCGTGGGGAAGAATTGTGACTTGACTGTTGTCCATCCCAAGCAAATGATTATTGCAAAGGAAGATTTAAATGTACCTTATCCAGTCTTATTATTGGAAAGTTGAATGGAAGGAAAATCCACTTTAAATAAAGATTTTCTTATTTATAATTGTTAAATTAACACTCCTTTTTTATTGTGATAAAAAAGGAGTGTTAATCAACCTTTCTGATGGGGATTAAGTAGTTATTTGTTATCAAGAGCAGAGATAATATCATATCATGAGGAGAGCAGTTGGTGTTGCACAGCTCTGGAGTTGAATAGGAATTTGTTTCTATTTCAATGAATTGGCTAATTATTGCAAAAATAATTATCACTAAATAATTAGAGATCCTATTTTGACATGTCTTTGGTATCTCACCATTTGTACAGCTCACATTAATGCCAGCAGAGCTTTTGTGTGTTCCCCTTAAAGTCAGCTAATTATGTTCACTGTTAGATTCCTAAGGTTTTCCAATATGTCTTGATACTTGTTTTACTGATAGATCATCTTGGACTCTTTAACATGCTAAAACAGAACAAGTTTGCTGCAATAGCTTCAGCTTTCTGTCTGCTGACATCTAACTCACTTATATTCGTAGCCTGAATGAACTGCTGAATTGCCTCTGTAGAGAAACAGAAACATCTGACAATTTTTATGTTTCCTCTGATGTTGTATCAAACACCTCGCAGATGTTGACAATAGTTGAGTCTTTTTTTGCCGGAATTACAACTTTCACACCTATGTGTGTTGTCATCATTGTGACCTGGTGTTGCTTAGGTATGCTGCGTTCACTCATCAGAAAGACTCAATATTAGTTGCTGATTCGTGAGCAACAAGCTGATTTTGTTTTCAGTATCTATGATGGTGTTAATTTTCACAGAACACATTCATTTATTTTTAGTTACAATTAAGAGATTTTAGTTTTTAAGGCTTTTAAGAAAAAGTGCATTGCATTTATTTTAGGATAGTCTACTTCCTGGTCTCTCTTTAAGTTTACAGTGTTTCTAAAAGTCACTTTTAATGTTAGTTTTGTAAATTTCTCTCATTAGCATCAACACGACAAAATATCACATCAGCTTGGATTTGTAAAAAGAAATGTCCATCATCCATTAAAAATTGTATTTAAGGAAAACTGCGGCGACAATTCTTGTCAAGACAACTATCACTACACATGACTAGAGATCAGAAAATGACACTGAAAGGCTTACTTCATATATGCTGATATCTGCCTCAAATTTGAAACTTGTCTGAAAAGAGGCATTTGTTGAATTGACTTTGTATGTATATTTTGAATTGTTACATTTGATCTTATTCACATGTAGCAAGTTACAGTTTGTTATTTAATAACAGTTAATTATTCAAAATTGATATTTTAATAAATTTTTTTTATTGCCCTTTACTTTTGTAGAACTTGTATACAATTTCTGCACATGCAACCGTTCTAAACCCTCATCTTTATGACATTGTTTACATCAGAGCAAACTCAGTGAGAGGTGTGAAAGGAGTTACTCTGCATATTTCTCTCTTGTAATACTTAAACCAGCTGTTGCTGTCAGGAATCCTGAACAGTTGTGTGATTGTATAACATAGTCATAAGAAAAAAAAAATCTTAGTCAGCTTTTTGTAGTCTAAATCCTTCAAGTCAGATGTTATACATTTTTACAGCTGATGATGCGTTCACAAAACCACTGAAATAGCAAATCACCAATTTGTTTTTTTTGTAAATATTACTGCCATCAACAATCAGTGTTTCACAGAGACCTAGAACACACTCCCTCACTTAATACATAATTACTGCTCTTCTCTGTTGCAAGAGTTTTAATTGCAAAGTACTCTGTCACAATTGAAAAACAAAGCTGTGTACTTAGCTGTGTCTGTACCAGCCTAACATCCGTTGGACCCGCTCCAGCTCCACAGCATCTTGGAAGCCAGCCATGATGGCAGTCCTTGTTCTTGTCTGCAGCCACAGTGCTCTTGGCGTCACCTGGTTCCAGTTCTGAATGCAAAGGCCATTAAGCTTGTAGCAGATTTCCCCGCAGAGAATAATAGTCGCTGCTGTTGCAGGCTGCAGTAAAGACGTTCCGAGTTGCCCTGAGGGATGTAATTCCAGAATGTGATGCTTCTAACCTGCAGCTACAAAAGTGAGGGAAGCAAAGTTTATGGCTGTATCACGCTTTATACTGATTAAAACATAAACAAAAACACATGTTGCAACATTCTTTCCCAACTCTTGCAACACCTTGGTGATCTGCCTTAATAAAATCTCATTTAAAAACAGATTGTGCAACTTCTTCAAATAATTCCATGAAATGGCAGAGAATTAAGAAATGCTTACATATTAGATAAACTGTTGACCATTTATTTTGCTTATTTGTATTTTTAATAGAGACAGTGTCATTTACAGTAGGTTAGTGGATTAGATGAAAACAAGTGTGTTGGATAGAAACAAATAAGTTGTGGCATGAAAAGAGGCTGATGAGAAAATAACTGTAGTTGGGATCACAGGATAAGTTCTGGCAGTCTTGTAACCTGCAAGTCAAACTGAAAATTAACTTTGCTTAGTTAGATTTTAAACTTTCTGCCTGAATTGTTTTTGTGAAATTACACATCAGACTCTTGACCTCATAAAATGTTTGCAGAACTCTGTGTAGAGCTTAACAGTCGTATTTATACCAGGAAACTCGCTGAGCCTGGTGGTTGGGGCACTAAGTCAGTCATTTATTCTGCAGCCTGCCGTGTTTTTGAGTTCAAATTTTTCATTTTGAACTGATAGCTTTAAAAATTTTGAAAATATCACTTGTTAAGAATCTGAATGCTTGAATGCCTACTATAAAGTCTTAAAAAATGAAAACATAAAAAGACCTGAAATAAATAAGTTACTTTTAGCCTGGTGAGGGTCCAAGTAAAGGCTGGTGGCCCGCCAGACTCATTACACACTGCGGGAAACCCTGTATTCATTTATTTTATTATATTAATTTGAGATGTGGCAATAACTGTGATGTATTTACTATTATCTTTTAGTACACAGTTGTATGATTTCTATCTTTTTCATAGCTCAACTATAAAGTTTCTAAATTAGAAAATGGTAATCCTACTAAAAATAGATGCAACATTTTTTGTTTAGCACTTTGAATAATTTAAGCCCTGCATTATGATAACTTTTTACATTTTTGTCTTCATTCCATGATTTGATTTTCTGAGCGTCTTGGATGGCTTCCTCCCATCTCTCGGTTTTAACACTTGACACTTGTGTCCTTCACAAAGGTCTTTATTGATTTTCTTGTCCAGGAATGGTTCAGGCCTTCTTTCGCTGCTCTGAAAATTGCAGCTCATTTTTAGTTTTTAAGGGATTATTTGGATTTCTTCTGTTTGGTAAAATCAGATGTGCATCAATTAGGCTTTTTCTAAAGGACACTGATTTCTTCGAGAAGTCTAACTTGTCAATTCCAGTTTTTACTTCTTCTGTAAAACCTTTGAGTAATAGATTCTACAAAGGTTCTCCAGGTTCTTCAATAGTGGTAATGATTTAAATCCAATAGAAAATAGAAGTTTACCCTGATAAATTTGTGATGGCATATGTCTGATCTTGAAATACATCTATGTGCATGTGGTTTGTTGATGCATATATTTACCAAAAATGATATCCAGTGGTTATTTTTGATGCACTTAAGGAATATGAAAAATGAGATTTTTCAGTAATGGACTAGCTAATTAGTGGTCAGAAATGATTAGTGGAAAATTCATATTTAATTCTTTGATTAGTTGAGCTGTACATCCTTACTTATAATTAAAACACACCCTGCCATTCAAATTTCTAGAATAAAACAAATGTTGTATCATGTTATGAATTTACCATTACTATCATCTGTTTTCACAAATCTGCCCAAAGGTACATCAAAGACATCGATTTAGAATTTCAATTCAAAAAAGCATTTCTTAATATTTTCAACAAGGTTTGCTTATCAGTTGTTACCCATCATGATGAATATAATTGCTTGAACATTTACAGCAAAGTGTCAAGTTTTCAGAGCTCTGCTCTTTCTAAAGAAGCTGTGACACATCACTGCTAATGAAGCGTTTGTAAAAAAGTAACAACATGTCTGATGCTTGGTCTTTCACAGTGAAGGGGTTTGTTGAAGTCTGGGAATCTGTTCAGCACTACAGGAGGAGCATTTTTCCCTTTTGGCTCTGAAGTGAGATAGGTATTGTATCCTCAGGATGTCTGGAATCTAAACTCAAATTTATTAGTGGTTGAGATTCACCTTACATTCCTTTGCTTCCTATTGCGTCTCTGGTAGAGACTTGACAACAGTTTGAAAAGGACAACTCTAAATGCTCTGTGTTGCGCTGTGTGGTGCTCCCTCTCCTGAGGTGCACATAGGACCCATCTGGCAGCCCAGAACAGACTGTTCAGCTGGGGAGGGCGAGTGAGCAAAGCAAAACAAAATGCAAACATGCACAGCTGATTTCCTGTTTCCAGTCCAAATCTTTACACTGACTTTGACATTAATCATGCAATTTACAGAGATATGTTGTTTCTGTTTGACTACCACTATATATAGAAATGCCCTTTTTGTTAGTCTTTATTGGTAAAAATGATATTTTCATATCAAGCCATTGCAGATCACTTGCAGGCTGCAGAATCATTTGTATGCTAGTAAAATTGGATGAAACTGATTCTAATTTAATAATTTGGGTTGCAGTCCTAAAAAAATGCAGACCTGACTGCTCTAAAGCACTGTTACTATACATCTATGAACATATGTAGACTCTCACTGATAACAAAACAGTTTAGAAGAGGTTTTCATTTTTGTTGCAGATTTTTTTTATTATTGAAGCACAATAATTTAGTTTAAGACAAATAACCTCAGATGCTTGATTGAAAAGTAAAAAAAAAAACAAGTGTCTTAGTGCATTATAAAATGTTCTAATTTTAATTTCAAATGTTTTTGAAATAGAAATATATTCAGTTTCATTATAATTCAGCATTTTTAATTGACATTAACAAATAATACTCAGAGATGTGCTGGATGACACAGCTTGCAACTAAATTGTAGGCCTTTTTTATGTATATCAGTTCAGTCATAAAAAAAAGTCAATGTCTCTTTAGAGGAATAGTTGTTTTGTCCCTGCAAGGCAGTGCCCTGCCTTGCAGCAAGGCACTGCTAAAGAACAGCACGGCTTGGCAGAGATTTGTTGCTGAGGCCAAGGAGGAAGTCAGGGTGACAAGGCGGCCATTGTAAGTGTCAGAGCTGCCAGTTAAATAGACAGTGTTAGATTTTGTATACAGATGTGTTCCTATGTGTGTGAGCACTCGTTAATGGTCATGACAGCTGTTTTTGTTTTCTTTTCCCATCATGTGGTTTCTAGTCTTTTCTTGCTTTCTGATACGTAAATGAACTTGAGGTGAGCGACATGGACTTTTCAGTTTCATCACAGTATTTTGTGGTACTATTGTGAGAATGATGAAAATTACGATAACTATTTATTACTGCTTTTTTCTGTAACTTTAGGTATGGCTGTGACTGCATGACAGCAATCACAGCTCCACAAACACTGCTCTCAAAAAACATTTGGAATGTGCTTCTTTAGGACACCAGCCACATAAAGATGTGATTCATATCACTAGGCTGCACACAGTAACTGCATTTAAATCATATTTTCAAATGTATTTATATTTATTTATGTTCTCATTGAACAAACAGCAGAGAAAATGGTAAAACAATCCCTACAGTACAGAGTTTTGGAAAATTTCAAGCATTGTTTATTGTAATTTATTGTGACAACAATCAATCAAAACTCTTATCATAATCTAATATCCCAGTTCCCATCTATTGTAGCAGAACAGCAAACCAGGAAATTAGGGGAGATTTCAGTTAAATACAATCAGACTAAGTCCTCATTTCTCTGACTTGTAGAAAAATATTTTAGAAAACATCTCTGTGTTTCCTGTTAAGTAATTTTATAATGATGTATTGCATTCTTCTTTTGAGTAGAAATAATTCTTATTTTGGAAGTTCCGACTTGATTCTGACACAAACTCTGTAAAGGGACTTAAACTTTAGGGTGATGGCATCGAGGCCTTCGAGCCTCAAAAACTTGAATCTCATCATCAAAGGTAAATTGTTAAATAAAATAGCAGTGGACACATGCAAAAACTGGTAAGCCCTTATCAGTAGGGCTTAAATGCTGTAAAGCAAATACAGATAACCAGCCTAAGGCGGGTGATTAGCAGTAGCACAGGAGAGAAATGGGATGTGTAGGAACAATGGTCATAAACAGTGAAAGGATCCAGCACAAGTGTGTTTGTGTGAGACTGTAGTAACAGTAACAAGTTTCTCAGTTGGGTCATATCGTGTATTGCATTATGAATCGTGGTGTTTCTGCAATAGAAGGACAGTAAAAGTTAACTCTCAGGAGCCTCTGAACAGCACTCGTTGCTATTTGTACTGATGTAAAGTCATAGCTGTAAGTTTGCCGTTGACAACGTTTTTGGCAGCACATCACCGTAAAAAGCAAACAAGAAAACAAATGAACAAAGTTTTAGAGGTTTTTTTTTCCAAGAACGTTACAGTCACATCTGTAGTGATAGAAAATGTTAACTGGTGTGATCTTTTCTCCTTTTTTGTTCTGCTGTTGGAAGTGGTTTTAGTAGAAAGGGAGTTTCATACATAAAGTAAGGGATATCCAGAGAAAATGGAAGGAGATGAGAAAAGGAAGGGGAGAACCAGGAAGTAGTCACTTCCAGAACTTTCTTTTAAACCTTTCTTCCTGTTCCATGCATTGGCACCTTCTCCTGGCCTTCATATTCTTGTATTTAACAAGTGTGACTGCCAGTGAACAGAACCTTTATTTTAAGGGGAAATACTGACAGTGATTAAATATTTATAGCAGAGTGGCTTTTTATTTAGTTCCGTACTTACATGTGGATCAGCCCAACTTTTACTTTGCAGCAAACAATTAAGCATTCATCTTACTTGTTCTACTAAAATACACATTACTAAGGAGAAGAAAAAAAAAACCCCGTTGTGCTTACTACATTTTTATTTTCAATTGTTTACCACTAACATTTAAACTGAACTTCACTTTTAATTTATGTTTTATTGGTTTTGTTTTTCCTTCAGCTGCTCCAAAAAACATTTAAAAATAAATCAGATTCTTCCTCATTCTTAGAGTTTGGGTCAAGTTTCTGCTTGACCAAAAGAGGCTTTCATTTCCTTCATGACTGCTATCACCATGAATGTTTTTTTTTTATTTTATTTTTTGCTTTTCCAGGTGATTTTGCTCATCTCTCTACACCTCCTCCTCCTGTCTTCCATTCATGAGCAGCAGGGTCGAAATTAAAAGTGGCAGCCATGGATGACAAGGGCTCTGTGGGGAAGATTAGTGTATCTTCAGACTCAGTGTCCACTCTCAACAGTGAGGACTTTGTCCTCGTGTCCCGACTGGGGGATGAGACACCTTCATCCACGAATAATGGCAGTGATGACGAAAAGACGGGACTGAAGGTAAGGATGGGTGGTGTGGAAGGGCTAAGGGCCAGTACCATATATTTTTTGAAGGGGTGGACTTACAGAAAGTTGGAAACATACAGTGCTTTGTGAAAGTATTCATACCCCAAAAACCTTTTCACATTTTCTTGAATTACAACCACAATCCTCAATGCAGTGATTTTATGTGACAGACCAGAAATAAGTAGTGCATAATTGTAAATTTCACATTTCTAAAATAATTTAAAAAAAAACTGTATTTGTAAAGTTTACAATGTACAGTTCAAACATAAATGTCACCATTTGATGGGCTGTACCACATTGTGATATAAGCTAATTTACATCTGCAGTCCCTGGACACATCACAAAATTTAATATACAAGACAATAATAAAATAAAACAGAAAATCTAACGCTACAAATTGCTTTCTAATCACACAAACACACACCTATAGACTTAATCACTAGCACACACACACACGTGCGCACACACACAGTAATACAGTAAATAATTCAAAATACATGTCACATTTTCAGATTTTGTACTATTACTTTGATTGAAATTTACAGCACTGCACTAGTTTGTGTTGAAGGTTTTTGTCATAACATGACAAAACAATCAAGGAGTATGAATACATGAAACGCACTTTGCAGTGTCATCAAAATTTGTCCTACAGGGTAAATAGCAACATGTCAGCGTTCTCTAACGCGAGAGCAAAGCTGATTTACATGAAGTTTTATAAATCTATTTGCAGATTGAGGAGTCACCATTTGTAAGGATTAATTGATTCATCACTCGTCTGTAAATCTTTTCATCTTTTCTCATGTATAGTTTAGATTGCATTCATATGACTAACCATTTCTTGTGTTGCTTTTTTATTCTCATTCTACACTTTTCTCATAAATTTAGATCTGAGTAATTTACTTTCACATTTTCTTAACACACTCCTAAACCTTGTTATCTCTAGTTAATTATATAAATTAGAAGCTTGCAGTTTGTTTGCATTCTAAAACCTTTAGAGAATGAAAGGTGAGTCTTTGGAAAATGACCGCCATCTTCTGTCAGTCAGCTGACTGTAATAAAATTATGCTTTAATGAACTGTGTTGTGGTGAACAAAGCTTTGCCTTGTTATAGTTTAGTTAATTGCTATTTATCACTTATTCTGGATGATCATGGATTTTGAGACTGGTTATGGGTTCAGTTTTGCATTTTTACTTTTGATTTTGGACGAAGTGGTTTGCTTGTCTTCCCTAGGTTTCCTTCACCCCTACTTCCTTTGTTGTATCAGTAGATGGCGCCAGATTAGCATGGAGTTGCCTACCTATTTGCAGACCATTGGTATTTCTGCTGCTTCATAATGCTTGTGGATATGACACTTTCCCTTTTAGCTGATTTGATCAGCAGTCAGGGAAGCTTTCCTGAGACCTTCTTAGCGTCCTCAGCTCGCTGTCAGATATATGAAAAGCAGCGCCTGACCGGCACCTGTTCACTTTCCTCACCGTGTAGAAAGAAATCACTCCATCCATTGAGCCCCACTCATTCTGACATCATGTTTTTTTTTTTTTTTCCTTTTTTTGGCGACATATTTTCTTGCACATTGGCCGCCCAGCCAGCCCATCTAGTCAGGAGAAGAGCCAGTGTGTCTAAACTTGTTGTTTGTTATGCAGGTGATTTCAGAGGAAGGGGTCAGCTTTAAGGTCAGTCCTCTTCTCCTGCTTATTTTCTTTTCCTTCTCTGAGAGCAATGTCTTTTGCTTTCTTTTGCTTTATCTCTGTGATGTGATTTAGTGGTGATCCTGTCTGTGATTATTCCAGCTTCCTGTATTTGTTTCACTTATTATTGTGGGGTGACTTTGTAATATTTGGCTGTTAATGATGGGTTACACTGATAGTATTACGCTACCTGCCCAAGCTCGCAGCTATACCTGTAAATAAGTGATGTAATGAACTATTTGTGTAGCATCTATTCAGCTGGAAATAGACATTTGAGTGAAACAGTATTTAGACAATGGATTAGATATTGTCTTAATTGAGTTTGTCTTTCAATAAAAGTGTAATAAGCCACTGACCTCAGTCAGTACAAAAAGCCTCCGATGCAGTTTGTCTTATTTCACTCTGCCCTCCATGTGGAGGTGTTATACACCCTATACTGACCTGCTACTAATCACTAATATTAAATGAAAACTGATGAGATTATATCTTTAAAACCATCACCAAGCACAACTTGATTTTTTAAAAGAAGGTTACAATCACTCAAACTGAATTGTAAAATCAGGTGTAAGCTGTTGGTAAGCGGTTGGGATGCGCTTGCTGCTGGCTTCCATCTCTCACGGCGATTGCTGCGCAGGTCTTTTTATTTTTCATGTTCTTATATTAACTTGCAATATTTTTCGCCCCTATATTTCTGTCTTATTTTGATATGCGTGCATCAGATTGTGGGGAATGGGAGTGAGCAGCAGCTCCAGAGGGAGTTGGAGGACGTCCTCATGGACCCGTCAGTGGCAGACGCTGAGCTCGGATTGGAAGGGATGAGCAGCCTTGGCCCAAGAGACCATGGGGTTCTTCCTAACGTGACGTCCCCTGTACCGGCAGGCACTGACCCATTAAGTTCACCTCCACCCAAGCTGGAGATGGTGCTCCCTGTTCAAACGGCCCAGGAGAGTGAGCTGAATGAGAGGTCTTACAGAGGTGGGGAAGAATGGCATTGTTTCAGTCTTAAACAAGTAAAGTAGGGCTGCAATGAAAGACCATTTTACTAACTGATTAATTGATTCATAGGATAAAAATGAACACATTACCCATGCAAACTTAGAGATACATTAAAAATAGAACATTTATATTAAAAATAGAACATTTATATAAATAGAACATTTATATTATATTATGTTATTGTTCCATCATTAACTTCAGACATTAATTTCACAATTTTAACCAAATTGATTTATTTATTTATTTTTATTTTTTTTATTCAAGAACTCCAGGGTTGAATTCTTGAATCCTTTGGTTGATTAAACCAAACAAACACATGAAGTCAAACATTTTTCCAAATTAGATTTAAACTTGTTTTTCTTTCAGAACATAATTTTTTCATAATTGAATTTGAAATATACATTCAATAGAGGCAAACTTTAAAACCCAGCAATGCAAATTGTTCCTTCAATAAATTCTACATTTCTCTTACTCAAATACAAAAGCAAAGCCAGACTATATTTTCAGCTGAGTCCAGTAAAAGGCTTACCAGTAGTCCTAATTAAGTCATTTTCCCATGAATTTGATCAGTTTGCCTTTGAAATGCTGCTTTGGAGACTGTGTCTGCCTTCCTTAGCTCTGTTGCAAAACCAACCAAATGGTTGTTGGATTCCTTATATTACCATATTACCTGAGTTCAGGGTGCTGCTGATTGTACCAGATTTTTTTCTCCTTCTGAGAAGTGCTGCAGAGTGGCACACATGTTTATTCACCTACATGTGCATCCACGAGTGGATCTGCACAACTCTAGTTAACGATTACATGATTACTCAATAAGTTGACAATTATTTCAATAACTGCTTCAGAATGATTAATCTGTTTATTTGTTTCAGCCTTAAAGTAAACGTTGCCTCTCCATTCCTTGCGTTTTTACTCCTGTGCTCTGCAGCAGATGAATCGTCATCAGAGGGAAGCCCTTGCAGTCCAATTCCAGATGAGGACAGCGTTGTGTTCAGCCAGCTAACATATCTGGGGTGTGCCTCCGTCAACGCCCCCCGAAGTGAAGTGGAGGCCCTACGAATGATGAGCATTCTCCGAGGGCAGTGCCAACTCCCTCTGGATGTCACACTTTCAGTGCCAGGCGTGTCTGAAGGCACTGTCAGGTTGGTACAACAAAAAGGTTGACCAAGCACTTATTAAAACAAAATATATTATACACATGGGACATAAGAAACTGAAGATAACACTTAAAAAAAAAATTATATTTCTTGTTTTAACAGATTGTTGGACCCCCACAACAACACAGAAATTGCCAATTACCCCATTTATAAGATCCTGTTCTGTGTCCGAGGACATGATGGCACACCAGAGAGCGACTGCTTCGCCTTCACCGAGAGCCACCACAACGCAGAGATCTTCAGGATTCACGTGTTCCGCTGCCAAATCCGAGAGGCGGTAAGAATTTTATTTATACTTTATGAAACATACAAACTGTATCTCAGACTTTGCTGCCAAGGTAAGGTAAGTTTATTTGATTTTATGTGGCACCGATGACAACAAATGTCATCGGAGAGCACTTCAAAAAATAAAATGTTCCAGCTGCTGTCCAGTGTAACAGATTCAGTTGGTGTACTCGTTGGGAGGAGACGAATGAGACAGAAAAAAATAACTTAAGCGAGATTTTCATTTGGAAAAGACAAAATAGGTCTTGTTAATGGCTTCACCAAGGAAAGAAACATTATTTAAAAAGGCAGGTCTAATTTGCTCCAGGAAAGAATCATGGCTTCACACGAACATGGCTTCTTTCGAATGAACAGCAAATAGTGCACCCCATATGGGCACCTTCTTCCAAACGCAGCAATACAGTTAATACATAAAAATCTTCACGAACACTTAGCCAAACATAGAATCACAGAACTAGAAACAACTTTCAAAAAATAATGCATAGATTGTAATTAAAATTGCACATGGCAGAAAAGTACATGTTGTACATGCAACAGAATTAAAATCTAATTGATCAGTGAAATATTTATCCCATCATGGCATTCAGATATGCATTGTGTTTGCAGTTTTGCAAGCCAGATTTTTCAAAATTGCGTTTTGCAAAATCGAAGGAATTGACATTGCAGGTATGTAAAAGGCTCCACAGATTTGAGAAGAGGGAACATACTTACTGAAAAATTGGGTTAATGTACAGCTGCTGTGTTCAGTGACCTGATTCCTCCCACATGAAAGCACTCAGTATAACTAAGAGCCTTCAGACAGACACTGCTTTAATAGTCCCATTTCATCCCATTGTCCAGAGCCTCAGACACCAACCAAGAATAGATATGCTCACACCATAGCACTTAAAGAGTACTAGCCCAGTCAAATTCACACTTACACATTCAAACAAGGATATTTCTCTGTAACATTTTTTTTTATAAGTAACTTGAATTCTCTGTGGCCCAGTTCTCCCATTTTCTTCACGTTTTCAGTTTTAATTTTACCACACCTTCATTTTTCATTCCTCTCACCCAAGTACTGAGCTACACACTCTTCTGTTTAAAGCATTTTCTGTGCTCAGAAAAACAAATGTGTATTTTCTCACTCTGCACGCATGAAGCATGCTACTCCCTTGTTCTTACACCACCTCCTTTGTGGACTCAGGCCCCTTAGCTTGTTTCCAATAATTGCTGGTTTCCTGATGGAGAGCCCCACTGTGTCTCACACCCAGCAATTTCTCTTTCTCAGCTCGCAGTTGCTGGTTGTCAGCATAAATGTATTTATTAGGCTTTGCAAAACACATCTGTTCAGTTTCACAAGTTTGTTTTAGAAAAATAGTGTAATTTAAACTTATTCTTCTATTTAAATTTCCCTAGGTATATATTTTGAGATTGCTTCCTCCAATTAATGGAATGCTAAAACGTTCACAGTTCAATGGTAATTTGTCAGATATTTCCTGTTTGGATTGTAGACTTTAAAATGTTTAAAATTTCTTAAAATTAGCAAGTTTTTTAGTATTGAAAATAAAAATCTTTCTATTTTTTTTAAACAGCTCTTCACCAGGTCAAACTGCAAAGGTTTGCAAAGAGCAAGACTTTTGCATAGTCTTGAATTTTAACATTTCCTACTGAATGTTGTATCCATTCATGTATTTATGGTTTCATTCATCCATCTAATTTTTCTGTCCTACCTTCACCCATCAGTCTCTTCCTCCTTCGGTCTATCTGTCAGTCCCTCCATCCATTTGCACCTGTCTTTTAATCCATTTGTCTACCCATCGGTCATTTCTTTTTCCATCAATCCTGCACTTCTTCCATTCATCCACTTTCTAGTTTTGCCGCTTTAATGTGCTTTAAATTCCTATCACTACGTTACTTTTTTCTTCAAAATGCCTTTTGAGTGTTTGAAAACTCAGGAAAGTAAATATGGAAAAATTTATAATGTCGACATCTAAAATGTGTCAATACCTTGACTGATCTGAAATGTCTTCTGTTGTTTTTTTTCCTTTCCAAAACGATTCTGGTGTAAAACTTATGGAAACAACATAGAGGCAAACCCTTTCTGTATTAGCTCTTTCTTTAAATCTCACATCAGTTTTTGTTCGGTTTGGCTTCCTAAATTAGAAAATGTAAAAAAAAGAGAGAAGAGAAGAAACTTTATTTAGTGGAATCAAGTTCCTTTTTTTTATTTTTATTTTTTTCAGTTGGGGGGATAAATGAGAATTGGTAAATGTCACGCTGGGATATGTCAGACTACATACATTTGCAATGAGTGTGCTGGAAAAGCTCCTTCTCGCTGTAGAAGAAGAAATCCATCTGAAAACAATAAAATCTGGAAACAGTTACTTGAACATTAAGCTGAGCAGGGAACAACACTTCTATTGTGTTAAATGTTATTCTTTCTATCAACACAAGGGAAAGACCACCTCCATTTAGCTTTCTTAACCCCCCTCCAATGCTCACTTCCATTCTCATTTGGTGCCTTATGAAATAGCCCCTCTGCAGTCCCCTAATGTTCTTCCTCTTTACCAGGGACAAAACAAACACTGCCTTATTCTCAGGTCTAAATAAACAAAAAAGGTCTTGTTATTCATTGATGACAGCAGTTTCCCCACATCATCTCCCTGTACTCACAAGCTTTGTTGTTTACCACTTTTAGAAATGATCAAAAAGTGCTTTAGAGTGAGCCTCAAGCTGGGATAGAGGGGTCTTCCTTAACACAGACACATCTGTCTGTAATAATCTGAAGTCAAAGGACTCACTGGGGGAAAGGCACATTTAGAGAATGTGACTAAATTATCACTTCCTTCTTGGCAGGCTCTACCTGTACCCAGTTTTGATTTTGGAGATTTACCAGAACCCATTCTGCTGCTTCTCGTAATCCAGACTTGTCTGTTTAGTGTTAAGGGGCCATACTCCACTGGCTAATTCTTCTCCAAAAAATTCTGTTAAACGACCAACCTCCTCAACTTCCCCTCCAAAAACAATTGACAAGATGAGGGAAACATACCAACATCTGCCGATACCAATGTTAGTTTCAATATATTGTGCATCCGCTTCTGCTTGTTACTTATCCTTTCAACTAGGGCTGCAAACTATGTTAAACTCCTATGACAATGAAAATAAAACATTTTGGAAAGAGTGAAGCTATGTTATTTTTATACATAACATAGCCTGATTTGGTGCTTTTAACCCTCCTGCAATCGTAAGAGACAGGGTCATTTGGACCCCACAAGTGCATGGTCTGGCGGGGACCCTCTGACCCCACGTGTGCTTTTACAGGTTTTTATTTTGAATGGTTTCAGGAATTGATGGTCTGACAGAGCAATCCTTCTGCAGCACCCCTGCTTCACCACTGTCTGATTATGACTTTTGCCTTCTTCCCCCTGAACATCACGCTACGATCACAGGAGGGTTAAATAATAAAGCATGTACTTAACAGCCCAGTGACTTAAAAGAAATAAAAAAGCTAAGCTCTTGGCATGTTTTCACATTAACTACTAAAACAAGCCTTCATTCTCTTAATTTCAAAGAAATTTGTTCAATTAAATTTTCAATTTAATAAATTAGTTTTGGTTGAAGTCATTCAGAGCCACTGGATAAGCTAAATCAACACACGCACTCCCCTGAGCTAGACAAACACATGCAACACATTACTCCATTCATAAGCATAGTTACTTTTCCATGGAAAGTAGATGGTCTTATGACAACTTACGTAAGCTCAGTTCTTCTTTTGTTTAGCCCCCTGGTGTAGCTTCAAAGCTGTATATGCATAGGTCATTGTGAAAAGCTCAAGCACTCTCATCCACTTTGTTTATAATATTCTTGCAGTTGCCAACTCCAGTCACGCTTTATTTTGAACTGTGTAATTTTTTAAAGAATTACACAGCATATTTTACTGTTAAATTATACTTCTAAGCAGTGAAACAGGGCTGCATGATTTCGGAAAAACATGGAATGATGGAGGGGAATGTTTGACGCAAAGTTAATTGTCATAGATGCCGACTTGTGCGTAAAATATGGCGCCGCACATTTTGTGTGCACGCATGCTTTATGCATGAGGCCTCAGATACGAAGTTCTCTAACGAGCTATGATGAAAATTAAAAGATGTTTTTTTTTCTTTTTCAAAACCTACAGAAGAAAAACTGAGTTGTAGTTTCTTAATGACTTTGCCAGCACCCCTAATAGATATTATAAATAAATCTTATTGATACAGAGACTTTGAATAAATTGTATGTCAGAAATGTATTATATTAGATTGTATTCCGTTTCCCTCAAGTATTAATTTTGTTAGTGGCTGACTGCATGTTGTTCGCCTCTGCTTCCAGGTGAGCCGGATACTGTACAGCTTTGCCACAGCCTTCCGGAGGTCAGCTAAGAAGGCACTGCTGTCATCTCAGCAGAATGCCCCACTCACCCCTGACAGCGACTTGTTCACCTTCACTGTTAGTCTGGAAATCAGGGAAGATGATGGCAAGGGTACTTTCAGGTAAATTCACATTCAAGATTCTTGATTCGTACTTGCATAGAGTGTAATTTAGAGATGCACCGTTTAATCAGTTGAAGCTCATAATCATATTTTTTTTTATTCTTTTGATTGACTGCTCAAATAATGGACAAAAATCTATTTTCTACCTTTTAAAACTAAGCAATCCCGGCATGTTCAGGCCTTGAAGGAGTCATGTACACTGATTTACTTTTTAGAAACTAGATAAAAATAAAGAGACATGTTTTGATGCTATAAATGGAAAAAATCTTGCAATTCCTTCACTTTGTGTTGGATTCAAAACATAGAAGAATAGCTGTTGAGAGAAACGAGAAACATACACACAGGCTCTTCCTAGTGATGCAGATAAGAAAGCAAAACAGAAAGTTCCTGCCTTTTCTACATCTACATTCATCACATCTTTGACCTATTTTTAATTTTATTTTTGTTTTTCTGTAATATTGAGTCACATCCGTGTGTTCGCGAGAAAGCTTGTTCTACATGATTGAATCACAGAAAACAAACAAAAAAAATACAGAATTATTTTTAGACTCTACATTTTCTCCTCATTAGCTTTGAGTTCATTATTATTAGTGTCCTTCAAACAGGAAGTTTGAATGTAGGGTAATTTTTCTGTATTATGAGTTTTTTCCTGGTGTAAATTATTTAATGTGGTGTACAATGCTGTGTGGAAACTGCAAAACGTCTCTGCAGCACCTGTTAGTGTTGCTAACAGGCTTTTCAGTCTTAAAAAGGTTGAGATTTTCTTATAAAGTTAAAATGGGACGCAGTTTGAAAACTTCTGGTCAATAGATTTCTATGAGGCTGTGTTAAAAACGAGGTGTGTTTTGGTTATTGGACTACATCCTGGAATTCACAACATTATTGAAATACTTGTCATATATTTCAAAGTGATTGATATAGTTTGAACTTGGCTGACTCAACTTTAGATTTTCCTTGGTATTTCCGCCGAAATTTATGTCAGTGGGCCTTGGAGAATGTTGATTATGGTTTCTGTCAAAAAAACATGGTGCTGACCCAGAGCCACAGACTGTGCAGGACAATGAGCAGAGGCTGTTCAAATGTGGCTTATGGTGTAATTTGATTTTGATTTAATGTCTCTATTCTAAACTTGACCCCTTTTTATAAACGTGTAAGTTCCGTCAACCTGTCCAGTTTTTCAGTTTCACATTTAACATCCAATTTGTTTCTTTAGACATAATATTTAAGAAAAATTTATTTATATCATACTTTTATAAGCATAAATTTTCTTTTTTTATTCATTTTCAGTGCTGTTGCAAAAGACAAGGACAAACAGAGCTTCAAGCTTCGTGCTGGACTGGACAAGAAGATTGTAATTTACATTCAGCAGACTTCCAACAAGGAGCTAGCAATTGAGAGGTAAAACATTCCACCAAACATCCACAGTTAGATGCACATGTAGAAGCTATATGCAGTGTCTTGCTAAAGTGTCCATAAGCCTTTATTCCCCACATTGTTTGGTGTTTCTGCAATGTATCTGCATTTTTTCATAATTTGTGCAGAATTATCAAGTACAGAAAAACTGATGCACGGCTTTCAAAATGTTTCTTTTTAATTAGCATGATGCTACCACCACCATGTTTCACTGTCTTCAGGATCGCGGACCTTATTTTCTGTTTATCACATAAAATCCGAACAAAATACGCTGACATAAACGTTTATAACTAACAAAGTGTAAAAAAATGTTGGAAGGTGTACATGTGTAGCAATCATTGTAATGTAACATGAAACGTTACGATTCCCCTTACTCCACGTTTGAGGCCTTCACATTTTCCCATAATGTTTGACTGAGAAAAGTAAATAAGGAATGGCAGGATTACAGAGACTCTCTGGAGCATTGTGACTCAGTGGGGACAGCTATTGTTTTTAAATAGTTCCTTAACTGCAGCTGCTATACTTTCTTTGCTTGGAGTTAGTAAAAATAAGAAGTACTGAGCTGCACAACACCCCTGGGAAAGTTACATCAAAATTTAATCTCATGATCGACTAAATGTTAAACTGATAGTTATCATTTCCCTTTTTATGAATGCTACCGTGTCAGCAAGATTCAGGTAAATCTTTTAAGCCAGGTCATAGGAGTGTCCAAATTAAGGAAGTTCTTCAAAAGTGTAGTAAAGTCAAAAGGAATAGTTTACCAACTGCTTGAACCTGAACCAGACATTAATAAGAAAGCAGTCTCTAAGTTGTAGTTGATTAATTCAGAACATCTTCATGTCTCTGCATTGGGGTTAAAGAAGCCCAGGGCAGCTGTGGTTTAGCCCACTCTTACTCACAGCCTCTCATTTTTCAAGCTTTAATAAATCTGTTAAATTTCAGCATTCCCAGCAGATTTTCATTTTCTGCTTGAGTTGTTATTGTTTCATAATGTCAGAGAAAGTGAGGACTGAAAGAATGTGTTTAGTCTTCAACGTGGTCTGGACTGTGTTAGACCATCCGTTCAGGAAAATATTTCTCCTCATTTATGTAATGTATCAAAACTTTCACTTTATATAGAAAGAGTTATTGTTTTATGCCTGGTTTCCCCTCGGCTTTGTTTCTTTTTTCAATTTTTTTCCCCTTATGTAATCCTAATCATGTTACACTTCTCTATCTCCCATCCGCACATGCGTGTTTATTATTCTCCAGGTGTTTTGGACTCCTGCTCAGCCCGGGGAGAAATGTGAAGAACAGCGACATGCACCTGCTGGACTTGGTGGGTGACTATTTTTATTTATTTATTTATTTATATTTTGCTTGTGTATTGTATGTGTTGTGTTTCCATGTGTATTTGCCAACGTGCTCCAACTTGTGTGCCCAACAGGAGTCAATGGGAAAGAGCTCAGATGGGAAGTCTTACATCATCACAGGAAGCTGGAACCCCAACACGCCTCAGTTTCAGGCTGTGAATGAGGAAACACCCAAAGGTAAGAGCCAAAAATGCACTCTCAAGGTTTAGATAAGACTGAATTGTTCTCAAACTTAAAACAAGGTTTACTCAGTTGATATTTCAGTCATATGTCTACTCCAGTTTGTGAAATATGCGAATAGACAACTTCTTGCCAGTTGGAGTCTGTCTTATTTCATCTTTTTAACTTTTTTTCAGATAAATTCATGTACATGACGACCGCAGTAGATCTGGTAATTACAGAGGTGGAGGAACCGGTCCGTTTTCTGCTGGAGACGAGGGTGCGAGTGTGTTCCCCAAACGACAGGCTGTTCTGGCCCTTTAGCAAGCGTAGCTACACTGAGACCTTCTACCTTAAACTACGACAGGTTTGTCTCTACAACCAGACACTGGCTCTGACAACATTGTTCTTGAAAAGTGGGTTTCAAATTGTCACACATCTATTGTTTGACTTTTTTTTTTTTACAGATCATTTTTTATGAACATTAGTGGATGGTTGCTACTTTTCATTTAAGTTGTTCTGACCAAACTGAGCTGAACTGACTTAACTGACTTATTTGAGTAAAAATTACTGATAGGATTATTAACAAAAATCTATTGCGTGATGTTATTTGATGTTATTTAAAACAGAAAACAAAGGAAAGTATTGTTTTGTATTTTATTTTGTATTTTAATTTTCACAAGTTCACAACATACTTCACTGACTCAGACTTATGCAGTCATTTTTAATAGGGTAGTATTGAATTTTTCAAATGATGATAAGTAAGCTTGATATAGCTTCAGTTGATAGAAATACTGATTACTTGATTCCAGTATGGTGTTTATAGAGGAAGCAAGACCATTGAATTTAAAGAAAGGACAAAAAAATACAGCTTTAAATCTTTATTTTTTTTCTTCATTACATTAATTTCTCTACATTTTTAGAATCAATGCTCTTAATTTTCAGCATATTCCTGACAGGAAGATCAATTATGGTGCACCACTTTTTAACCTCCGTTTGTTGTGTTCACAAAATAGAGTTTGCACAACATGAGAAGATGGAAGTGCTCTTTGGTCCCTTTCTGACTAGCTGTTAGCTGCAGACGCCAGAACTAGTTTATTGTTATTCATGGCAAAAAAAAAAAAGACACCATGTAAGTTGTCTACTGCGGATGAGATAACAGCTGCTGTTGCCAGAAACACACTTCAATAATTATGACATATTGGTTTTAAATATGAGCTTCTGGAAAATTGTGTGGAGCACAAGTTATCTTGTTAGATACTGTAATTAGACTGTTAACATTTCTTGTATAATTTAATATCAGCGCAAGTCCAGCGGTTGTATGAAGGAGGTTTGCTAGTGAACAACATACTTCACTGACTCTGTATTCCCTGAGACACGTTACAAAGTTGTGAAACAGAAACAAGCCCCCTTACTGTAACTCATTATGCTTTCCCACAGTTTATCAGACCTCTTCTCTTTTCAGATGGAGCGAAAAGAACGAAAGAGTCCTTCGTCTGACACACTTTATGAGGTGGTGAGTTTGGAAAGTGAAACGGAGAGAGAGAAGAGGAAAACCACAGCTAGTCCAAGCATCCTCCCGTCTGGACCCGGGACCATGGCTCCTTCACCGCCGGAGGATGATGAAGAGGAAGGTGATCAACCATCTTTCTGCTCCAGCCAACTCAAAACAAGAAGGAGCTATAAATTAGTTCACACATGAACACTGGAGACTGTCCAGACCCCAGAATAAAAAATAGTGGTCCTGTTGAGCCTCTTGAAATTAATAAAACTTACATCACACAACTTAAATGGGTTATTTAAGCATTTGTTATCTGATTTATACAGAACTTGATTTAAGAATGAAAATCTGTTCCTGTGGGGAAGCACCAAATTTAGCCATGTAGTCTAGTGGAGTTTTCTTACAGAACTGTTTGTCCTGTTTCATCCTGGGTACATAACCAGCAGACATGTTTTAGTCAGGAATTTTTGATTGACTGTAAGTGTTGGCAAAGGTTGAAAAATTACATAATTTGTTGTAGATGGATTCATTTTTTTTACCTGTTGGGACAGCTGTGACTTTATGGTGCTTTTCTTTTCCATCAGTTGCTTTTTACATTAACTGCAGCAATAATACAAGACACAATGTTTCTTTATTGATCCTCACGGGGAAAATTCACTCATTACATCAGATTCTTTTTATTGTAGATTTCTGTTTATTTTGTAAAAATAAAACACCTTTTTCGGGGTGTTTATCTCACCATTTCGTTTATGTTCCTCTCATTTGACATGCACTAATGAAGCAAGAGTGTGCTAAATGGCTAACCAAGGATTTTGCTTCCTGTTTACTTTGCTTTGTGTCCAGATAACGACGAGCCGTTACTCAGTGGGTCTGGTGACGTTTCAAAGGAGTGTGCAGAGAAGATCCTTGAAACCTGGGGAGACTTGTTGTCCAAATGGTGCGGATTTGTTCCCCTACTAATTTTGTTCTTTGACTCTGTATGTTGGTGCATTGAATACATGCAGATTGGGTTGCATCTATTCTAAAGGTCATCACTTGCTTATTACAGCTTATTAGGATGGTTTCCCTCGCCACTTACCATAATTTTAACAAGAAACTTGTGATCAACTCTGTACAAAACAGCAGTTTAACTCAATGTAACTCAATAAAAACATATGCATTTCATTTCATACTGACAGTTCTCATTTTGAAGAAAAGAAGTTACATTTCTTATTTGTTATGAATGTAGATGTATGTCTTTTAAGGGCAGCAAAAGGAAACATGGTGCTCTGTAGGTTTTTGGTTATTGTTTCTTCTCGAATACAAGAAAAGGAATCATAAGATATCGCTCTAACCCTTTTGGTGTCATCATTTTTGTGAGTAAATAAAGGGACTTTGTTCCTGCAATGTGAGGTCAAAGCACTCCAGAAAATCACAAAAAGACCTTTAGAGTTGTTGTTCCCTGAGGACCAAACCTGGCAGTGATTGCATCACATGCATGGCCACGCTCAAATAGAAATCACCTTCGCTGTGTCTGCAGAAAATACCATGGAGTTATGCAACATGACGCTTGGAACAAATAAGCACATAAAAACTAAATAGATCAATATAAATAATAAAAGATGGGTAAAAGTAAGAACATTATTAGAGAGAGAGTATTTGCTTCTATGCTTATTTCTGTTTTTGCTTTGCCAAGCTTAATTGTTTCAGATCATCAAACAAGCTATAAGCATAAGCTGAAAACATGCAAAATGACTTTTTAAATGGTGATTCCATCTATTGATGGAATAAACTATCCATATCAACCTGGCTTAATGAAAACAGGTGTTTACCCCTTAAAACAAATAACTTCTTGTGCTGCTGTTGGTGGCAACAGGGTGGCGAGTATTTTATTTTGTTGTGGAGGAATTTTAGCACACTCTTCTTCCTTTTTTCGTCTGCCAGATGGGGTTTGAGAATGAATGGAGTGTTAAAGGTTGGAGCACATGTCACTCAAATTGGTACAGGATAATGGGAAGTTACATTTTTTTGTAGACTAGGCTTATTTGGACAGTTATTTTCCCTTAATAATCAGGAATGTTTTTTTTATCTGAAACAGTGTGGCAAAAAACCCAGTGAGGTGAATTAATGCTTTTGTCACAGCACTATTTCTCTGAATAAATATATCAGCCGTTTATTCTGACAGGATAGACTTAAAAAAGTGGCTTCAAAGTGCAGAGAAAGCTTAAATGTGTTATAAAAGCAAAAAACATAACATTAAATTTTATGTTTGATGATTTTTTGCTTTTTACTCTACTGCTGTTGCCAAAAACATCCTGTGGTGAAATGCAGTACGGTTATCCCGACAGGGTAGATAAATTACAGACATGTTAAATATTCAGAACTAGATTAATTGTATTTTTATTGTAAAATTTAAAAAGTTTTTATCTAGGATTGATTTCTTCCTCTTGTGGAATGTGGGAGCTGCAGCATGTAAATCATTTTTTATTCCTCTTGCGTTAAATAAGGAGCCCTCATTCTTTAATCTTGGTCTCATAAACTATCAGTGAAAATACAACTCAACTCTTGATGACTATGGAAAACATTTTTTTGAGCCCAACAGCAGCAAAAAATGTAATTTTGCCAAACTGTGCGAAAATGACGACACGGGTAGGAAACGCATAGGGTGTGGTGATTAAAAGTGAAATTGTACTTCTGTTTGCCTCCGTCTCATCCAGGCACCTGAACCTATCTGTGCGTCCAAAGCAGCTGCCAGCTTTGGTCCGGAGCGGCATCCCTGAGGCACTCCGTGGGGAGGTGTGGCAGCTTCTGGCAGGCTGCCACAACAACGACCACCTGGTAGAGGAATACCGAACTCTCATCACAAAGGTAAGACCACACAGAAGAATTTCTAATGTGTGGGACAAATCTATATTTGTGGTGCCTTTTTATGTAGAGACAGTTTTAAAACGCATACTCCTTAGCATAAGTTCAAATTTGGGATCGTCATTACATTCTAGAAGGCTAAATTTTACTGCGGTTTTGCGTTAAGACATTGCTCTACATGTACAGAACCTATTGAGGATTGAAATGACAAAAAGTACATGTTGAAATATATACCGTTGACTGTCTTTCCACCAGGGTTGACCCTAATGGTGGTTCTTAACTGGTTTTGAAAAATAACTTTGCTTTTATAGCACCTGATAGCCAAGATGGAGCCACATGAGTCAGAGGTTTGTCCTTTGACTTCCAGCACATTTTTTTGTTTAACTAAGGCAGGTTTGTTTTTTTTGCTGTTTTTCTCCTTTAGAACATTACTGTGGTTCTCCGTAGTAACTTTCCAAATTTATTTGTGCTTCTTTAGGAGTGCACCTTGGGGGATCACCTTTAGCCATGTTTCATAAGGTTTTTGTCTCACATGTGGTTTTAAACTTGTGAAGGTCACAGCCGGTTCTCTCTAGATAAGGCTATCAGATAACGGTATTATTCAAACGCTACACCTTTGTTCCTAAATAGAAAATGGCTTTTTTATTGTTCAGTGAAAATTCAAATGATACTTTTTTGTACTTTAAACAGAACAAAAGTTACACTTATTTATTTTGAAGAAAGAAATGTAGTAAGTACATTAATGAATATACATTTGAAAATAAAATTATCATGGCACACAGTTGACCTCTGCACAACGTCACTGACAGCCATAGAGGCACTTCTACAGTTCTGGTTTTAAATTTGATTTAACTTTACTTTTAGATGATGGTAGATATATTTATCAGTTTGAATGTTTCTTATTTTGTTATTATTATTTTTTAGTTGAATCATGAATTAGATTTTTCCCCTGTTCTATTAAATCAAGGACACACATTAAGAGATAAATTATGTGTTTTGCCTGCAAGTGTCAAGAATAAGGTTAAAACCTTAAAAGTCATTGTTTTGTGGTAATTGTTCTTATGTAAAAGCAATCTCCCTAGCAGCAAACTGGCTCCCACGAGGTAAAATGTTGGCCTTTCTGCTTTCTCATTTTCTTTACCTCAATTGTTCTGAAGATCTTTTCTCATCACCATCTATATATAAAGCCTCATGATCTCATGTTCTTGATATCTGTTCATTCTTAGATGAATACTGATCAGTAGGGAAAGTTGTGTTGGAATTTTATTCAGCAAAAAGTACAGAAATGTTATTATCCCCTCGGCATGAATGTATGAATGGAATCTCAACTTTATTTTTGACATCAATAACAGTAAATATCCACTCTCCAGAAGGCTGGACAGCAATTCACTGCAGAAGCTCTTAAGAATTCAAGATACTTACATCAGCCAGGAGACACTAGCTTTGCTAGCTTCATTCCAGTTAATTTCTCAACTTCATTTGTGGAGGATCCTATGTTGACATTTGAATTCATCTCCATGTATGACTACATGCCACATCTTTTATTAATGCACATTAGGTCTGTGCAATAATTAATTGCACAGTTGTTTGATGGTTAAATCTTGGCTGCCTGAGTCACAGTTGCCTTATTTGCTTAATAGTGAGCAGGTTACCTGGACAAGAGCGTTGTGCTCATTAAACTAACTTTAGCAGTAATGAAAAACCACTCACTGTTAGATTAAGTCCTTGCAGATTATTTATTATTTATGCAAAAATTGGATTTGTTCTTTACAGCGCTGTATGGTTGGTTAGAGTAACTGTGCGTCTTTCACCTGTGTCAGCTCCTAGACATGTTACATCAGATAGCATAGTTCACACAGTTACCAGGGCCGACTTATACTTGACTTGGTGACAAAAGGACACGTCATCATATTTAATTTTCCCCTCTGCTTCACGACTCTTTGCTTATCACTGATATTTTTGTCCCAAACTTCTGCATGTCCTCCTCTTCCTTAATAGGCTGCTTGTTTTGACTCTCATCCTTATCCCCCCCCATTCCTTCCCTTCTTCCAGCCCTTTAGTCCTACTGTCATCTATTTTTAGCTCCTCGTGTAGTGCACTGAGGAGGTGCGTGAAAGCAGGGGGAGAGTGTCTGGATTGTTGGGGAGAAAGGTGCAGGCGTGGGGGTGTGCATGTGTGTGTGTTCAAGACTGTGTGGGTGTGTCTGAGCCTCCATCACGCTGCCCGAAATTTTCTTGCACGAGGCAAATTCTGCAGTCTTCAGAAAGTCATCGAGGATGGAACACAGAGTGCTGTGCTAAATCTGACAGTAATTACTACCCGCTGAATTTTCTAATTTTGGATTTTGAGTAATTCTGTGTAATCTGCCCATCATGTGAGCTAGAATAGTGTGAGCAATTATGCTCACAAATGTTCATTAGACTCTAGGCAAAGCTGCAGATTTGCTCTTGTGATTAAAAAAACCTGCTGTAGGTTGAGAAAGGTGGGAGGAAATAATTAGATTATGCTCTGTTGGTGGGGTTTATTTTCGACAGGAGCAGGATCTTCCATAAAATCAGAGACAAATTGTTACATTCCAGTAATAATTTTAAGTTTGCCAACCTCAATCTTACTTTTTCTCCAGTGACTATTTTTCTGAGCACATGTACAAGTAAATGAATTTGTTACAGATTGGAACACACTGATTTTACATTGGTCATGTCAGATTATTTGGGTGGTTAATACAAAAAGAAAAAGTCTCTTAAATAAGTTAAATCTGAATGCAATTTATAATAAATTAAAAATATATATATACAAACAAGGGTTAGACAAATATGGCCTGACATATAAAAGAGAATAATTTCTTAAATACTTAATTTTTTTGTTTAAGCTGTTCACTAAACAAGCTGTATAACATATGTGTCTTAAGGGAAAAAATACTATTGGTGGAAGTCAGAATTAGTAGGTCCAACCTCAAAGAAAAAGTAGATTATTATTGGCCAGAAAATGCTGATCGGTACATCTTTCTATTTTACTCCCACTATTTTTGTTTCTTTTGTGTTCCATGTTTTAAAAAGTCACCTTGTTGGTTTCAGATTTAAGCAAATTTATAGAATTACCGGACTGGAATGTTGAAGCTAATAGAATTTCTTTCTTGCTTCTGTAAATCCACGAAAATATCACTTTTTCTAAGTGTCGCTTTAGTGGCTTCAGTCTTGCTACAGATGCAGATGTTTTTATACTTCTATTTATGTGACTGTGCACCATTTTGTTGATTTTTTTTCCTAAATTTTTTATTGCAAACAACTTTGTGTTCTAAGGGCTATCATTATTTGTGCAACATTATGACTGCATCTTTTGAGCTATAATGAATTCACAATGAATGCTTATAATTTCTTATTGTTTGAGCATATCATTACCACATGATGTTGCACTTGCAATCATGAGTTCTCAGCAGAATGCCTGAAGCATTTGGCCCGTTGTTGTAGAACACTATCCCAGCCACAGTATTCGACTTGAGAGGATGTTGTTGTTTTTGAGTCTGCAAAACAGCCTCTAATGCTTAAAATAGCATTCTCTAATTTTCTTTTTGGATAAGTATAAAAATGCCAAACTTTAGCTTTTTTATTTTTTTACTTTAACTATGCATATACATCATTAAACTACTACTACCATTTTATTGTTGAATATTGTGATGATAATATCAATTGCAATTACTCTCCATATTCTTTACTGTATTTCCTTTTTTGGTTCAGGTATTTAAATTACATTGAAAAGCTATCCAACTGATTATCTACAGTATATTACTAACAAGCAGTCTTGGAGTATGTATTGAATTACAACTGTCATTGCAACAACATTATGTGCAATATTGTAATCGCAGAAGACACTTTGTAGGCCATATTTTGTATTACAACCGTGCTCTTTATTTACCATGCAGATAATTTAGCCCACATTTGAAGTATATCATAATTATCCAAATCTAAAAGCTGTGCTAGAGTTATTGGAGCATTGGGAATTTGGGGAAAAACTTGAAAGCCAATTAACTTTACTTTTTGATTTAAAAATTTAAGCTACGCTTTTAGTGTACTAGTTCATTCTAGCAACTGGCCTCGGTGCATATGAATAAGACTTTATTGAATACTGATATTTTAAAAGTTTGTCCTTGATGAGATAAATTAAAAAATATCAGCAGCATTCACACAGAAACAATTCCTGTTATTTCTCCCTTCACCCTAAATGATGATTTTCCAAGTTCAAAACTGCACTGATTGTTACTAATTTTGGTGGCGTGAAACTGATTCAATCTCGACGTGATTATTAGATAAATTTGCACATTTAAAAAAAAAAAAAAAAGTAAATGTGAGAGGTTGGGGGAAGGAAACAGTCTTGTGTTTTTGTGGCTGATGATTGGTTGGAGGCACTGAGACTGGGAGGGGCTTCAGTGCTGCTGTTTCTGTAGACAGAGGCAGAAGGAGGGAGACAGAGTGTGAGAGAGACGACAGAGCAGGACAAATGAACACAGAGGGGTTCTCCCAGCATCGGTATGCCTGCCTTTCACATTTCAACTCCAGACGAAGTTGCTTCTCTTGAGGCGGGAAATAAACCTATGGGTGTGTTTTACTCCACCTCTGTGAGGACTGTTTTTTGACTTCTATAATACTACACTCTGCTGACTTTGAACCAGCGTACAGTGACCTGCTGGGATCTTACAGTGAAGGACCAAAGAGAAGCTGACACTCCAATAAATGCAGATGGAAGCCTGGTGAAAGAAGAAGTGAAGAAGAGCCAGAAAAGTGGGAAAGTGGTTTGAAGGACAGCATAAGAATCAGATTATGCTTAATCATTCCCTCAATATGCAGTTCTTTAAACAATGACTTTTCTCTGGAGGATTTAACAGTGACCTGATGGACTACAAATTGGTAGGAGCTACAGCTTGAGATTTCTGGATTTGCATCTGACATTGAGGATCTCAACATTCATAAGAGTCACATTCTTCCTCTGTGCCTTTACCTGGGAACCTTCCGACAAAGGTTTTTACCTTACTTGTACTGTAACCGCACCAGCTCTGAGGACAACACCAGGGAACTTTTTGACACCTTTATCTGCCCTTTCAACCCTTCCTGTGTTTGAAATGGAGCATGGGGGTCTTTGTTTGGACTGAAATCAAACTGCTGATAAATACAGCCGGGCTACTAGGGTTAATAGTAGCTTTTTGGATTTATTGTACCCTGTAAGAACCCCCTTATGTGTTTTACTGCCTGAGATCATGAATTCCTCTCTGGATTCCCTGAACCAAAGCTCGCTGGACTCAAATTTATCCACTCCCTTTTGCTTACTTGAAATTGCCTATTCCCAAATTTTTAGCACATGCCTCCTTGAGGTATCTGTCATCCTCCTCCTCACTATCCTTATTATCTGTGGCAACCTGGTGGTGATATTTGTGTTTCACTGTGCTCCTTTGCTCAGCCAGCACACCACCAGTGCTTTTATCCAGACTATGGCTTATGCAGATCTGTTAGTGGGAGTCAGCTGCCTCTTCCCCTCCCTGTCTCTGCTTCACCATCTGCAGGGATTGGATCCCAAACTGACCTGCCAGGTGTTTGGGTACATGGTTTCAGTTTTGAAATCCGTTTCAATGGTGTCCCTCGCATGCGTGAGTGTAGACCGCTATATCGCCATCACACGGCCTCTGACTTATTCATCTCTGGTCACTCCTTGTCGAGTGCGCTGCTGCATCGCTCTAATATGGTTCTACTCTGCTTTGGTGTTCCTTCCATCTTTTCTTGGGTGGGGGAAGCCTGGCTATCATGGAGACGTGGTCGAGTGGTGTGCAGTCGAGTGGAGGACTAGTCCGGCTTTCACGACCTTCATCGTTGCTCTGCTCTACGCTCCAGCTGCTCTCACAATTTGCTTTACATACGCCAACATCTTTAAGATCTGCAGACAGCACACTCGGGAGATCAGCGAGCGCCATGCTCGCTACAGACCACAACAACAGCAAGGTCCCAGACTGACTGGTGGAGCGGTCATGAAAGATTGCACCATGGTAGAGCAAGAGCAGCTTCCTCAATTGTCCCAATCGCAGAAGACCCAGCACCACCAGCCTCAGTATCAGCAGTCTACTTACCCTGACAAGCGATACGCTATGGTATTGTTTCGCATAACCAGTGTGTTCTACATCCTTTGGTTGCCCTACATCCTGTACTTCCTGTTGGAGAGCGGAGGAATATACCACCACCCTGCAGTCTCGTTTCTTACGACATGGTTGGCTATCAGCAACAGCTTCTGCAACTGTCTCATTTACAGCCTTTCCAACTCAGCATTTAGAAAGGGCCTGAAACGCCTCTGCTCCTTCTGCCTGCGGCGTGGTGGCGATGGCTTCGGAGTTGGGAAAACCAAAAAGGCGTTTGTTGGCTCGGTTGAAAAGGGATGCACAAAGCAGTGGTATGGAAATGACAATGGAGACATGAGAGTTGGCACAACATGTCATGTGTAGTTCAGATGGAGAGGAAAACACAGAGCTAAAATGAAGTTTCGGCTCTTCACATCTTTTAAAATCTGCAGATGGAAGAAGGTGTCGTCGTGATTGTGCTTTTTCTGACTCTCCCTTGACAAGCCAGCAAAGGTAGAGAATAAGAATGAAAAGCATTGTAATTTGAAAAGAAAAAAAGTCCATATTAGCCTTTCAAGGTGTTTCGTTTGATGATGTGAACACAAGTTCATATGGACAGGAGGCTGACAGATGGGAGGGTTCTGGTATGAACAAGAAGAAGGTCTCTATGTCCTCAGTGGGAGTAAATTCTTTAAACATTGGACATAATGTTTATCTGCTGATGCTGTTTTTGGAACTGAATACTTGATTTTGTCCAAACAACCAAATGATGCTAGAAGCAGAAAGTTCTCATGAAAAGTTTTACGAGCTTTGTTTGGAGCAACGTGATATTCGACAATTTGTCGCGTTTCACTTAAAAAGGAAAAAAAAAAAAGAAAAGATGTCAGTCCAGTCAGGTCAAGGATCTGATGTGATTAAATGAGACTGTCTGTAAAGAGCAAGCGTAGTCAAACTGATCTTTAAATAAATGTAATTTATTGATGCTGTTAAAATGTCTGTTGAAAATGTGGGTTTGCACTGTGCACCTGTTATTTGCGAAAAGGACTTTGTAGTAAGACTGCACAACTGCCAAAAAATCAAATGTAGGGTTCAGTAACATTCATGCTGAAAGAGTCACAATCAAAATATAAGTCATTAATAAAATAAAACCATTCTTTGATAAATTATTTGACATTTCAATTGACGATACTGTCAAAATCTCTCAATAGTATTCCAATATTTGTGTAATTCTTTTGGGTTTTATGCTAATCAGTGAAAATGATTTAACAAACATTTTCACTGTTTGCTAAAATCAAACAGTGAAAATGTTCTAAAACGAAATAATAAAATGCTTTAATTAATCAATTACTGAAAAAAATATGATGTAAATATTTCATTATTTATTTATTTATTCAATTTTTAACCTTTAAAAACATAAAGGGTTAGGGCTAGGGGTTAGGCCTAACCCTAACCCTATAGGGTTAACCCTAACCCTATATCTACTGGTAGTTACATGTACCTTATTTGATTTGGAAGAGAGCAAACGTCTCAAGAAAATATGGACCTATATGATTGTGAAAGTATGCAAAACCACTCGTAGATTGGTGTGAGACTTGAAGATTTGTGTGCATGTTAGTACTGTCTTTTATGTACATTAGTATAAACAAATTGTAGGAAAAAAAAAACATTTAAAGGAGCTTAATTGTTCATTTCCACTTGTCAAGGTATGTGGTTTGAGCTTTCAAGACTTGTTCGTCAAAGTAAACATTCCTTAGTTTTATATCTCTTCTGCAGTAATGTGCCAAAGAAGGTCCAATTTTGTCTCTAAGTGTGATATTTGCAATATGAGTGATTTTACCAAAAATATTTTCCACTGTCTACTGCACTGTGTCGCATCGGTGATGCCTTGTGTGCATGTCTAAGACTGTTTCTGAGCATATTGTGATATAAAGTTGCCTTTGTTTAAAAACTAGAAACAATACGTCAACTGTTGGGGAAAAGTGGTTTTCTTTAACAGCAAGTGAGGGCTAAAATAAAAGGCATGTGACTGTTTTTAAATGATTCAGCTCCAGAGGCAAGCTTTAGTTTTACTCCTTTGGTAGCTAAAGAAGTTAAAGTGTTTGTGTTGCTTCAGGTATTCAAAGCAGTTGTCTTTTTTTTTTGTTTGCTTCAACTTCAGGAAAAAAAAACATGTAGATGAACCCTTCAAACTGTTTATTTTCTGTCTTGAACTTGTATTTCTGTGTGATTGAAGCACAATGGAGACAAAAATGTGTGCAGATAGGCACTGGCTCGACCATTGGCTGGACTCTGACTGTTCAATGTTTTTTGGTCTCATTTATTGTTGTACCTGTTAGATGTCTGAAATAATTAGTGGTTTTATTTGTAAAACATTCCAAAACTAGTACACCTATACCAGTTTGTATCATCTTCTGTGCTACTATCTTAATATTTTCCTGTTTACAGAAAATATCAAATTGAATGTTTATCAGAGAACATTTGTATAGTTGATTTCTTTTTAATTACCAAGCTCAGTTTGTTCTCAGAAGTAAAAAATGTTGTGCGGCCTACATAAACAACCAGTTTTGTCTTATGTTTTTTTCCTATTGAAGTGTAGGTTTTGTGGTGTTTCTGCTCCAAACGTAGTCATTTTGACCATTTTAGTTTGGAAAGATTCAGTACAATAGCCGCTTATTTTACTGCCCCTTTAAAACAATAGATGTTTGAAGACAATCCATGATGCCTAAAAGTGCTCCCCGTTGGTCACATACACTCATTCCCTTCTTCCTGTGGGGAAAACAATCAACCTACATGTTCTCACGGGAATGACATTGGTGGCTGGGAGGAAATTTCCATGCCCTCAAAAATTAAGCATGTTTCGAGCTTGGAGAGCTCATGATGCAAAAAAAGTAGTAAAAATAATAACCATATGACTGATAACCATATAATCAAACCAATTCAAACAAGATTGACTTGCATAAACAGCGTCTCTGTTGTATTTCCAGAAACTTAAGGTAATTTTCTTTTTATTTGTAACTAAAAATGCTTGAGGTGGTTGCATCTTATCCAGCAGAATCGCACTTGCTGCATTTTTTTTTTTTTTTTTTTTACCTCTTCTGGCGTATTCCAGAGTTGGCAAACCATTTTAAGTGGATCAGCAGTACTTGGACTGAGACGACCTAGAATTTTTATCTGTCATGGAAATGAGTCCAAACAAAGTAGCTTGGGTCAAAAACTCCATGAAATATTAAAGTTTAAAGCTGCAGATTTTTTTTTTCCTCTTTGTGTATTTCTGTAGAACTAAACCATTGTTGTCTAATAAGCCACACAATAATCTCAAATTCAAACTTATAAAAAGATAAACGGCTAAAATATACGAATACTATTTCTCAACAGACAACAACAGACTGCCAATTTAACATTGAAGAGAGGAGATTCATCTTGTTGGTTTTTATATTTTTTTTCTTATAGTAAATTCTGTATACAATGATACCATGTGAGTTTGAGACTTCAAAATCTCCTTGTTCACCACAGACAAAACATGGCATATTTCAAACATAAGGGGTGTTCAGTTTATTATTACATTGTTGGAAAGATATCTGCTTTTATTTAGACTGTGAATGTTGGGTTAACATGTTTATTTATGCTGTTGATGAATGTGAGTGAGACTTCTGATTACATGACGCCCTGTATGCGATATGGTTTTGTAAATAATAGATGTTGTTTGTCTGTGCTAAACAAATAAATATGATTTTATCAAAGTGTTCTCAAATTATTTTGAAAAGATTAGGTCAAATGTTTGGATGCAACCTATTTTTAAATGCAGACAAGTGTCAGAATAAGTAAATAAGCAAAACATCTTGTCATCTTTTCCATCTTGAGATAAAAGCAAATAGTTGCCAGCTTATCTCGTTGGGAGCTGAGTAATTCGTGACATTTGTTCTGTTAATATTTTTTGCTGAATTTTCTAGATGATAAGTAGTAAGTAGAAAGTTCCCACCAACTGCAGGGAAAGAAAAGAAAAAAAAATACAGAAGCATATATGGTTTTACTTTCTCTTCTTTTAGATTTATTTTGTCGGGGCAGCGGGGCAGCTTCCTCCAAATACCACAAAATGAAGGGCATAAATCATTAAAATTTCATCATTTTACTAGTGCTGAGCTATAGCCATATGCTGATAACAGATTATTGTGTAAAGGATAAGTAATCAACCCTTATGGCAATAAAAGTGATGCAGGACTATTACAAACTTCTCTTTAATTCAAAGGTTTTCTCATTAAGAAGTAAAAACCTTGCACTCAGGGTTATTTGGGGTTTGGATCCTCAGCTTGTAGCAAGCCTGATAAATGTCACACCGTGCCATTTTGATGTCTCAGCAGGGTTCTTTAGGAGCAGAGAAAGGAAAACAAAATGACATGTCGGTTTTTGTGTCGAGTCAGAGAAAATCGAGGACATAAACAAAGAAGTTCTTGCTGCTCAGCGTTCTCATAGAAGCTCAACTCTGTGATTTTTATTTTCCTTCTTTTTGACACGCAATTAAATGCAAAGGCTACAGCTTTCCTATTTATGGCTGACTTCTGTTGAAGAGGTTGTAATTTTGCTAGAACACCATGTTTTGTTCCAGCACTTCACTTGCTTGGAAGTTTTCTTGTTTCCCTTTTTGTCAGTCTCTTTTCTTTCACAGCATCTGAGCCATGGTGTTGATTAGCTTTTATTGGTGTACTTCCTTGCTATCAAACCAGCTGCTTATTCTGTATTACATCTGTCACTCTTCTAACTATTTTTATCCATCGTAAATGTACTCAGAAAAGAAAAGGACAATGTTCTAAAAGCTCTCTAAGAAATGATTAATCCATCCTGGTTATTTTCTTGGTACATTTTAGTCCCTGTTTTATTGTTTAATATCATGTTCAAAGAACTTTCAAACATTTAAAAAGATGAATGCAACTTAATGCATACATAAATGGACATACATTTGGATATATAGACATCGGCAACTTTATTACCAACACTCGTTCTCATGGGACCGAATGGGAAAATTAGCTGTGGCCCAATGAGTTTCAACTTCATTGGCAACATTCAGATGCTTGTTGGTATAAAAAATATGAAAACATGGATTTATTTTATTTGTTGGTGGCGCAATGGTGTGGTGGATATTTTCCTGATGGACTTTAATGGATTCGCTGCATTGAAATGGTGCTGAATTGGTACTAAGTGAACCACGTTCAGCCCTTTATGCTCAAAGTGTAATTTATTTCAAATGGCTACTTCCTGCAGAAAATAATGTCCATTTCACAAAGCTCATCTTCTTAAGCATGACTCTTCACTGGACTCCAACATCCTTTCAATCTATTAGCGCTCCTGTGGGATGTGAGATTGTCCTACTGTCACAACAATATTAGAAAAATATTTAGAACGGATGTAATTTCAATATTATGAGCACAATCCCAACATTTTTCTCACTCTTCTTTTTCTTCTCCATTGTCATAATATAATTATCACTGATGAGCTTTTTCAGCTTAGTCACTGAGATCGTTTTGAGAACAAAACTGCTGAAAGACAATCAAAGCAGCCGCACATAGACTTTTGGCTAGCAGAGTTTGACTGCTTATTTCACTTTAGAAATATGCTGACATTCTTAAGAGATAAAGACATCTCAAACTGCTTTGTCAAAATAAAAACAATGTTAGTTCAAAATACACACTGAGGTAAAGTTACGTGTTGCTACCTAATACACATATGACAGTATTGGTATTTTTGTGATTGTTGTGTGCAAATGAATCCCAGTTATAAATTCTCCTTTACAGTCAACCTACTTTTACTAGTATTACTGGAAGCAGTAATATTTCTCATATAATTGTCACTCTTTCTAACACACTAATAATGTCTTCTCTTTTAAGGCTTTATGCTGTTAAGTTCAGAATGCTTTACACTTAGATAAGGTCGTTAACGAAGAAAACAAAATTTAAGTGTACCTAATGAAGCAACTGGTGGAGATATATGTTGCATATACTCACAGGAAAATGTGTGTTGGATTTTTTTTTAAAAAGGCAATCGGTTAAAACCATCTCTAGCTTAGGTTTTTATTGAAATTCTCACTTTATGTACTTGTTTGTAATCTAAATTTGTAATTAGGACATTAACATTTGAATTCTTAAATTTACAATTTAGTCAAAGCTTTATATTTCTACTTGATTATAAACAGGCAAATTCTATTAATCTTTTTTACGCACTGCTCAATGGGATCTAATTGCCCACTGGACAAATTACATATTTTACGTCCAGAAAATTCTGCATCTACAGGAAGTGACTGGATTTTTTTTTTTCTGGGTGTGTGGTAGGTTTTCGGGGTTGAGTTCATTAAACTTTAGTGCTTTTTCATCTACTCAGCAACTCCTTAGTACTGTCATTCCAAAAGATCTGACTCCCTCTCTCTCATTTAATTATAGCAGTGTGTTAGAATACAGGCTGGAAGTTCTGACCAGGCACCACAAAATGTCTTGAAATCAAATTGCCAATTTTAAAATTGTTCGTCATGTCCTTGTCAAAGCTATAAACTCAGCATCTTATTTACCCTATTTATAGAATTAAAAATAAAACATTGAACAAGTTATCCATATATGCTGATACTGTTGGCAATGTTCTGTAGATGCAAAGCAGAATTCTTCAGCCTTAACAACAAATCTTTTTCTGTATTCACCATGTGGGATTTTCTAAACACTTATTTTCTTTCCTGGACTCCAGTTTCTGCTTCAATAAATAACAGAAAGAAACTAGAATCAGTGATGATTACTAAGTGCTTGAGGATTAGGTTTGCTGTAATATGATCCAAAATATAATCCTAATTACCTTTTTACTGAATGCACACCTATTTCTGTGCTGCTTCTAGCTTCTGCACAGTAGCATGACACTCTGGATATGTTTGCTCTTCGCCTCTCACGCAACAGTCATTAGAAGTTGCTCTCCAATAGAACAGACAGACGGACAGAGGGGAAGCTAATTGACCATTAAGTCAGAGGTCTTTGTTCATTCTCTCAGCACTTCAGTTAAGTATGGCTAAGTGGCTGCTTGTCTAAACATGGATTGTTATCTTTTACTAGGAAACTGCAGTCAAGTTTAATATGCCCCTCACACTGGACCATTTATTTAAATTCGTCTGAAAAAAGAGATATTAGGATCTTTTAAGATTCCTTTGCCAATCAGGTTTGTAGTACCAAGTCCTAAGATTTTTCTTTTTTCTTTTATCTTTATAAACATTCCCAGAGGGAACTTGCCAGAAGCAGGTTTTTCCCTGGTGAAATAACCTTCAGCAGAGGAACGATCCAGACGGTCTGACCCTCTCTTCAGTGTTTGATTTTTTTTCCCCTCCTGTTGGAGCGTCACACTTTGACCTGTTCAGCAGGTTTCATTTTCTGTGCAGGGTATTAATAAACCTGACTCAGTGATTTTCACCTTAGCAGTGCTTGGTAATTATTTTCCCACAACAGTACTTAGGCGGGTAAGATGACTTCACTGATGAGAAAAAGATAAGTTTCTGAATTTTCCAACCTAATCATCAGTCAAAACTGGTTAAACCGAAAATTGTGCCGTCGCCAGTAGCTTTTTCTCAAAGCTGGCCATTAAATTAACCTCTAAATAATAAAACTACATTGCATAAACTACTAACTACATGTACATTTTAAATCTCATTTCAAATGATGCACTTTAGACATTATTTCCTAATGAAGTTGTCTAACATTACTTATTCAAAGTTAATTTTATCCTCATGTGTTGGTAATCAATAACAAAATGAGGCATCATTAATCTTTGAAAAGCAAGTCCAGTTCTTAAGCAGTGCTTACTGATTTCAGTGTGGTTGTTACTCTGTGCTGGTCTTTCATCACTTCAAATAGATATGAGGCACAGGTTTCCCCAGGCTTGTGTTCAAACTGGCTCCAGATGAAATCTATCGTTTTGTTTGTGTATCGTGGTGTTGAAAAATCCTGCCAACAACAGTTTCCTCTTTTCATTTTTTTTTTTTTTTTTTAAGCGATCAAGGTTATTTCAGGGTAGAAGGAGATGGTCCTGGGTACTTTGTTTCAAAATATTGTATTAACTATTTTATTTTATAGTCCCAAAATGAGCACTTTAGTATCCTTTTACTTTTATTGCACTTGATTATAACTTTATTGGTGGTATTCTACTAAAGCTGCTCAATATCTGCCAGATTATTTGCTTTAAATTTTCATTTGGTGTGTTGCAGAAAAATAAAACTGCAAATCTCATTGTTCTGCTTTCTTTTTTATTTTTATTTTTTATAAATAATTAGTTCATAATGTTTTATAAGGGGGTGTCATATGCATTTAGCTCAAAATGTACTGCTCTCCACTCATTTGAAACCTGATTTCAGTTCCTCCATAATGCCTAAATTAGATCTCACTTCTTTAAAAACAAAAGCACCAAAACACAGTTTATTCCTAATGAATCATGCTGCCAAACTGAAAGGAAGAGCTATCAAGTTATATTCACATCTTACCACATCAGCTATTATTGCAACTGAGATTGTCAACGTTGCAAGTTTGGCCTTTAAAAACAAACCAGTTCAGTATCATTCAGGAAATTATACTTCAATCTGTTAGTTATCAGAAGGCCTTTTAATCATTGTGAAACAAGTCATTGTATCAGAAAATTTGCTTGAAGTGGAGTCATAGTGACATGAAGTAAGTTAGCTTTGTGGTTTGTCGTTGACAACGTGCCATTTTAGTAACGCTTTATAAAAGTGTTACCCCCAGTCACTGTTAAGTTGTGAGAACTTCCGAGTCTTTTCCGTCTCGCATCCGGTGGATTGTGTCACCACTTCGAAACAATAAAATTACTTTTGATGCAATAAAGCTGAATAAAATTAGAAGAGCGATGAGCAGACTTGCAAAGAAACATGGAGTGGTGGACGGTCTGTACGGTGGAAGAGAACACTCTGTGCTGCCAGTTTTTCCTCCTACCCCACGTTTCTTAACAATGCGTGGGGCCCCTGCACGTTGAAGATCACTTACAACAGCTGTGTCCGGGAAGATGTTTTTACCAATGTAGCTGATAATAAATAATAATCTTTGTAATCATCTCCTCTTTTTTTTGTTGTCTTTGCTACATTCTTTCCAACTCCCTTTTGCATTGTAACATTTCTCTTTTTGTCTGTCTCTCTCTCTCTGCTAGGAATCTCCCCAGGACAGTGCAATCACCAGAGATATTAACAGGACATTCCCCGCTCATGACTATTTCAAAGACACTGGAGGAGACGGGCAAGACTCACTCTACAAGATCTGCAAGGTGGGGCTCCAGTACGCACAGACACACACAGAGGTTGTTAATGCAGCACAAACCATGCTCCGTCATAAAACTGGCTTCATGTAGTGAACAAAGCTGCTGCAGCAGCTGCATGCCAAATGAGGTGTAAACTGTTTATTAATACATCTGCAAAAAACACATCGGAAGCTCGCGCTTCTCCTTTTTGACTCGTACTAACTGCAGTTGCACTAAAATCTGATGTGTCAATCTCTTCCTGATTCTGGGAGTTATCTAAGGAAGATGCTGATGCAATCAGACATATTTTGCACTTTTCAGGTAAAAATGAGATCTTTTTATTCTATATTTGAAACAAAATCCAGACATATGAGTGAGTTTCTTTTTGAACTTAGAGAATGCACATGAATGCCATACCATAAACATGCATTTGCAGTTTTGACAAATATGCATTAAAAGCCATAACATATTTATAATCTCACACTGAAATGTTAAATATACTTTTAACCATTGTAGCTTGATTTCATTTTGGAAGTTGGCAAAACAATGTATGTTCAGACATTTAATTTAGTTCAATTCAAAAACTCCTTATTTATCTCAAAGGGAAATCAGATGTAGTAAGTCATATAATCCAAATATCGCCAATATTTTTTATATGTCTGGACTAAAGATATGGTAATGATGAGGATAAAAAACAATAGTAACAAAATGTATTTGTGAGATTGTATTCTAAACATTATAATAATTGGTTCCTCCTACAGATGACCTCTTTAAAATAAATTGACAATAAAATATGTAGAATCCATATTCAAATTGACAAAATGCTTAATAAAGAGAGTAAATCATAAAAAAATGACCAAACCATAACATTTTCTTAAAGTGAAAATTGTACTTATAGCTAAAATGGGAAGGAAAACATTACAAACAGGTTTGCAGATCAGTAGTGAGAATTGTTAATGCCCTGTATTAATTACTTCTGTTTGATTCAGACTGGGCGGTGCATCGAGTTCATGAAGTCTGGGAAATCTAAATGAGCTTCTCTTTCAACACATGAAACAAGAATCAAAGTACAGTTTGTCTATGTGGAGGAGCACATGAACATCTTGCAACTTGACTGTGTCGCTGCATTTTACTGAGATGTTCTTATCAGTTAACACTATCATCAATTAGGCCTTTATTACAAAAATGTGCTTTGTGGTGAAGACATGCAGTTTGTTCAATTAAGCATGACAAGAAAGGGAGCAAATACTATTTCACAGCATCACAGCAGCGCTGTCCTGTAATACTACTCGAGTACTGACTGCAGCCTTTTTACACTTTTCAGTTTAATGTCATTCATTATGCATAGCTCTAGTGAGGGCATTCATCTACTCTCAGACAAGCAGCTCCTGAGGTGCATTTGAATAATTCACAGGTTTCTGCCTTTGCTGTGTTTGGATTGATTCACATTTTACATTTTTGACTTGTACTCATTATATGTGTTTCTAGTTCAGTAGGCCATATTACTATTTCTCCTAAGCATCTTCTGTGAGTCTATTCAACTGCATCCAGACATTATGATTCATCCCTCTGTTATTACTTCACTTCACTGTGATTAAATAACAAGGTTGAGTTTTATATTTTGAATGTTAATTAGCATCATTTGTTATTGTAAGTATTTGATCTTACTGATATTGTAGCCTAGCAGGGCCTTTGAAATCAAATTTGTTGTGTTTAAGTTAAAGTGCGTCTGTAATGAACAATTCTGACATGCTTAGAATAACTTGCAGTATATAATTTGAAGTTACAATTCTTCTTCACATTCTTGTTTCCCCAAAGTCAGATATGATACAAATAGACGTGTGTAAATGATTTACTTTATTATTATTATTTTTTTCACTTTCAACTTGTGAAGATGTTTTTATTCCACTTTGAAAAGCCTTTACTAACTATACATCTTTGTCTTGCATGATATCCAGGCTTATTCTGTTTATGATCAGGAGATTGGCTACTGCCAGGGACAATCCTTCCTGGCTGCAGTGCTGCTGCTGCACGTGAGTTGACACAGCAGCACAATCCGTAGAAACACCAGACATTGTCAAGCAATATTTTATATATATAATATTCTGGAATATTAAAAATACTTTTGACACTACATAAGTTAGATCTAATTTTTAACAATATTTTTATTTGTACAGACATATTCAGAATTTTCTGCCTACTCATTGTGGTTTGCAGCCTATTTTTAGTGGAATGGAGAAACAGGACAGCACTGCCCCCTTGTGGCAGTATTTTGCAGGATTGGATTAAAAGTTATAAAGAAAAACAAATGTCCAGACTTTAGTCCTTTTTTAATAAAAGTTGTATTTGTCCATTCATTTATCACATACTTGCAGTTTGTAAATTTCATTTTATTATTTTTCTGGTCTTAAAAAGTGTAGAAAATGAATATATATATATATATTTTAAATTTAATAGACTTTTTACTTTATTCCCTATCCTATTACGTAAATGTCCTTTCCTACCTTCCATCTGTTCCTATTCCTTCCATCTTTGTGTCCAACCCCTGTCTATCCATACTTGTTTACCTCCTACACTAATTCTTTGTTTCCTTATTTTCTTCCTTGTGTCGTCTTCCTGTCCCCTTTTATGTCCTACCTTCTTGTGTATTTCCTTTGTGTCCTCCTTCCTTCCATCGGTACTACTGTGTCCTTCCTTCTTTCCCTTACTTGTATCCTACCTACCTTCTGCCCTTGTTTTCTTTGTTCCTTCTTGTTTTTTGTTTCTGTACGTTCCATATAAAATCCTGACCACTGTACAAAAATACACCATAAATACAGTCAGTAATTTTTATTTTAAGATGAAGATCCATCTTTGAGAAGCATGCATAGTGGAGTTTGGAAAAGATTAATTTAATTTTTTAACTCGAAAATATGTTGGAACCTTGGTCTGTAGTTTTTGGAGGTCCAATATTTAAAGGCTGTCTACTGCAGAAGCCATTAATTCAGAGTGAAATGTTTTATTTGTACTTTGAAAATTCAAAGGTATTAGACATTTATAACTGGATCTTGTGTTTTCTTCAGATGCCAGAGGAGCAAGCGTTCAGTGTTCTGGTGAAGATCATGTTTGATTACGGGCTCAGGGACCTGTTCAAACAGAACTTTGAAGATCTGCACTGCAAGTTCTTCCAGCTTGAAAGACTCATGCAGGTTTGTGCTTCACATTTGCTTATCTCGGGCTGTGTTTCTCACAATCTTGTGACTGTTTTTGATGGCATTTACTCCCCTGAGCTGCTTTTTTTTTTATTATTGCTGTCATCTCCATCCTCTGTTTAATGATGTTCAGTTCATCTGTTCTGTCTGTCTGTTTTCTTTGGTCTTCATCAGGAGTACATACCAGATCTCTACAACCATTTCCTCAATGTGGGTCTGGAGGCTCATATGTATGCTTCCCAGTGGTTCCTAACTCTCTTCACAGCCAAGTTTCCTCTTTACATGGTCTTCCATATAATCGACCTGCTACTGTGTGAGGTGGGTGTCAAAAAAAAACTGCATAGTGATAACAGTTCAGAGATGCTAGGAGAAACTGCGTTGGTCTTGCAGGATTACTTTTACTAGAAACAAAAAAACTGCAGCCATAAGCCAGATTTTATTGATATATTTAACAGCAATGACACTTTCTCATTTATAGTCGGCACAAAAAGTCTTAAAAACCTGCAGGGATCGGCTAGACACACACGCAAAAATTGGATCTTTTTTCCAATCAGTGAATGGACAATAAGCTTTACAGTGTGTTGCTGTCACACTGACAGCAACACTTTTTGGTGTGACAATTTGCTGCTTTAATTATCAGTAAGCTGCTTTTACATTACACAGTTAAGCTCAAAATCATTCACACCATTTCAAGATTTGACGATGATGTGATGCTTCAGTAGGCTTATGATCAAAATGAAAATAAATCAAATCTTAGATGAATGCAGAAAATCTGCTTCTGAGCACACTCCACTTAAAAAAAATATATATAATTGTGGTTGTCCGAACACAGCAGCTCCATTGAAGTTCCAATAAAGGGAAAATTTTAACATTTCCAAAAATCCTATACCAAAACAGTTGTTCCCAACAAATTCTTAAGTTAAAGAAAACATTTTGTTCTTGTTCTGCACTTTTAATCAATTAATAATTTCATAAACTCTTGTAGACCAACTAAACCTTGATTTTTTAATTTTTTATTTTCCAGGGTATTAGTGTGATCTTCAATGTAGCCCTGGCTCTTCTGAAGGTAAGAATTGACAAACAAAAATTCCATCAATAGTAATGTATGCAAGCATAAACAAAAAAATTACAACAGAGTAGCCAAGTTTTAGGGAAAAGTCATTATTTTGTGTTGTGGTGGATTGAGTGAACATACTTTTGGTTAAAGATTTGCCTCCAAAGTTTAATTTCATCTACTTCTCAGAGCACAAAAAGTGTAGTAGCAGTTTTCAATTTGGTATTTCAAGTCTCTGTTTCATTAAACATCACGTCTTTTTTCTCAGACTTCAAAAGACGATCTATTGCAGACAGACTTTGAGGGCGCTCTCAAATTCTTTCGTGTCCCCGTCCCAAAAAGGTACCGCTCTGAAGAAAATGCTAAGAAACTGATGGAGCTGGCTTGTAGCATGAAGGTGAGTTTTAATGACCAAAGTGGCTTAAGGTGCAGAACAAGTATAGATAATTCAAAGTGCTATCTGTACTCTTATTTATTTATTTATTTATTTATTTTTTAACCTTCATATATGTTTAAAATGTTTAGTTTCATTGTACAAAACCTGTGAAATTCAGCAATGCTGCTCAAATACCACAAGGGGACACTGTTGAGCTTTGTCATGACTAACATAAAAGCAAAAAACACACCAAACACACGTCCCTCCCTTAAACACTCACACCTGTTTCCTGACCTGATTTGAACAGTCTGGCCCAGTTTAGAGGATCTGACTTTGAAGGTAACTTTGGACATGAACATTTCTTTCCACAAACTCTGTAAGGAAGCCAACTTCAAGAAAGATTTTAACTTTCTGCTCTTGAGATGGGCAGGTGGGCAGCAGAGGAACCACGTTCCAATGCTCTTCCAGCAGAGGAAGTAAATCATACTTAACCAAAGCAGCTGTGCAGCTCTGAAGATGCTCCAGTGTCTGTTATGAAGGCATCGATTCTGAAAATAAATCAAAATGAGCTCAAGAAGACTCTCATATGGGAAGAAACGCTTGATAAAATCAAATATTTACAAACTCCATTGCTTCCAAATTAGATGTTATTGGTTTGGTAAATGTAAATTGTCATTTTTATTAAACACACTGATGTAGTTCTTTGCACAGTGTGTGAAGTTGTTGGATACATTCACCTTTGTCCTCAATTGTGGTTTGGTAATCTGAGAACTGTCACTACAGTGGGACAAAATGGATAGATTATTGTTTACCTTACTGAATGTTTATGCCTTCTGCATGAATCACGGCGGAAGGCATGACTCTGACATCTGTTTTTATCATTAAATAGATCATAATTGTTCACCATGTTTCAAATTTTTCTTCAATTTTATTCTTCCATCCATCCACCCACCCCTCCCTCTCTCCCTTCTTCCTGCTTATCTGGGGTCAGGTTGCAGGGGTAGCAGCCATTCTTCCAAATGCCTGATTGGACAAGAACTACATAAAAATATTTTAACTAACCAAAGGTGCTTTCAACCTTTTAAGAAATCTAATTTTTGGAAGATTTAAGACCTCTTTATAGAGATGTAGGTTTTGAAAACAGGCTTAATAAATGATAGCTTCATACCATTGCAAGCCTTAAGTCAATTTGAGAGCTGGGGAGTATTACTATTAAAATACAAAATAGAATTGTTTTGAATTTAATAAAAAAGGTCAATATATTTGTGAATAAATCATTAATATGTGGTGGTTTGTTGACCATGGTAATATTTGGTAAGTGCTAAACTGTAATTTCTTGCAGAAAATGACTTTTTGATTCCTTCCTCACTTTCAGTTTTAAACTGAAAATTAAGATTTTAGTAATTCTGCTTGAACAAAACAGTATCGAAGAACCTTATCCTTGACAAATAAGTCATCCACATGATTAGCGTGCGGGTCAGAAAATGTGGACATTTGTGGAGGGATTGGATTTAAATAGGAATGAGTTACTCTCTTGTTATATTTTCCGGTAATGAACTGCAACATTGTTTACTCCGCAAAAACAATTTTGTGTAGGAGCAATGTTAAAATAATTATGTTAATGCTTTAAGTAGGACGTGGAGATGCAGGAATTCCCCTGGAAATCAAACTGAAAGTCAACAACAAAAATGAACCTCAGCTAGTCTATATGCAAATGTAATTTAATTTGTTCACCAAAATATACAAAGGTTTGTTATTTTTATAAATTAGATTGAGAACTGGGTTGAACAATGATAGCTCTTTATTTCAGTCAGAACATGGTCACTTACATATTTTCCAGGGCAAATGCATTTATAAAGCATAACTAGTGAAACAAAAAGAAGAGTGAACTGAGTTTCATTTCCATTTTTATTGTCTCTTGGGATTCCTGCCAAGAGACATGTTCCTCATGTCTGGTGGCCTTTACATCTGTAAATCTGCAGAATGCAAATTGCCCAGAAGATATAAATATTTATACCTCTCTAGATATGTAGATTAGTTCTGATCAGTATAAAAAAATATATATTATTTTATGTGTTTTAAGCAGGAACAACAGGCAGTTGTCAAGTCTGATTTTGGATAAGTCACTGAATATCACTGGAAACAGAAAAGACTTCAACCCCCTCAAAAAAAATATTAAATTAGATTATATCTGCTTCAAGCTACACTGTGTATGTAATGCAATGTTGTTTTTAGTAAGATATTTGATAAAGTGACAAAACACAAAACCCTGATCAGATTTTCTGCTTTAATTTTGGACAAAACTATTGTAACACATGTTTTATCAACCAAAATGAAACAATACCGCCTTAGGTATGAACTTTTTCACCCTCTTTCTGCAGCATGCTGTTCCTTTGTTTCCGCAGTCTTTCTGTTGATTCAGCTTTTGCTTGTCTTCTGAGAGCTCATTATCAGCACACACTGCTGTTTAACAGTAACCTCAGGTGCTATTGGAGCACTTTCCTATAAATAACATTCCACATTTTCAGTCTTACTTCATTTGTTTCAAAGTTTAAGCTCCAGTTAACTTTTCCTTGACATCATGAGCCAAGACTTGCTGCATCTAACTTGTGCTGAATATTTACATGTGCATAGCTTTTTGTGTTTTTAGTTTCTGTTAAGTTCAGGGAGACTGCATCTGTTGGCAAGTTTATGAAAATAATTATCGGTACTCAAAATTAACAGGGATCTTTGTTTCATCGTCATTGTAACTAAACTAGGACTGTAACGAGTCGTTGAATGATTCAAGGATTTTGATTCTTAAAATTTCTCGAGGCAAATTATCTGCCTCAAGGCTTCATTAAATTATGTTTTAGTATTTATCACGCTGTTTTCTCAATGCTCTGTCCTCAAACACTTCTGTAGGAAACATCCACTACATTCATAAAGTTTATTAATAATAAAAAAGCTTGACACACTAAAATATCTATTTTTTAAAAATGTTTTTACATACTTCAAACTTGAGATTGAAAGTGAATTGTATTATAAAATGCAGTGTTTACTAATTTCTGAACTTAAGGTTGGTTTTTAATTTTTAAAAGTGGAAAATTAGTGGGAAATTAAATATATTAAAGGAGGCATGTAGCACAAACATAAAATAAGATGCAAGGTGAAATACGTAAATAGAAAAAACGTTCATTATATCCCAGAACATTTGAGTTCTTGCTTTTAAATACCTACAGAAACTGAAAGTTTCTTTGACTTCTGTTTTTCCTCTCTGAAGGATAGAAGTGCTGCTAGTTCAACATGACAGCCGTTTATGACTTATTCGCTAATATGATTGAGTTTTTGAGTTTCCAGACACCCGATTGTCGACTTACAATTAAAAAATTCCCTGCTTTAAGCCACCAGTAAGTCTCGTATTACCCAGCATTTCAGCTGCTTTTCATTTCAAAAGTAACTCAAAACTCCTTCCTTAAATCTACAGTTTTTTATAGTTAAGCACAGTGACTTCCTCCTCATTCCCGTCAAGTTAGCCGGATGAGTTAATATTCTTCAATGTGTTCAGTTGCTAAGCGTTTGTTTTTCCTTTCTCTTTTTTGCTTAAAAATATAGATAAGTCAGAAGAAGCTGAAGAAATTTGAGAAGGAGTACCACACCATACGGGAGCAGCAGGAGCAACAAGAAGCCCCCATTGAGAGATATGAGGTAGAAATACACACAGAAGGCATGATCCATTTATCCAGGAATAAACCGTCAGTGTCGTCTCCTTTAATATCAAAACATTTGACCTACAAAATAAAAATTGTTGTGTAAAGCAGACACAAAGCCGTGGTAAGTCTGGCCTACGATCCCAAAAATAATTAAATGAGGGAGGAAGAATCAGCTAAAGTACAAAACATAAAGGTTTTACTGTGTTTAGGTTTTGAGTTTTCCCTCTCAGTTGCCTCTTCTTGCTAGCTTTATGTCATCTTTCATTTTTCAGTCGGTTGTTAATGATATACAAACAAGTTATGTTTTAACAGTGCAGTGTCCTCTTTCACTATGTTTTAACCTCAGTAAACTTTATGGTTCTCTAAAAAAAAACTGACCCAGGAACAGTATATTACACTTTCATATGACATGCTTTATGATTAACTTGTTTCCCCTGTTCTGCTGTCTCTTGACTTTTTCTTCCTCTTTTTCTAATGCCTCTTTCTTTCTCTGTCTGTTCTCTTCTGTTTCACTTTTCTACTCCTTGGTGTTTTTGTCATTTATCTTTTTTTCCTCATATTCACTTCTTTTTTTCTTCTCTTGTCTTTCCCTCTCTTCCTGTGTCCAGCGGGAGAATCGGCGTTTGCAAGAGGCCAACATGCGTTTGGAGCAGGAGAACGACGACTTGGCACATGAACTAGTGAGCAGCAAAATAGCTCTTCGGAAAGATCTGGACAATGTAAGCCAACAGAAAAATGTGTGTGATGGGATGTGTTCCATTTAGCAGAGGTAATAAATTTGTGACAGAGACACAGCACAAGTTTTGCTGTTATTTTTTTTTGTCTTAAAACCTGCACAGATTCACGCTCAGGGTTTTTGTTGACCTACCTTTAAAATGGAGCATGTAAAACGGAAAGTAGGACAAGCCAAACTTTCAACTCTTTTCAACCTTGTGGTCTCTTTTTGTTTCGTATTGTGTTTATGTTCGTGTCAGGCTGAAGAAAAGGCAGATGCCCTGAATAAAGAGCTACTGCTCACCAAACAGAAGCTGATTGAGTCTGAAGATGAGAAGAGACGGCTGGAGGAAGAGTCGGCACAGGTGAGAGCAAAACTGCAAGGCTTTTCTTCCTTGAGCTTTTGTCTGAGAAAACCTGTGAAAACAAAAACAACTAAATCTTCTGGCATTATCTCCTAATGTCAAAATGAGAAGGTGAATGGTGGGAAATGTTATTTATGAATAAATTATTGAGAGAGTCAAGCCTCTGCGGGTTGTGATCAGCACTATAAATAACATCAATTGATTTTTAAAGCAAACAGTTTATCCCTGTCAGGTTCAGTGATTCTGAGGTTGTTCACCTCAGTTATACAAATCATTACAGTTTCCTTGCAAATGAAAACTATATTTTATATTAGTCAGTCCATTTTTCCATGTCAGCATTTATGTATATTATTTTTCTAATTCCTGCAGAATGTATTCAATCATTTGCCTCATTCATTATTAAAAAAGAAAGACTTTACCCAAGATCTGAAATTATTGTTCATTCTCTGTGTGACACCTTCACGGTTTTCTTTAAAAATTGTCAATTCAACATAGATGCTACTATAGGGGATCACTTCATATGAAAACTGTCACTGTTTGATGTATATTTTCTCTTGCTCAGTGAGGAATGGTCCGACCTGCAGCCCTCTGTGCCTGTCCTCCAAATGTCTTGTGCCTTGTTGAGTCTGCAGGTGTAACACTCAATGATTTATGTATCAGAGTGAAGGTTGTGTTTAGGGCACAGTGTTGTCACCATCCTACACTATGTCAGTACTTTTCTGCATTTTATTTACAATTTTTGGCAGTCGTATGTTCTCCGTGGCCTCTGAATCGGTTTGTCTTGTATATTTTTGCCTTCTATAGCCACCTAATTATGTCTGTGTTTGTGTTTTTTTTCTGTATTCAGCTGAAAGAAATGTGCCGAAGGGAGCTTGATAAATCGGAGTCAGAGATAAAGAAGAACGGTTCTATTATTGGAGAATATAAACAGGTAAAAGCTATTACCCTTAAGTATTTTTTGAATACAAATGAAGGTCACAGTATTTGTAGAAAAGCCCCTTTTTTTTACATCATTACTAGAGTGTGTCTCTTGTCACAGGGGACTTGAAGAGTCATTAGGGAAGTGAAACTAACCCGTCGCCCTGCTTCCTTGAAATGTACTTTGAATACTTGGTGTTCATAAAATAATTTTTGATTTATGTCAGAATTCCTACCAGTTCTGTTTAGTTTGCTTTAATCAAACTTTAGTTTGATTTCTGGAAATGTGGTTCGTTTGGAGAGGTGTTGATGCTCAACTGAACTCTGATGCGAATCAAAAATGGAAACTCTGGTCCACCTGCAAACCGAGGTCTCGGCTGGGTTGAAGTGGAATCTGGCCCAGTTGTGTATTGGGAATGCAAGCAGAGCCAAACAGCAGGAAGCGAACTGTACCATACTAAGAGATTCTGGGTAAATACAACAAAAAGAAACGTGTCAGCTCAAGTGATCACTCTTAGGAGAAATGATATGTGGCCTTTTTGCCAAAGACAAAAGAAAAACCCTAAATCTGCCAAAATCTAATTCTATTATGTTTCTGTTTAGATTTTGTGAAGAAAGTTGTGCTCACTGTCTTCTTCAGAAGTTTTCATGTTGTTTCCTTCAGTAGTTCTTGGTGCAGCGCCACTACAGGCAAGGAGGGGGAACAAGCTTTTGAAAGGCTTTGGTTCATTTGATCAGTGCTGTGAGAAAGCAAACTGCACTAGCTGAAAATGGAACAAATGTTACAATGTTGGTCCCTCAAAGTGAGTCTACCAGACTGTCAGGTGTGAAAACAGCCTTAGCTAAAGTCATTTAAACATAGTGACAGATGTTTGTCAATGTATAAATGTCTTTTTATAATGGAAACCTGTACAAACATATATAGCTTCAGTGTTGTGCTCAACATTTTTAAGATAAACTGCGAATGTGTTAAAAATCTTCATAAGGTACTCAGTAGGACATCCTAAAAAGAAAGCGATTCTGGGAAGTCATATTTTTGCAATAATCTAAAAAAAGTACAGCTCTTAAAAATGGTTTGCTTTTTTAACTATATTTACTCAACAAACATCCTGAAATATAATTTAGCCCAACCAGAAGTATAATCAACATCTTGGTTTATTTGCTGAAGAATTCCCATAGATGTAATAATCCAATGTGGCCTCAGGGGGCAGTATTGCTTTCACCATCAGTTTTCAAAGGCATTATTGTGCACTGGTATGTTAAATTTCACTGCCCTTTACAACATGTAGCTCTTAGCTCTTACAAGGCAATTCCTAATGCATACTCTTCTTTTGACTTGAGTTTTCCAGCAGCTCATTGATTTAAAAATAATTTTATTGTTCTGAAAGTTATACGTCTGCTTAACTTCTGGTTCAAATAAGAATCTTGCTTCTGTTGTCTTCAGGCACCATATCACAAATTTAACAGAATTCATAGTTGAATTATTCTCAGCAAACTGTCCTACAATATGATTTAATATATGGTGTCGCTTTGTCAACATGCCAAGGAGCCAGAAAAACACATGCATTTAAATATCAAACGGCTTCAAGCTGAACTCAACTAAAGATTGACAGCGACCCAAGAGGAATAACTCATAATGTTTACCAGCACAAAATGAAATATCTAGAGAGCAGAAGCTGCCAGCATTTGGCAGTTTTCATATAGCAATAAGTCTGTGTATGACTGCTTGGCTCTTTTTCACCTCAGTTAAATCTCAGAAGCACAACAGTAATGAGAAGAAAAGATTTTCAACACAAAGCTCCACTTGTTTCTTGTTGCCATGTTTTTGTATTAAAACCAGGCCAGCGAGTCATAATTATTACGATTTTCTTTCATACTCCATTCAAGTGGCGTTAACAAAAACATCCTGGCTACATTTATAATAGTTTTTGTTAGTTTAAAGCATAATTTATTAGCTTTAGTGCTCTTGTAACTTTTGGGGTACATTTTCTTTTTCCTTCAGTATAATTCAATTTTTTTAAATAGGTTGTTGTTGGCTTGACTGTAAATGTATGCAAACCCATAATCTTTTTCACTTTTGTCATTTTACAACCACTGACTTCAGTTCTTTATCAGAATTTTAGGTCATAGACAAACAAAGTAGGGCAGAATTGAGAAGGGGAAGAAAAAATATGCAGTTGGAAAAATATTTACAAATTTAAATCTAAAATTGTGACCTTCATTTGTACTAATTACCTTTTATTCTTACGTATCAGTAAATTAAGTGTACTATTAATGTGATTTAGTCTCAGAATAGCTAGAGGTGCTCTGTATAGGCACCATAATTTTAGTTAGAAAACATTGTTGAAGCAAAAGACCAAAGAACACACCAGATATACCACAAATAATATTGTGAAAAGGTTTGGCAAAAAAAAAAGGGGGCTTATATTTATGTTCAGCCTCCCTGAAAATATATATTATAGAATCACATTTTGCTGCAAGCCAATAAAAACAGACAAGAGCGCCTTCTTCTATAAGTTACCAAAGTTAGACATCTAGACTGGACTTAAACTCTCAGTAACAGACCTATAAATATTTTAAAACATGATACTTTGTAACGTCAGCCAAGTTGTGTTCATCTATCACACTTGTGAAGCAAAAACACACCTATATTTTTGGACATAATCAGTCCTCAGCTGTACCCAGATGTAAGCATATTTTAAGTCTCATCTGCCTGAATTTCTCTTCAGATCCGTCATTTAATGTTCAAATATAAACTTGTCCAAATCTAGTGCTATTGCCATCAGCACATGGATCTTATGCAACCGTCTATCTTTCTGGCCTACCTTGTGAAGGCACACAAAAATAGAAGAAAGACTAATTCAGAATCAGACCTTATTTTCACCTGAGTCTAAAAATAATGGCGGCAATCTCAGATTGACAACAGAGAGCAGTCATAGAAGAGACGGCGCTTGTGTGTTTGGAGTATGTGAAAGCAGGCTCAGATAGGAAGTGTGTGCGGCTCAGAGCTGTGCTGAGCCGAGCTAACTGTGAAAATGGGGCCTTGTCAAAAATAGTCTGCTTTATGACAGGAAGGAAAAGGGGTTGAGAGATGGAGGAGAGAGAAAATGAAGAGTGTGCTGAAGGAGAGAGAGCAGAAGGAAGACAGCGAGCTTCAGTCTGTTGGGATTGACAAGTTGAGGAATTTCCTAAAATAACCTGCATTGTTTTCCAACCCAGTTAACTCAAATTATTCTTCAAATAGTACTTTCCTTGTTCACTGCCTGTAGTTGCCAGGTTTTTTTTTTTTTTTGTTGTTTTTTTTTTAGGATTGGAGCCAAAACAGCTTTGTGTGCTAATTGGCCCTCCAGCACAAGAGGACAGAAAAATGTATCGTATTGGTGGAGCTAAAAACAGCTTCAAGTGGTTCATTGTAGGCTCTTATATGGGAGAGGAGTCAGGCAATCCAGGTACTGCTGTGTGTGCCCAGGATTCTGTTATCATTACATTTAATTTCATTCTCATCATTTTGAAATGAGGCCACAGCCTGGTAGTTACAACCTTCATGTATAACATTAAACATAAGATAAGTAATGTTTGTACACAGTTTTTAAAAGTCTAGAAGTGTTAGCAGTTCTTGACAGATAGAGAAAAAATAAAACAATGAGAGAAAACCATGCTTAAAATTAAAATATTTGTATTTCCAGAATATATTTCTTTCATTTTCTAAAAACTTAATCTATTTGTGCGTCAATTCATCCATTCACCTGTGCATTCTTCCATCCATTCTTTCACCTTGCCTTTCATTTTGTCCCTCCATCCTTCTGACCTTCTTACCTATGGAAAAGCATTACATTTTGACAGAAAAAAGTTCATACTGTAATTCAACCCAATTCTAGCTAAACACTGTGTTCTCTTAGTATCTGTACTATAAAGCTGTACAAGCTTCATAATGAAAAGGAGCTTCAAGCTCCTTCATGTATGAGATCAATTATATGGAAGAGACGAGGTAAAAGGTAAACAAAGTTCTGGATAAAGGATAAGTTTAGCTGCACATGTAAGATGAGCAAAACAAATCTAATGTTGGTGTGACACAGCTGTGGAACAAAATATATCCATCACATGATAAAAATAAAGCATACTGCCCTGTTCATCCAGAATTTAAATGAGCGAAATAATCCTGGACAGCTTGGTCGCAGATGGTACAGCCACGACAGTCCGTGCCTTTAGATTGACAAGGACCCCGTTCTACACCGGCTTTACATCCTGCCAGAACACTTTGTTCTCCTCAACATGTCCCTCTCTGCCCATCCACTAATTACAGAAAACATCTAAAGCACCAAAAAACAGCTTTGTACAAAGGAAAGCCCGATGCAAGCCTGAGCTCCTCATCCAGGGATGAAAACCCCCCCCAAAAAATGGCCCAGATTTGAGCTGAAGGGAGAATAACCGTTCAAATAATGAGAAAAGATTAGAAACTCCAGAAAGCTGGAGTATGGAGAGACTAATATAAAGTGTCAGAAGTAAAGCACAACCTGCTAACTCACAGGTCAACATCTTGCAGACCAGACCTGCTGTTAAACCAGAATCTGTTGACCCAACAAAGTGACCTAAAGCTCAAAGGAGAGACTTCACAGGCTATATTGGTAAGAGACAAACAGAGATAAAAAAAGAGAGAGAAACACCAGATGGTACTCAAAATAATAATCTGGAAGTCATCATCTGGAAATTTTGTTTAGTAACAAATCGGCTCACAAGAAACATAAAACTCACTTCACTGTAACTTGAATCTAGTTTGCTACTTCTTAGCCTAAGTGTGTTTTATGCTTACTCATTCATTCTAATCTTTAGATGAACATTATGTGTTATAAAGGAATTCATTTGGTTCTTTAGGTCTGGGTAACTAACTCTTGAGGACAGTGTCTCTATCAGCTGTTTTTTCCACTATATTTTGTGACCCAGTGACTGTTGTTGTAACCAGGCAAAGAAACGATTTGTGAAGCATGCAGATGATATAGTTGTTTTAAACTTTTTGGCACAGGAATTTTGAAAGCACAATACTCCCTCCAGTATCAGTGGGAAAGGATAGCATGCTGAAGTAGTTCTTGATAATCCTCTGTTGTTGCTACAACAAAAAGGTCCACCATCATAATACATCGCCTTAGTTTGGATAGACCTTTCAGCTCTGTGCCTTGTTTTGCAGGAAGCAGTGGTCCACTAAAGATAAGACATGAGAAATTCAGCTAACTTATTCAGACAGCAGAAATAGCTTGACCAGAGCAAACACTGTCGGTTTAACTGAGCTGTTTGTGTTTCCTATAGATCTGCTCTCAGCTCAGCGAACGACTGGAGAAACAACAGACGGCCTCTCGAGGAGAACTGGAGAAAATCAGAGTGAGTTACATACATAAACAACATCATTGAGCACATTCTTGCTCAGTCCTCTTCTGCATTAAGAGTTTTAATTAAATATACATAAGTGGTCTTAAGCAGCTGTTCTTAAGACCACTGTTGGATTTTGATGCCTCCCCCGCCCCCGCTGATATTCTGCGTGGTTTTTCAACCAGGGCTTTTCCACAGGAATGTTTGTTAAGCAACATAATTCTGACTAGTGTGTCTAGATGTAACAAAAATATCTAAAGCATACATTTTGCTAATAGTTGTTAGTTTCACGTCGTAAACAAAACAAAATAAAATTATTAAGGTGAGGGTTCAACACTGTCCAGAAAATTGTTGACTTAGGTTTTTTTGTTTGGTTGTTTTTTTCTTCTTTCTTTTTCTTTTTTTCCCAAAAAGTATGAAAAATATTTGTATTTCCAGATTGTATCTCCTACCCAGTTGTCTTGGATTGGATCTTTCTTTCTTTGCTTTTCTCTTCTTTCTTTCCCTCCTCTTTTATGTCCTTCCATTTTAGTGCATCGTTTGTGCCTCCTTTTTCTTTTCCCATTGTTTCTTAATTTTTTTCTTTCTCATTACTCATGTCTTCCATCCCTCTTTCTTTCCTTTCTTTGTGTTCCTCCTTCCTAACTTATTAACTTTCTCCTTTCATTTCTTAAATCTGTCGTACCTTTCTTCCTTGCATATGTCCTGCCTCTGTTCCTTTCTTCTTTCCCTGTTTTTTTTTATTGCCTTTATGTTCTACTTGAGTGCTTCATTCCTTTCTTTATCATTTATTGCCTTCCTTTCTTTCCTTGTTTGTTTCTACTCTGTGCTCTTCCTCTCTTGTAAGAAAAACTTGTGATTCCCAAGAGCTATTTGCCTAAAACTGAGCACAAAGTAGATCATCAGCTAAAAGGATGACTCATCCCTCACCTCCTTTTGCAGGTCTTTTCTGTTTTTTTTTTTTTTAGATATAACACCCAGATAACATTCATCTACTTTAGATCAGCTATAATTCTTTTTTATATCCATTGCTTCTTTATTGAAGCAGTTGAAATCTGTTTTCTTTTAGTTTTTAAGAACACACTACAGACTGTGCAAAGATCTGCCAACTTTCGGGCTAATTCCTCTCCCTTTTTACGCCTGTCACTTTTTCATTGATGGAACAAAAGAAATGTGGACAAATGATGTCTTTGAAACTGACTACTAGTCTCTAAGTGCCTAAACATTCAATTTGAAGTTGCATCTGTGCCAGGTTGTCTATTTGTGGATTTATGACAAAAACGCAAGTTTGGCTAACTGCTTATTGAATGGCGGTAGAAGACTGTAGGTTCATTGAGCTCAGTGCACAATCCACCTTAGAGATCCAGAAGCCTTAAAGTATTTACACAGTCAGATGTTTGCCTCAGAAAATATTTTTGAATTCAGGAGCAGGGCTGCTGGAGTTTATTTGGCTCCTTCACCCCTGAAAGAGTGACAGTGTCAAGCTCCTTCCTCTGAGTAAACCCAAAGAAGCTGAAAGGGACACAAGCGTTTTTCTCTTTCACTCTTGACTTGGCAGGTATGTGGAGATGTGTGCTGCCATCGCTTTGTGTTCCCTGGCAGTGAAATCAAAGCTTTTTCGGAAAGAATGTGGAATTTGGCCAAGCAGCCTTAGCCAGACACCTGACTTACTTACACTTACACACACACACACACACACCCACACACACACACACACACACACACACACACACACACGCACACACAACACACGCAGACACACACACACGCACGCACGCAGACACACACACACACACGCACGCACACACGCACACACACGCACGCACGCACACACACGCACACACAGCTCTCTGACTTTAGCTCAAACTGTAGCTGTGAGGACGGCCATATTGGCAGAAAGCTCTGTGAAGGCTATCCCCAAGGACAAAATGGGTTTTTTTCATCCTTTAATTTTGTTTTTTTTACTTTAAAAAATGTGTGGAACATCTAAATTGCGGTTTTAAGCGATTTAGTTAAATTAATAACATTTAAATGTACATTAATGAGAATTTGTAATAAGACTAACAAAGCTTGCCACTGATACTTGAGGAGCAATTCCAGCCTAACGCTCTGCAGCTTCATTATGGCTTATCTATAATTACTCTGCATTTTAATCATATCAAACCAAGTTTAAAGCTGCAATGTCGTAGTGAAATTCTCATTTCTGAAGGACTCACTTCGCTAAGAGATGCAAATGTTGTGGCACACACTTATGTTGAGCTCTGCATTTGAATGTAAACACAGAAATTGAAAATAGCTGGAGTTATTTCCACCCTCTTGCCCAGTTTTATTTTATTTCTCTCTGATCTCTAAAATCCCCCCACAGTCCAAGGTTGAAGGCTGTGAGAAGTGCAGCAGTCTTTTCAACAAAGAGGGTCGTGTGCGAGCTGCGGCGACCACGGCGCCCGCCGACGGGACGGAGGAGACCGACGAGGAGAAAGAGGGTCTGAAGAACCAGCTGAGGGAGATGGAGCTGGAGCTGGCCCAGACCAAGCTGCAGTTGGTGGAGGCCGAGTGCAAAATCCAGGTACGGCAACACTCACAGCGTGGGCCCAAGTATGACTGGCTGCACACATGTGGTCACAGAGCAATAAAAAAGACTTACTGGTGGTATTTGTGTCATTTTCTTACACCATCTCCAAACAAGTTGGAGGAGTTTGGTAGCACCAGCTTAAATTATATCTGCAGCTCCGAATCCCACCAGCACAACTCTTCTAATTGCCATTGAAGAAAGCATTTAAACAGATGTGTCATAGTTTGGACGGTAGCTGTCTTTCTGGGAGCAAGACACGTTTTGACAGCTTTTAATAAGATGTTCAAGATGATCCTATTAGGAGGTTACAGCTGGCTTTGACGTGTGGATGGTGTTTAATTACCTCTTATATCAGGGTTGTTACTGCATATTCATTTCCTTATATCTGAGCTACCTGCCTTTATCTGCCTCTGTGTGTCAACTGCGTAGCAATCAATTAAAAGGCGATGATCCCGTTCTGTGTGCCTTTATCAGCCTGGTGCAGAGGGGATTATTAAATCAAGGAGAGTTTTATATTAAACTGATATGATTGAAGGAAGAAGAAAATGTGGATTTGATTTAAGGAAATGAAGACAATCATGTGATCAGCAGCATCTGAAGGAGCTTTAGAGGCTGCAAAATGGTTATAGCGTGAAGCTTTGTACATGAATCAGCGTTAAATGATTATTTGATGCGTTCTTGATTTTAGGGCACAAACGGTTTAACTTTTACTCAATCAGTTTGAAACTGGGTTTTAAAAGATGTTAGGTCTGAGGAAAAATACTGGAAGACTAGAAGCGCATCACTTTAAAAGGGAAGATTTTCAGTATTTGTTGGGATCTTATGTGGAAGATCGACATGAGGAGGAATAAAAATGATACACGGTTTTCTTTTCTTTTTTTTACAAATAAAAGTTGTGGCTGGAAGTTGTATTGTCTCTATCACCCTGATGCCTCTAAATAAAACTAAATCCTGCAGGACAGCAGCTCTAAACCTAAAACCAGGCCTGAACGATAAGTGTATCATGATTTAAGCTTTTCATATCAGTCAGTATTTATAATTATTGATATTTTTTATTTTTTTTATACCTGCTTAACTAACGGCTTGACCTTTCCATTTTTATCCACTGTTTTCACTCATGCTGTCATTTATTTTTAAGCAGCTCTGGCAAAACCTTTGACTGTTTATGCACAAGTTACTAGGTAATTTTTGCTAGGTAACCAAAGAGTGGTTGATGCCATCCACCTTGTTAATTATATATAGAGCAGCTGAACTCTTTACTTCACTGGGATGCCCCAGAATGCTGTGCTGTTCTGGATCAGAGTTCAGTCAATATTCTTGGTATGGCATATTCTAGATGTATGATCTATTGATATTGATCACATGTCAGTCGTGACATATTATTATTGATTTACTGTTCAGCATCAATAAAGCCACGGTTTCTGTCATTTGGAATGCATTTCATCTGAATTTGGAAGTCGAGATTTTCAAGTTCTCAGTCGGAAAAGATTTCTTACAAACTCTTAACTGGAAAATGTGGCATGGCTGTGTTGCATAAACAGAAATGATAGCTGCACGATTTAGCCATCTGTGATTTTTATGTCATAGCGGGTTAGTTCCAAATACTTTACATCCCACTTATCATTTCAAAGCAAATGCAAATCCAGGGCTATTACATCTGGTCTCTATAACTGCAATCATTTTTTTTATGTGGTTTGACAAAAAATCTCCTATAAACTTCAATCTGTTCATAATTCTGCTGCCAACATCCTTTGTTGAACCTTCCAAGACAAGCTTTAAAAATGTAGTCTTAATATAAATGGCAATATTAAGGAATTATTTACTCAAAACAAGTTCCTATTTCTTGCTTAAAAGTTACTTATAAGTTAGTTTTGTTTTATTTCAAGGATACTAAGATGTTTCCTAGACCAAAAAATACTTTCTTAGAGTTTGTATTTTCACAGTGCTGTTTTAGCAAAGAAGCACTTTGTAGCGTTATGTATATTTTTCCTTTCTGAACAGGACCTGGAACACCACTTGGGTCTGGCTCTCAACGAGGTTCAGGCGGCCAAAAAGACCTGGTTCAACCGAACGCTCAGCTCCATCAAGACGGTCACTGGCACCCAGGGCAAAGAGACCACTTAACCTAAAGACCCGCCATCCGTCCGTTTTAACAAGACCACGTCTGGAGCTCGGTGTGACTCAGACTCCTCCTCCCCCAAAAACGTAACGCACACAGCCATAACGTTAACATTAACCGTTACAGAGCAGAGGATCTCCTCTGTGACTGACTGTGTTACTTGTTTCCTCATATCAAAGATGTTCTTATTATTTTCTGAAGTAACTCTCCCAATAGAAACCTTTTAACATCCATGCAAGCAGTGCAGCGATAACCGACAGAGACCACGCGCTTCCATCAGTCACAGGAGCAGAGATCCTTCATTACTGCTGAAACGGAAAAACTCCACAGTGGGGGAAGCACAGACATCAGAACTGTATCTTTGCTCTCCCTTTCTTCTAAACTACTGGCACAAAACAAGTCTCTGTATATTTTCTTTTTTTAAATTTTGGTTTGTTTAAGGTACGAGTGCTTATAGACGCCTTTCCAGGACTAAGCTTTTTCAAATTTTTGTTGAACAGTTCTTTCTTTTGGCATATGTGCTAATGGAGCGTCTGACTGTAATGTGTATTTGTTTATGACTGTGAGACTGGGGAGAAAAAAAAGATTTGAAAGCATGAATAATTAGGTGTGTGTGTGTGAACTGTTTGAGTGTTTGTGGAAGGATTACGGAAAGAAAAGCACTAAAGTTCTGAGTATGTGCATGCATGTCAGGTTGTCTCGTGTCTTTTAATGTTCAAATGTGTACAGAAAAACTGGTGAAGAGAAGTTTGCTGACAAGGCCTTGATCTAAAGGTTGATAACAGGTGGTTATAAATATGTAATTTATGGAAACTAAAATGTGTTGTGAGAAGCGACTGCAGCTTGAATCTCCTTGAATTAAAATACACACTTGTTTTTGTTTGGTTTGGATCTTCCACTATGAAGAAACCCTGAAAAAAAAAGCTCTAAATCAAACAAGTAATACCTTTTATTACTCAAATGGTCTGCTGAGTTTGAGTAATTAAAATTCCAATAGTCAGAATGGACAAATTTATAATTCCCACGGCCTTTAAACTCACCATCAATTCCATTTCATTCTGTCCATCATAGAGTGATCAGATTTTTTTGTGTTGGCTGCGATGGCCCTGTTAAATACTTTACATAGAAGTTAACAGAATGTTACATTTGCTGATTCATTTTGAACAGATTTTGGGTTTTTAATGATGCATTAGAACCAAGTTTAGTTTTTTTGGTGGAGTAATAACTTTAAAACAAGAAGTGGGTGCACAATTTTGAAATATGGAGTTTGTCTAATTAACATAGGATCAAAATTATACATGCATGTTTAAATGCATGTATATACACACCCCCAATAATAGCGTTAATGTCCCAACATGTTTTTATAGAAAACCAATACAATTTTTGGCATCATTCTGAGCATTTTGCAACTCTTCTTGGCAAAGTTGATATAGTTTCTTTAAATCGGTGGGTTTTTCTGTCACCTGGCGCTCCGTTCTAAAATTAGTTTTTGTGTTTGGTATAATTGTTCCAAACTACTGTTTGGAAGTAGTCCAAAATTTCCAGTTCACAAGTTGTAGAAGAGATTTAGCATCAATGCTGCCATTACCGTATTTGACATTTAATGGAGAGTCTTCAGGTTTAAAAGAAAACTCTCCCTGTAACTTTGGTTAAATAGCTCAATCTTTGTCTTGCTTCAAAGAACCTTTTTTCCTAAGCTCTACTGAGCCAAGAAGATCGATCAAACTAACAAACAATCCATAATTATTCTGAGGTGGTTGTCTCTCTAAAAGATAAAGGACATTTAGAAAATTAAATTCAAACTTTTGCACCCAATTCTTGATGTTCAAAATGTTGTTTGTAGTATAATCATTCTACTTGGGAAAATATAACAAAAAAAAAACATGTTGAAATAGATTCATAAGGGTCAATCCATGTCTGTAAACTTCTGATCGGCTCCATAAATGCATGTAATTCATAGAGTTAAGATTTAAACCCACCAGTTGACCCAATTGTCTATTGAAATTAACAAATATGTTGCAGATGTGTCATTTATTTAAGATGTATATGATTCAGGTGTGATGGGTATGGATAGAGAAAGCATTTCAAGTAGCCAAACATGGCAAAGCAGCAGAAATACTGATTGAATAAAACTCAAGCAAGTAATTTGGCATCTTTAACATGCAAGAAAATTTTTTTCTGGTTCAAAGCGTCATATCAGGATGAGCCCACAAACAGCTACAACCTATTCTTCCTAGATTTCAACAGGAAGAATATTTAAAAAATCATTTTTATTAGCTTCAGTGGAGCAAAATTCTTCAAAAATATGCTCAAATAAATTTGGGACTCACGGTGAATGTTACAAGTTGCTAAAAATATTGAAGCTCTGGAGACGTTACTCTGACCACAGACTGCTGTGAATGTGAGAGACCTGTCAGCAAGCAGAGGTGTCGCCGCAGTGTGAGGGGAATCGCACCACCAGGTGCAGGGCAGCAGAGCCGTGTCAGGAGAGGCCAGAGTTCAGGTCAAAAAGCTCTATATTTGTCCACAGGGCATAAGGGGCTGGGAGAAGCCTCTGTGTGTGATTTAATACTTCGCTGACGGAGGAGCAGAGGCTCAATGATAATCCGGTTTCAAATCCTGCTGAGACTGAACGTTTTTCTTCACCTGAATGGAACGAACCATTTCTGTAACCTGCGTCTTAACTTGAAAAGTGAAGTCTGTTCAGCTGGAATCCGGTTGTGATATTAGGAGTAGAAGAAGAAAAGATGTAGAGGAGCATTCACCTTAAGGCACTGGGCTGTAAATAAACGTTAAAAGCATCACTATTGAATTTTTTTCTTTATGGTTTTTCTACTCTAACTATAACTAATGTTGCCTACCTGTACTCACCTACCTGCTGCTGTGATACAGTTGAATCTACAAAGGTTTTATTGTATTTCTGTATGTTTTTTGTTCTTTTTTTGTAATTTTGCCCTTTTTGCTCCAAGCTTCTCAGTCGCACTGCTGTTTGGATAACTACATGCCAAAACATAGCTCCGTCAACCAACATTATCAGCGTGTGGAAATTGTAATAGAATAGACTGCATTGTGTATACTCCATGAATTTAAATATAAAGATATGAACACAAGGATACGTGACTCATTCTTTACACACACACATATTTCTTTATGGACACAAGGTTGAGAGAAAAAGGTCCAGCTAACCAAAATGAGCCTGTAATGAAAGGACATTTAGAAAATTAAATTCAAACTTTTGCACCCAATTCTTGATGTTCAAAATGTTGTTTGTAGTATAATCATTCTACTTGGGAAAAAAAAAACAAAAAAAAAACATGTTGAAATAGATTCATAAGGGTCAATCCATGTCTGTAAACTTCTGACCGGCTCCATAAATGCATGTAATTCATAGAGTTAAGATTTAAACCTACCAGTTGACCCAATTGTCTATTGAAATTAACAAATATGTTGCAGATGTGTCATTTATTTAAGATGTATATGATTCAGGTGTGATGGGTATGGATAGAGAAAGCATTTCAAGTAGCCAAACATGGCAAAGCAGCAGAAATACTGATTGAATAAAACTCAAGCAAGTAATTTGGCATCTTTAACATGCAAGAACATTTTTTTCTGGCTCAAAGCATCATATCAGGATGAGCCTACAAACAGCTACAACCTATACTTCCTAGATTTCAACAGGAAGAATATTTAAAAAATCATTTTTATTAGCTTCAGTGGAGCAAAATTCTTCAAAAACATTCTCAAATAAATTTGGGACTCATGGTGAATGTTACAGGTTGGGTTATTTGATGGGTTATTTTACTTTAAATAAATATGTTTGAAGCATAGCACTTATGATTTTAACTGTGTTATCACCCAAGGATGCAAGCAATGTCCAAAGTTTAAAACCATCAAACATTTTTGGTTTCCCTCATGCATGAATATAAGTGGATGATGAAATCCCACAACCATGGAAACAGAAGTCCTAATTGCTACTTTTCTAACTTCCTGTAGTAGCCATTGGCGTCGAAACTGTGCTGCAACGTTAATGCGAGCGCATGGTCACTGTAATTGGATACAGGATGTACCGATTTGGTTTTAGGTTTGATGTTTATCATTTCTGTTCTCTACATAACCCACCGGAGTTCGTTTTGCTCGGAAAAAAACTCGTCTTTTTGCTTTTGTGAAGTCATTAATTTGGGTGAACTACAACAAGCAGGCAGATTTGAATCTTGTTTCTGTTCTTTTTTTTTTAAACCCTACATACACTTAAGTGTCATCACATGTCAAAATGTACTCTTTTTTTATATATAAACCCCTTGCTGATTGGTGATTAGCTAAACCTATTTTCCCTAAAAGGATCTAAGCATTACCTGAGTTACTTTTAATGAGATGAGAATACTGCGATGCTATTTAGCATTAAAATGTTTTATGTATAATATGAGTTCAGGTAGCATCAGTGAAAGACAGTCATCCTGTTCCTCACCAATAGGAGACACTGAAGGAAAAAAGAAAAGAGCCCAGTTCTGGTCTCATAATGGGAATTCTCAGTCACCTCTCTGAAATACTCCAGAAATCTAAATGTGAAAATAAATCTAATTATGTCTTGTGAAAACAGCCCCGATCTGTCAGACACTAGACCTGGATGTAAATCTTGTTCTCAATTTGGCTCTTGTTCTCCTGCTCATCTCCCCCCTGAGAGAACGTGCCTCATAGCATATGGCTGTGTTGTTATCCGTGTCAGGGTGAGCTATTTTCTGCTTGGTTCCTAGTAGATTTAAAGAAAAAAAAAAAAACGTGCCGGTTGTGGTGGGATTCTTACACACAGCAGGAGTTTTAAACATGGAATACGAGGCCCATAAAAATCTCACCTCCAGTGATGACGGCTGTTGGGACTCTGGCTCTTCGTCTGCCACCACCAGCAGGAGCCGAAGGTAATGAGCGTCAGCATTAGGCAACTTGTCACACTCTCCCCCTCCTCTCTCTGCCCCGGTGCGTTTCGGAGCTATAAATACGACCTGAAGGCAGCAACAACACACAATGCAAAGGTGAAATATTGGAGGAGAAGGTCGTGTGATGCTGCTTGGGTCAGTCAGCAGGGATGTCTGTTTGGATGAGGGGAAAATATGAAACTCTACAGGACTTAGTAGAAAACAAAAGGAAAAACACAAAATCTTACCAAGGTCTACTTTTTAGTGCAAATATTTTAACACACTTGGAAAAAAAAAATTGAACTTGTAAGAAACATTTCAGCGATTTATTTTAAGTAAATAATTCTTCATTGTTGATTAGTGCCCCCGACCCATTTTTGTCACTTATAAGACGTTTTCCCATGTTTCAAATGAACCAGCACTTTTTCATCAACTTTAATAAAATATTGACATAAAGCCACCTACTACATCTTTCTGAAAAGTTCTTAATTGAACTCCTCCACTTTTTTCCGCATACTTTTTGCCGCTTAACTACTTCTGCATACATTTCATCGTTGACCATGTTCTGCTCGTTCAGGACATCACAGCTGTGTCTTTTGGAATTGACATTTTCGACAAATTTCACAGGAAATGCAAATTTCTCATAAATTAGTCTTTCTTCAAGTGTAGTCAGGAATTTGTACTAGAAACTACACCAAAAATACTTTGCATTTGGCAAGATTTGTGTTTTTGCAGGGTTATACATGTTTAAGACCTTTTCTTCATATTGTTTTTACTTATTTCCTGCCAAATTTATTCTCATTTCTCACAATTTGTCTTCTTGTGACCTGAGCTTGTGGTAACATTTAATCTCTGGCGTCTGCCTGCAACCCACCGTCTTCACCACAACATTAATATAGATGGACAGTCATATTCAATAAACAAGTATCCCAATGAGACTCAGATTAGAAGTATCTTTTGATGAAAAAAAATCTTTCAGCAGGCATTAAGCATGCTTTTCAATAAGCCCACATTTCTGCATTAAACAGTTTTTTAAAAAATTGGTTCGATATTCTGTTTTCTTTAGCTGTAGTCTACAAAATTATCATAAAGGTTTGAAATTTAACCTGAATGAAATGTTTCACTTAGTGAATCAATTTACTGAAATAAGTAAACTAAACTTAGAGAACATTTTAGTATTATTCCAATTTATTAAATATGGATAAGGCAATGGGACTGCAAGATGTGAAAACCTGCTCTTTTAGTGGTTTTGATGTAATCATGTGGGATTTTTCTTTTTCATTAGCAACTGGTAAACAAGCTTTTCTGTTTGTTTTGGAAAAGAGCCAGAACATTGTGTGGCCAAGTTTTCTGGGAACGCCAAAGGAAGGAAGGAAATATCCGCGACATGCAGCAGTGCTTGTCGCCTATCCAGATGCAAAGCAAGGATCCATCTGCTTTCTGTAATTATTCTGATTTGGGGCAAGGAAAACTCAAACATATCCAGACAAATGTGCTGGGAACACACTTACAGGTATCAGATGATTGAGTTAATATCAAGTCAGAAAGGATGGAGCTGCTTTAGCTGCAGTGGTTCACAGATGATTCTGCTGGACTGAAATTTGTTTTATAGTTAAATCTTTCAGTCCTATTTTTTCATCATAAAAACAATATAATGATTTCCTATTACTTAGGAAATCAAAAATGTTTTCTACCGAACATCTACAGAACAGCCATCTTCTCTCACTGAATCTGAATGGTAATGAATGACTATAGCAGTTTCTGTGATTTGTAGATTCTTGATGGCAGCTCTGGGAGATGAGAGTGTTGAAAACATTTTGACTTTATGCTCAGTAAACCTGACAAAAATTTAGTGTTAACGATTCAAAAATTAATGATTCTAATGTTGATAACTCTTAGCAGTTTAATGAAAGGCCTTCACCGGTTGTCACTATTTCACTATTTCACGATAATGCCGTGTTCAACCTAATGCTTTGTTTGTCCAAATTCTCATCGCTGATGTGACACGTGTAAGTTAAGACCTCAGACTTTCGTCTTGTTATTGCCAACTTCTTTCTCAGTTTTCATATATGTGACTTTCTGGATATTTCCATGAAATGTCGGAAAAACTACTCATTCCATCTTATTGGTGAAATGTTTCTAAACTCACTGGCATTATATTGTCTAGAAATGATCTACAGGAAGAGATACACCTCATAAAAAATGTCCTCAGTCTTCTGACAAACAAATTTAAGTGAAAGCAGAAAGCATGTGCAACATAATGTGTCAATCTACAACACACTAAGGAAGTCAGAAGTATATTTACTTATTTATTTATGTATGGTGATGATGGTTACCTGCTCCAACACACCTGATTTCACTTGATAATCCTGTAAAAAGCCTGTGTTTTTTAAAATAAGGCGACTTTAGATAAATAGAAAGAGAATCTGTTTCTATTCTGGCAAGCAAATTCCCAGTGCTTGCCCTCCGTTGACACTTGTTGATATTGCCAACTAATCTGTAAATATAAATTTACAAGAGGAAAGTTTTTAAAGTGATCAAGGTAGACAGAAAAGTGTCAAATAAATTGAGTCAATTTAAAAATGAAAAAAAAAATTAAAAATCTGAGATGTTGGAATGAGAAAAAAAAAAGTATTTCTTTGTAGTACAAGAAGATAAAATGTTTTATAAAAGGTTTCGGAAAGTTGTCTAGTTACAAGCTGATATTCCATAGATATGAGTGTGTTAGACATGGTTTAATCTTCTTTATTTCTTCAGCTCTGACGTCTGTAATGTTCAAAGGATTACAGTGTTCAGCCTCATTAGACTCGCCTCTCCTCTCTCATTTCCAAGTATGAACCAAACAGAGCATTCTGTTCAGGAAACAGACACAGTTACGTTGCAATTTCACAGCCGTTTGCTGCGGCCAATTACTTTCTCACAATCACTGCAAATAACAACCGAGCCTGTGTGTGTTTGTCTAGGAGAAATAATACATCCTTGAATTAACCTTTGATTGGTTTTGACAAGATTCTGACCCTTCAAATCTCTGCCATCCCCGGAAACAAAGTGCAGATTGGAGACAGATGTTATTCACACTTTAAACCCTGAAGCTTGTACATTTAATGTGAATCTAAATGTTGAGCAGCAAATAGAAAGAAGGCTGAGCTTTTAAGACTGGATTTAGTGGGAATGAGCTCATATACAACTAACAGGTTTCATACAGGGAATTGAAATCCATAAAAATGTGTGAATTTTCAAGGATTGGAAAGTGCTTGATATTCAAACTGCACAGTTTTGTCAAAGTGCGATGTAACGTTTGTTACAGTTGAAACCAGATGTCTTCACTCACCTAGTAAAATAAAAACAAACTTCCACAATTTTTTCACTGTCTGCAGTCAAAGCAGACGAGACTTCTCTTGCTTTAGGGAAACTAAAATTGCCAATATTGTTATTTGCTAAATGCAATAAAACTAAGCAAGTTTTTAGAGATTATTTTTATTGTGTTCAAGCATTTAATTTTATCAGGAAGGTCATTTATTGATCTGTATAATTGAAATGAAGTCTAGCTTGTATTTCATATGTTAAAGTTATAGAAATTGGAGGATTTGTTAAATTTAGTTTTATTCTTGGTCCAATCAGATAATGGACATCGCAATACAAAACATTTTGCTACATTTTAATTGACCTTTTTCCTGCTGTAAAATGTAGAATACTACCACAAAAAGGTAACAAAATTGGTGCTGGAAAAGTTTGCAAACGTACCTTGAAAATGTTTGAAAAGTGCTTGAATTTTACTTGCCTTTACCAGCGCGCACACAGAAAAGAAAACAAGGAGCATCAAAACAATTTTCGGAAACTTGGTTTGGAAAGAGAGACATCAGCAGGTGTAGCATTAGGAAATTAGGTGCAGGTGTGAAGGAACATCCATTGTATATCCTATTTAACTTATGGAGTTTAAATGTGACAATAAAAACCTTCAGTTATACAACCAATAGATAAATGATCCTTTCTGGAGTTGAAACAAATTCCCCGTGCTTGCTCGCTGCTATATTTTTGGATATTAGTTCATCTTTATCCGTTCGTGAGCCTTGTTAAAAGATGTAAACAAGATCTGATGTCCGGTGTTGGGGCTGGGGCGAGTTGTGTCTTTGCGATATGATTTAAGACCTTCCCAGGGTTTCTTGTCTCTGGCTGAAACTCAATCCAGGCCATCTCTAAAAAAGTTGTCAGCAGTCCACGGTCATTTATAGCCCTGCAGCCTGGGACGCTGCAGAGAGGAGCAGATGCCTCCAGTATACGGTGTCTGATTAGCTTCCCACATTAGTGTGCATAACTGGAAGATTAGTGAATGTAACCTGAGCATGAAGAAGCTACAGTCAGGTTGTGAGAAAAATCTATTGTCTGCTTTAGAATGTATTTTTTTGGAATGATCATATTTCTCCAAGCCCTTCCAGAAGTCGGAGTTCTGCTCATTTTTTATCCACAGCTTGAATCACACATTTTGCAGCTCCTAAGAGACAAGCAGACAATAAGAAGCAACACTTGAGGCATGACTTGACACCTTTAAATAGATAATCCTCCCACAAGTTTGCCCCATTTGACCCAATCTCCCGCGCTGAGCAGGGTTTCGTTTGACAGGCTACGTGTCATCATCTGGTGAGCTCAGGTTTCCTCCCATCCATCTTGTTTCCTTCTCCTCAGACAAAATCCTGTACCTCCATCCTCTCTGTTGTTGCGCCTCTAAAAAAGCCCGACACGCACATGTGCGCGCACATGGTAGGATGACTGGCAGCTGTGGCTGTGTGCTGATGGTGTTGAATGCTGGAGATGTCACCGGATACTCACCGGAGACTCTCCCATCAGCGGCTCCGTGCTGAGGAAGACTGACAGCTCCAATCACTAAACCACCGTTTGCTGAAGCTCTTACAGAGTCGTGCCAATTATTGCCCATATCCTTAACTCATAATGACACAGTAAGGGTCAGGTGTCATTGTCAGGGTGTCGCATTAGTAATGAGGGTGAATATCTTTGGGTCCATAATAAAAGTATATTAATACACGACACATAAACAAACAACATTAGCCTCTGTTTTACACTTTGGAACGGCCCTCTGCTAATTCTCCAGTTCAAAATAATGTGTCTTTCTAAATGTCTGACAAGATACCAAACCAGTGAGGATCACAACAAGTTTTTCTTTTTGATAAATACCAAGACATTCATTGTTCTGGAGATCTGTTTCGTTATTTTCTTCAAATTCATTGAAAGATTACTTTGACAGACAATCTGACACAGTTCAGCCATCTTGCTGCTTAGGAAGTCGATGTCTTGAAAAAAATTTGCATTAGACAAGAGATTCAGTACTTCCCAAGTTTATTTTCAGTTTGTCAAGCATATTTTTTGTCAGCAACAGTGACAAACGAACCTGATTCTTCATCATCAGCGGCTTCTGTTCACCACAACCTCAACACATGTCACAACTTTGATGAATTAATAGATTCTGTGAACAGATCACTTCGTTAAATTATAGGCAGCATCGTAAAACAGTCTTTTTTAAAACCCCTTTTTGTAAAAAAACAAAACAAAATAAAAATTATATTTACACAGAAAAAAAAAACAACAACCCTTGAACACTACATTTGTCAAAACGGCATTAATGGAAACAACCAAATCAAATCTGGAAAGAAATATGAATCTTAACAGGGTAGATGCGCCCAAAGTAACCCTCACACACAGGCAGCTCAAAAGATATATAGATGTTTATATATATTCATATATATATATATATATGTGTGTGTGTGTGTGTGTATTCAACCATATATATTCTGTATATATGCTTCTTTACAAAAAGCAAGTTTACTCTTCCTATGAGTAAATACATTCTACATGACAATCACTACAGCAACAGTGTACATTCCCAAAAGAAATGTTTTGATCACTTTTATCAGGAGGAGCTTCAACAATCAGCGGACCAGAAAGTATGCAACGACATGCTCATTGGGACTGCAGTATTGTGTGCATATGTGTGAAACAGCCACGCCGTCATCCTCTGACACAGATGCACCTACACACACTCAGGGTTCAACCATGAGTTCAGCAGTCAGCTTGCTTTGCTACATTCATCGAAACATGAGACAGGAGAGGCAGACAGATCTTCACAATGCATTCTGTTTTAATGCAGCAAACCGCTTGCTTTCAGAGGTTAAGTATGGGAGATTTTTCTTACAAAAAGGTTTAAGATTCTCCGTCGGGTCTACTGCACAATATTCAGGCCTTTTCAAACGAGGCGCACACACACCTCCAAACTGTGCATATGACTCCTAGGAGACATGCAGATTGGTCAGAATTACGCAACAAAGCCTTTGGAAGTCTTTGGTGTCTGGATTAAACCTGTCCTCGAGGAAAAAAAAAAGAACAGTTTTACCAAAGATTAGAAATAAATGAGCTCCAAGCAGAAGGTAAAAGAAAAGTCCCTCCTGAAAACTAAACTACTGAACATTTCACAGCATCTAAAACCTTTTGTGTGTGTTGTTAGGAAGCCAGAACTCCTCCCTCTCCCCTCCCAGCAGAGACCTATTATGTACAGTGCTACAGACAGCCCCTCATAAAGCACCATGATAATAAATGGAGCAGGTGGGGGATGTGTTTTCTCAGCTGAACATGGCTCAAATCCTCAAGAACAAACAAGGTTCAATCACGTGTGACTCACACTGCACACGCACATATGTAATCAACAAAGCAGAGGGGATATCACATCATGTATGTGTGCTTGGTTTTTAAAAGCTGACATATTTACATTTGATTGCAAGTGTGCTTGGGTGTGTTTGCCTGTTGCATACGTCTGTGTGTGTGTGTGTGTGTGTGTGTGTGTCTGTCAGGTGGCCCTGAGTACAATGCGCAGGTGTATTGCTCATGTGCAATTTGTGCTTTCTTAAAATATCTGTTGAAACGCGAATAAATGTTTGGAAAACCTTCACTTCAGCTGACGAAACAGGACCAGCACTTCACACATAACACTGTCTTACATGAAGAGTCCGAATCTGTGTCAAAGAATGGAGATTAGTCATTTTCTGTTGGTTGCATGATTACACACGCCTGCCAAGAAAAATATCAGTAGTACATATGGATCATTGAAAATATTATTTTTCTACATGATTGCGATGGATATTTGCTTTTTTTATTTATTTATTTTTGTTTGGGAAACCACTAAGACATCACAATATATAATATCAGAATATTCAATCAACCTGGAAAATAGACTCATTCATTATTAAATTGATATTGATAATGCAAAACAGGGCTCAAGTCTTTGAAAAACTGCTTTTTCTTTTGCCTCAAGTTTGAAACGATCTCAGCATTGAAAGTGGTCTTGCTCAACATATTTTGAAGTTCTTTCAAAGTTTCCCTTTGGACTGTAGCTGCTGTTTCGCTCATTTTCTGTCCACAACAGCTCACTTTGCAACCTTTACTTGTACTCCTGTTTGTGCAACCTATTAGGAAGGTAAATACAAACAAATTAACTGTAACTTGAAGCCAATGAGCACCAACAGCTAATGAGATTCATTAATCATGAGTCCCATGAAGCATCACTAGGCTGTTTTTCAAAAGAAAAGGATGAAGTGTTGACTGACTTGTTCTACTGGCATCTATAGTTAGAAATAACAAATCAAACTCGACCATGCTATAGTTCCAAGTTAGAAAATTATTAAACAAGCTGGTGGCCAAACAAACTAATGACATTTTGTGTTTTCACTGTAGTTGGGGTAGAAAATTTACATTCTGACTTGTGGGGACCTTGCTCTTACCCATATTGACTCAAAACTTTGATATAGAAAATTCCTAATAAGAATGAAACTGCAGCCTTCAAATAATGCACTGCTAAAAAAAAGAGGATTTATTTTGTCTTTTTGCAAATTGACACCACAACAAATTACTCCAAATCCTCTCATTTAAAATGGTCAGGAAAATGATTATGATTGAAAAAACGTATGAAAGATTTGAAAACGTCTGCGTAGAGTTTAAAGTTGGGTCTTGGCTAAACTATGTGTTGACAGAACACAGTATGCTTTAAGTTTAGGATCTATTTATTCCATGACCAAGTTTGTCTTTGTTGTGCACAAAGCAGCCAAAGTCCAAATAAAGAACTTCATCATGTCTGATGAGACATTGCTTCAAGACAAAACAAAGCTTAAAAATGTCTCTCTCCATGGAGGCAAAATGTAATGAATGATGGATGACTCAAGACTTTTGCCCAGGCCTGCAGACTGTAACCCAGTTTTACTGTTCCACATATTTCACCATTACTCCGCTCTTAACAAGCGACACACATTGGGACCTCTGCCTTCTGCAGCGTATTAACGCCTCTTTGACTGTGAATGGGCCTTGTTCTGGACCTGCCCCCTCTGGACCACCCGTGCCACTTTCAGGTCGGCCATGTTTGTCTGAGCTCTCGCTCCGCTGCCTGTCCTCTGCGCACGGCGGCCGTACAGCCGGGCGCAGCGAGAGGACGGGGTCAGCAGTCAGGGTGACTCCTCCTACGTGTCTGTTCGCTCTGAGGGGAAATGAAAAGGTTGCTCACTGAGGTATGACTGTCTGCCTTATTAATGAGGGCCATCTGGGGAGAGAGTGCAGAGGCAGAGAGAGGAGGCAGAAAAACTCAGCTGACAGGGAAGGTCTGTTCTAACACAACCCAGTGTTACAGCATGCATGTAAAGTCGCCACAGGAGCAAAGCAGAACTACAGGGTCTCAATCAGAGGTGATTATCTCAAATATTTTCTATATAATTAATCAATATCACGAGTCAGCGGATCATGCTTTCCCTTCAGGAGTCGGGATCTGCGTGATTATGCACGTTACAAAAATCCAGCTTTAACAATAAGGACTTGACTTGTTGTTTTGAAAAATTAACTTTCAAAGCTTATCGACTTTTTCTCAGATGTCATTCCTGATTAATTTAAGCTCCACAAATCAAAGCGGTGCCCAGTTCAGAGTGAGTAACAGGAGAATCAAAGCCATCTGAAGCACATTCCCTTCGATTTTTCCCTTTGCTGACTGACACCTGGTTTCTTTTAAAGGATGGAAAGGAGAAACAATGCGGGTGAAGAGCTCTGCGAAAGCTGTGAACGCCACCACCTTCCCAAGAGGAGCCGACCACAGACTTGCTGATTCTGGTTTAGCATAAAATAACAACCAAAATAACGTCTTTTTTATTGAACTTTGTGTTCTGCAGGATCTATAAATGCATGTCCATTCAAATCCCCTCAGACACTAGATTACTCATAAAACACAACTGAATATGCAGGGACTGAATCGCGACCTTTACTTCAATAAAAAAAACAAAATAAAACAAGGATCTGAAACTGACAGCTTTGGTGTCAAATTAGGGTTCTGTGAAATAGTTATTAGTAGTCAATATATTACTTGAGGAAGAAAGCAGACAAAAAGTTGCTGGATATGGGGAATTCTCACTGGAAAGTCAAGTTAACAACAGATTTAAAGAATATTGTTTATGATTGGTTCCACCAATCATAAACAACTCAAACCTTTCCCATCACTTGCCTTTTACATTCAGCAGGTAAGAGGCAAAATATCCCATACATAAGTCAACAGTTCGCAAAAAAGCCAGAACAGAGAGCAACAAGTCATTCAAACATGCACACATGCACCTAAGTTAGAGTTGCCAATGAACCAAACTATCCACTGATAGTTTTGGACTATCAGTGGAGGCTGGAAAAACAGGCAAACTTCCCAAAGTGACGTCCTGACCAAGATTCAACTAAAGTCAAAGTGCCTACCCATTGTGACACATGCGTGTAACCTATGCTGAAAAACATGTAGAGCATATCGTACCTGTTTAAATCATGCCAAAGTAATGCAGAGGAAACGTCCTAAAGTTGGTCTTAATAAAAAAACCGCTCCCTGTTTCCACCATTAGTTTCTGCTGCCTAGACACATACTGACTACTGATAACTCCACAGAACCCCACCTCAGAAAAATCTGCAAATTAGACCAAATTCACAAAAAGTTTTAACAGTTTCTTCACTGATTTTTCTTCTTGATAGTAAAAACCAAACACTGTTTCAACGCCCACATGTTAACGTAAGGCAACGCAAGTTTAGAAGAGATTGAATTGGACTTGAATCTTTAATCAAAGCTTCAGCAAAACGTTACGGCACTCAAAAACGGCCAAGTGCTGCCTGCGGTTCTCATTGAATAGTTCCTCTGTTCTATATCTGTAATTAGCTCTGCCAGTAGCTTGTGCTGTATGTGCAGTTAAGCTTTTTCTGCATTGCCGCCAGCCAACAGGGAAGAGCTGCAAAGATGATAACTTAGGAGTGTGTGAGAAGCCAGCTGTGCTTTTGGACCCTGTAAGGCGAATGAGACGGAGCTCACGATTGTTCTGTTGGTTGATGGTTGCGTGTCCGTGAATGGCAGCGGGGGAAGAGAGCGGACATTAGAGCAAACACATACATTAAACGCACATTCAAAGAGTGCTCATAACAACGGTGTTCCCTGCCAGCAGTGAGACTATAAAATGTGCTTTCTGACAGGCAAAAGGTGTGTGTGTGTGTGTGTTTTATTTTTTTTTTCCGAGTTGTGTGTACAGCAGGGCACGCCTCTTGTCCGGGGGCTGTGTAAACACACCACAGGTGGCAGAGAGCGTGCTCAGAAAGCCTCAGATAGACATCAAAGACAGAGAAAAGGAGTAAGGAAAGTAGGAAGCATTAATATTCTACTAGCACGGGTTAATAAGAATACCAAAGATAATGCATTTTCTAGAACTAGCTTCAATTGCTCAGTGTATATAAAACTGGAAGAAAAGCTATGCTGTGATGTTACAGTTACATTTCACTTTATAATTCTAAAATATTTTATAACAATTATTTGACTTTATAGAGTATTTACATAAGTACATCATTATATATTAATGTTATTTTCATCAACACGTCGTTATAGAAATACACCATAGGTATATGTGTATATAGTCATGTTATAGTCACACATACACACACGTACACTGAATATACAATCAGAATCAGCTATTGCAATGCTGTTGAGTAAAACCTCCGTGGGACATTCACATCTTCTCAAGTAGCTTAGAGACGAGTTCAGGTGTATTGCTGTACGAAAAGACCAAAGTTCAAGCCTACTCTTGCACGTTTCTCGTAAAATCCGAGTATTGCTTTGCGTAAATTTTGCTCTCCTCTGAGGAGGATAATCTGGGCGGCGAGAGAAAAGAAAAGCAGCGGCTCTCTTGTGAGCAGGTAGGGCCGTTTTCTCTGACCGAACCGAAGACTGCTCCGAGTCTGCGAGCCAATCGTTCCGTCGGACTGGACGGAGTAAAAGGCGACCTCGTTCAGACCGACAGGCAAACAAAACAGGTGGACGAGTGTGCAGCCAGGTGTCCAGTGGGCAGAGACAGAAAAAAGAAAAAAAAGAGTGTGATGAGTGGCGCCCAACAGCTTCCTGCCTTTAGAAGTCAGAGAAGAGATCCTGCGGACCGAGGTGAATGATAAAAGGAGCGATGGTACGCGGCTGGTAGAAAGGATTGTCAATGAACAGACCACCTGCAGTGATGAAGAGCAGAGACAGAGAGGAGATGTGCTGATTAGAGCAAGACTTCCCATAATGACTGTTCATTCAGCCATTTTATTTAGCAGAAAAATGACGAATATTTACTCTTCATAACACTCTGTACTCTATTTTGTAAAACCAATGAACTACATTTACAATGATAATACACCAAAAAATAAGAAAAAGTTGAAATTTTTGTTCTTGACTTTAGTAAATGCACATTAAAAACTCTACACCCAAAAAAACTTGAAAATTCGGTGGAAGAGTGAAACCATTTTGTTTGACACCCACTTCATATATATCTATGCTACTTTCTTATCTCATCATGTTTGTCTGTATATTTTACAATATGCTTTTGTGGATCCAACTGTAAAAAAATAAAATAAACCATATTTCTGTCTTGCCACATACACACTGTATTCCAAATTATTATGCAAGTGATATTTTATCAGATTTTCTTAATTGGTCAGTATAAGTTTCAAGTCATGAACTATTACAGTAGAAATCAAATTTTACTAATCAAAGCTTCCTATGAGAACTGTATTTTTTTCAAAAATAAAAAACTCAAAATGCACTGTTCCAAATTGTTATGCACAGCAGATTTTCTAAACATTTTATGAATTATAAAGAACTGCAAACTGATATTTCAATCAAAAACATCTTAACAGGCTGAGTTACATGTCAACATCGGATCACTTCTTTGGTATCATCTGCATAATTCTTGCATCCATTGAGCTGCTGTTTTGATATGAACTGCATTCCACCCTCAGATCTTCTGCTTGAGGAAACTCCAGAGGTTCTTTGAGGTCAGCTTGAGATGGTTCATTGTCATGCATGAAGATGATTTTGCTACTGAAGGTACGGCTCTTCTTTTTGAACCATGAAAGAAAGTGATCAGTCAGAAAGTCCATGTACTTTGCTGAGGTCATTTTCACACCTTCGGGGACCAATGATTCTCCCCGACCAATGATTCTCTGCCCATGATTTCGGCCCAAAGCATGACTCCACCACCTCCTTGCTGACATCACAGCTGTGTGGGGATGTGGTGGCATCCCGATCCACTACTGCGGCCATCTGGACCATCCAGAGTTGCACAGCAGTCATCGGTGAACAAATCTGTTTGAAAATTAATCATGTACAACTGGACCCACTGCCACCGTGGGTCCAGTTGTACATGGAAAAGACATGAACAAATTCTTCTGTTCTCTGAACTTCAACCTCTAAATACTAAAAAACAAGAAACAGAAGTAAAAATATCTTCAACCATGTCGATAGAAAGGACAATTCAAATGAAAGCAACTATTTATAACCTCATGGAGCTCAACCAACCGTTGGACAAAACACTGAATCTTCATCCGCCGGCCATGCTTCAGCTGTTAGTCGTGGAGTCGGCATCGTTGTGTGTGTGGGGTGTGTTATCCCCCGCTGGCTGGATGAACCAGACGTGGTGAAGAGCCAACATAACAGTGTCTTGACTGGCGCTGACTTATGGCTGCGATTTAAATTTACTTTTAAAGTTAGGTGGTCTTACAGTGAGATCACTTCTCGTTAAAGATGTCCTGATATCAGTCCAGTGATAAACATTTACAGAAAGGAGACACCAATGATCACAAACATTGTGAAGCGTGGCTCTTTTTCCTGCATTTGGTTTTATGATTTACGTTAAGTTCAGATGTTTTCATGTGGAAAAAAAAAAACGTCAAAGCTTTATAAACATATTTATGACTCTGTGCAGAAAATTCAACATAAACAATGCAAATGACTTAAACAGAGATGAGATTGAGCAGATGAGGGCAAGGCAGAAGATCTTCCAAGAACACTGCGAATTCATCGATTGTCTTCAGACCTTTTTCTCCCAAGATCTATGAGCTGCAGGTCAAAAGGATGTATTGAGCAGAGCTGATTTACATGAAAAGATCAGCATCACATCTGAGTAAAAGAAGGAGACCAGGATTCATAGGTGCTCATACAAATGCTTTGAGGTGCATAACTTGCAAAAAAAAAGGTGAATCCTCTCCTATTTTGAAGTGAAACTGCTGTAAGAAACATGAATCAAAAGCCTTCAGATCAGATACAGAACAGGAACTGTTCAGCTTAATTTGAGCTTAACTTTATTACATTTTCAGCATCTTAGGTACACTCTTATACATCCTTCACACAGCTCACATTCTTACTTCCTTTATACACAGAAAATGTGACTTAATTTGTTGTGGAAGGATTTCATCTCCTTAGCAAAGAATTAACAAAATAATAAAAAGCTCATACAGGTATTTATATATAATTTAGACTCAAAGACTGAGGTAACAATTCACAGTACAAATCCTTCAAGTTTTTTTTTTTAAACATTTAAGAACCTGCAGAATTTAAGTTTAAAAAGTTTTTAAACAGTTAGAAAACAAAACAAACAAAAAACTCTTATACAAATCTTCAGCTCATTTTTATCCAAATCCCATAATAAAGGGAGTAAAAAAAAAAAAAAAAAAAAAAAAAGCAAATACAAAAAGCCAAACAGACTGAGATTCCCTTCTAAAAAAAATGAAATAAAAAGCTTGCTGCATTTGGTATGTGTGTCTCCTGTACTAAAAAAAGTGGTAGTGAGGGACGGGGTAGGCGGGCACTTTCATGACAGGCAACAGAAGCATTCTCTTGGGCAAACCTAGAGGGGAGACATGAGAAGAGCATAGCTCTGCATGAGTGCTGGGCAACAAAACAAACAAACAAACAAACAAACAAACAAAAAACAAAAAAACCCCAAAAGTCTCCATGCTCACTGTAGCACACACTATGCTGTGAGTATGTTCAACAAACACCTGGCAGCTCGCAGGCAGTCCTCCCAGATGGAAGGGGTGTTAGGGTGTGAAAGCAAGCAGGAATGTTTGTGCACAAGGTGACAGAGCTCATTAGTGGTTAAACGAGCCAAGAACGAAGAAGAGGGGAGAGAAGTGGAAGAAAGAGAACATAATAGACTCTTAGATATATGTGGAAAAAGATATTTTGTTAAACCATTTAATTTTACGGCTTCTATTGTTGAGATCTGAAACATGGTGACTTACAAAAAAAAAAAAAAAAAAAAACAAAGCTGAGGAATTTAGCCTCATTTAATGTAGTGCAGAGTTTTGATTCCTATTCCCCACTTGTTGCTGCACACTGTCACTCAGCTGTGTTTAGAAGTATAAGAGTTGAACGGGACAGGTGTCATGGTTTCTACTGTATAGAGCACAAAAGACAATATTAAACTCCAAAAGGATATTTAATGTTCAACTGTTATGACATTGAGCCTAATCTGGTACTTAATCTGACAGTGATGCAGATTTAAATTTCATATTTAAAGATTTAAATCCACCAGATTTGTAAGTTTTCAACTGCCAATACCAATGTTTATTAGATAATTGTTAAAAAAAAACTATTATCTAAGTAGATCAAAGTGCAGCATCCTAATTTTTTTCCTGGCCTTCTAGTCACTAATAGTTCATATTAAGAACAGAGGTGAATTTAAACCATCTGTGAAAGAGGAATTACTGTCAAACAGGGTTTTACAAAAGTTTTTAAAACAAACATTAAATGTTTGCTTAGTTCACCTTTCACGACTACAGATCTCAACAACATTGCAATGAACAAATACTTTTGTAAAAAGAAAAATGATAGAAAAAGATTTAAAAAAGAGCAAAAGACTGACGTGAAGGAGAGCTGAAGAGTTTGCACTGTCATGTAGTGAAAACCAGCATCACAATCTGTGTTCAGAGTTAGTTTGATCTAAAACCTCCGAAGCCGCAAAGCAAAGGCTGAAAACAGTGAAGACAAAAGAAGAGTTTTTCATTCTACTTTGGGATGAAAATGTTTGTGACTAACGTTCGTTATTGATTTCTTAAATTATGTCTGTAAGACTTTTTGTTGGTCAATTTCTTTACTTGGTGAAAAAAATAATAATAAAGAGGAGTGTAAGACAAAAACATAAACACACCAACCAGTAATGTGGAAAAAACAAACAAACAAAACAAAAAACCGCATTATACCCAAATAGAAACATTTCATCACACAGTTCCTTCTGTTTATACTAGTAGATCCTAAACATATAAACTTTATTTGTTTACATGACTTTACAAGTTCTAATGGCTTCCTGGAGCTTTACACAGTTTCGGTAGTTGTAGTCCATGAAATGCACACAGAATTCAGAAAAGATGATCCAGTATTATATTTGTATTTATTCCCATTTATTATCCTTACATTTAATGTTTTTTTGTTGACAAAAGTAAAACACTGAATATCATTTAGGCAGCATGTGCCACACAAGTGCGCCAATAAATACAGACTCAGCTGTCGCAATAACCTGCACAAACTGCAAATTCCAGGGAAATGATACTCTTGCCACACGAGCCCTCACTCCACCTCGTACAAACACAAAAAAACTGAGCATTGCTTCATGTTCAGGGCTGCTGGATTCTCAAGGGATTGTACTAAATGCCTGCCGGAGGCCTCAGACCAGCTTCTCTTAGCACATAGAGCCCTTTGACATGCACGGCTGTAAAAAGTCCAGAGAGGCCTCTGAACGCTACACGAGTGTACACAACCTGAACAAGGCTGGGTCTGTTAAGGTAAATACGACCGTGTGAATCGGGGGCACAGATGGAGAGGACTAATGATGGTGAAGGTCAATGTATAAATTTGAGAAGATCTAAGTGACCAGCAGTCAGCGGGGGGGAGACATGAAGCAACAGCAAACTTTCTGTGATCTGCTAATCTTAGTAAGAAAGAGGAGAATGGTGCAGACTGTGCATCCAGTTATTGTGTTAGATGTGGCAGGCGTACAAAACTGCTGTCTGCTATTTTCTGTTTTCATTAAAGAAACATGAGTGCAAAGGAGAGTAAATAAAGTTTTAGACAATAGAAGTGTGGAGCAGGAGAGTCATTAACAGCACAAACAGATCCATGGCAGGAAATGCAAAGAAATTAAGCTCTGCATATTAATGAAGGTAAGCTTAAAAACCCACATCCGTTTACAGTAGAACTACATTTAAGAAATGGAAATAATCTGATGCAAGAAGAGTTAAAGTGTTGGCAGATGCAGCATCCAGTGCTGCATCATTATTCTACCCAGATGTGGTTAGGCAGGGATGGAGGTTGCACATGGGGGAAGAGAGAGCAGAAAAGAGGCAAGATGAAGCACATACCGTATGCAGGAGCAGCTGCTGCAGCCGGGCTGTAGCCGTACGGTGTGCTGAAGCCTGTTGAGGAGAGGTTACAGGGTCTAATTCAATCCTGTGCTGGTTTGAGTCCAAGCTAAGCCTCCTACCAGGTTCAGTTATGAACTCTACAGACGTGGCCAAAAGTTGCAGGACTGGCAGATGTTTTTTTTTTTTCTTTTTACAAAGTTTACTGCTGCAGAGTTAGATCTGTTTGTTCAAATGGTATACTCAATTCTAATTATTTTTTTAGAGGCTTTCATTGAAAAATTCATTGAAGTATTTATAAGGTAAGAGTTACTTTATTGTACCTGAAAGAAATTCATGGAGGTGCAGGTGTAAACAACAACAAAGTGACATGAATATATGAAATTGGAAATTATTATTCAATGACATCTAACTGAGGCAGAAAAATTCTGAAACTCTGAAGCAACATCTTGAACTGGTTTGCGTCTCCCTTACCCGGTGTGACGTATCCAGGTGCAGCAGCACTGACGAAGGCTCCTCTCGCCAGCGCCGCTCTTCCTCTTCCTCTTGCTACCTGTGCTGCTACTGCCGAGGCCGCCGCCGCTGCCGCCAGCGCTCCTTTAGTCTAAACATCAAAATGCTCGAGTGTGAGTGTGACACCAGAAACCCTTGAGCTTCTGTTGATATTCAGTGCCTTGAAAAGCATCAAAACCCATTGATCCTTTTTGCAGTTGCCTCGTTATAGGCTACCTTCATTATTGTGATTTTATATGACGCATCAACAAAATATAGTGAATAATTTTGGAAAAGAATGGATACATAGATCGCAACATTTTTTAACAAATAAGACAATTTGACAATCATGCACCATTTGTGTTTGTCTATCAGATGAAATCCCAAAAAAATACTTTGAAATTTTCAAAAGGGCACTTTATGAAATAAAGCAGCATACAGGTTTAAAGAGATGTGAAAACAAGCCGGTATTGATTGGCTTAACTTGTGAAAACAAATCAAACCATTTTATTGATTCCAGCTGGCTGAACAGCATGGACAAATTGTCTTGTCTTGTTTACATCTCACCATTTCTGACTTTCAAAGCTTACACAGAAAGAATGGCCTGGCTGTTTTGTTGTTGAATCTCAGATTGAACAGGTTGCCCTCAGTGTCTGGCATGCAGTGAAATGCGTGTCTCATTACCGGAGGCAGGATCTTTTTCTTTTTGTTTGCAGCTGCGTTGGGACCAGAGAAGAGTTTTTCCAGGGCTGCCAAAGCAGCGCTGGCCTTTGCTACCTTTTTGTTGGGGCCAGCCCCACGAAACTTCTGCCCATCGACCTCCACCTAAAAACACACACACCGAGAAAATCCTCAGAATCTCAGGTGAAGAAATGCTGAACGATTACTTTCACATAAAAGAAGTGCTGCATACTAGTCATTTTATAGTCTTACTTTGTGGAAATCGTTCTTTTTTTTTGTTACATCCATTAAAAATGGCTAAATAAATGTGACTAAACTGTACGTCTGTTTATTTGTCACCAGTGACTCAGGCGGTAAGATTCGCTGAGTGGACAGCTTGTTTAGTGATGCCCCGCTGTCAAGTAGACCTGCTAATCAATCAGCAGAGCGATGGAGCAGCCAGGCGCGTTGGAAAACAACCCACCCTGCAGAGATCAGGCCCGCCTCAGGAACCACACCGACTGATTGGGTGTGCTGGCTGATCAGGCTGCATCTGATTGTGTGTTTCTGCCCCTTTGTGAGTCTTCCTTCACCGTGGGAGTACACGCATGACAAAAGCACTTCCGCAGATGTTTTCGTCCACACGTTCTCACCTCCATCACAAAGCGTTTGTCGTGGCTGCCTCCACTCTCAGAGATCAGCTCGTATTTGAGGCCTCGTCGCTTCTCGTTCAGCTCCATTACAGGATTCTTCCCGCTTGCTGTCAGGATGGGACCCTGAGTTCGCACCTTGGTGACGAAAAGGATAAATTAATAGGAGCTGACTTTACGGCTTTGTTCGAAAACACCACCGAAAGTAAACCTGGGAGACGGAGTGTAACATGCAAAGGAAGTCGCTAAGAAGTGAGGGGAGCATGACAGAGAAAAACCTAACAACAGTACAGAAACCGCAATACTTTTTTTTTTCTTCCTGCATTTGCAACGCTGTATTTCAGTCAATGCTTTTCACTTTTTAATCTCAGAAAAAAATTGCATTTGAACTGGGTGGACAGTTCATTTTCAAAATCCTTACCTCCAGCGTGTTGGAACCATCTGAGGAGTGTGTTGGGTTATTGCTAGAGTGTGAGGATGTCTCACTCTTCCCCTCGCTGTCAGACTTCTCATCTGAGCTCATGGGGTCCAGATCCGAGTCGAAACCTGTCGGGTAGCCCATCGCCTGGAGAACCTTGGGTGCGAAAAAACAAAAATGAAGACAATGGGAAAAAAAATCTGTGTCAAATTTATTTTATCAAGACTTAAAGAGCCATAGAGCACAGAAAGGAAATAAGATTTGTATGATACCAATTGTGCAATAGAGTGAAAAACACTCCAGTGTTACAATAGAAACAATGCAAAAGCTGTATGGAGTCATATAGCCTTCCTGCTTTTAACGCCCAAAAGAACAACAAATTATAGAAGAGAGAAAAGATAGAAGAAGGACAAAAAGAGTTTCTGCTTGCAGTTGGTGATTGTGTCAAAGCTGCTGAGCCAGTCACTTTTGTCTGGGTGGCAGTGAGATGGAATAAGAGATGGAAAAGACAAAGCCTGAAAAAGAAAAGCAGTGAGCGAGAGGGAGAATAGAAAAAGGTGAAAAGACGGAGAGAAAGAGCCTTTTGGGAAGTGAGTGGATGGCGGATTATCCCTGCTCTGTGGACTTGAGAGCCTTTTTGTTCACAAGCACTTTCGGATTACAAGGATTTGCCCACACCCATTATTTCTCACACAAACATTAACACTAACATCTCTGTTAATAAATAAAGGTCTTACAGCTGCTAATGCCATTTACACACATTTTTATTCAATTGTTAAAGGTTTGATATGTATAAGTTTCATACCATCCTAAATTTTCTACGTTTAAGAATAAAAATTATTCTCCTTTCCGATCAGCCTTCCTAAAAATTATTACAGCTAAAACTGAAAACGAGACGGCATCTTTTTCTAAACAGTCTAAAAAATCAATCAGGCAGTCGTGCATTTTGACCTCTTTCTGTGAAAAGAGCTGGTAGACATGTTCAAGCAAAACCAGGTATTGGGTATCTTGAGATTCCCAGACTATGATGACCTGCGCTTTTGACGCAATCGACAAAACCATACAACTGTGTAAAGGTTTCGATTAATCTCCATCAATGAGTTTCTGTCTAGTTCAGGACTGATCAGACAAAAATATGTCAGATTTTGAACAAATGCAGTAGAGATTTATTAAAAAGAGTTATTTTCACCCTCCTTGAGTGATCCATATCAAAACCAGGTAATGATTAGTTTACATTTCCATCAGTGGGTATCTGTCAGGAAGCTCAGCTGCCCATTGTCCTCTCTTCACATCGTGTCCTGCGTTTTCCACCTCACCTTGACAGCAACGTGGAGCTTGGCTGTCTTCTTGGAGGAGCCGGACGCTTCGTAGACGGTTCCGTCCACATCCACAGACATGGTGAAGACCGGGGCGTGGACTGGCCCCGACTGGGACAGCAGGCGGTACTGCAGCCCGGGCCGGATCTGGTTCAAGCGCATCAGGGCGTTCATTGGCTGGTTGGAGTCTATGGCTTTACTGTCGAGGACTGCGGCAATTACAGATGGAAGATTTCCACATTAAAAAGGAGATTTAATAATGGTTTGTCAAGCTGCAGCAATTAGACCAACTTAAAATGTTCAGATAATGTACTGATCAATCATATTCTTTAATGCATTTCACTCTAGCCAGCAGTTTGTACCATTATTACAGATGACTTCATTTTTCTACTCCTCATTAGATCACTGTATCCTCTCACTGTTGCAAGAAAGAGTGAAGGATGATTGGGAGTCAAGCTAAAATGTTAGCAATCAATAGTATTGATTTGCCTCCAGGGAGGGAGACGAGAACAGAAAAGTGGAAGGAAATAAAGACGTTTCATAGAGAAGTGAGACTTTCCTGTGAAACAAAACGGTTCTTAATTTGAAATTTTATTGTGCATTAAAGGTTTGTAAAATACATCTCTCTGATTGCAAAGATTCCTAAATATAATTGACGAAAACGATTGATCATAATACAGAGTTCACTGCCTCACCTTTTCTAAGGTTCCTCTTCATCTTCTTAATGAGGTCCTTGTCATCCATCGTTCCATCTTCATACGGCCTCTTTAGCCCTAAACCTAAAAGGTGGAAGACACAGAAGCAGCGCAAGCTAAAAATCGATCTCTAACATTTGTTTTGAGACTATCTATACGAAGGTACAAAGGCGTGACAGCGAGACAGGGAGGCAATGTCAGGAAAAAATAAACAGCGAGCCAAGAACGAGATGGATAAACGCGCAGATAAGATAAACAGAACTGACAGGCGGCCCAGAAAACAGTCAAACAATGAGGAAGACATGCAATACGAGCCCTTCTGCCACTTGCACCTTAATCTGTAAATGCCTCTGGAATTTTCCATGTCAGCGACATGAGATATCAAAAGCCCCAAAGTCGATTTTTCATTAGAATCGTTTTGGAAATGGGCCAGTTCAATATCTTCTGAGATTTCTGTGAGTTTTCCTCTGATAAGAGAAGGAGCAGAAGAAATATTCCTGCACAGCTACTGCAATTTCAGCATACAAATATTTACAAATTATTACAAAACATCAGATTTTTTTTAATTAGGGGTTTTCTTAGTAGACCAGTAAAGTAGGAGGTAAGTATGAAGTGAAAGGCATTGCGTTGCATCACCAATCATAGGAACATGTACCAGACTGAATTTTCAGCTCATTCCCTTTAGCTGAACAGCTCCAGCTCAGTCCAATTCATTCATGTTTGTCTTATTTAGAGACAACATGTCTCATTGAGAGCTGAACAAATTGCTTTAAATTTAGCTCGTCTGACGTTTGGGATATTTTCTCTGCTCATTTATCCGCTCATCTGCATGTGATGCGAATGCGCTGTTAAGACGCTTCTCTTTCACTAACGGCAATTTGGTAGCATAACTTATTTTACCACGCTGCAATAAACAGTGTGAGTACACTAACGACATGTGACAGCATGTTAGCTAATGCTAAAGCAGCAAGATAAATGTCAGTCACTTAGGCAACCATTAAGAGTTTAATGGCAACCATTGAAGTGAAAGGGACTTAATACAAATTCAGGAAATACTTATTTTTATTCTGAAAGGAAATGAAAAACTATTTCCTCTTTTCTTTTCTCTAGTCAAGGATGAAATGCTTTGTGCTGATTTATTAATATATTGAAGCTTGGCGCACTGAATTAGCAAAAAAAAAAAAAAAAAAAGATTTGAATACTTTTCCAAGGTATTGGGAAGCAATTTCATCAACTCAGGTCAGAAGAAGGTGGAGGTAACACAACAGAAAGTTCAGTAGTTTTATGTTGCTTCATTTATCAGCTTTACTGATGCTGTACCAGTGGTTGTGTTTACAAACCCATCCAGTACGAGTAAAAGATTTCTATGTAAGGGGAAAACATTTGACATTTCATGGGCTGACCCAATATACTGGATCACGGTGCAGTAAGACTTCTAAATAATAAAAATGTCAAACCAATAAACGCTGAAAGACACACTAAGAAAGGGAGATGAAAAAAATAATATATCTATGTGCTCTGGCAAAAACCTTAAAGACAGAATATGTGGATGAAAGCCAGAGTCACATGGGGTGACAGAAAGGAGAAAAGGAGAGGAGGCAGGTCGGTAGGCAGGCATGGGAGATGGGTACACACCTTCTTTATCAGACCAAGGATATTTCTGTGATGGTTTATTTGAGGGAAGAGGCTCCATCTCTAACACCTTGTAGATCTGTCCGAATGCCATGAGTCTGAGAGCATGCTGTCGAATGCAAAGCACAGCAGACATAAGGGGTGGGTGGGAGGAGCTGTGAAAATGGATCAGATCTAATTAAAACACATTTCACAGGAAAACATAGTTTAGGGTTCTCAAACTGCACAATTAGGCAAGTAGTCCAGCGGTTTATTGTGTGTCCTGATTATTTATTACAACATTTCTGCTCCAAGTGCTTCTTTCTGTCAGAAAATGAGGTATAAAACCCAAATAAAGGAAACTTTGGGAAAATATACTAAGCTAAATTGCTGAACATCCATCTTACATAACCAATCAATCAATCAATCAATCAATCAATCAATCAATCAATCAATCAATCAATCAATCAATCAATCAATCAATCAATCAATCAATCTTCTGGCCGTTCCTTTAGACATCTGCCCATCCATCCTTCCCTTTCAGTCACTTTGTTCACAATAACTGCTTTTATAAAGACAAGATATTTGATTGTTATAATTACAAAATAAAAATAGGCTTTTCCAATAATTTTTTGAAGAGTATAAATGTTATTTTTTTTTTAGTTAAAATATAAATGAAGCTTCAAAAAATGATGCAACTTTTCCATTATTTTATTGCCCCTTCAGAGATGAATGGGTTGGTTGAAAAAAAGAGGTATGAATCATTTTGAGTTTTCCTCTTTTTTGTGTGCCAGGAAAATAGTTCTCTGCCACTGATTCTGATTTTATTTAGACATCCAACACCATAAATATAAGAGCCGGAAATGACTCGGTCACTAAGTTGATAGTCATGAATAACTATCCTTTTTAAAAATTCTTGAAATCGGCAGACGTGCATCCCGCAAATAAATATTCATTGTTTTAACGTATGTAGCAAAAGATGATCAAACTGCAGGCAGCAGATCAGATTAATTAAATCCATCAAGAAGGTAGGACGTGTCAGATATTCATGAAGCCTGGCGTGGCTCATTGACAGAACAGCTCCCTTACTCCTCCTATCTGCTCTTGTATCTGCCTCCACACAATTATCCCCATTGACATTCCAGCCTCGTTCTGGCTGCCTTCAAAGGAAATGGACTGCAGGATTCACTAAGCCATGCGGCTCAGAGGCTGCCCTACTCAGTCGAGCGTGTGTGTGTGTGAAGAAAGCCGTGCCCCCCCCCCCACACACACACACACACACACACACACACACACACACACACACAGCCACTGTCCTCGGGGTGTCGGAGATGGATTTATGGCTTGCAATGCCAACAGTTTCCCACACCAATCTTTAAGATGCAGCACCACACAGGCCCAGTTTTATTTGTGTGTGCGTGTGTGTGCATCCACAGCGTAAACTTAGGGTGATACTGAGGTCTGCCTGTCTGGTAATTGTCGCGTTGCTTTCTTATTCCCAGAGTATAAGAACTTAGGGCCAGTATGGCTAAAGGATAACAATGCTGTCAGCAAGCTGTGGTTTGTGTGAGCGTACCTGCGCGCCGTAGGTGATGGCCTCGGCCTCCTGGTCTGTCATGTCGGCAAGAGTGTCTGTAGGCTCTTTCTCACATGGGTCATGTAAACCTGGACCACCTAAAGAAAAAGGAAAAAGATACACATGTCTAGATTAAAAAGAAACAGTCTTTTTAATCATTTTATAGTGTACCACAACCTGCTTTGATTTACATTTTGATCAACTTTTTTTTACTTCTACTGCAAACTTTAACCAGGACTCTTTCAAGTTATTCTACTTTTCAGAATTAGTTTTTTAGTTCCTTTTTCACTTCTTTTTTTCCCAACAAATATGAGATATGACTGTCTGGTTTGGAAGTGTGATAAAGAGCTATCAGTGATTTTTAGGGGGTAAATTTAGATCCGTTAAAATCTTTACCTTTATTTGCAAATTTAAAAAAGGAAATTACAATCCTTTTCTTGTTTTCTAAACTAAGTGCAGGTAAGAAATATTGTGTCCAGTGTCTAGAGGCCATAAGGGTGATACAATCTCCTCATTTGATTTTTGAGTGAATTTTAGTTTATCTGGTTGGACAAACACTCTGGTTGTAATGTGAAAAACTGAATATAAATGTTATCCCTTATTCTAAAAAAGCCTTTTATTTTTCTCAAGATTCTCTACAGAATTGAATAAATAAAGTCCAAGAACTCAAACCTTTTTTTCTATGCTCTGTTTTCATTTTTTGCAGACTTATTGAGTCTTGGAAAATGAAAGTCAATTTCCTTACTTCCAGACTTTACCCCGCATAACATATCCGTCACCAAAAAAGAAGAAAATAAGATTGTAATGGATAAAAATAAGAAATATTTCAATTATGCTGCTATGGGATTTGCAAGTACATCCCAGAAAAGCCTGTAAAAGTCATTCAAGATGTACCAGAAAACATCAGAGATTGGATCAGAATTGAGCTTGGCTGATTCTTAACTAACAAAAAATGAAGGAAAAGAAAAGATGCTGCCAACCTGACAAACATGAACGGCAGAGCCAATAAAGAGCAAATAGTAAATTGCACATTTCTCTTTACTGACTGACAATAAAATTTGTTATATTTTATTGTTTGATACTTTGTTACAAACTAAGCTTCTCACAGAATGAATCAGAAAACACAGCTGAAATCAGGTAGATGTAGTTCTTGCAGCAGATGTTTTAACACCTTAATTTACCTTTCAAGGTCCATAAATTTTGTCAAATTTAAATAAAAACAAGCTTAAGTTTATGAAAGGCAACTCCTACAAGGACAAATAACATCTTGAAAAGCTGTGCCTAATTAGAATGCTCTCCTCACGACAACCTTCTCAGACAGCTGTGCTCTGCAAGGTCGCTGGCAATGTTTCGACCTTTGCGGCTTTGAAACGAGCCAAAGTATCTGCTCATCTATCCAAACTGAGGACATCCATTTGCTCTGTTCAGCAGCAATGCCAGGTATTAGCAAGTGGAGAAGCAGGCTCACGGGTTGACTCTCAAAACTTTGGTTTCATACCTGGGAGCAGTATGCCTGACGCCAGACACTCCATGACTCGACGCAGTGCTTCTCCTGCTCCAAGAGGTCTGTTGCAAGTGGCGATGGCCTTCTCGCATATGAGCTCTAACGGCTGCAAGGACGAATGCATGCAAATGAAAATGTGTCAAAGAACAAAGAAAACCGGAAGACGTCCAGGGTGAGATAAATCAATCTTCTACAAAACGTGCCAAAATGTTCCAGCCGATTTAGATTTTTTTTTTTTTTTTTGCTCTGACTTTAGATATAAACAAGCCAATTTTCCACCTCTCCTTTTGGATAGGGCTTGTTCTGTTGCCCATCAAAAAAAAAAAAAAAAAAAAAAAATTCCATATTTATTTCAAAACAAGGTTTTCTGGCCTTTATCTGCAGTAGATCAATCAGAAAACAAGTCGAAACAGGAGGAGGAGGAACGATATGCAGAAAAATACAAATATTTACTTGGGACTTTTTGCTCCGACAAAATTAAACTGAACATCAAACAAATATTTTTCTATATGTTTCTTTACTGGAAAATAAAAATACACTTTAATGTATATTTTACATATTTACCAGACTGAAAGTGAAACTGTTAATTTCTCAGCATCATTTAATTAAATATCTAAGGTTTCTATCATGTAGGGAAATTAAAGAGCTACTTGTTTTATCAAGGCTGTAAGAATAAAGAAAAAATACAACTGGCAAAATATACAATGCTAAAAATAAAAATACACATTACAAACGGTAATAAATATGTAATAATTTTGAATTCTTGACCTAAGTTATCATTGCAACTTGTAATTTTTTTACTCATGTCCTTGGCTTGCAATAGGGATATTCCTTTTTTATTTATTTATTTATTTTATGGCTAAAAAAATGTCATCACAGTCCTTGTCAACACATTTTTTGATTTGCAGATAAAATTAAATACAATCCCATCCATCATGGGTTAATAGATTGACATTAAAGACAAGGCACAGAAATTCACAGAAAAAAACATCATATCAATCTTTATCTTTTGGAAAAGTTGGACAAGTTTGACAAATAGCCAATAAAAATACAATGTTCCTGAGTCTTAGTGAAAGATGGAACAATTAGTTTAGTTACATTTTTTAAAAGTAATTTGATTTCTCAAGTTAACAAAGGATGAAGTTATCCAACTAAAACTAAATTTCATCTAAGTTAAACCTGTGACATATTTAAAATGTTGAGTATGAATGTTTAAGAACAATAAAAAAATCCCTCTGTTCAACAAAGCAGAGCACCGCCTCCTCAATTCATGCAATTAACGCTCTGAGATGAAGAGTAAAAAGACTCACCCATCCTTTGAGAGGTTCCCAAATGGGGTGTCTATTGCACATGTCTCTTAGTATCCTGAGAACGATAACACAGGACTTAAGTCCGTTCACTCGAGCCTGAGAATTTGTAGGAAGAAGAGGGAAAAATGGAGGAAGGCATGACAGCGGGGAAAAAATAAAATAAAATCAGAGTGGGGAAAAGAGGGAACAAATTTTGCATGAGGGCAGAGATAATTTTGCAGACAAACATCGCAGGATACAAATAATTGTAACTGCTTGTGCAATTCTGCATATACTGAGCTAAAATTTGTTTCTGTTTTAACGACGGTTTGATCCGTGTCATTATGCCAACTTTTCCGCTTTTAGAGTCAGTAAGGTGAGTTGGAGGATAGATGGGGAACGGTATGGGAGAAAAATATAAAAGGAAGCTCTGACATACTGTACAAATCAGGCAGGTTCACACAATAGCCAAAAAGAAACAAAAACAAGTATAAAGTATTGCTTTTGTAGCCTTACGATTTTTCTGTACGAACACCCTTTTTCAGCTAACGTGTGCCAGGAAGTATTTGACAATATATACAAGACAAACAGACTTTAACTTAAATGTAAATCTTGATTTGTTATGACAAAGATTTAAATTTGTGCTAATAAAGTGTAGATGCCTCCTTCTATTAAACTGAGTGACAATAGCAAGCACATAAAAGTGAGCAGGCAGTAAGTATGTCCTCTCTGGGTGAATCGTCAGGCTACAATAAGCATCGGGCACGAAGACAGGAAGTGAGTGGGTGCCGACCTGAAACCATTTGGCGTGTCGCAGCGCTGCCAGGGCCAACAGACATCTGTGTCTATCCAGCACCTCCCCCTCCTCCTCAGCCTCCACTGTGTGCGCAGCAGCACCCAACACTGCCACGAAACAACAACAACCCGATATAGAGAACGTAAAACACACACACATCATGGCTGAGTGTGTGTGTTTGAAGGTTGCATGTGTGTGAATGTACCCAGACATGCTTGAAAGAGTGCATGAAAGTGCATACACACACACGTGCATGGACATTTTTTTTTTTTTTTTTTTGTACAAACAGGGTGCCTTTCATGCCATAAAGTTGAACTCTCCTTGTAGAAAGAGCTCCTTCTGTGGACAGTTCTTGGATCTGTGTGAAAGACCTTCAAGGGACCAACTCAGGATTTTTGAAGTGAGATTATAGTCAGTGAATATTTTACCTGAAGTGATTAACTATCATGGGATCTTTCAGTATAAATCCAGAAAGGACGATGCCGGCTGAAACTAACGGCTGGTCTGAGCTGGGCAGCTCTGGACGCTTATGTTGAAGTTTTGTAAATCAGAAGTTCTATCAGTTTAGCTTTTTCTTCAGGCAGCTACTTAAGTTAGTCTGAAACCAAAATCTGTAACTTTTGTGTTTGGAATTATGGTTACTTTTAGATCAATTAGACATTGATCTAATGGATTAAGAACACCCTGAAAGCCATGGTGGAGTTTGTTTTTTTGTTTGCCAAATGTCCGCTGTGATCACCGGAGGGCTTTTACAATAACATGTTGACCATTTTTTTTAACTTGCAAATAATTTAGACGTAAATTTTGCTTTGCTCCCTAAGTTGTTAGAAATATCTAGTTATTATTTTGTCTATAATTTGCTAGAAATAACATATTTTTTTGAAACAAGTTGGAAGCGCGTTCGAAATGAATCCACGTGTTGCCACTCACAGCTTTTTTGGGAATATTTTTGTTTTGGAGATTAGAACGCAAAGTGACCAATTACCATCTAATAAATGTCCAAACACAAAGACTTAAAGCTATGCACAAATACTATTTCATAAATCTCTATTTTTACTTTTGTTTTATTGTAGGAGAAGCCCTCTACTGGAGGATCTACTACCAACAATTTTACCATTAAAACCCATACAAACCCAATCTTGGTCTTGCTCAGAGTAGCCGTTAGCTTCTAGCTGTTTAGCTCACTAACCAGAACAACATTCTTCATAATGCTGCGAAAGGTAAGGTAAGATTATTTACTACTTCAATTCTTTTCACAGAGAAAGATCCAGAACTATCCCTTTAAAGGGCATTTCTTTAAAATAATTTAGAGAACTGTTCTGCCTTTTTAAATTTAGTTCAATCAAATGATGTGGATGTTTGAGCATAAAAATGTTCATTATTTTATGCTCATAATGTTTTTAATAAATGATAAAAAAGGAGCTCAATCATTGTCACAGAAAAAGAAGCAACTTTGCGGGAGGGAGAGCTCCCTACAGACATACACCAAAACAAATACCCAAAGAGATTTGATTTACCCTGTAGTCGGCACTGTAGAGGTTTAGTCGCCTCATTGTGCCCAGCAAAGTAAATCAATGTCTCCTTCATGTATTTACAAGGAATTTTGATCCGGTCTGCATCAGGCAGGAGTCAAAATAAGAGCTTGTGTTTGTTTTTATTGTTACATTACTTCAGGTGCACTTGATTTTGCAGCTTTGGACAAAAGAAAAATGTGGCCAAACAGAGACCCCTCCAGCCAAACAGAAAATCAAGCGCTCCTAAAGTAGAGCTGAAAACAAAAAAAAAAAAGAAAAAAAAAGAGAGAAATAAATCTAAGGTTGTTTGAACTGATTTGAGACGAGCACAATACAGGAGGGATCAAGGCAGGGTTTGGTCGGAGCAGCGTCGCCGGTAGAAGGCAAGCATTCTTCTGTACCATAATACTTTTATATGGGTGCGTTTGATTCATGCTACCTTGCACACCGGGCTTGAGCTTCTACAGAATTTTGCAACATATTTGTGAAGGCACACTGAATCAAACACAGCTGTGTATGAGTGATTGAGGTTACATGGATGGCTTATTGTGGAAGTAAAAAAAAAAAAAGAAAAAAATCCTCATTGAGAAGGGTCTGTAAATATTTCCCCAGCTCTTAAAGAATATTTTTTTACCCCTCACTGGACTGGAACATTCAAATAGATCCAATGCAAAGCAGCATCAGAACATCTTTGACATTTTCCCTGAAATGCAGTTTAGCTCTTCTTCTGTTTAAAGCAGACAGTATGCATCTTGAGGTCTGTCAGATTGGTCCCAGCTGCAAGTGGGACCCTTCTGCCACGGCTGGTGGATCATTATAATCTTTCTGCTGAAGCTTGTCCTCCCACAGTTCCTGCAAACTCTCTGTTGGCTGCGACCTCTTTCATCATTATCACCCACAGTGTTTCTGAAGTCCTCAGTCTCATTAAAAAACAATAATAAAATTCTTCCCTTCCCTGTTGCGTCCCAGCTAATTTTCTGTCCCTCCTACCTCTGTGATCGTGCTGAGCGACTGACCACCAAGACTGCACAAAAAGATGTAAGTGTGCACACAGCAGTTATTTTCAACCAAATATTAATGAACAACGCAGCTATAAGAGGTGCACGTCAATAAATTTGACTGCTGAAATATTAATTTCTTCCAGTAGTTCCATTCAAAAAAGGTAAACGGATATAAATGCGTTTCCAAAAGTGTTTATTTTCGTTAATTGTGATGCTTAAGATTGACAATAAATGAAAAACCGATAAAGCAAAGTTTTTAGAGCATAAATTCCAGCCCACTGTGAGCATAAACTCTTGATCGGGAATTTTTTTGCATGAATTATTGCATCAATGTGGCATGGGACTCAGGCAATCAGCCGGTGGCCTTTAGGTCGCCCGCATTGTTGGATCTGATGTCTGTTCTTCCTCTTGACAACACTTCAGAGATTCACTGTGGGGTTTGGATCAGGCTAATTTGCTGGCCAATCAAGCACAGTGATATCATGATCAATGAGCCAGGTGTTGCTACTTCTAGAGGTGGGCAGGTGTTACGTTCTGCTGGAAAATTAAATCAGCAACTTCAATGGCTTGTCAGCAGACGAGAGCATGGAGTGGTCTACGATCTTCTGGCAGAGGGATGTACGAACGTAGTAGACCAACAGCAGCAGATGACATGAAACTCACAATCATCACAGACTGTGGAAACGTCATACTGGATGTCAAGCAACAAAGATTCTCTGACTTGATTTTCAAATAAAATGCTAAATGTTTTTTCATCTGAAAATAAAAGACTAAATAAAAGACACTAAACCCCAGCCATGTTCTTTTTCTCCTTAGCTCATGTAAGAGGCTTCTGATGATACCGCTGGTTTCTTCCACTTAATTTTCCCTCGTTATGCTTGCATACAGAACTTTGAACAGCTAGTTTCTTCAGCAATGATCTCTTATGGCTTACTCTCTTGTTGAAGTCAGCAGGTGATGATGTAGTTGTATTATTTGCTCATTTGTTTAGTTGAATGTAATGTGATTTTCAGAAATTTTGATTTCAGGGTTTATACCAGCTATAAACTATCATAATCAGAAGCAACGTAATCTCTGTGAAATGTATACATATCACTTTTTGAATCCCACAACGAAAAACATGAACATTTTTACTACCTGAGATGCACCTTCATTACTTTAAATTTATAAAAGTGCATCAGCTTGATATATTACATTATGGATATATTATTATTTCTATACATCATGAAAACAGCATGAAAATAACATCTACACTTGACGGTTATAGTTTCACTTATGTTCCATGTGATCATCATCCCTGAATATGTCTTTTTTATATATAGCTTTAACCATGAACACAACTTAATAATGGGAGAAAATATTAGGACCAGTCATCTTAAAATATGCTCTTTATAAATCTAAGAGATTAGATCCAGTAAGACGGGCATGTTTATTTATCAGCTGCAAAATATGACGTGTGTTTGTGTGTGTGTGGGGGAAATGTGAGCTGTTCTCTCCATCTTGTTGAGACCTGGGAATGATGTACAACTAACCTTCGCGCTATCTCTCATCCCTCTGTGAGAGCCGAATGTCTTGTTGGACAGCAGCCACGCGATGGATGGGCGAGCTTGATGCTGCTGCTTCTGGGTTATTGATTTCACTCGCCTGCTGGCCTTGCTTTCCCCAGCTAACCAAGACTAATTATAACCAGCCTCTGCTAGCCATGAAAACAAGTCGTTGGAGAACCAAACACAAGATGAGTCCTCAGAGAGATAACTCAAGACATGCCTTCTGAACTTCAATTCAACCTTAATCTGTTTGTAATATATATTTTTTTAAAGTTTGGTGTTTCTCCCTCAGGACTCCGCTGCCGACTTATTTCTTTTTCCACGCTTGAAGTTTTGCTTTAAAACTCAGTCGAGAGCGACATGCATGAACGTACTGCATGTACACCAGGCAGTACGGTCAGACTTGCTTGGAAAAGCAAGTCAAAGGTCAGCACACAAGACAACTGTGTGCTGACACTAAACAGACAGAGCGCTGGGGTAACGTTTTCTCATGACAGAGGACAGTTGGAGAGGTCTGAAACTAGAACTTGCAACATCTCAGTGTTTTCTGAAGTTGTGGGCAAATTAATATGATTAATATGCTGACATTTACTTTGCAAACCTATTGACCTTGCAAAATAACAAGGTCAATGAGAAAGTGGTAAGCTTATGTAAACAACTCCCCAAACACTTATGGATGTTTTTTTTAATCTAAAGTGTGCTTGTCCTATTATAACAGTTTAGATTGACAGTTTTATATTTTGCTGTTTTGACTGGGACCATGCAATTTGTGGTTTCTCACATTTTTGATCACATTTTTTGCGTCATGTTCTTGAGTGCAACACTATTGTTTAAATTACTCAAAACAATAATAATCTATTTTTTATTTTAATAAATCAATAATTTAAAACCTCTGTGTTCAGATTTAAGTAATCACTACAAAAATGTGTTTACAATGATGATTTTTATGAACACTTTTGCAGTTTTACATGCTCACCTCACTCCTGCCTGTTCCTGTCTTGTCTTGTGTCATCATCAGTTAATGAGTTCAAAACTCTTGTTTAAGAACAAAAACAATCAGGTTCCACAAGACGCATATTTAACACAGAAAAAAATTGTCTGAGTACGGAAGACGGTCCTAGCAAATAATAAAAATGAATACCTTCCCAATTCAGGGTTCGTACCTTCACCATTTTCCTGTTCCTGCTCCTCCTCTACAACCTCTGCCTCTGCTTCCACCAGCTCCGCCACCTCTTCTCCATCCTCCCCATTCTCCAGCTCCTCTTCCTCCCCTTGCCCTTCCTCCTCTTCTTCTTCCTCTTCCTCCTCCTCGAGGTCTTCATCTTCCCTCATGGCGGGTGAGGTGAGAGTGATCTTCAGCTTAAGCTTTGGATCTGTTGTAGTTTGTACCAGGATGGCGGCTTCAGGCAAAGAGCTTGAGACCTCGTACTTCTCCTCCGTCAGCTTCTGCGGTGGGTTAGCAGACAAAAACAAATGGTTGGGGGCCAAGGGCACAAGGTGAATAGAAGCTGACGCAAAATGTATCCGACTCGGCTAAAGCTTACAGATGATGCTTGTGATAAAATAAACAAAACGAAAAGTACAACAGGAAAGAAACACAGACTTTCCAACTTTGTCACAGATTTGTAACTGCAAACATCAGTGCATCTCATTTGCCCACCGTTGGCCAGACCAGCACAAAGCAGTGCATTATCTGGAAGGCTTTTTAACCTTGCAGAGGAAAAGCATCGACAATGAACGATGCTATCACAGCACCATGTTTCATCAACGTATAGTGAAATGCAGTGTTAGTTTTCCTACATAGTTTTCCTACATGCTTGTTTTGCTAAAAAGTTGATTGGTCTCCATGAGACTGTTTGTTTATATTTTGTGGGGAAAAAAACCTGCTAAGATTAAATCACAGCAGGTGAACTTTGGAAAGAAACTGTGCTAGATTTTATTTAGAGAATAAATAAAGGGTGAACCACGTATCACTTTCCTTCTGTTTCACAGCTATGCGGTACCACTATGTGTTGATCTATGAGAGTGGTAACCAGCAGGTTTAGTCCTCAAGGATTAATGTTCTGCATGCTTCTTTAAGATTTCAATAATCCAACTCAGCTGATTTGAACACTTGAATAAGGTCTGGTACTGAACCAGAAAAATTTCCGAAACATAAAGGACTTGAGGGCTAACTTTCATATACTACTATTCCATTTAAGAAAATTACAATAGAGTAGACTGACATTCGTGATTGTGACGTCACATACTTATAATATTTTAAATATCAGGTGGAAAATCACCAAAAACATCAGTAATACCAAAGGGATTAGGTTCATGTTTACATCATGGAGTTAAAGCAAACTTTCAGTTTTCATCGTAAATCTTTCTGTGAGTAAAACAAGTGTTTCTTTCTGAGTGGATCTGTCAAAGTGAGCAATGACTCACAAGTGGCCGTTTGGCTCTGAGGTTTAAATCAAAATCTCAGATATGAGACTTTTTGCGAATTTCCACACACCCACAGGAGAGAAAAATGACTTGTTCCACTCAGGAGATAATAGTGAACTTAGTAGGCAAAGTTTATTTATACATAGCCCTGTTGAAAACGAAGAGTTTTTCCATATGTCTTATAGACAAATGCTAATGAATGACACCATATACTTGCAAACAGGACCTTTGCTGATTGTTAAGTTTAATCATACAATAATAATTAAGTTAAAGCACTATTTGCATTGTGTATAATTTGTGAGTTTTTTAAACTATACTTCCTATTCCATTTTTAAAAGAAGACATTCTTTGAAAAGGCAGAAAGCATTTTTAAAAAATAAGAGCTTTGCTGTGCTTGTTTGTTGTGGCCCTGTGTGAGTTAATCCCTGGATAATTGTCAGGAGCTTCACTTCAGAGCCATGACTTGTTAATGAGGAAATGTGACACATGGACATGACACCTCTCAACTTCACACTTGACGATATTGCTGCGTCGTGCCTACTTATGCTCACACCAACACCCACAGAGCTTTTCTGCTCGCAGCACAGCGAACGCTGGCAAACAGAGACAGAAAAGTACAAAAAATAATACAATTCTGGAAGCCTGTTCAGTTTGCTTGAATTCTTCCAGTAAGAAATGCCTTACAAAATCCTTTACTGTCTTTCATTCACATTCGAAAGGAGAATTAAATTAAATTCTAACGTGTGCATGTCAAAAGAAAATTTTGGACCAGCTGTGGGAAAGAAAATACCAGCGACAGCAGTACTGGCACGCTCGCTTGTGTGTATGAAAGGGTCAGAGTGCGTCTCTAACCTGAATCTGTGTGGGTAAATTGTGACAGACAGTGTCCAGCAGTGTCTGTGTGGGTTTGTCTCTGCACATCAGCACCAGCTCCAGGTCCATGTCGCCTTTGATCAGGAGTCCTTTGGCCACCAGACCAACCCTCATCACTCCACAGAGCATGCCACCACCGCCAGACTCTCTGCTTTACAAACAAACGTAAAAACAATCATCTACTGCAAATTGAAACACAACATAATCTTCAATTAGAGTAACGTAAACAGGTCTTTCTTTCATAAAAATCAAAGCTTTGCCTCAGGTTGTAAAAGTCCATAATACTAAATATATATTCTGCAGAAAGTCATTATTTTTTGCTGTCTGACAATTAAAAACCATACTCTTTGTAAACAGCTTTGTTCAAACAATGTGTCAAACCTTGTTTGCTTGACATAATAATCAGCTTACAGACAGCCTGATTAAATTATTAAAATACAGTGCTGGAGTTAATACAATAAAATCAGATCAGACAGAGCAATTCAGCAATGTAATGAGAACTAGCGAACCATTTCTAAAGAAACGATTCATGAAGATATTCAACCATGAAGACTCTGCCTGACAAGACACTGAAAAGCTGTAGAGTTATTTCCCTTTGCTGAAAAACAGAGTCCAGGAGCATTTAAAGAAAGTTTCTTAAAATATAACTATATGGGGGCCACTGATGATGTTGCAGGTGGCACACCAAAATCAAAAGACATGAAAGAATATTAATGATTTTGCAATACAGGTATATCATAATAGGGAACATCTAGAGATGAAAATGTTAGTCAGCATCTTTTTTTTTTTAAATTACTGACAAAAACAGTTTCTGTGGTTAAAAAAACTAATAATAAATCTTAGTTGTACAATAGGTGTATTTTTGGTTCACCTGCATCCCTCATTGGATTCCTCGGCTTCTTCTCTGGGCTCCTCACCAGGATCGTCCTCCTCTGTGCTGTCTGCTGGTTGGCTGTCGAAGTCGTTGTTAGGGGCGTCGCCGCTGCTCTGATCCATCCAGTCGGCGACCTGTTTGAGCGCGCACTCGACGGTGGACACCAGCGTCTGAACGGCTTCCAGCTCCTGCGAGGAGGGGTAGATGGTGGAGTGCTTCGCCATGACATGGCGGTCATCGTTGCTGAAGGAACGGAAGGACCTCTGAGAATGAAGACAAACAACTTCCTTAGTCATTCAGATAGGAAAGAAATAGAAAGAAAACTAGATAAAATGGAAACCTGTTTGAGGACATTTTTTTTCTTTCATTACAAAGAAAACAGCTAACTTTTTTCAATGCAGTATTAGAAATACATTAATGTGAATTCAATATATTTTTTAAAATAAACATTTTATTTCCTAAAATGCTTTAATATAGCATTTGTTTAGTGATTTTGAACCACGTAAAGTTAAAACTACAAACCAGATGAGTTTCAGGTAAATCATATTGACAGACAAAGGTGTTTTCATATTTCGTAAAGTTTTACCTTACATACTGCTCTGAATATGTTGCTTTTTCAGAAATTGGTCTTTTTTTGAGTCTGTATACTGTAGTGAACGATTAATCGATTACTAAATTAATTGCCGATTATTTCAATAATCAATTCATCACGATTAATCCAATTACTCCAATTAATTGTTTCAACCTTACGGTTAAGGATGAAAACTGCAGGAGCATTTCTTGTTGCTGACACAGCATACAGTGTATCTTTTCTATGAATAGGAAACCTGTGAGAGCTCACCAACCCAGAGACATAAGCACAAACAGCCATTAGAAATCAATCCTACCCCATACTCACACCCTGTCCGTTCTTTCCTAATTCAATCAGACATTTTGGCCTTGGGAATTCATGTCAGCTCCTCAATCTTTCTGATTTGCTCCTTCCTACTCTTCAGGAAGTATATGAAAGGAACGCACTGAAGGAGGAACCAGGTGCGAAACATCAAATGAGGGTTTCTCAGGGGAGAGTTAATGACAGAAAAAAGAGGGAGCTTGCCATGGGAGCAGAGGAGGAGGAGAACGGATAACACCAGGAACGGGAAATGGGAACAGTGCAGAGTCTTTATAAATGGATCGGAACAAAAATGGTTGTGAAGTAGGAGGCACAAAGATGAAAGTTAAAGTAAAGAGATCAATAAAGTAGAGCGGCAGGTGCAACAGTGTATTTAGTTTTATGCATATTGCAGTAAATAGCATCCAGACAGAACTCTGGATCTACATGTGGGTTTACATAAACACACTGTGGTAAACGTTGGCCTGTTTTCATCCCTTCTGCCTTCAAAGCTTCGCGCCATACAGAAAATATATTTAATAAAAACACTGGTGATGAGTCCATTGATTGATACAATGCAGACACAGTTATGACAAATTTCGATGTCAAATGTTTTTATGTTAACCAAAAAGTTCATTTCTTCCAGTAAATAAGATAATAAAAGATAATAAAATAATGTAAAACGAGACCCAATTTAAAAACAAAAAGTTTTCAGTCACATTTTATTATAAATGTCATGTCAGATATTATTCAAACCTTTCTCAATAATTAACTTTTTTTTTTTAATTGGCTTTAGAGCAAGCAAATTATTCTTATAGTTGCCGTTTTCACTGGTAGTTGAAAGATTTATCTTTATCTCTCCAAGTCTATGAGGCTGGATGACCTCTTCGCCTTAATCTTTCCAGAAAGGGACTGATAATATGCAACTGAATAATAGTAACTATTAAATAATTGAAAGAAAACCCATTTAGTTAAGGGTTGCAATTCCAGCACATTTTATATGCACTATAAAAAACCATTTCAGGCAACAAATGTGCTTCATTTAACCTGACAAAAGCAGATTTTTATATCTGCTCATTAGAAAAAGACAATATTCAGTGGATACAAAACTACTCTCGTTGATAAAGGAACACATACGATAACACAGCTTGTCTGCGGTAAGAATTTTAAAAAGAAAAACAAACATATTCCAAAAATAATAACTACAATGCAATACAAAAGTCTCCACCGCAGGAGTATCACCAGAATCAGTCTGGTAATCGTTCACAACTTTTATCTTTCACAAGAGCATTTTTGTGCTTTCAGAAACTCATACCGGTAAAATCAATATACATTTTCAGGTGAACTCAAATTTTATTTGTTTGGTTTTCATTGAATACACAACAAAACACGCAAGGAGTTGCAAAATTTTTAATCTGCACACAAATAAGTATTGTTCTTTCTGTTTTGATTCTCTTTGTCTATTTGTTTTTGTCGTCTACAATAGAAATAAAATCCGAATTTTCAGAGATGAATTTTCCTTTTAAATAGTAGACAAAGCCAATATTCCTGCTAAGTGTGCGGTGCACAGTTAAGTGTGAGGATGGCGCTCCTACCAAGCTGCAGAGTAGACCTGCTTATCTCAAAGCCCCACATTTCCCTTTATTCTCTCCAACACACACATGAACTCAAAAGAGACCAACACATCAGTGCTCACAAGCAACACACACACACAAAGAGGAGAGATGACCTTTTCAAAGTGGTGGAGCCTGAGGGCTATTATCAATCTACTTAAAATCCAAGGACCACCTCTGCGCGCTTTCACACACTAAATGGTGAATTCTCGAAGATGAACATAAAGCTTTCTTTATAAATCCTAAAACTAAAGCGTCACCCTGAGATCTACATTCCTAAATGGCGGCAGCTCCTCTGGACTTAATAATCACGTCTACATGCCCACAACATAAGGACATGCACACACAGAAAAACCACACACACTCCACACTGATCCTAATTGAAATGGTGACACTCTCTTTCACTGAAGTGACTGAGATAAAGCCATTAAACAGCGTGGAGAACAAGCGCAGCACAATAATTGCAGCCTCACAGCCTGTGTGGTTCAGGATGTAGAGTGTTGTTGGAAACATTTGAGAGAGTTCGCATAAAGGCTCAATTCAGATTCTTCGAAACTATGCAGCCTTTAATGGGAGAGACACGAGGTGAATTGAGACACCATTAAGATATCCTGTTGTTAAAATGTATGACATGAGTTTTAAGTAGTGTCCTATTTAATCATCTTGGTGGGGCAACAATTTTTTTTATGAAGAAATAAGTTAAGAAATATCAAAACGGTTCTCATTTATGAATTTATTTTACAATGACATTTCTCAGGAGTAACTCATCAATCTGAGCGCTCTTCCAACATTTTCCTACCACACTGGGTTTATCCTATTCTTGTGTGTCTTGTCAAAGCTGTGTTTAACAGAGCGGTCGTAGCAGATTTTATGAGCTGTGGCTAATGGGAGCTTCTGCAACCATAAACCAAACTGAGAGGAGGGAGGGTGCCAGCAAATCTATGTATGTAAAGCTGCGTTCCTTGACTGCGGGGGGCCGTTGTTGGCCAGCTGTTGTGATGACCACGTAAATCAACACAGTTAAGTGGAACTCGCTGACAAGAATCGACCCTGCGAGCCAGCGTCTGTAGAGATAACACTGCTGACATTGGGACGAGGAAGCGTCGATGTGATGGGCCTTGAAACATAGACTCAGAGGTTATTCTAAGCACACTTAAAGACAGAAGTTACCTGTACAGCATATTCTCTTTCAAACGGGTGAATGGAAGGAAACAAATCAAGCATGAAAGATAAATCAGAGGTTATAATTCAGTCTGCCTGTGACAACCTCAAGAGTCAGAATGAAATTGCACTCAATTGAGCACATCAACTTGAAGCTGAACAGAGGACGTAACAATTGACAGTTGCATCACTTCAAAAATAATTTTCTTCTACAAGCAGCTCCGTTTGAACCCTCAAAAACCCCAAACGGTCATTTTTGATGATTTAAAATAAAATTAGATGTAGATTTACATGGGTGAGCATCATTTACTTTGGGGTGAATAATCAAAATTAAATGCACTAAAATTCAAACACTCCCACCCAAATCTATGTTTTTGACTTGTTCTTGTCTCCTTAACTTTAAGCCCTACAGTTTTTTTAGATGTTGAGCTTGAAGCTGGTCTTCTTTACCTCCTGGAAGACCCGTCGATATATTTAAGTAAATTGTGGTAGGCCGGTCACTCCGTTTTATGTTTTCTCCATTTGTAGATAATGATTTACTGGACACGTTCATCTTTAAAAATTGATACTTTAACTGTTCCTTGACTGACAGATTTCGATTACTGTTTGTTGTTTGTTTATGAATTTATTTAACGCAAGCTGTAATGTGTTTGTTTAAATATGTTTGCTTACAACATGTTAGGAAAGTTTTTTTAGTGGATTTTCTGATTCTAAATGTCAGGCTTGAATGTAGCCCAGTGTGGCTAATCATATTTAAACAGAAAAATGTGATTAATTTATGATTTTAGAAGAGAAGCAATGTATCGACCCCGAGCCCACTCTTTAATATGAAATTATTATTTAAAAACTGCATATTATAATGTATTTGTTAATAGGAAATACCTAAGGAAAAAAAAATCTACAAAGAGGGGAATATTTTTCCACACACTGTACACCTTCACATGTCACTGGTGCTTTTAGACCACACTCTTGCCAATTACACTCCATTTCATGCTCCACTGGAACCTACCAGCTGGCAGCACCATGTTACATAACCACATTACACAGCATTTACAACTTACAGTGTGCGATAATGTGCAAACACTCTAATGTAAGAAAATACATAGAATATCACGGCAAAAAAATCAGAGAAGGATTCAATATATACAAACCCTACAGGACCATTACAGGGGGATATAGATATAAAAAAACATGATGTGATCAGTCACAGCCATCACTTCTGTCCATAAGCTCCACATCTGTCCTTAACGCCCTGCAGTAAAAGCACATCAGTTCAAGGTGCTGTGGCCAGTCACACATCCTGTCAGGAGCAGCTACCTCACAACTAAATGGAAGAGGATCTATGAATTTCCGTCTCCTCCAAACTCCTCCTGTCTGCAGCCATCTGCTACAAATTACATGACCTGATGCCAAGGACGAGGCTTACAAGAGCAATATCAGCTGTGACAGAAAGTATAGTCCTCATTCATGTGGTCGTGTGAGCGGCCCTGAACACCTTAAACTTTTTAATCAGAACCTATGAACATTTTTGTGCATGTGTGTGTCTGTGTTGAGGAAGTGGAAATGATAAAAGCCTCTTAAATGTGTTAAAGAAATAGAAGAAGACGAAGACAGAAAGGTGTCAAAACTACAGAGGTAGATAAATAACTTTTATTATTTTTGGGAAACTGAAGTAAAAAAAAAAGGTTTGTTCAAAAGTTGACAGCACAAGCCTTCACAGTGAAACTAATAAACAGAATAAACAGTCATCACCTATAAATACCATGCAAAAAAAAAAAAAACATTTCAGAAGTGCTGTTTGGGGAAGATGTCACACCTATTTAGAACAAAAGGCAACCATGTGAAAGAAAAAGAAACTTCAAAAAATCTCAAAATAGTCCTTGAGAGACAGAGCAAGCCAGAAAAAAAAAAACAGCAACTCAGTGCCTTCTCTGCAATATCCAGCAGCCTCAGGGGATTGCATTAAAAATTCATCCTGTGATTTATCTGCACTCTGCTTGGCAGGGCGGCCTCGCCACACTCCACCATCCTGCTTTATTGTGTGCCCTCGCACTAGCTGTCTCTCAAATTACCAGACATGCAGAAAGTCACATACGTGCAGAACGTCACATACGCAAGATAGCCGGGTACACATGCATCAAAATATATAAACAAAATCCCACGCATAGATTCAGCGAAATATCAGAAATACCATTAGCATCAAGTCTATCAGCTGCCCTGAAAGCATGGGGGGGAAATGAGCTACAGCAAAGCCATACACTGGAACAGTTATGCTCCATGCCATCAATATTCCCAGACTGTATTTTTATTTTAGACTGTATTTCTATGATGTTCATAGAAATTCTATTAGACTCAGTCAAGCCCATAAACCGGCCTCCAAAACATCAACTCACTGCCTAATTTCTACTAAAAGATTGGGATGTTTGCGTGTTTGTGTGCTTCTGTACTTTGCTCCTGGTAAAGCAGAAACATGGTTTATAGGCGCTCTATCACACTTTATGACCTAGTTGCTAAAACCAGCTAAAACAACCTACATTTTCCCCAATCATGTACAGAGTGAAATATTAACTTCATTTAAATAACTTGATTTAAATATACTGACTTAAATAAAATAAACATAGTTAACTTCCCAAGGAAGTTAACACACACTATTATTTATAATTATTTATAATGTCACTATTATAAATAATAGTGACACAGAAAAGCACAAATACACTACAGTAACAAATATTTTAGCTTAGGATTTATAGATCTAACCCCCCAAAATATAAAGATTCAAATCATTCCATACTTACTTAAAGGTGAAATGTTACAAAACTTACTCTATGCAGATTAATCTGTAATCTGCATTACAGATTATTGAAGTAAACTGCTGAAAGCAGCATACTAGCAGTCAATGCTGGTAAATACTTACTTGGAAAAGGGACAATAATAATAAAATAACACAATAAAAATATGACAATTCCATGGTATTGCAGTTTTAACACTGCAATCCATTATATGGTCTATTTGGCTTTAATACAGCAGAAAGGAAGCATTAGTTCAGCTTCAGCTAAAAAAACATAACATATTTTTAGTTACATCACAGCTAACAACTAAATATTATTATTACAATTTTGTTTAGAGTTGCGGAATAAATCAAATCTCATCCTCTACTCAGATGAAATAGTGTATTTTGAGTGCAATACATGCAAATTCTGCATGTCAAAATTAATTTTGGCAACATGATGATGGAAAAGTTCAACTGCTTTGAAACTGCTTTACTGACATTTAATTTATCTTTGGGAGAAACCAAGCATTTCAAACTTGAACTGGATATTAATTTAACATCATACTCAATAAGTCATTTCTGTACAATTCACAACAATTCATTATGTGTTTGATGTGCTTTTGCTCAGCTGCATTGAGACATGAAGCTTTGGTTTAAAGAAATGTCTGGAGAAACCCTAGGTGGTTTAATAAATGGTTTTTCCTCAACTCAGTGCAGCAGTGAGATCTCTGTGATCTACTTTCGGTACACTAAGCATTCATTTTATGTTTCTTTTTTAAGGCTGGCTTTTTTCCTCTAAAACTGGTGCTGAATAAAAAAGTGAATTGAAAAGACCATCTAGTTTAACTTGGTGTCTTCTCTTCCTTTCAACAGAAAAAATAAAGTTGGTGCTTTGGTGGCACAGGAACCAAACCTATGATCATCTGCTGCAGGGCAACTGGGCTAACAACTGCAGTAATCTGGTGCCAAGGTGTCTCACTTGAAATTCAAAATCACATTTTTCTAAGGAAAAGGGACAGCCTCTCTCGAGTCTCACCCAGAAATCTAGACTGACACCAATAATGTGACCACATGGTCAAACAATCAGACAGAGAGAGCAGTGTACACTTACAAACAAAATGTAGGCAAGTGTAGTTATTGAACGTCTATAGAAACATCAATGAAAACAGTTGTTTGCTCCGTTGTTTAGCTTGCATTTTGACGCCACTGCCAAGGTCAGCAATTGCTGCATTGCCCTAAGTCAGGAGTAATCACAGTACTGAGTTTGCAGCATGGGGCATGCACTGGTCTCATTAGCCTTGGTTATTTATGAGCTCAGCTATGTTTTCCCTTTGTGCAATGTCCAACCTCAGCACCACCAGTAACATCTTGTTTTCTTTTCAAAATGCATTTTTCTCCTCTTCTCCCTGTTTTTCTTCATTCCTCTGCCTGTCAAACAAACGACTCTTCCTCTTATTCACTTTCTGTACCAATTTCTACTCCTCTCTTTTCTTGTTCTAGTTTTTAATAATTCATCTTCTGCTCAGCCCCCCCCATGGGAAAGGAACTTCCACTGTCACAAGCCAAGACCATTAATCAAGCCTCCGATCCCGCACACGTTTTACCTCAACCTTTCTGCTCCTATCGCTCCTTCTCCACTCCTCCCCTCCACTTTGCACATCCCCTTTTGCTTTCAACATTCCTTTTTACCGTCATTTTCATATTATTCTGTCATTTGTGTTTTATGGTCTTATTTTCCTCCTCTTGCTATTTTCTCTTTCCTCAGCTCTCTTTGATCCTCTGAGCTGTCCTCCTCACCCAGTGCTCAAGTTTCTTTGAACAGTAACTCTGTGCTCCTGTAACGGGCATCTTACACTTTTTGTAACATAATTAAAAATTTTGTTGTTACATTTCTTTGCTCTTTCTCAACCTGCAAAATATGCAGAGAAAAGAGCTATTATTAAACAATAATATTTACTCACTAAATGTCACGAGCATATTAGCAAGACAGAGCACATTAATTAAATCTAGAAATATTAATTATGCAGTGATACTAATGTGAAAAAGAAAATCCAAAAGGTCACGAGAAAACGGCTTGGCTCTATGAAACAGCCACACATAGAGAATCTTCAACACTACTTGCACCCCATGCTAATGAGATATTACTAAATAAATGCATTGCCAATGCATTAAAATACAATCTTGTTTAATTGCATTAGAATAATTTTCCTTTAGTATGGAAAAAAAAAGCAGAATATTTATGTTTGCTGCATTTTTTTACCAGAAAAAGAGAGAACTTTAGACCACTAAGGATTGATCCAGTTCTTTTTCAGACAGGAACTTCTGAAGTTTTATCCGGCAAAAACAAAATTTGTAACTGAAATCCTGGTTGCGCCTTTGTAAGGCGACTCTCAAAGCAGTTCCTGGAGTCATTGTTTTTTGGGGGAACAGCTTTATGTAGATTTTTCAACTTGGGGAAACGTTTTGACAACTTTTTTATCAGCAGTCCTCTCCATTACTGTGCTACTGGTAGTTATTTTTTTCTTTTTCTTTTTTTGACATGTTCATGTAATTGATTTAATCAGAAATGGCTGGTTTTGCTGAATCTTAGCTACATATTTTCTGGTAGCATTTCACAAAGTTGGAGCACAGAGTAAGAGGGATCTTTGACAAAACTACTTTGCACAATTTCCCGGGTCCATTTTTATGCATTGGATTTAGGTCAGGGTACAGAGGCCTCTATGGAGGAATGTTAGTTTTGTATTAGGTTAACCATTTCGGAGTTGATTAGACCATATGTTTGAGCTCATTATGGCGCCAGAGATGATACTGCTACAACTGTTCCCAAATTAAAGGTCGGATCTTCTGCATTTATAATGTAATACTGTGCTACTGCTGTTAACAACATTTATAAGAATTGCTATTATTTTGAAGGATGCTGTAAATAGTTTTATTTTCTGCTTTTTTTTAACCTTCATCTCATCTATTTTGTTGCATTTCTTCACTTTCTAAATGCTCATAACTCATTCTTTTTTCTTGTTGTGGAGCCTCTCAACAACTACACTATTCTCACTGATGTATGAGCTCTCCTCCCCTATCTGCCCTGAACAAGCCTTTATCACACATCTATTTCTCAGCCAGGACTTACACTATCCGTTAGCGATGTGTATAACAACTTATCAGATCGAACTCATGGCCTCTATTCGAGAGAAGTGATTACTTCATTTTTTTTCACTGTGGATATTCCCCCCCCCCCCGCGCGCAGAGATCCCCAGCACCTACAAAACAATCAGTGCATTACCATGCCTGCAGGAGGAGTGGTCACTTGTTTCCTTCCTGCTGACGCCCAGTTCTGGTTGGCGGGCGTGTGGTGGGGCGCAGAAGCAAGGTTACTCGTCAGGATGTTGATGGCGAGCCGTTTCTGCTCCTCATGTGCTCGTCTCTCACTCTGGCCACTCTAGAACAATGGTTCCTAAAGAATGAACAGCAGAAAGAGAGAACAAGAAAGATTGGATCAATACTACAACAACTTACTAAACAGTACATTGCGAGGTCATTTAATGTGCATCATATAAACAACAGTTATTCAAATTCCTTGAAGTTGTTCACATTTTAACACCACAGACTGAATGGAAAAGGACACGTTGCTTTCCAAGATGTTTTGCCAGCAAAAATCTATAAATTGCAGATATCTTTGTCAGTGCTTTGTGGAAGCACCTTCGATTACATTTGCAATTAAATCTTTATCAAGTTTGCATCTTCAAATACTGTTTTGCTTCCTCCGTTTACAAAAAATCTCAATCTCAGCCAGATTGGATAAAAAGCTGGATTAATTTCTGGACTTTAAGCAGCTTTTCCATTTTTGCTGTGAAAAATTATCCTCAAAGCATGATGCTGCCATCTTGCTGCCTTATGTTGTCCCAAAATGTTTCATAGGCTAAACATTGTGTCTGTGTATTCACTTGATCTCCTGAATACACAGACATCGCTTGACTAATAGGGTGACCTCTGAGGGCAACTCATTTCACAGGATTTTACTTAGGGCTATCAGAGTAAAAGCAGGTTAAAAATAAATGCATGTAACACACTTTTTATTATTAAAAAAAAGTTTTTTTTCTAACTTCATAAATAATCTGTACCTTGTGTTAATCTAGTTTATTCAAATTCCAATAACCCACATTGAACTTTGTGGCTCTTGTGAGAAATGTGAGAAAAATATGGACAAATTCAACATGTAAACTTTTCCAAGGTGTGTAAAAGTACAATGAATACATGAAATAGAGCAGGAACTGACAGATTAACAGATAAGTTTGCAAGCAGATAGATGTAGACACACATAGGGCAAATGCATGCAAAGAGCCTCACAGGCCCTTATTCATAATTCATGGGCTGGCAATGTTCTGATGGAGGGGGATGTTAAACAAACATGTACTTGTTTTCATTCACTGGCTTACACTCTTCAGTGTAACCCTCCCTATAAATCTATAATACAGCTGGAACATGAACAGAAATGTAATTTATTAATCTGTTTCACGTTTGTTGAAACCACTTTATGTTTGTGGTCACTGATTTTGTTTTTATGTCCAGTTAGAGGTACAGCAACAAAACAATAAAAAAAACAATTAATGAGCTTTTATTTTGGAAATTTAACAGATGGCATTCACTGAGTCTAATTTTATTTTGTTTTAAATAATATTGATCTCACAAAAAAAAAATCTTGTTTTTTTCATATCGTTTGTGTCATATCAAGTTCAAAGAATAACTTATATGAACGAAAAAAAGGTATATAATGGTGAAAGCAGGCGAAAAAGACCACTGAGTTGAGTTTGTTCACAAAGAAATGATCTTTTTAATTTCATTGATTTCCATCATAAACAATGAATTACATGATATTACAAGGAAATATTTATTTCATTTAATTAAACATTCATATAATTGTCTTTCCAACAAGAGCTCCACTTGATGATTAAACTTTGTGATACAAAAAGCCTGAGATGAAAGGAAAAAGCAATTAAAATGGTGAGCAGCTTCGCCAAAGCAGAGGAGCACTGAGGAGAACTGTAAATGATCACGGACCGCTGCGACCAGGACAAAAAGAACAGGAAAAGCAAGAGGAGCGCTAAACAATCAGACAAGTACAAAGTGGGGGACAGAGTGGAATCGGATAAGCAACAACACAGATATTGAGCTAACCCCTCAGGCAAACAGACTCGAGCAGAAGCTGCTCCTCATTTTCTCCACAGCTCTCCGCCTTTAAGCTGTTGGCCTTGAGCCGGCCACAATGACAATTACCTCCTCAACACACCTGGCAGTGGCAGAGCCCGTGTCCCAGCACTCGCCTTGTGCCAGTTACCTCGGAGCCAGCGCTTAGTGCTGGAGGAGGGTAAGCTCTCCTCCAACATGACTTGGCCACTTTAAGACTGCATGCACATGATTATAGTTCGAGCACACAAACACAAACGCTCTGCCAAGAGGCATAATAGCAGTGTGAAAGCCCTCCATTTGATTTTCATTATCAGAACAATTCAGTGATAAACAACAATTTCATCTCGCAGTCTGACAGTGCGTTCCTGCTCCTTTTTCTGAAATTAGAATCATGTGTACAAGAAGGATAAATACCACACATTTTTGATTGCAAAAAAAAATATATATATATATATATTACACAATATGGGGACCAAATGTTTATTAAATCAAACCCTGAATGAAGCTCTCTCATGAATAAGCAGCATGTGGTCTACAGACTGCAGATCATCTTCATCACCCCCTTGGGAAATTATCAAGACCAGCTTCTCAAATCAATGGTTTCATGCTGGCTGTGCAAACTTTACAAACTTGTTTGTTAATATATCTTGTGGCGATTTTGCCTACCCTGGACTAAAGCTGATCAATAATTATATTTTTTACACACAATACCACAGTGCTCCCTTTTCCTATTTTGCTTTCGTTCCCACCGTGCTGGCTGGTCATTAAAGTGTGATTGTGAGCTATTCTCCTGAGAAGTGGAGGAGAAACGAGGGGAACAATCTGGCTGAAAACCTGCCTCATTAACACCACAGTTAGTTTGTGGAAATTAGCATGAACACACACATCCGGGCATGCACGAAGAAACCAAAACCACACATTAACTCCAAGACATCCCCCAATTATCACATCGATTTCCACAAGAGCTTCACGAAGGAAGAAAACCGCACACCTGTGCTGTGCCCTTCCTTACCTGGTTGGGCACAAGAAAGGGAAAATTTTGAAATGGGAAATAAAGGGAGTGAGAATGACAGAAAGAGCTGGGGAATTTGCTGAAGAAGCTGTGGGAAGCAATTTACACCTTTCTTATCTGATAACCGTCAGATAAGACGAACAGCGGTGGAGACAGAGTGGCAGAAGGCAGACGAAGCAAAGATACTGTGCTAATTAGAGTTAGCAGAGCTCACTTTCATAATCTATTCCCTTTTAAAGTTATGGTTCATGCCATGTAATGCAACCAAAGGATGTTTTTTTTTTTTGCTGCAAACAAAAAATTTGGCTTTAAGTTATTGTCATCTTCAAAGCACACGGTACGATTGTAAATGTAGATCTATACTGTTACTGCATATATTTCTATTTTTGTGATTGTTGCCATGTATTGTTCTTCTTAAGTAATTTTGGGTGCATTTCAGTGAAACGGATATAAAGAAAGGTTTAACATTGCAGAGACATGAGTACATAAATATTAATGGAGGTGAAGGAAAGTTGTTTGTCTTAGAAGTTATTTTTTATTGTGAATTTCTCTCATGCATATATTTGTAAGTACTTTACATATTATGTAGCTTCAAAAAAGGAATAAACTATTTTTCACCTTTGCAGACTGGCTATTCTCTCAAGCTGCCACTTTTAAAACAGGAGATAACAGAATGAAAATGTTTTAAAGCAGAGATGTTAGAAATTTCTTGGAAATCTCACAGATAAAGTAAAAGCATATTTCTTCAGGGAATGCACACATGGTTATTTGTACAGGTAATTATAAAGATGGCAATAATTACTGATTGTGCCAACTGTGCTAAACGAAGAAGCTAAAAACAGCTAAAAATGCCTAAACTCAAATATTTTTTCTTCATTTTGATATTAAGGTAAGACCTAGTTTAACTGCAGAGCTGTTAGAAACCTGCTGCTCTCTTTCACATATACACACATTGTGATGTAGTGTCTGAGTCCAGTATGAATAATGACCGATTAATAGTGACTTAATGGCTGCTTAGGGCTCATGTATATTGGAAAAATGGCTGTCCTAACAATAATAGCAAGTCACAGCTTTTCTTTAAAATTTTGAGAAGTGGTAAATGCATGTTATTTATTTTAAATGGAATAGAGTTAAAGCTGTACATTCAAAATGACTTTTTAGGGTTTAATCTACGTTCTGTAACAGAAATCAGACCAAATAAAGTCTCTAGTTGATGCAAATTTAGTCGTTAAAGTCTCTAATATTCCTTAAAAAGCAAAATATGCATTTTCCAATCATTTTGTTTCATTTTATTGATAAGCTGGGAAACAGTCCAGGCTGTATTTTGACCCCTGAAGATTGGCACCAGTTCCCTGCAACTCTCCAAGTTGGCATAAACAATGCATGGATCGATGAATTGTTGAGTATCTCTAACTGAGACATCAGTGATTTTGATAAAATACATTTTTATTTGAGATTGTTTTACTTCTTAAGTGGATAAATGTGTCAGCTCCTGTAAATGCCCAGGGTGGTTTAAGTACCCTGGGTAGTATATTAAGATATTTTATTGCTTTCATGTGTGCTTGCCTTCCAGGGTTATCTGTGAAAACATCTGCAAAAGTCTGAAGGAATTAAAAATGCCACATAGACACTAGAACACACAAGTCTCTTCATTCTTGTTAGCGAGCTAGATCAGCAGAATGGATGCAGAATCACGTCTCAGTTAAAGAGACTGCCTCTGTTGTGACGAAGCGTGGCCTGCTTTAACAGGTGCAAGCCGACAGACGTCTGTTTGCTCAATTCATCGGCGGAGAGTGGCCGAGACAAATGAAGAGAAAAGTGGTCAAAACACAGACAGCCGCTTGCAGGAAGATACATGGTGAGAGCCGGGGAGGCAAAACCCAACATGATCAAGACTCATTAAGGACAGTTGGAGAAAACCTCCTGCATTTTAAAACATAAATAACCACAGGAGCTTCCTCTGCTGATCTCAATTGTTTAAAATCAATCTGCTAATTTAGACGATAACGGAAAGAGGCTGAAGAAACTCTTCAATTTAGTTTCCTTCTATGTCAGCGTTTAATCCTGTTTCCCATCCATCGATCAAATCAAAAATAAATTGCTTTTTAAGTGCCTTACTTCTAGAATTTATTCATAATTCTATACCAGGAGAAACCTGTCAATACTCATAATCATGAAGGTAAATGGTAGAGTTTTTCTAGTGATGTGTCAGGAGTGAAGAAGTAAAGACAATGTCACGTTTTGACTAAGCTAAACTAATTAAAATTAAAAGTTTTACTTTTGAATGCACAGCTATTTGTTTTATTCAACCAAATGTTCAGCATCCAAATTTCCAAACTGATTAGTACCACAACAAGTAAGTTAAGCCTTAGGCTAAAGGGAGATTCCCTTCTTATAATGACTTTTTTCCTTTCTACAGCAAACACGATTTCTTGTCTGATAAAAACGCCCATTATCCCGAAATAAAGTATATTATTACACTTCCTTCCTTTGCTGATAAGAAAAGACCAGAAGAAAAAACTTGGTGTGAAACAACATCATAGAAATGTAGCTGAACCTTTACACAGACTTGACCTTTATAAATTGAATTTAAACACAAGAACAGCAAAAACCTCACGGGTGTTTGCGCTTGTACTTTTGTCACATGTGCTGTGCATAACAGACATGATATTTAGGGAGCAACATGCTGTGGACATTATCTGCATTATGTCTCATTAATGCAGGACTATGCAGCAGGCTCAGCATGGCCTGGAATGATATCAGGACAAAGGACATATGGGATATCACTGGTATGTCCTGGACTCACAGCAAAGACATTTCCTGTCATTTCTAAGCTTAATTTCACTGGAAAACAGAGGAAGTGTGCATTCATTAAATAGAATTTACACCAATTTGTAGCATCTCTCACCATTACCGTCTCCCTACAACCAAATATTAAACGCAATTACTACGCAGGCCAACTGCCAACTGCAGCATTCAATCACTGCCAGGAATTAGAGTAATAAAATCCAACACAACAATTTCCAGTAATGTTTCTCAAAGCACCGCTGGAATAGAAAACTTAGCTGAGTTTCATTCCAACAGCTTTAGTAAAAATTGCTTGATGATGTGAACAACATTTGTACTGTTGTAGAATGGATTTCAATGATCTGCTTACACATTTGATTGGAGCGGAGTGATATGTTCATGTGATGTTGGCACTTTCCTTCCATCCTCACTTATTTGTCCACTCAACATTTACTTTCAAATATAAAAATAACCAAGTTTGCTTATTTCTTGGTATTTTACGCTGAAAGATGTGGCAAGGCTTTAATCCAATATGTAAACAAAAAATATCTATATTCAAACACAAGTGACTAATTCTATTGAATTCACTTTGTTTTGTTCATTTTAGCTTGAGGGATGAAACTTGAAGGAAACTGGGTGTTTTATCAGGAGTAAAATGGTCGAACTGGTTTAGTAAAGGACAAACAATTTTTTCCAAATACATTTTACTGCTGGCTCAGACTTATCAGTCGAGCTGTGTTTCTCATCCATATGAATCATCTAAGATTCTGAGATACTGGTGCCTTGAACTCTACTTTTTGTATATAATCGACATAGAAAGTATTCCTCGACTGGTGCTTCTGGTTGCTCACACAGAGCTAGGTTCTGCTGCAGGTTTCTTCTTGTTATAAAACAAGTTTTGCTCTCCTTTGTTACCACATGCAAGCACAGCATGAGAGATTGCTACAAAGTGAACGACTTGATGCAATAAACTTCTAATAGTCTCAAACTGCTCATTCATGAGCATCAACCCAAATATCAGTGGGAATGTATGAACATATGTCCGATAAATGCGAAAATGTCTGATTCCAAACTGCACACTCAAATTTGTTTGTTATATCACTGCAGTTATTTGTGTTCATACTGAAAACAAATCGTTAAAAGCCTAAAATTAATATTCCTTTCATGCATGTAAGCATTTGACAAGAACTGTATGTTTCTTTGTTTTTTAAGCTTGATTTTACTGAAACTGTATATTGACCAGATCCAGGTGCAGTACCAGGAGAGGTCAGAGAACAGAGTATTGATGAGAAGGCAGGGAAAACGCTGAAGTTGCTTCTGGGACGGAAAATAGATAACACTTACAGGGCAGTGTAACACCCCATGATCAATTATTTAAATAGACGGAGCACTTTGAATCAATCAATCTATCTATCTATCTATCTATCTATCTATCTATCTATCTATCTATCTATCTATCTATCTATCTATCTATCTATCTATCTATCTATCTATCTATCTATCTATCTATCTATCTATCTATCTATCTATCTATCTATCTATCTATCTATCTATCTATCTATCTATCTATCTATCTATCTATATATCTATCTATCTATCTATCTATCTATCTATCTATCTATCTATCTATCTATCTATCTATCTATATATCTATCTATCTATCTATCTATCTATCTATCTATCTATCTATCTATCTATCTATCTATCTATCTATCTATCTATCTATCTATCTATCTATCTATCTCTATCTATCTATCTATCTATCTATCTATCTATCTATCTATCTATCTATCTATCTATCTATCTATCTATCTATCTATCTATCTATCTATCTATCTATTATCTATCTATCTATCTATCTATCTATCTATCTATCTATCTATCTATCTATCTATCTATCTATCTATCTATCTATCTATCTATCTATCTATCTATCTATCTATCTATCTATCTATCTATCTATCTATCTATCTATCTATCTATCTATCTATCTATCTATCTATCTATCTATCTATCTATCTATCTATCTATCTATCTATCTATCTATCTATCTATCTATCTATCTATCTATCTATCTATCTATCTATCTATCTATCTATCTATCTATCTATCTATCTATCTATATATCTATCTATCTATCTATCTATCTATCTATCTATCTATCTATCTATCTATCTATCTATCTATCTATCATCTATCTATCTATCTATCTATCTATCTATCTATCTATCTATCTATCTATCTATCTATCTATCTATCTATCTATCTATCTATCTATCTATCTATCTATCTATCTATCTATCTATCTATCTATCTATCTATCTATCTATCTATCTATCTATCTATCTATCTATCTATCTATCTATCTATCTATCTATCTATCTATCTATCTATCTATCTATCTATCTATCTATCTATCTATCTATCTATCTATCTATCTATCTATCTATCTATCTATCTATCTATCTATCTATCTATCTATCTATCTATCTATCTATCTATCTATCTATCTATCTATCTATCTATCTATCTATCTATATCTATCTATCTATCTATCTATCTATCTATCTATCTATCTATCTATCTATCTATCTATCTATCTCTATCTATCTATCTATCTATCTATCTATCTATCTATCTATCTATCTATCTATCTATCTATCTATCTATCTATCTATCTATCTATCTATCTATCTATCTATCTATCTATCTATCTATCTATCTATCTATCTATCTATCTATCTATCTATCTATCTATCTATCTATCTGTCTGTCTATCTATCTGGCAGTATTTAGTCCTCCATCCACATCATATTACTCATTTCAGCAGTGTGAGTACTGTCCTGCGTCAGTGTGGGGAATAAATAGACTATCACTATGCCAAAGCTGAAGCATGCTACAACTGTGTGTGCGCTGGTAGGATCCTGCTGTGCTGATTTCAGCAGGAACAGATGGTCCTGTCAGGACTGCGCAGTAGCTCTACAACCTATAGTGCATACATTGTGTGTGTGTTTGTTCACTGTGAAGACCGTCTCCTTTGTTCTTCAGCAAGCATACATTCCCTCACACTTCCATTTTCCACCAGTTGTAAAGACCGTGCTGCATTCATGCAGAGACACGCCAACAGTGGCTGCTGCAGTGTAAGTGACATCTTAGTGGTCTTTGGCCTGCTTGTCTCCTCCGATGACACTTAGCAGCCTAATCCTCCTTGAAAGGCTCTGCCCTGCTCAACTCTTGTTTGCAAACACAAAAAAGCTGTCACACCCCAACCCATTTCAGGTTGGTGCGCTTGTATATGCATGTCTACTCAGGCTGTACTGAATTTCTGCTTGTACAGTGAAATTTGCAATCAGTTAATGGTACTGGAAAAAGTACTGTCTATTAATTTGAAAATGAGTGGCAAATCAACAAGCTAAGCTGGAAACGAGCTTCAAAGATTATGTAAGATCAATAACCAAAATATATCAGAAAAAGATGAAACAGGATTATTCAAGCCAAATTTAGGTCAAAGGTTGATCTCAATAATGACATGTTAGCTGTATGTTATTTGTTGGGTACATGTTGTGAGAGCTAGGGTTGTCCAGATGTGGTCTAATTCCCTAATGGGCTCCAATACACAAAAGCATGTCAGTGAGCACGCATGCACAAAGCTGTTTCACAACTTGGTGGTAAGTATGATCCTGCCCCAGCCTCCCTTATTTAATTAAGAAAACCAGTGACATAGCAGGTTGTGGAATTTAAAGATCGACAATATTTTTAAAAAATACAGTCCAAAAACTATAGATCTACTATCATTTCTGTGTGGACAAAAATAATGTCTGTATCCATACTTCAAGTCAAAATCTCCCTTTTCAGACTCAAATATCCAGTCTGTTCTTTCCTTTTTAGCAAATAAAAAACGCAAATGGAAAATATTTCTACAATAATCCAGTTTTAAATGAACAATGACCCTGAAAAACCCACACACTGTATGTAGGATGGATAAACAGACAGATGAGTAAACTGACGGATGCTTTAGATAATATTATGAAATCAAGATATTCAAATATTTTTGCACAGGGCATATTCTTTACTGATGCTTATTTTACATATCCAAAGTACTTCAAGAATACTACCAAAAGTAGACAGCTGTTATAAAAAGACAACATTACAGAAAAATTAATTCCAAAACAGGATTTCAAAAACAGTTTCAAGGAAGCCAATTTAAAATAGTGAATATGTGATCATAGATGAGTCATAAAGATGCATGTAGACTGCCAGAATAACTGTAAACAACAGTGGCTGAGAGAAAGACCAGAGTTTCTGAGCGATTTCTTTTCTTGAGTAAAATATGTAGCGTAGAATCAGGTTCTGCATTTTAATATTTTCTATTTTTCTCATTGCCTGACTCTTTCTGCTAATATTAATAAAATATCATGGATTATGCTTCATGTGCACGTATGGTGTGGCCAACTGGTTGGAGCAGACCTTTCATCAGTCTGTCTTCTTGGCGATCATTCCTGGAACCTGCAATGGATGCTGTGGTTGTTTTGCAGCTTCTGGTCGGTTTTATATTTGTACTTGAAAATCATGTCTCGCTGTTCCCACCTGTCCCTACTTCTGATATTGAACCACTTCAATTTAAGATATTATTTTTTGTTGCTAAATTATCGGGACACCTCTGCAGCGTCCTAAACATATTATGGCACTCAGGGTTATTTCTGCACTTCTACTTAGCAGTATAAGTGCAGAAGAAAGAATTGGAGTTAAAAACACTGAAGAACATCAAACTTCTTGGATTGCCTGTAGTTAAATGAGTGGAGTTTTGCTAACTATCACATTTCTACGTGGTACGCTTAAAATGTGGAATTTAGTTTGCTGGACAGGCTGAGCTGCATTTTAATGGAAAATACCTCAGCAAACTAAAAATCAGAGACATTTTTAATAAAGTTTGAATCATGTTTTAAAATGCCCGGTTCAGGTATGGCTTTTTTGAAATTTCTGTGAAACTGCTGACAAGTCCTGAGTCTCTTTTCACCGGTGAAAAACCAACAGAAAATAAAAAAAAAATCTCTGGAGAGGCACTGAATCTCTAAGATCAGAAAATAAATCCTGGCAGCTATCAGTTTGAAGAAATATGCATATTGTGAAAACAAACCAAGTTTTTTTTGCACCTGTTTAAGTTAAAACCCTGCGTTGCAAACATAATATATCTATACAAGTAAAAGCATAAAGAACCATCTGTTCTTTCCTCTATAAAAAGATAAAATATAAATGTTTGTACAGAAAACTCAGGCTGATTGTGTTCTTGAAGCTGCTCCACATGGTGTTCCATAACATCCTGCAATTTAACCTGGTATGGTTTAACGTTAGCTGATCTGAGCCTCCATTCATTTCAGGTCAGTTTGAGCAATGTGCTCGATTATGGCAGTGTCATTACATACTTCCTTCCTGTCTCTCTCTGGCTTAGTGGAGAAGACGAAGGACATGAGAGAAAAAGGAAGGAAAAGGGGGGAGGAGAAAAAACGATGGAATTTAATGTGGATAGAGGAGGTGCAAGGGAGTTTAAAAACAAAGATGGGAATATTGTCAGCATGAACTGAAAACATGAGATGGAAACATTTTCCACTTTTCAGTATGTAGAAAAACCCGACAGATATGGATATGTATTTGTTAAGAATGCTGAAGCATAAGGGCAAAAAATAATAGGAACATGTATGAAACACAAAGAGGAAACAGAATAAATTTGACGAAGGGACAAAATACTCCACAGCAGAAGCTGAAGCAGTTTAAGGAAGAAACAAACTGCAAGATTCAAAACAACAATTTTGAAATTAACATTAAAACAAATTTTAATGAGCCATGGGAAAATGAACACCAATTAAAATTGCTAAATGATAAATTCTCAAAGTTATATACACATACGACTTTAATTTTCCTTAATCCATTAAAGCCCAAATTTTGCTTTAAGGTCTCTTAAATAAATCTAATAGTTAATTTCTCATAGTTCCAAGCTTTTAAAGTTTTTTTTTTTTTTGTTGGAAAGTAAAGACTATCAACAAGAATAAACTAGCAATCTAATACGCATTTGTTTGATTATGCATTTAAAAGTTAAAGTAAATCAAGACTGGAAACAATAAAAATGTGTTTTATAGCAACAGCAGTTAAATAATATCGAATTGCTTAGAAATAAACAGGTCTCTGTTGGAGAGAAATAGTTATCATACCTCTGGGGAAAAATCAATGACCACCCAGAGCACATCACCTGGACTTCATCATTTATCACTGTAACAGTGCAATCACTCTGCAAACCTTCTATTCAAATCGATTGGAAAATGTTGTATGACTGGGTTCCTCCATTCTTGGTGGTCGTAGGTACATCAGTTACAGAGATGTAACAATTTGAAATAACCATGAAGTTCAGAATAAATACTTCCGATTTTTTACATTTTTTTTTTACAGCTTGCATCTTGTCGACATGCAAATATTAAATCCGGAGTTTTCTTTCAGAAATGTATGCTCTGAGAAATGAACACAAGCATGAACTGCTATCCAGTGAACAATTATTCTAGTAAAAGATATAATAAATGCATAAGGTTCTCTAAAGAAGCAGCTGGAATTTTAATTTCTGTTTTTTAAGAACATTTCAATATAGCCGACTTTAATCAAATCATTTTCCAGGATTACCTTTTCACATGATGTATATTGTAGCAAATATGTAATTTTCTGCTAAGCCAGGATGTTCATGAAGAGTTTCTGATATGACCATCACACCTTGGACACATTATGCATCGCAAAGAGACAATGTGGAAAGTGTCACACAAATGTGACACTTTTCACATTAGTGTGAACATGCAAATGTCACAGCACTGAACAAATAACGTTTCTAAATTAGTTGCTTATGCCGAATATCTTTCTGCATTTATGAAGCTTCATTTCCCACATTGTGGCAAAAACATAAACTAGTGTATACAGTGTCTTCAAACAGCAAATACTCTTCTTTCCTGGAAAATTTTGTTCATAAATTTTTACAAATTTAACACAAAAAGCCAAAAATCCAACCAACATTTGTCACTTGAACAAAAAAGACATTTTGTTGAGCTTGAAAACGTGAGTCTCATTTAAAGTGTTGGAAGAGTAAAATGCATATTAATATTTTAAAGGCTGATTGTTTCACTCATTTGGAGGGTCATGAAACGTAACACTGCTTTAAAACTTCATTTGAACTACAAGTGACACGTCCGTTAAGCAGCTGACAGCAGCGTCACCAGTTCAGTGTTTCATTCTATATTTATGGAAGCCAATAAAATCAAAATAGCAACAAATAAATGCTATGGATTACATTTTATGTGTTGCAGCAGTAAAATAATAACACTATGAAAGCAATTACACTATGTCAGAGTTAAAAACGGTGACATCACTAAACGTTATCATACCATGTCAACTTTCAAGTGGCCCATTCCTAGACAGCACTTCTCACACATGTGCAAATATCAGCAATGTAAAGACAAACAAAAAAACAACAACATGCAAGTTAAAAACTTCATATTTTCTGCTTTCTAATTTGAGCATGGAGGGAAGCACCAGATTGTAACAATGCCTGACAGAAAGGATGGAAAGTGAGTGTGAAAAAGATTTGTCCTCAACTTTTTCCTTTGGGAATGGTCACCATGGTTACTGGATCCTTTTTCAGCTGAATGTGGGACAAACATAAGGAAGCAAGAGAGAAAGAGAGAGAGAGGAAAAAACAGAGATAAAGAGATGAGATGGAGACAATGAGATAATGTAATAAAAGTGTGTAAAAAAACTTATATGGCTAACACAGCTAATTAAAAACTTTGACTAAGAGAGGGCTCAATGTACATGCATAAGAAAAAAAAACAGCAGCATTTAGGATGCGACTACAAAAGTGCATCTGCCATTTATAGCACTGCAGAGAAGATACCCGATCCCCAGCTGAAAACACATAAGGTGGTAGGATAAACCAAACACACACTCTAATGGAAACAGAGGCCAACAGGGAACAAACAGCGTCAAGAGACTATCATGGCTCATCTTACAACCAGACAATCAGACTCCATCTATATTTCAAAAGCCACGGAAAACTGTCACAATGGGCTTTCTAGATCCAAGATTAGTGGAGGGCACCGCTAATGAAGAGTGGGACACACCAGGATCACATTTCCATGCTGGTGGCCCAACTACAGTCAATCACCAGAAGGCAATTTAGTGACAAGCCTCACTGACACCAAATGACAAGCCTTGGACAAGAGTAATTGAACTTGTGTATTAAACTCAATATGTGTCTTAATTATTTGGGTGAATAAACTCATACTGATCAGGTTTCATCATACGTAGAGGAGATCTGAGGCCACAAATCTGTGAAGATTCACTTTAAGTCACTTTATCTTCCTTTCAGGTATCTGCTTGTCGAAACAGTATGTGGGCAGAACCTGTACTAAATATTGGAGACACCGATCTGAGTTTTTCTCTGCTGCAGCTTTGTCAATATTTTCGTTATTGCATGCAAAATGGCACAGGATGAATTATTCATTGAGAACAAAGGAAAATACTTGTAAGGGCTGGTGCTGCTTGACAGAACTGCCACGGCTTTAATGACAAAAACGCATAAGTACGGGTATATTCAGCATGTTGAGTGAGTGTCACAGAGCAAGGCGTTTAAGAAAGAAGAGAGAGTGATGTGCTCGGCTGCGCTCACCAGCAAAGTCACTGCTTCCTCAAGGACACTGCGGCTGAAGGGGCAAGAAAGAGTAAAGGAATGACACATAGGAAGAAAAGAAGGAAGATGAAGACAGGAAGATAAACAAACACTAGGTGAAAGAGCACCAAGCAAGATCCAAGAAGCAGAGAAAACTGGAAGCATGTGTGAGGTAGAGGCAACAGATGATAGAAATTTGAGGAAAGTCAGAGGAATGAAAAAAACGGGAGAATGGGTGATGCAGGAACAATTCATCTCCACAGAGAGTGTTTGGGCGTGAAATGGTATTTTTGCAAATCAGTTTCTGTAATTTAAAAAGTGAAACCATCACCCCAACAATGAGACCAAAATGTAAGATATGTGAAATAACCAGAAAATATTGTTTGGCTTTTTCAAACCAGTTTAAAGCAACACAAAGCTTTACTGGGATGAAGAGGTGGCCAAATTAAAGTCCACAGGAATGACAGATGGAAGTACATATATAATGCTTTTGTTATATAAGAGGGTGCCAATAACATGGCAATGAAATTTCAAAAAAAGAATAATAGGTGGCCATATTGCAGAGGATAAGGATGAGATAGTGCTATTTATAAGTAATGGTAGTTTGGCAACCAAATTTGAGGTGTTTTCTATATTTAAGTGCCATGTTTCATACATGTGCTAAAATAATAATAATCCACATCAGAATATTTGTAAGAACAACAACTCATATTACAATATTCATAGAGGTTCAGCCCAAAATAAATATATCATTGTTCCTTTTTGGCCTATAACAGCCGTTTAGGTGTTTTTAGGTAGTGACAGGAAACAAATGGAGGTAATCAAGCAAAAGAAATCGAGCAATACACCCAATGCCCCAGACCCTGTATTACTTCTATCACCCCAGCTATATCAAATGATAAATTATGACATATGATGGATCAAATTCCAGCAGCTCTCTAGTATTTAAGCCTGATACATTTTTCCCAGATTTATTGCTGAACCTGTGAATGACACCAAAACAAACGTAACTGAGCAAATTAACACAATCAAAACATCCAAAAATCTCCTCCCACATGAAGCAAAAGCAGCCACGGCTGAGTGAAGAGCTCTGTGGAGAAGAGCAGTCGAGCATATTGTTAGGCTCACCAGTGATGCACTAAAACCGCCGCACACACACAAGCAGACACCAAACACTGATAGCGGAGAAGGCCACTGGGGTGAGCTGCATAAAAACTACTTTACATACATAAGCAGGCAGTTTACCAAAGCAGTGAGTGAACTCTTTAACTGCGAGAACCACAAGCCCCGGCCAACTGTGATCAAAAATCTGTGCAAATTAATAAAGTACATTTAGCAAAAGACCTATAAAAGTGATAAGGCCACATATGAGCGAGGAAGGGTTTGTTTTGGTCTGTGAGATGTAAAACCAATGACCACAGTAAAGCAGGAAGGAAGAAACATGCGGCATCTGATGTTAAATACTGTAAATATAAACCACAGTTGATTATGTAGTCCTGAAAGGCCACCTCAGAGCTACGCCAAAGTGTGTAATTGACCTGGATCGCTACAGGATAAGGTGTCAGTGTCGTATTTTGCCTCACCACTGCGTGAAAACAGCATGCTGCAGTGCAACCTCAGCAGGGAAACAAAACAGTGTTAGACTGTTTAACAGGATTATAAAGACCAGTGTTTGCCAGTATATTACAAACATGAGCAAAATCCATCCATTCAGACTGACAAAAGTAACTGATTCTGCTAATAGAGCTTTAAGAGCCCAAACATTTTCACACAACCACTGAGTTTCATGCATTTAATTTGAATTGTGGGTGATAGGCCAACACCAGGTAGCGTATGACTCGACGGTGGACTGTTAAAAATAGCTTGATAAGTGAAAATGTGAAGTGTGGAGTGTATTTTTACTCTGTCCCTTCTTTACCCCCTTAATTTGATACCATTAAATACAATCCAGTGCAAGGAGTCACCTGATTAAAAAATGCAGTGCTGTTGTGTGGTCAACTGTAGGCAATAAAAGCTGCATGGAGCTGCAAATATGTACAGCTCAAGTGGAAAAATGCTGACAGGGCAGCCATTCAGCCTGTATGGAGGAGGAGTGGCAAGAAAATTAAAAGAAAGCCATAAGAAGTTTTCTCAAAAGTAATTTACAAGGCACAGCAAACAGTAAGAAGACAGCAATCTGGCCAAGTAAGACTGAAATTAAAGTTTTTGATCTACATGCAGCATGTAGTGGTGGCAGTATTCTGCTTGACAGGGACCAGGAGGGTAGTCAAAGTTACAGGAGTCAAACTCCAGCCCCTCAGGGCATCCTCAACTTTTAGATGTGCTTTTCTGTCAACCCACTTTAATTACATAATTAGGCCAAAAGCAGAACTTCTAACAACTTGAGTGCATGAGGAGACGATTACATTTTGTGATTCGGTTGTGTTGGCTCCATCTAAACGTTGCAGGACACCTGCCCTTGAGGACTGCAGTTCAACTCCCCCAGGTTAGAGCAAAATACGTTCCAAACCTGCACTACAATGGAGAAAAGCACTTACGCTTTACCCAGTCAAAGTCCAGACCTGGGCTTTGACTGGTTCACAGCTTGCTGTTCACAACCTGTGAACAGCAATTTCACTTTGACTGAGCTCGAGCTGTCCCTTTACTTCCACTTCACAATTATTTAATACGTTTAAGCTTTAATGGCAAACTCGATTCATCATTCAGGGAATATACAGATCAATATCTTAGGATCTCAAGTACAACCTTTCACTAATACACTTTAGACATACACTAACAAAAGGATTAACAAGAAATTGTGAAACCTGTTCTTAAATAAAAATATGTCAGAGCTTTCCTTTAGTTTATTAGAACTGTCCAATCATTAGCCGCCAAGTTGCTCGACAAAAAAAGAAAAATAAATGCTTCCTTGTTTTGTAATGTCATTTAAAGGAAAACTGGCAGTTAAACACGTTAAACATGTCGAACTGCAGATGAAAGTGATAATCTTTGCTCTTACAACACAAACCCACAGTGCTGGCTGAACCCACAAGATAAATGAAGCAACTTCCATGAACACAAGCAAAACCTCCATGTCGTTGTCTCAGCTTGGATGGGGTTCAACCTGCTTATAGGGATTCTTTTGTTTTCCATCTATTTGGGCTGCACCATAAATACACCGGCTACACCGGAGCATTTGAAATCTTCGTGCCAACTCCAAAGCAAGGTGCAATGTCAAATATAGCTTACATAAAAAGAAAGACAAGAAGAGGTTCTAGCATGCATTTAACTCACCTTCCTATGACTTTTTAATCGGGTCACTTGTTGTGTCTATCAGCCCGACAGTCAGAGTGAAGTCACTATGTGAAGACGGGCAGGGTTACCTTGTGTGATCCTGAAAACACACATGTTCAAATCCTCATTAATTTCGAATTAAATACATAAAAGTATAACTTAATTTAGATCAATAAAAATGAGAAGACTCAAGATGCAAGGAATGCATATGAGTGTCGGTGTGTGAGGGGTAAACAGTGACACAAATCTTCATAGATAGTCAGATTAACAAGTAAAACCTCCAAAAGGTACTTTAGTAACTGCATATTTAAACAGCATGATGGATCATATTACTTTTCTCTTTTTCCATCCAACTTCAGGACAAAAAGGAAGCACAAAACTACTGATATCATTGAAATGGAGTTTGGTGGAGAAGAATAGAGAATAATTAAAGAAGCTACGGCAGAATAGGAACTGGAGAAAACATGTTTTTTTTAATCAATAATCCCATTTTTTAAAAATATTGTTTAGATGATTCTCTGCCTTGAAAGACAAAATTAGTCCCTTACATTAACCCTCAACTAAAAACCATTAAAAAAAAAAAATAATTAAATCTATGATGTACAAAAGCTGTCTTTGTGCCAGTTAATTGGAAGTCCTCAGTAACAGGTAGGGGTGGGGCATGATGCAATACAGTATGAACGAGCACGTCTCGCACTTTTCGAAGGCATTTAGCATTTTTGTGAACGTTGCTAAGAAGGAAGAAAAATACAATGAATGTCTTTATTCCTCCAAGTCGTCCTTGACCTTGGGAAAAGTTGCTTATTTGGTTATCCACCTTCTAATGTTTGCATAATTTAGTGCTGACCCCTTCTAAACAAACCTATGGGTGGCACAAAATGTGCTTACTTTAATTGGTCATGAATTAATCATGTAATCAACTCAGCTGCATTACCATCACATAGATATGTACCGGAAGTAATTCTTTTGACATTTTTTGACATATTAGTATTGCCCCAAATTTTATGTCTTCATCCCAAATTTAAGTTTGAGTTATTCTTTATACCTATTTATTTTTGTAATACCTTAACCCTTATCTTTTTTCTAAAAAGGTTTTTACTGTGAAATAAAAAAATACTCCAACATTTTACCATATTTTGACGCTTGAACATTTTCACTAATTGATTTCAGGACACTGTTAGTTTGAAATGTCCAATCTTGATTGTTACAAAGTATTGGCACCGTTTTCTAGAACTCTGGTTTGTTATACTGATCGATTTTTGTAATTCAAGCCCACATTACACCTCAAATACTCAGTTAATACAAAAACATCTTGTAAAGTGGAAGGCATTTTATGAACTGTAGTACTGTCTTTCTGTCTTTATAAATTATTAGAACCAGTGAACACTGCTAGACAACTGAAAACATTGGGCTATCCATGTTGATTTAATAACAGGCTTTAATAACTCACATAATAAAATCCTATAGAATAATCAGTGCCTCACAACCACCATGTCCCATGTCATGTCTGCCTTCAACTGACAAAGAAGAACCTGGCAAACCAGATACAACGAACTAGAGGTTGGCACGCCTTACTGCAAATCTGAGAACAATCTCCCGGCCAGAAAAAAAAAAGAAAAAAAAGAAAGAGAAATCAAACTAACGCAAACTATTTGCAGTGAGATGTTTGCAAAACCGTCACACCTCGGATAAAAGGGTATTACTCAGATGGGTGTTGGTTGGTGAAATGGATGTGGCAGTCATACAAGATAAACTGGTTTCATGTCTGTTTAAGTGTTCACATGTGTACACATGCAAACAAAAAGTAAGTTGTATATTGAAGTCTTGGCAGAACCAGAGAAACGGTTCTGTAGGTGCAAAACTTATTTACTGCTTTAACTTTAAATACAATTTTCTTTAACAGAGAATGAGGCAAGAGTTTAACAAATGTAGGGGAAAAAAATTATCCACTAAAATTTTTCACAAATGAAATGGTTTCACAAATTATATGCTTCATTTAAAGAAAACAGTAAGTTGTGTGATTCAATGCAGGTCTAACTTCTATAATTACTGCAGTTTTCAAAAAGGATCTGGTTTAAAGAGATTAAAAATAAAAAAATTAAAAAGTTTCAAAGCTATTATGTGTTTTTCAAAACCCCAGACTGTGTTTTAATAACTTTATTTTCTAAAGAACTACCCAGTTCAGGTTTAATCAGTCTAACCATTTATTTTAAGTTGTTGCTTGTTTAGCTAGTGGCTATGTTTCGCATGATAAATGGCACAATTTGAGTGGTGAAAGATATTCAGTCGAAACATTTATTTTAATAAAAAATAAATAAATGTTTCCCCTCTTTGTTTCCATTTTCAGCAACTAATTTATAGTAACTTACAAACACACAACCAAAAACAGACATTTTTCTCCAAAAACTGTCTCTGAAAATAATTTGCTCAGAAGTTTCTTCTTTTACTTCTTGGCATGAACTTGAATATATTTACATAATTCTCACCTAGCTTTGCACACCTCAAACACACAATGAGATACCAACACCTCTTCGTTTCTAGCAAATACACCAGAAATTTTAAATAAATGATGTTCTTACTTTCTTCTCTCTGATATATTATAGTTTCATTATGTTTTGTTTTGAAAACAGGAAAAGTATTACACCATACACGTTTTACTTTTATTTTGAGAGCACCTCAGGAGGTGTAAAGAAAACCCATATTGCGGTATTTCAAGATGATTTTCAATGACAGACAGAGCCTCTGAAATGAAGAATATAACATCTTGTTTGTAATTTACCAATCTATCGCCTCGCTTTTGGAAACCATTAAAGATAACGAGAAGATTCTGGGCGTCACACTGAGATTCAACGGTGAAATGAAGCATAAAGACAGACATTGTTTTATGCTCCAGCAGGTGGTAGAGAAACACAACTCTGTAAATAAAACACAGCCACTAAGATATTTAGCTTGTTAGTCACAGATTGCCAGTGCCAGTAACTGCCATATGAGCAGAGAAGAGCGCTCCTAAAAAAAAGACACAACGCAAAATGAAAGAGAGAATGCTGGCGGTCAAAAAGTATCCACACCCCTTGAACTTTTTCCACATTTTTACATTACAACCACATACTTCTGAATATTTTACTGGGATTTTATGTCATTGATCAATATAAAATAGCAATGATTGTGACGGTAGTGGCTTTCCTTACATCTAACTAGAAATTTAGAAGGCAGTGCAAGCAACTACCTTAAAATCCCTTTTATCTGATTAGTAAACAGAGTGTGAAATTTAATCTAAAAATATTTAAGATGCCCTGACGTCCCACATTTTCTAATTGCTTTCATAAAAAATGTGATCCATTTAATTTACATCTATGTTTTCGGATAACAAACCTAAAACAAAAAGTATTTCTCAAGCCTTTCTGCTTCATGTAATCCTAATCCTAATATCATTTAATTTAAATTCACTGCAAAACACAGAAAACGATTTTCTGAATTGACTGCACATTTTACAGATCGTTGTGTGCTCCCCTGAGTGAAACATGTTTTGTTCACATGCATATGAATTACATTAAACAAATAAAAAGTGGGAAAGTCCAGTTGTGGATCCTTGTCCTTAATTCTACAACTTGTATGACAAGTTGGTCCAAAATAATGGAGCCAAGTCGAGATAAAATAGTAGGAAGGAAAAAAAGAAAGGCCAATAAGCAGGTGAATGGTCTGCATTTACTTTTTAACAAGCAACATAGTTGAGCTGTGTCAGATGACAGGCAAAGTAATGCTCTTGTATTGTGGTTTAAAAGACTTGAGATAAAGTTAGAAGAACAGTAACTGATAAGAAAGCGGAGATAAAGAAAGCCAGCCAGACTGTGCCAGGAAGGTTCTTCACTGAACCTGTTCTGCATTGTTGTGAAGCAGGAAGTTTATTTTTATTTCTCTTTCCTTTTAGCAGCTACAACAGCTTCAGCTCAAACAGACAAAAATGCAAAGATCATAATTGTTAGTCTTGAATGAACAAACTAATAGAATAACAGCAACAGACCTCATTGACTCACAAACATAGTAGCTATCATAAATCACTGTATTCACAGAAAAAGAAAATCACTGACTTCAGATCAATGGGTATAAAATTCAGTGAAGTTAAGGAAAAACATTTATAGCCTGTGACATAAAGTGAAAAAGATTTTATAGGTGTGATAAGATCTAGTCAAAACTACATCCCCTCTCAGGACTGAAAGGAACATTACAACCAGTTATGCGATTACGCGAGGCTATTATCTGGTCTATTTGATGTCACCTCCACTGAGCAGCCGCTTTGTATCTCCCCTGTGAGTGTTTCTTTTCATTCAATTAGCCAGAAAAGTGTTTGCAACCAATGGTTGGGATTCAGTCTTTTTCCAGACTCAGCTGCCACAGAGAGCAACTTTGCTGAATGAGTCCGACAATGAGCTCAAACAGAATATAAAGAAATCAGTAAGGAGGGGATTTAAGAAAAACTGTTGTTTTTGTCTTTCTCTCAGCCACACAACCAACGTGAATGGACACGAACACCACAATGACAAAGAATAACAGTCGCTCTGGGTTTCATACGGCAGCTTTTAACAGAAGATCTTTACAACTCAGTCTTACCCAATCACTTCCCCTCTTCTTGGGTTGTCATAATTACAGACTGCCTCCTTGTCTGCACTTTGGCAATAGTGAGACTTTACCACCGTGTGAAGGTGTGTGTATGCGTGCGTATGGGTGCGCTGTCTGATGAACCCACCAGAAAAGGGTCTTAACACTTTCCATCAGGCTTATAGCCACACTCCAAGTGAAGGTCTCAGACAGAAAGGTGTGAGAGCAAAGAGATGAGTTATGGAGAGCTTGGTGAAAATACGTGCGGCTTTATGCCACGTGTGATGAGATTAACTTCTTAAACAAGTCACGACAAGCTGCCTCCTATTTAAATATACAGCCACAATAAATCTAAATACTGAAAATGTATTTTATTTCAGTTGAAAACTAAAACTAATATACAGATTCATAAAATACAGAGTGATATTTTAAGTGTGTCCAAACATCTGAATGCTACCAGACTAATGATTTAAAAGCTGTGATATAGAAATGTAATGGTATAGCCTTAGCATTTATCCAGTCAAACGGCTAAGAAAAAGAATTGCTAATGAGACCGACTACTCACAGAGAGCTGCATCTGAGCATGCCAATGTAAAGATAAATGGATAAAAAAAAACATGGTGGAAAAATGTGAACAAACAGAAGTAATAAAAGAGGATTATGAAGCAAGCATTCAATGCATATAGCAAATCAGTGAGCTGGCATGCCTTCCTTCAAAATGTATTTCCTTAAATATAATACTAAATAATTGTATTATAACGAGAAATAATTTACACAATTGAATTTATTAAGCCATTATCACCAAAATTAAAAGAAAGTAACCATTACAATTGAATTATATTACTTTGTGTGTATTGAATCTATACAACATCATGAGATAATACTTATTCTTCTCACCACTTGAAGTCCACAAATAGTGTTAATCACTGGAAGGCATCAAATTAGGATGAAAGAAGACAAGCGCACATGACTCCGTGATTATTTTAATGGCTGCTCTCACTTTTTTCTTTAAAATATTCTACATTCATAAAGTGATTAGCAGATTACTATTCAACCCTGAATCAATTAAAAATTTATTCAATACAAAGATTATGGACAGTTGGAAGTACATCTGAAATTAGACCCACATAAAAACAAATCACAATAATAGTCAACACAATAAAATAAAGAACCTCTCAGATGTAATAACTGGCAGGTTCTAATAGTTTTAATGCATCATAAACATTAACATGTTTTGCTAAATGAATTGACTTAAGCCTGTTGCAATAAATCAATAACATAAGACATTAAAGCAAGCTTGATAATTTCCATTTGAATGACTGATTGTTTTTCTTGAGTCTCTCTTTCTCCCAAGGATTGGATATGAAAACATCTTCAGTTTTCTTATCCAGTTGGTGCTCTGGTCTCAACTAAACCTTTCTGAAGGCAACTAGACTTCGGTATCCATTTTATTAGTTATTTCAGTTGTCTTGTCTATTTAAAAGGTTACAGTTTTAAATGTTATATAACATTAAAGGTTATTGGTCTTTGACAGGGTGTACTTGCATTACGGTCATATCACTTGAAAATGGTCTCAAAATGATGTTACCATTTATTTTGACAGCATAAATAAACTTTGATGCCTTAAACATCACAGCAGCGACTCTGATGCTACGGCTCATGTTTGAAAAGAACATTATGATCATGGAAATAAAGCCTGTATTATCAATTACATATTCAATAAAAACACTGCATCCGGATGTTTTCCTATAATATGGCAGCCCTGTCTTAAATAAAAACAGAACAGCGTGAAGCTGTCATGAGTCCAAGGCTACAGTGAGAAAATAATAGTGTGGGTAAATATGAGTGAGAGAATCCCAGAGAGAGAGACTGTACTCAGCCTCACCAGCTCCTGCAGACCTGCAGGTCAGCAAAGTCAGGATGCAGCTGAATGTGCCCTTGGTGCAGGAGTGTCTTCAAAAGTGTGAACAACACCAGATGGCACCTTGCAGATGTGCGTCGCTGTGTGTGTTTGACATTCAGCTGATGGCAGGAATGATATAAACACTTGAAATTCAATATGACACAAAACCTTTCACCATCTGGACAAGCGTCGGAATAAAAACATATAAAACACAATCTTCCCTAATGTGGTTAATTCATTTTTACTCCTAACATAACTATATGTTTCTTTCTAGCTCTTCGTAGTGCTATCATCCATCATCATTAGGGGGTGGATAGATGACCTGTCTACACTCTGTCCCTGCACTCTCTGGAGAGGAGGACAAGAAAGATAAAGCACATTGTGAACTGTTAAAGTTTTTTAAGGGCATCCCTAAATAAAATGAAAAGAAGTAACTTAGTGTTACAGCAAGTACATCTCTTTTTCAAACCCTACATTTAAAGCTAATTTGTTTTAAACCTTAAATTAATGCCTTATTTCATTTTTGAAGGGTGATTTCATTTTAGTCAAACCTCATACGTCCCTGCAATGTTTACTTCAATTTCATGCTATAAAGCAAGAATTTACAGTAAATCAGCCACTGACTGGACCTCTGACAGAAATTATCCATATCTGAATTGTTGAGCAGTGGGTAGTATCTCCTCATAAAAATCATTTCATGTCTTCTGGGGTACATGTAATAACTTGTTTGTTTTTTTAAAATAAGTCACAGGCAGTGGTGTTCTCCATATGTTGGATGTTTTGGAAAAAAAAAAGATGTTAAATATTTATTTTTAACCTGCCACAGATTTGGCTTAAACTTTGGATGAAGGACTTTGAACTTGACTTAAAATGACTTTTTTTTTCCAGACATTTATTCCTGTTTCAGTATTAAACAATCCAGTCTATGTTCTACGTCAAACTCAGCGGGAAGCTGATTGATCTTTAAATTCCTGAAGGAGGAGGCAAAATCAAACAAAAAGAAGCTAAATATAGAATTGAGAAACATCCAAAAGGCTGATAAAACACAAAGGGATGGCAATCATTAGGATGAAGGAGGAGTGGAGTGAAGCATACGGATGTTGGGAGGACGATCAGAGGACAAACTATTGTCTCCTGGTAATGTGTAAAAATAACTCTGCTGCTGCTTTCTTGCTGTGTTGCGTGGTGGAGGAGCTATCTAGGTCAGAAAATTCCCACTGAAAGGGAGGTGAGAAGGAGAGGTATCGCATTGATTCAGCCTGCTGTATCAGTCTGAGACAGAAGTCAGTGCCTCCTCACTAAAAGCTGTTCAGGAGGAGAGGTGTCTCTTTCATGCTTCCATTTCACACATTTGCATAACAACTGAATCTAACTATTCATTCTACTAATAGGCTGTTCTTTCTCAGTCACCAACAATTTTGCACTCCTCCATTTACATCCTCCCATGTTGTTTAACACCCTCTGATTTTACCCTTGATGCTATTAAATTAAAAACTCCAAAACAACCACTGCAAAGTTAAAAAAGAAAAAAAGCTCAAAACTCAGTGTGTAATAACTTTAATAACTTTTTTCAATAATGTGAAAGTTAAAGTGACACATCCAACTTGAAGTTTGATGATACACTTATGGGGGATACTTTGAACTTATAAAATATTGTCTGAATTTATCAGCCTTCTAATGTAATTACAAATGTCCTGTGTCCCGGTCAAGATGCCCCGAAATACTGATTTAAGTCCAAAAATCAATGCCATTGTACATCCTGGAAGGTCCAATGGATTTAAAGAGCTGAAAATAAAACCACATTTCATCATTACATAGTTTGCACTCATATGTTGTTTCCGCACAGTTTATTTATGTATTGTATATATTTGACTTTTTGCACAGGAGTTGCAATGGAAATTTTGTTGAATTCTGTTCAATGACAATAAAGGCAATAAAGGCAATCTATCTATCTATCTATCTATCTATCTATCTATCTATCTATCTATCTATCTATCTATCTATCTATCTATCTATCTATCTATCTATCTATCTATCTATCTATCTATCTATCTATCTATCTATCTATCTATCTATATCTATCTATCTATCTATCTATCTATCTATCTATCTATCTATCTATCTATCTATCTATCTATCTATCTATCTATCTATCTATCTATCTATCTATCTATCTATGTTCTGGATATTGCAGCATCTGTTTTTCTCAACAGGGTTTTTTTTCTCTACATCAAAGCCTTTTCTTTCGAAATATATATCAACTTGACACATAGAGCCACAGTGTTAAATAAACACCATGTTCATGTCTTATTGCTGACAATGTTGTAATAGTAAACAAGTTACTGCAGTGCTAGAATAAGCATTTCAATGTGTTTTCATATGATGTATTGAAAATTGGTCTTGTAGCATTTCAGTGCCGTTTCACTTAATTTATCGTTAAGTTGATACAAATTAGATAATTAAACCTCCCTGTAATTATGAATTATTCTCATAAATACTATATAAGATACGACTGTATGCGTTGAAATACACCAAAACAACTTTGGATGCTGCAGCACAGAAGGTTAAATACCTTCATTTTCAGGCATTGCTCTCTTTGAACTACTTGGATGTAGATTCACCAAATATAAACGTGATAACATATAAAGTCCTTTTAAATATTTAATTACATTAGGGAATTCTTTTGAAGGATTACAGATAATTTGCTTACATGACAGCACAAAGAACACTGTTTGAGTTGCTTTATTAAACATTTAAAACTGTTAAATGTTTTAAATGTTTAACAGTTTTTAGCATTTAAAACTGTTTAAAACAGCTGAGTTTTACTTCAAACCAAATTACAGTTTTAAGCTTTCTTTTTCATATTTTCTAAAGTGAAAAAACAACAACAAATACTGCATGGTGAGCTGTGTGATTCAGATTTTTCACTTCTGCCCTAGCAACATCTGAAGGTGGACGAGGAACTCATGTGTTGTTCAGCACTTCAGAGGTTTAATTAAATCTTCAGAAATGAAGAATGCAATAAGTATGCTAAGCATTTCAGTGACTTAAACAGACTATTACACATTGATAAGAGCTAAACGTGTGTACGGAAGATACCTAAAACTAGAATTATTTAACAAATTTCGTTGTTGCAAAAGTAACAACGCCAAAAAAGGCCAGATGCAAAATTCTACTTTTGGGGAATCTTGCTTATATAATTAATACATTAGACTTGACAAAGCCAAATTGATTTAAAATGAGTTCAGTGCTTAAAATACTTAGGACCTCAAGACTTGAATGGATTAACCTGCTGTGCCTGTCCAAAATGGGCAGGGCTGATCTCAGCTGGCTCACTGGCGGCAACAGAAATAGCGTGAGCTGACCACAGCATAAGTGGGACGCAGCAGCACACCTCTAAGATTCTTTATACTTTAGCCTCTTGCTGAATTAGAGGTTGTAAAAACAAGCAGATTTATACAAATTAAGCAAGATATTTGTATGTCTACTTTTAAGAGAGACAGAAATAATCCAAATTGAGACATAATGTTGTAATGGTGCTGTACAGCCTTTTGAAATAGGCCACATAGACAAAGTTTGATCAGTTCAACTTAATACATAATATAACACTGTCCAAATCATGCTGTGGTTTTCAGTTGACAGCAAGATAAAAAGTGGGAGCAAACTGTAGCTACCAACTACATTTTGCAAACTTGAGCAAAAAGGGAAGTATTTCTTGCTTAATATTTTACAGAATGTAACTAACTATATTGCAACTTTATTTAATGCAATTGGCTAATTTTCAGATATTTTCCATTGTAAGATTATGAGCAAAAGAAAGATCTGCAACAATTGACAAAGTAGCTGATGCAGATTTCTGAACAAAACAAAGCTGGGCATTGTTCAAAACCAAGGAGCTGCAAAGTCGAAAGTCCAAAAGTATGAAGCAATAAAGTCAGTTTATGGCTGACTATGCAATAGTAAATCTAAAATTTTATTCTCTAGAGAAACTTTGGCCTTGGAGAAAAATCCTTTCATCGAATAACAGATATATAGTTTATAACAAACCCCTCAAATCTGATGTACACAGAGTAATGTTTAGAGCTGCGCATTACACAGACACATTTATATGAGTGATGTCTCGCACGGGGCAGAATTTGATGCATGGTTTGAAAGCTGTTTAGTTTGAGACAGCAGCTCTGAGTGCTGATGTGACAGCATAGTTTACAAAAAACTGCTTTACCCTGGGAGTAGAACTGATAGGAACCTGACTACCTAACACTGACTGACAGAAGCAGAGATGTTTATTTGTTAAACAGAGAAAATGTGTTGCATACATATTCAACAACAGCACACAGATCCAAGTGTTGGTACTAGATTAACAAAGTAAAACAAATATGTAGTTAAGCAATGATTTTGGTATAATGATATAATTTTTTTCTTGTATCCAATTTCTCTTCCTTTAAGGTTTCCTGCAGAGAAATGAATTATCCTCTATGAGCAAGTGCCAAAAGCAATGCAACAACAGATGACAACTCTGTTAAGATATCAAAAATCAATATTGAAACGTATCATTAGGTCACATGAACTATCCACAGCTGGAAAAGATTGTAGTTCGCTGTCTGTATTTTTCAGACAGAGATCAGCAATTAAAGCAGGAAGCATATTAATAAAACCCATGGTAATAACCCAGCTGCTGTCTACATCTTCCATAATCAATAAATGACCTTGTGTGAATTGGGATCCCTTCCAGATAAAACCTTTGTCATAAGACATGATGTGTTTTTCCTGTTTATTGTAAACCGAGAATTAATTTCCTGTTCTTTCCTCCTCGTTTCTGTGATACAAAATGCTGCAAGAATGTTAATACTGAATGTGTCATTCAAAAGTTATGTTGCTGAAATTGTGCACAAATACTTTTGACCTCAGTGATATTCAGGCCAGTGGACAGATTTATTCAATATATTGAAATACTTAGAGATGTGCTTTTAGTGTAATACAATAGTCATATTCAATAAATAGAATGTGAATCTCATATGTCTCACTTGTCAAGGAGGAGGCCCTTTATGCACCAAAGCTGAATGAGTTGAATGTCTTCAGCTGTTGTACAAGTACCACTAGTGGCTCTGGGATGCCTTCAGTGGCAGAAAAAGATTTTGGTTATCAACTCCGAGCCGACTAACTGTTATGTAGAGCAAATATGCAGAAAACACAAAAAGAAAAAGGGACTGTGAACACTACTGATTTTTATTTCAACCAGAACTTACTGAAGGAAGTGGTGTAATGGTGAATACGTCAAAAACTTCCAGCATAAACTGATGCAGACAAAAAAGTGCACTAAGAAAAAGAGGTGGTGGCTTTTTGTTTATCTCTGAAGTCAGAAAGTGGATCTGAGAGTGAGACCAAACCCAACGTAACCGCATTCATACTGAAACTTACCATTGACCTAAATTGAACCACATTGCTGATTTTAAGGATGGCGTTCAATGAACCAACTGCTGCTATTAGCCCAACATAAAGTCTACTTGTCCAACATCAGATAAGGAACCAAAACTAGTTTGCACAGAAACTTATTAGTAACTAAAACAAATATTTGTAGCCAAAGAAAGAGCAAACACCCAATAATCAAAAAATAAGTACATTGTTCTACATTTTGAAAGTTGAGTCCCAAGCTTCTGAGAAAGAGGAAACAGCAACTAGGCAGAAATACAACAGTTTACGGAAACTTCTGAACGGCTCATAAAGCTGCAGCTGACCAGTCACAGCAGAGTCTGATTTAAGAGGATGGGGGCCTCGAAAGCACAGTCACTTTTGGGGCCCTCGGGAGACAAAAATACTACAGGCTGTTATGAACACAAAATCTTCACGGTTTCTAGAGTTTTTCCAAAAATGATCTTTGAAAAAGAAAAGCGTGGGGACAGTTTGCATATTTAGAAATTCAAATTATTTGAAATCCATGAAAAACAACAACCACAAAAAAAAGAGGTATTATGATTTGCTTTTCTTCTTTCTGGCACAATTAGGCATAGGTAGCTTTATCCATTTAAGTGGTTGCACAAAGTTAGAAAATGTTTTAAAATACAATATAACTAAATTGAAATTTCATTTTTGTAAAGTGCTTTGAGATGACATTTGTTGTGAATTGGCACAATGAATAATCTGAATTGAAATTGAGTGTTCTCCCATCCCTGCATGCTGCTGCAGACTTTTCATCACTTGGCTGCTATTATTTTTGTTTCAGGTATCATCCTTTACATGATCAGCCCATTCTTTAGTTTTAGATTTCTTGTGATTCTGTTTGCACCTTAGTATTTCAATAGTCTGTATTTATTATGTTTAGAAAACACATCTTTGCTTGAGATTTGAGTCGTTTCCATATTTGCTCACTGTTTTCACGTTTGCTTATGGTCTTCTCCCTAATTAGTCTTATGGATTCCTCCGAGACTTTAGTTTTTGAATCTCCTTTTATCCCCAAATTATTTTTACCTGCCTGGCTTTACCTTTACCTGCTTTTGGGTTTTACTCCTTCACATGTTGTGACAAAAATCGCTTAATACTGTGAACCGGGTATATTCCCCCTAGGTTATAATACCAAGAAAGTTTCATGCCTGGTTCTATTTTGGAGTTTTTACATACAACTTTAATGGAATAAGATGCCTCACAGTAATATGGGCTTGCATTATGCTGAAGTCGAAACACATAATTTCATTGAAAACAGAAAACACCAACTCTTGGGCCCTCGAAACATTTCCCCCCAGTTACTGCCAATTGGGCCAGTGTCACCAACAGTGGTTATGGGACTGATATTTTACAAGCTAAACAACAGCTATGCAAATACTTGTATGCATGCCTCCTCAGCGATCAATGTATTTAACCACAACTGCGTAATAGAGCACACCCTTGACAACCAATTTCTAACACTTTGTCAAAAGTGTTAGAAATTTATTAAATCCACTTTATTTAGGCAGAAGTCACCTTGGTCCATTAGCATCAGACAAGTTCTACTCAACTTTGCAGCTCATTATGTATAAACTACTTTGTATTACGTTTTTGCAACCCTAAAAGACATTTAAAAAGTCTCTTGGGAACCTTTTTGTTTTTACCACTTTTGAGCTAAAGAACAGTTTGTATCTTTGACTCGATTAGGCTTTGCTTTTCATTCCACGTAGTGACTGGAAAACAGAAGGTGAGGGAGTCTTTTTCTGTCAGCCTGTTTTACCAACATCATGACAGGATGACTCTGGATTGCTGCAGGGAAGATAGCAAACCGTTCAGCCTTCTTAAAAAGCTGGGTCTCCAACCTTGGAGTGCCTTTGTGAAGGAGGATGCTGACCTGAAACCTACACTCTCTGTGTGCAACCCAGTGTAGGTAGACCAAGTGTAAAAGCAAGCCAGTATGTTATCCCGCCAGTATCACAGAGATTCATATTTGTTTGCAGAAAAACTCACCTAAGTGGAAACATGGCATCATGTTCCAGGTGCCTTATTTAGAAGAGTTGTTACCAAACTGATTATAAACTAAGTTTCTGATATGAGAAGTATACATTGGTATCCAGGAAGGAGAAAGATTCTTTGTCCCAGAGATTAATGTGTTTCAGTATGAAATGTGTATCGAAAAGCATAAGGTTTTAAAATGATACCAACTGAGACTAATAAGAATGGGTCACTATCCACACTGCAACAAGTCCTGTATCAACATCATTTGAAAGGGCGCTCAGCACATTAGAAATGATCACTTCAACAGCAACAGTAAAAGACAGATTGGAGTTCTAATATGCATTTCAATAAATTTTTGAGGACGTCTTGTAGTCTAATTAAAATTTTTTTTTTTACATTTAGCCACACAGACCGTTGTTGCATTTGATTTTTGTCTATATATATATACATTTGAAAGAAATGCTAAGGTGCAATGTCATTTGACAAACTATTGGCTGATATTTGCAAAGCAGTCAATCTAAAGAGGCTGTACCTTCTTTGATTAAAGATCAGAACGGCTGTGGATGTCGGTGTCTGCAGATGTATTAAGTATACACTGTGTTTATTAATATCTATTTAGGTATATTTAGTGATTAAAGTACTAACACAGATAGCTATAAGTGGTCTTAGTGAGAGTCTCAAGTATTTGTGGAGATAAGCTATTCATGACTAGTTGTGGTTCCTGACCCCCTCAAGTACTGGGGTCCACTGTAATGTACTTTTATCTAGGTTGCACACAATTACAAACGTTTGTGTAGAATAAGGCACACAGAAATTCAACATTGATGTAGCATTTAGTCTGTTCATTTAGCCTCTAGCACTGTCATATACCTGTTTTTAATATCACAATGCAAAAGAAAAAAAACAAACATCTATCCTCATCTTAAAAGCTTCTAGTAATGAAAAGCTGGATTTTCACACCTTATATCTTAGATGGACAGAAGAAAGATGCAGTGAGACAGCTCATTAATAAAAAGTAAGAACAACATATAGATTCTCGCTGACAATCACAGTCCTTTTCCTCCAGATTTCAAGCTACACACACATGCACACGGGCAGCCGACTGAAAGGTAGCTGTGCATGCACTAGTCACAGACTGATGATGAGTGTGCTGGAGTGAGAAGATGAAAAGATCTCAGAGGAAATATGGTGGCGTTTCACAGCAAATGCTGTCATCTGCTCTCCAGCACGTATAAGTGTGTCAAAGAGTTCGCTGCTCTGCTGCATCCTCTGCTATTCATACATGCTCTCCCAGCAAGCTCCCCACATACACCTGAATCCAGCTCAGTAGACATGAAGCAGACATCACATTCTCAGACCTATATGTTACAGAAATTTCTGTGCATCCATAAAGTTGCAAAGTGGCCACACACAGCAGGTCTTGCACCAGATAAACTTTGCAGGCTTTGCATGCATCTCTGAATAAATAGGAAGGATGAGCAATGAATCATTTTATGACATCAACAAAAAGCAGGTGTGATCTTACATGTTTGAAGTTTTAATCTTGATTCTGGTGTGTCAGTCAGCTTGCCAGAATCCCAGAAATACCCTTTTATTAGATGAACATAACCAATAATAGGGTGATCCATCTCTGCATAAAATGAAAGCAACGCTTAATCTGCTAACCCCAAGTCAGTGGATCATTATTGGGGGAAAATACAGCTTCCAGCCACACAAGCTCACTAAAACCACAAAAAGATTCACTTATTTATCAGCGGCAACAACTCATATAATTATTGATTTATTGTGGCAACAGTAAACACTATAAAGATGCTAGCAAAACCCTAATGTTAAAAGTAGAGTTGTGACTGATACCATTTTTTAAAACTAGAAATAGAAATTGGTCAGGAAAGGTGTAATTAGTACATCTAAGATATTAGCAGTATTTCTTCCATGACTATTGTTGCATATACAGATTGTTTTATTTATTTTATCTTCCACTGCTTTCCTCTTAGAGACAGTTGAACTAAGTACTAGAACTAAACTGGCAACTATCCCTTCCTACTCCCAACATGGTCTACCTGGTTTAAATTAATAGCTTGATCTTCCTGGAACTGTGAATGACGGTAAGCTACAGTTTCCCTGATCTAAGCTCTTTTTGATACAGTAAGCAGAGCTGCACGGGACATGAGATGAGGAGGGGACAGGGGAGAGTTACTTCGTGCATGTGAATGCGAGAATGCATGAAGTTGAACGTGTGCATGTTGGAGAGTGAGGGAGAAGGAGAGGAAACAAAATGGAAATAAACAACAGCTTGGATCTGTGTGGAAACGGGCTACTGTCATATGGTCTGTTGGGTTTGGGCCAAGAGAGCATATGACAGTGTTGGGTAGAATGTTGAGCAACATTGTCATTATGATGCAACATCAAATAAGAATTAAGTTTACTTCTTAAACAGTCAGTAGTTTGGAGACTGATATTTGACAAGCTATATTCTGACAATCTGCAGGAGTCCTCCCGATATCACATCACATGTCATCTTGAAAACCAGTGATAATGTAAGTTAACCAGCCACTAAGTACAGATGTAAGAAATCACTTACCATCACTTACTTAAACACCAATTAAAAATACTGACACGTAATATATGATTCATCAGAATATTATCTATACAGTATACATTTAAGTATTTTCTCAATAAGAACTCCTACACCGAAGAGTGTTCTTGTTATCGCTGTCTATGTATGACGAGACTACTGATTCAAAAATAATGAATTTTGGGACATGGAAATGGTATTAACCATTTGGTTACCAGTCAAGTTCTAAGTAAATCTAAAAAAAAAACAAACAAACATGCATTTGTGGTAAAATTCAAGTGAACTAATTTATTTTCTTTTCATTTTAATTTGTTCAGAAAAAAACAATCATAGACTTACAAATAAAAACTAGGCCAAGAATTAGCAATGTAACAAACAAGTAGCCTAATAGAGGCTCTGATCAGGGACTTGTTGGTCAAATAATATGAAACCTGACTGATTTGTAGTTCACTATTTGTAGATTCATTTATTCAGGATTTTTTCTCTATAATGTAGTTTGCAATTAATTTGTATAAAATTATCCTATTGATATTTTTTGCAGCAAACATATCAAATATTTAAAAGAAAATGCTTCCTGAGAAGATGACATGATGCTTGACGCACTATTGACAGAATGTACTTTAATGCACTTTTTAAGTTGAATAAAAATCAAGTAAAGCTAGAAAATTTTTGGTTTGGTGTATAGTTATTTTTTTTCTTCTTTCGGTTACCTAAGAGTCTGCAGCACATGACTTTTTTTTCTCTTTTATTTACCATACTCCTTAGATAAAAGAAACAGAAAAATCAGTACCAGACATTTTTTTTGGATTGCTGTATTCATATTGCTAAAAAATTGTCACAAAACTATTGATAAAACAATATCTGTGAGAGTGATACAATGTCCATTGATAATAAATACATTTTGTTCTGATTTGTTTTGAAAAATCGGACAAAGCATTTCTCCCATAAATGAAGTATGAACTAATTTTTCACAAGGTCAATTAAGCCTTCGGTTGCAAATCAAACTCCTGATAACAACCCTCATAAAAGATCATTTACTAAGCAAGCTTATCAGTCAATAAGCTTGTAACACTGCCTTAACATATTTTAAGGATATAGACCCTTAGCATGCCCACATAGCTAGCCATTTACCTTTTAATGCAGCAGATCATCTAGATACCACAAACCTGGCAAACCAGTTCTTTCATTTCAGGTTCAGTCTTCATGCTAAATATCTGAGCCTTACAAGGCCATCTCTCCTGTCCCTGCCTCTTTCTGTCCAAACTGTCTCACTTTGTTTCTCTCCCTGCCTTGGATCTCATGTCTCTGTCACTCCGACCTCTTCCTGGATTCCACACAGAGGTGAAAGGAAACAGGAATGGCTTTAGAGGCAGTTAGGAGCACAATCTCAATTTCTTCTCTTTTTGTAGCCCTCACACTCAACACACAAACACACACACGCAGTCAATATTCCTGTTTTGGTGGCTTTGTTCCTTTGCCAGTTGCAAAGATGTTTCCTCAAACATGATGAAAGCCATTCCTGTTCCTGCAGATGACATGCAGGGGAGAGTGGGTGTTTGCATGTGTATTTGCATGTGTGCAAGATCAACAACAGAGATAGATATGGTCAGCAGGATGGATCTGAATCAGCAGAGTGCAGATAGGTCCTTTATTACAGTGTAAGGAGGAGGAACATTCAAAACAGTGGCACTCTGTTGCCTGCTGCCCCTTTGCACAGTCACTCCTTCAGCACAGCACCAGTGGGACTCCCAACTCCCTGTTGTGCTTACAGAAACCTTGGCATCCAGCGTCCATGTCCCCCAATAAGGAAAGCTTTTGCTAAAGCTTTAGCCAATTGGATTAGAGCTACATTTCCCTAGCTGACATAATTCCAAATGTGCTGCTGTAAGCTCAAAACTGAGAGATGGTGGAAGACTCATGTTTCACCGATAGACACCAGAACTCACGTGCTGCTGGGCAGTGCAAGAAGGAAGAGACATCCTGTGTCTGTTACTGAAACTCTAAACAATTTGAATAGGGAATATAATATAATCATCAGCAGAGCCGCAGACAAAAAGCAGACATTGGAGGGTTTACATAAAGAAAGACCTGAATCAAGCAGACAAGGGAAAACAACAAGTCCCAAAAAAAAAAAAAAAAAGGGATGGTGATTCTATGTGATAAGATGACATTAGGGTAAAATTTGTACTCTGCTGTGTCTGGGTTTTCCATCCAGGGTCCATAATGGCTTTGTTTGTCCTTAATCTGGGTGCAGGCACAAGTAAGTTCCATTAGTGGAAATTAAACCCATGTCTAAATCCACAGAGGCGAGCAGTGCAAACTCTTGCCTGAATCACCTGATTTATACCAGGAATATCAAACACCAAAGGCTCAACATTTTACATGTAGAAGCCTGGAAAACATCCAGTAATATACACAGGGAATTTATTAAAGGCAGCAGTTCCTGTAACATGCTGGTAAAGATGTGTGCAAAAAAAAAAAGACATGAAAAAAATGAATCCTTTGTTGCAGTATTTTGGAAGAAAAAACTACGTTTTTTTCAAAAAACATCAGACAGGCACCAGGACTTAGGAAAAAAAATAATCCAGGAATACAAACAGAACATAAAATAAAAAGTCTCCATGTCCTCATACTTTTGGGCAATGAGGAAGAGTCAATGCAGGAAACTTTATCTCTAATAAGATCCTGGAGTTTGGATTCAAGATGCACCAAGGCTTTTGCTGGCCATTACAAATAACTGTTTATTTTTTTATTGGTCTGACCAAAATCTAATTTTTTTTTTTTTGGAGTGGAGTAAATAAAAAATGTGCAGTATATTCTTTGATAAAAATCCTGAGACTGCAAGAAAAAAAAATCTCTGTAAATGCTTCAAAGAATTGGTTCCTGATCTTTATGTTATCTTTATTATATTTAGTAAAAATGCAAACTACATGCTGTTGGTTGATTCATTTCCAGACTGAAAACAGAGAAGGGTCGTAGTTTTAATGCTTTACATGAAAAGGAATAGAGATTCAAATCTATATTTGACCTGCCCCTAGTAAAAAAAAAAAAAAGCTTAAAAAAGGAGATAAAAGAAGAATTTATCCAATTTCCATCCTTGATAGATGGTGCATCTTCAGTCTAGATCTTTTACACCAGGGTAAAGTCTGAATATGAACAGCCTCACTCCATGTCTTCTCTCAAAACACACTGACAAACTCCACTGTATGCAATACAAGAGAAGCATTATATAGCTGCAACAAGCAACAGTCTAACGCCCCATTTCTAACCCATAAATCAGCTCTATCCGGGCAAGGGAAGCAGGAGCTGGACTTGTTCAACAAACAAAGACGCCCCACATTACTATCCCGACTAGGGCAGGTATGTCTGCCTCTGTATGCGTTTGTTGGGTCATATCAAGCACATGGAACTGGGTGCTGCACACAAAAATAACCCAAAGGCAACAGGGCCATTAGTCAGGCTGGAAGATCACCAGGGACCAGGACCTGATAAACCAGCACAGACTGCTGGCGCACAGCAGATAGCAGCTCCATTAATTAGCCAGTGAATCAGAACAGCAGCAAACTGTTGCCAGCCACATACTGTAAACATCAAGTAGGAAAGATCTCATTACGCTAAAGCTTGGAGGTTAACTAGTAGAAAGGCTTGTTAGGACCCCCCCCCCCCAACCCCTCTCAATTGTTGGAGGAATAAAAGGAACTACAATTACATCTCAGGTGTAAGTATGCAAACAAGCTGGTTCAGCGAGAAGGAGCGGGTGCAGCTTAGCGTTTCATCATTTCATTTCTTCTTTTCAGGCACGCTAAAAACTCTGCGGGTATACTTCTGCTGCAGCTGCTGCGTGGGGGAAATGGTTTAACCTCAGAGCCTCAGGAAATTACTTTTAGTTCCCTAAAGCGACGACCTGACGAGATTAAAAAACAGAACAAAGGTGACTGATAACTTTGTGTGTGTGTGTGTGTGTGTGTGTGTGTGTGTGTGTGTGTGTGTGTGTGTGTGTGTGTGTGTGTGTGTGTGTGTGTGTGTGTGCCATCTCAGCTGGCAGGTGTTTCAAACATCTCAATTGAATATAAAGGCGAACAAAGAGCCGAGATATCTCGCAGTAGGATACAGTGCGGAAGTGGCCAAACACCTGCAACTGATACTTATGCTATTGCTTCAATCACAAACAAAAAAAAAAAAAAAAACGGTAACTGAAAATGCTGTTACGATATGAAGGTTTGGGGAAACTTCATATTTTCACTGATGGTTCCTCTTTTTTACATTGGCACAGACGAGCGAAAGCAAACGCACACAATACAATGAAAATAAGTAAATTGTTTTTAATGGTTTCCCGTACATTTAATAGACACGAGCCGGTGATCAACTAAATTGCACATTTCCAGCACTTACAGCTTTGTTTCCTCTCCGAGCGAGAGGCGCGTGCAGACAGAAAACGTCCGGAAAGAAAACAGCAACTTACTGAGTTTGTTGGGAGTCCAACACAGAACAAATCCAACTGAGTAATGGAAGAAGCGAGAGGAAAAAAAAAAAGAAAAAAAAAACTTAGCCCGACAAATATCAGAGCAGTCCAGTTCCGACGAGGACAAGTCCGACACTAACAGCGCCTTGACAACCGGAGCAGCGAAAGCGAGTCCCGGGAGTATGGCAAGACAAGTGGTTATATAATTTTCACCTAAAGGCTACGTCCGTCATTTATACCACCAGGGGGCGTCACTAGGCGACAGTGGAGGATCTATGTAGACCAAATTGTCCCGGGGAACCAAGGTGAGGCCAGTTTTATCGCCTAGAGATGTAAGTGAACCACTTGTGCCTCTGGAGCTGCAGGTTGCAGAATCCTGATCTAGCAGATTCAAACTGGGATCCTATTGCAATACAACTGGAGCTAAAAGTGCTACATTTTAATTTATAATTTATTATTGAAGTAAAACTTTACAAATAAATAAATGATAAATATTTCTGCATAGAGAGGACATTAAAAGTCTTAAAATTTCACATGTTAATTATTTTTTCTTTTTTTGGAGGAAAGAGAACACGCCGCATCAAAGCATCAAAAATGACACATTTTAAATAGAAACAAATATTAGACTCATTCGGAGGCAGCTGAGCATCCAGAGGAAAGGCAAAACATGTTTATTTAGCACCATGCATACACAGGCTAATTAAAAAAAATCATTTTCCGAAAATGCAAGGGAGTCCACTATCACCAGAGGTCAGACATTCACCTGTCTGGACAGGCTCCACAGGAATAGATTCAACCCTAAATCTTTGTGTTGGACAATTCTCATCCATTTATATGAAACATAAAATGACTGTGATGCCGTGTCATTTTCAAACTGGCGACTCCTTTAGCTTAGCCCTGCAGCCAGTGTGGCCAAAATAATGTTAACATCCCTTGACAAGATTTTTGTGTTGGTAAATTTATACCTGCTTTATGGGATGAGAAGGGAACATTGTTTTGTCTTTTTGTCTAAATAGTTCTTGCCACACTGCCATGATTTCCATAGTTGCTATTCACATGTAACTGATTGGTTACATGTGAAGCCAATCTCATTGGGTGACAAGCAACACATGGACCACTGCCAACACTAAACATTGGCAAAGAAAATGAGAACCATTGTGGAGATCTAGATATGTAAAATACAAGCTTTTCCATACTTCTATTAAGAAAAAAGGTTCAGAAAACATGTTTTGTTGTCTCTCCATACTATTCCAGAAAACTGTTTTGAATCTGCTTAGCTTTATAGTTATTATTAACGACAATAAAAACGAAATGTTTGCCATCTTAGCGTATGCAGACGAACTCTAAAGTACCAGTGACTGAAAATGTTGACGTCAAAAAGTTGAATTTGTGACAGGACGGTTGCTTCATTAAATCCTACAACCGCCTGCCATAGCGCTGCTTCGCCGATCTCTCCTGTCTTGCAGGAGACAACAGAAAGCAAAAGAGAGGGAGAATTTCCCTTGAGATGAATGGCGAGATTGCGCAGGCGCGAACGAGGTCGACTCATTCCGGTGGAGACGGGCTGAAAATGGCAAGTGCAAAAAAAAAAAAAAAAAAAAAGTGCTGCATTTACTTAATGGGGAAAGACCAGCGACGGATAACAAGGTGGCATGGCGCGATGACATCTTATTTCTGGACGATTTAAAATGTCGGACTATAGACAACACGAGATTCATTTAAAGTCATTTAAATGAGCTAAATTATGAGATCAATTTGACTCACAGTCATTTTAAATCAAATGAAAATAAATCATCTAAACTTACAGGGTGATCAAATGTTTTGCTGTCAAATACAGAAACTGCAGTGACATAAAGAATAAACACAGAGCCTCTGCTGAATGGCAATTAGTAAATTATCGATGCTAATGGGACCTCTTTGTAAGAGCAACACAATTAATCACAAACTGAGCAAATCACGATTGCAAAGCAAAAAAGTGTCCCCTCTTTATCAAGCAGAATCGTTACGCTCTCCCAGACAGTGTTATAAATAATTCAGCAATAAAAGCTTGCCTCTGCTCGCCTGCCTGGCTGCATGCAGCACAAAATAATCCCCTCCGGTGCTCGGCATCGATCTAAAGAGGGCGTCACCAATTAGAACAAACCTCGGGACCAAATGAAGTTCAGTCAACATTCCTGCTGTCGAGAATGCCCGCGACGGGTCAGCCCAGATCAGCCAGGGATTAGGAGGCTTCTGTCAACTATCAATAGCCATGTGCCTGCAAAGACACAAGGGGGAGGGAGGGGGTGCATGTGGAGCAGGAAGGGAAGGAATGGAATGGGATGGGGGGTAGTTCCAGTGCAGATCCAGCAGCCAGCCGATGATGCTGTTTGTCCTGTCCGCGGATCGGAGGAGAGAATCAGCCGTCTCCGAGCGGCAACACATTTAATCCCGCTCTGGACATTTCCTGTCCCAGATCCCGCCGCCGAGCGGCTCTTTGTAAACACAGCTTTCAGAGGACAAAGTGTAAAAACCCCGGGAGAGATGGAGAGGAAGAAAGCAATTTACCTGCGCACTGCTGCTCCCGATCAGCCCGCTGATATCACTTCCCCGCTCCGTGTTGCTTCCAGGGATGCCGCTCACTCCGAGATGCTGCTCGCCGCTCAATTGAGACGACGGGGTTTGTTCACGTGGCCGCGCTCGCTGCTTGTAATTGGCGGAGCGGCGCGAGCTGGAGGTGACTACCCCGCACCTGTGCGCCACAGCGATGCGGGGATGGGATGGCCACTTGGTGTGTGAATCTCTCAAACTTCCTGGACAAAACGGGTCAGACGTTTTTCGGCTAAATACCAATTGCAACACTGCAAATTTGAGTTTTTCCTCATGCATAAATTTAATAGTGGTTTTTCCATGGGGTGGGAGCCTTAATCTCCCTCTCCCAAAGAAATTCCAGTTTGAAACATATATATATATATATATATATATATATATATATATATATATATATATATATATATATATATATATATATAATATATATATATATATAATCTATTTTTCAGGAAGCTGAAAAATAGATCAATCTGTGGAGGGTTTTGATAAGGATTATATGGGCAACTGTCCAGGGTGGTGATAAAAAGGGGACAGACAAGCACCTTTCAAGGGTGGCATAGATAAACAAAAAGATAGATAGATAGATAGATAGATAGATAGATAGATAGATAGATAGATAGATAGATAGATAGATAGATAGATAGATAGATAGATAGATAGATAGATAGATAGATAGATAGATAGATAGATAGATAGATAGATAGATAGATAGATAGATAGATAGATAGATAGATAGATAGATAGATAGATAGATAGATAGATAGATAGATAGATAGATAGATAGATAGATAGATAGATAGATAGATAGATAGATAGATAGATAGATAGATAGATAGATAGATAGATAGATAGATAGATAGATAGATAGATAGATAGATAGATAGATAGATAGATAGATAGATAGATAGATAGATATAGATAGATAGATAGATAGATAGATAGATAGATAGATAGATAGATAGATAGATAGATAGATAGATAGATAGATAGATAGATAGATAGATAGATAGATAGATAGATAGATAGATAGATAGATAGATAGATAGATAGATAGATAGATAGATAGATAGATAGATAGATAGATAGATAGATAGATAGATAGATAGATAGATAGATAGATAGATAGATAGATAGATAGATAGATAGAGATAGATAGATAGATAGATAGATAGATAGATATAGATAGATAGATAGATAGATAGATAGATAGATAGATAGATAGATAGATAGATAGATAGATAGATAGATAGATAGATAGATAGATAGATAGATAGATAGATAGATAGATAGATAGATAGATAGATAGATAGATAGATAGATAGATAGATAGATAGATAGATACGTGCCAGTTTGGTTTGTTGATGTTCCAGATCACAAGCTATTATAAACACAAAAGTAAAACATGATCAAAATAATGATATTAGCTGAGTGTACGCTACATCTGTTCCACATCTGTTAGTAGCATGACTGACAGATTATCCCTGCCCTCTTTGAATGTCATTTCAATAGAGTGCAGCCATTATCAGATTTACAAACCCGGGCTTAAAGTCTACATCGACATGCAACAGCAACACAGAGTATATATATATTTAAATCTCAGGGCGTAGTGCAAAACTCTACTTACAAAAATGGGTAATGTATTGCAACATTCATGCACATTTAGGCTTGAGGGCTGCATACCTGCCTGGAGCAGCCCAGCGAATACAGACCATACCTCATCTCCAGTTTAGCATGCACACTCCAATATAGCATGTGCACACAGTTTTTCATTTACCTACAGAGGCTACGGCATAGAGCAGTCAATGGTGCAGGAGTATTTTTAGATTTCATGTGGGTTGCAGATGCTGCTGTACTCAACTAGCTCACCACGATCAGAAAGCCATAAAACCTTTTTTTTTTTTTCCTGGATCATTTAATGCTTTTTAATTCCCTTTCAAAATTCCTCATCTATGTTTGTCCTCATATTGAGCTATTTTTTTTTATTTAAAAAAAGTTTGTTGTGCATCAAACACTTTTCTAGCTGATTAAATTAAATCAAATATAAAACATGACTCTGGAGTGCCCTTATAAAAATGTGCTCTTCTTTGCGGTGAACCTTACCAGGAGTTTCAAGTTATTAGAGAGTTTCAAGGCCAAAATAACTGCTGATCAAAGAGTAAGCATTTTCCCAACTTCACAATTTTTAAGAAATATCTTAATGATCCCCTTCCAGGAAAATTTTATTCCAAATGAGGAGTAAAAAATGGTAGTTTTTGGAAGGAGTGCATCCTATTAATCTAATGTAAACCTGACCACGGCAGTGTGATTACTGGCCTGTCTGCTGTTTCAGATCAACTCGTTGTAATTGATGGAACCGTGACCTTTGCTCTCTGTCAGGTCACGGCCTTAAGCTGAAGCACAATTACCTTGAGCAGCAGAACAAAGATCCAAAGCACAGCAGCAGGTCCACCTCTAAATGGATCAGATTGAAAAAAATCAAGGTTTTGGAGTGGTCTAGTCAAAGGTCGGCCTTAAGCCCTATAAAGATGCTGTGGCATGACCTCAAACAGACAATTCACTCTCTACTGTGGCTAAATTAAAAGTCACGCAGAAAAGAGTGCAGCAAAAGCAAACACCTGAGAGCAAATTGTCGCCAATTGTGGTCAAAGAGTTTCGGTTTGGAAGTTATTTTTTTATTCACCCTAGGCTCAGTGGGTTTGGATAGCTTTTGTCTGTAAGTAAAGAAAATCATGATTTGAAAACTACATTTTGCATTTACTGAGGCTATCTGAGATTGTTTTTATTGAGATGAAATATTTAAGTAGGACAGAAAAAAAGAGATTCGGTGTGGGGAGCAGGGATTTTTTTGGATGTATTTTTATTTTAAATCCTTGTTTTTAATTGGTCCTTGCAGATTAGACGCTGAAATGGCCTCCTGGCTATTGGCATTGAGGCTCTGTGTTTTTTCCCTAACACGGTTTTGGCCTGAATTAAAAGCACACTGGGTTTTTTAGGGCACCATTTGGATTGAATGAAAGGAACCTGGCAGAAAACCTACGGAAAATATTCCTACTAGCATACATATAAATGTCAAACACATTTACAAAATTGAAGCCACAGAACTCAATCGCATACCACATTTTACATCATAACTGGTCTCTTCTTCACAAGGTTTCTTCTTATCCTGACCGAAGGATAACCCTTGGTTTTTAGGCGACAGGAGCCTGAAGGAGGTGGGGGGTGCTACTGTTTTTGAGAACAAAAGCTAAAGAGCAGAGAACAGACCAATGTTCCCTCCTTCTGTTTCCCTCTATTCTAACCTTTATCCATCATCTCTTCATCCCCCCACCATGCACCAACACAAACGCCTGCCATCTGACACCCCCCTCCAAGGAGTTGTTCAAGAGCTGCTTTCTAAAAAAAAAAAAAAAAAAAAAACACCCCCCACACACACACACACACACATATGAGCTGCTGATCTTAGTGAGGATCATGTGTCATGCTCTCCCCTCTAAAGTGGGGAATCAGGCCAAATGGCACAGAGAAACAGACGGGAGGGCAGACGAACAGACACCATTTCCCATCGCTAATCAGGCCGTCGTGCACATCAAAACAGAATGCAGGATGATGGAGAGGAACTTCCTGTTGGTGGACGGTGCAGCAGAGGACGCAGCGTGAGGGCATCAACCGTTGGTCACTAGGCACGATGCCACCTGGCTGTGCCACCGCAACCAGGACCCTGGGATTTGTGTGTGCGTGAGGAGCCTTGCTGGGTCGGTCCGAGCTCGGACGGGCAGCAGATGGCGGAGCCGCTGTGGGTCGAACATACGAGCAAGGTGGACTCGCACACATGGATGCACACCGACTGCTCTGCCTGTGGTTACACAGTCAGAGCTGCCAGGAAGAGTTCAACAAATGCTAATCTGACAATCACTCTCAACCAAGCGTTTGTAACTCTGAATAAATGTGGAGATTTATTCATATTAGTTTTGATTTTATGTTGTAGACTGACACACGTTAGTGTCCATGTAGCAAAAAGAGAATACTTTTATTACTTGTCTTCAGCCCCTCTTAATAAATACTTCATAGAATCACCTTTTGCTGCAGTTTCAACTGAAAGGCTTTTAAAATATATCTGCCAGCTTTTGACTAATACAGTAAAATTTTCACCCATTTTTCATTGCAAAACAGATCAGGTCCAATTAGACAGAATGCTTAATGTCTTAAGGACCAATGTTTGAATCTTCAGACTGATTCCCAATTAGATTTATTTCTGTCTGATTCTAACAAGCAAATTAACTTTAAACCAGCATTGTAGTCATACCTGTCAAGTCTCCCATTTTGTCCAGGAAACTACAGTATTTTACCCCTCTGATTTGCAGTGTTTGGTTTCTGGGTCTCATGTAGTTCTCTTATCAAAGAATTGTCTACCCAATAATTGTTGTGTCCCTTACATAGCTGATGGCCATAATTTATTATGGCTTTTTTTTTCTTTCCAAAACTCATTTTCTTCCTGCCATCTTTGCATCATGGCACAACTAATAGTCTATAGTCTTCTCACTGACAGCTGTGGATCATATTCATGTAATAAGTGACTTCTGAAAGCAATTTGTTGCACATGATTGTGTTTAAAGTTATCAGAGTAAAGGGGGTTGTGTACATTTCATACATGTCTATTTGTAAAACACATTGAACAAAACTGTGTACTCTTTTCCTTCCTGTTTTACGATCATCCAATATGATGTATCATTGAAAAAAACAACTAATTATAGACATTAAAGTTTGCAGCTACTTAAAGACTACATAAAATTAAATAAAACTAAATGTAATAGTGAATGTTCAACATGATCTCAATATAAACAAACTACTGAGCCCTCCAACCCATTCTTATATGGACTCAACCTGACTGATGCAGAGGCACATGTGTTGTAGCACTATGGCTGAGCAGCTGTCTCTAGAGTGGAGGACATCTCTTTCACTGGAGAGTGATGGACGGGCCTCTGCAGTGGACTATAGATTAGGAGAGAAATGTACACAGCCCACACTGTGTGCCTTTATTACTACAGTCAACAGAAAATTATGTTTTGGAGAAGCTCTGTGAACAACAATACGTTTTTCCTGTGGTCCTTTTTTCCATTGCGTGGAAGGTGAGGACAAAAGCTGTCAAATTAGTATCATGCCAAATGAGCAGATGATGACAGGATACCAACACAACACTGCTATTGTGTAAAGAAGATTGATTTCCGCTGAGATCATAAATGTGTTTACTGCTTGTTGGATGCAGATGAGAGCCTGAAAAGTTGCTTCACACATAAACACTTCCATCTATCCACAGTGTGAATGTGCTGGATTTGTGAGAATCTTGAGATGGACTTTGGTTTAAAAAATTAATTTAAACCATGATAGTAATACCCACAAATCTATGTACAGGTTGTTTCAGTGTTTCTTCCATCTTGTCTCCTGCAGATGTGGGTTTCTCAGATGAGACTCATTAATGCTCATCAACAGGAGCTGAAATACAGTTGACTCCCTAAAACAATCACCAGATCATTTTGCTCAGTGTTAATCTATTTGTGTTCTTTGCTTCCTGTAGTCCTGAATCTCACCTCTACTGACTCTTATGACAGAAACTGGATTCATCATTGATGTTGGAGGTCTGGACTCCAGTTTTTTGTATCCTGATTCCTAGCGTCAGTGTGGAGATCGCGTACCTCCTGGAAACTGCTCATTAGCCCCGTCTCCAGTGTCAGTAACCAGTTAATAACTGATTCAGTTCTAAACAAGCTAGGTGTGTCTTCATTGGCAGCAGTTCCTCACATCCTCATATAGGCAGCAACGTGGGCTGGCCATGAGCGGGCAGAAGCTGTAGTTGATTTTCCACCTCTACCCACGGGAGGCATCAAAATGTATTTGAAAAGTAGAATTGGAACGGTTTGTGCCGTAGATGTAGGATGGCTGCCCCATATTCAGAGGCTGTTAGTTATCAGCATTGCAGTTTGGGGTTAAATTCCCTACTAACTTTTTTTGCATGTCTTCCTCTCTTTCTATTCATTTCTTGTCTGAACGTCTGCAAATAATGGACACTAGTCTACTAAATATTTACATAAACTCTTTGATTAATTTCAGCAATTTTTTATTCTATTTTTATTTTTTTGCTTTAACGTAAATTGGTAAACATAATATTGTTTTTGTTTTAGTATTCCACTGTGGACATTTCTTTAGAAGAGCTTTTAAACTGACTTACTGTTTTCATTTAGCACTTACTCATTGACCTCTGACGAACATAACAATTGATTTGATTTATTTGTAAATCAACATTGTCACATTGTCATGTCATTGATTTGGTAAAATGACATTGTCACAAGCAGATGAAACTATAGACTGTCAATATGTTCAGCTGCATTCTCAATAATTAAAATAAATACTGTGAAGAAGTGTCAGACAACAGTAAGCGTGTAATGCTCAATGTTATTGTTGTATTGCATTTTTTGTTTTAGAAGCAATTAGATCATGTTTGAATGTTTGTGTTAATGATTCAATTAAATTTTACTCAAGGTTATCATACCAGGAGATTCTCATGCTGTGCCCATTCCTAGTTATGATGTAGAAAACATTTTCATTCATCTGAAAAAGTGTAAAATAAAAAAAAGATTCTTATTAGGCCAGCCATAAAATGATACAGCATCCATAGAAAGAGTGTGGAAGTGCACTAGGTGTGACTCTCTGTTATCAGTGACAGGTGAGGGTAAAATGAAACCAACCTGTTCGGACTCCCCAAAGCCTTCAGCTATTAAATAACAAAAGAGACATGAGCTTGGCTTGTTGTGTTCTTAATGACTTTAGACTGAACTGCGTTACTTTCTTGACCACTTTCTCAAATCATACCCTCACCTTAACATATCAGATGCTACATTCCCCAGAACAACATGCATTGTTATTTTAAATGTGTTTCCTAATGTAACAATGTGATTTCCACTCTTCTTAAGACGACAAATCCGCTAAAGGTAAATATTTAAAGAGGTTTCTGCAAGATGAGTAATACCTGAATGACAAGGACACAAAGAGCACGGGGCTTTGTGCAGCTCAATGCTGTCAGCCGTGTTCTGAGCTTCCGTCTCACTCCTGTGACAGAATGACATGAATACCCATCAAAAATGTTGATATGCTCTTTGTTTTCCATTATCCTCCTAGATCAAAACACACAGGGAAAAACAACAGTAAAAATCTCATTCTGCACACCTAATAAAGAAGGTAATACTTCTAGGGAAAAATTCACTTCCATAAGAAAACATACACTATTTTGCCATTCATGTAGCATAACAATTTGTTGTAAAACTGCTGTCTTTATCATAAGGTTGGTTAAAAAAAAAAAGCTCTAAAAGGGCAAAAATTTTGAAAGGACACAAAGAAAGTCTGCTTTGATATGCACACCTATAGACACTTAAACACAGAGGCTGGAGATATTTCAGAGGTCAAACTGTACAGCCGCAAGGAGAGCAGACTATTGTTTTGATGATGCAAAAGTGTGAAACCAGCCATCCCTGCTGTAATGACTGGTGTACCAGGCTTTTATTAACCAGCCTGAAGTGTCAGAGGCCTAATCTCCACCCTCAGGCGCTCATCACTAAACCAGATTGACTTTACTGATGTCACAGCTGTAGCGCCTGATTGTGGGTTCATGAGAGCTTAGATGGTATAAAAAGAAGGAACGGGACAGCGCACGCCATTTTTAAACTTCATCAGTGCCAGAAAAGGACAAGTGTTTTTATACCCTCTGTAGCTTTTATGCTCTATAGAAGTAGTGTGTGTTTTGTAAAGCCTAAATTAATGGAAAACATTTAAAATTTTAAAAGTCTTGAACCATCTGTGTTTGGTTTGTCTTATTTACTAAGAAAATAGTAAAAAAAAAAAAAAAGTCCTGGGGGAACTAAAACAGTTAAAAACTCGATGTATCCACAGGTTTACCAAGCCAGTCTGGAAATGTGTGAACTCATATAGAGAATGGAGTGAAAATGTTCTTAATGACTTGACGGTAAAGTCCTGAGGCCTGACAGCGTTATCTGGAACACACTTCAAAGTATGAGAGTGTGGAGAATCCAGAATGGACACAGTTTGTCTCTGAGAGGTGTTTTGGCCTGTCCATCAAATGTACAATGATTTTACCCCTCAAAATCAGCTATGGGTCTGACACGGTAAGAGGGGAGACAGAGTAGGACAGGCGCAGAGGTGGAGCACCAAACATTCGTTCTGATCACAGTATTGATTTCTATCTTGTCATTTTAAGCTCTGGCATAAGGACAAATATCCAAACTGTTTAGCTCATAGCCCATCTCTTCAATCCACTGATAGCATCCACCTGCTTATTCCCCTCTTCTTCCCCCACATCATCACTCTCCTTTCATCTTCTCCCATGCTTGCATCAATACATGCGATTCCTCTCCCTCCATCTCTTGGGATTTTCTCCCATGTAAGCTCCCATACATATTACTTCAAAGCTGGAAAAGATAGATATAGCTGATAGATTGGTAGGCAGACAGAAAGATGGATAAAGCTTCATTTTGTCCTGTGTATAATAAAATTGTATTCCAAGCCACATTGTCTTGCATTATTCAATCTCTTATTTCAGTTGATTCTCAGCTTACAATCAAATTTGGCATGATGCTTGATAAATTGTTTAAATGTGTATTTTAGAGTTGAGTATTGAGAACAACATCCTCTGGGATTCATGAAGTTCTCTATCACTAGCATCACTTCATGAGACATGCGCTTCCTCTCCTCCTTCCTCCTGTTCTGTTAAAAGTCATTAAATTTCTCTGTCTGCCCTCAACTCACTGTGAAAAACATTAGCATAAAAATTTTGCTCATCCAGCTCCCTAATGATTATGATTCAGCCTCTGAATTCTCATTGCATCATGGACAGTTGTGGGGCTAATCCACTTGTATTGCATTGCAGGCCTTTTATTTAAGAAACAATTTAACATTGGATTTAAAGGTGTTAACTGCAGTTCAGTTTTAGAGAGACAGCTGTCTCATCATTTTCAGACGATAATAAGCACAGACAAACAAATATATCTTTGTGCATACGAGCATAATCCACGAATCACATGGCATGTAATGGTACACACACACACACACACATCCCCTCCATGGGCTGCCACCTTATCGTGGTGGGGGGGTTTGCGTGTCCCAGTGATCCTAGGAGTTCTGCTGCCCAGTGCAGACGGGTTCTAGGTGAGGGACCAGACCAAGTGCAGCCCAAAGATCCCTTATGATGATACGACCGTCGGAAACAGGGTTGTTCTCTCCGTACATGAGGTCCCACCCTGGAGCCACCCTGGCCTGGGGCTGGGGCACGCTGAGGAGCCCCTGGTGGCCGGTGGTGGTATGACAATAAAAACCCTTGAATCCCTGAACTATATCAACAATATGTACACCAAGCAATACATACACTTAGCATTCCACAGATAAATGCTTTTAATCTGGTTAAGAATAATAATTGTGCTGTCAATAAATGAGGCCTAATCGATGTTCTTAGTGACCAGAGGAACAATAAGGCCTTAATCAGCCCAGATGTTCAAACTGATGAAACATGAGGATGGAGGCTCTCTATTAAAACATTCCTCACCATCTTCCATGTTCTTTCAGCAAACAGTTGAGACAGAGCTGGTTTTGGTTCCACCACTATTGACCTGCTGCTTTAGCCGCCTTAGAAAGTTTTCTTAAAAGTCTGTCAGTCTGCAGATCATGTGACCAAACCAGAAAACACACTGGAAATATAGATTACAGCATTCTTTGTTTTACCTGGCAGCCATCTTGGTAGGCGGTTGCTATGACAACAATAAACAAACCACAACAATACCAGAACATTACAACCATTGTTTACGTCTATTTATGATACATTTTCTTTCCCACTATCGTTTTATATCTGGCCCCAAATGGAAATGAGTCGGATGTTCCTGATATACGGGATAAAAACAATGAATCAGGAATTATTCTTGTTTTGAATGTAAACAAGAATAAAGAGTAGGATAATTGGTGGTGGAATGTCACTCCACCAGCAAAGGGAGATTCTGTGATGTCACACCCAATGCCGTCAGTGATGTCATCAACTGGAGAATTGTATGTGACACAATTCTGCAAATTGGTCATTGCTTGCAATACCCCTGACTTGTTCAGACGCTCGCAAGCTCTTTAAGGAAGTTTTCCAAACGACGATTTTGGCGAAAGCATTAGGAGAAAAAATGTCTCATCGTTCACCAAGATTCAACTTTGAACTGATTGGACCCCACGGGAGAAGGGGAGCCCAGCAGAACCAGCAAGGCGGGTTCCCTCCTGTGCAGCCCAATGCCTCCCACGGGGAGATCGGAAGGCTGAGCTCCCTCCAGGAGATGGAGAGAGCTGGAAGGTACGAAGACCACCAGCGACTGGCCCACCTGGAGGCAGAGCTGGAGCGAGAGAGAGAAGAGTAAGGGCCTCCAGGAAGAAATGGAGGCACTTCAGACTTCGTACAAGGAGCTGAGCTCCAAGTACGAAGCTGAAGTTGCTCTGGTGAGGCTGGAGGCCCAAACACAGAAGGATTATGAAGAGGGAATCAAAAAGCTGAAAGCAGAGAAGGAGGAGATCATTGAAAACCTGTCAAGAAACATCAACATCATGCGAAAGAGGGAGAAACAGATCCTAAATGAACTTGACCAGGTTTTCTATTCATTTGAGGAGCTGAAACGCAGATACGAGACAGACATAATCTATTTTCAGCAGCAGATTGAGTCGTTCTCGCAGAGGACGGAGCAAAAGGAAACCACTCTTTCTAAAAGAGAGAAGAAAGGAAAACATCTGCAGGAAAGAAACTTTTCTGCCCTGCAACAGCAAGTTGCAAAACTGCAGCAGCAGATTACAGAGGAGAGGAAAAGTCATCAAGAGAAGTCAGAGGAGGACCTGGCCATTCTCCATAACATCAAAGCCGAGAACGCCGTCCTCCTGGAAGAGACCAGACAAGAGATCAACATCCTGCAACAGAAGGTCAGCAGCTCCCAGGATGAGTTGCAGAAGGCTGACGGTAGGTACAAAGAGCTCCGCTGCAGATACGAGACGGACATCATCCATCTGCAGCAGCAGAATGAGTCGTACCGGCAGAGGATAAAGCAACAGACAATAGCCCTTTCTAACAGAGAGCAGCTACTCCAGGAAAGAACGTTTTGTGCCCTAAAACAGCAAGTTAGAAAACTGCAGCAGCAGATCAAACAGGAGAGAGATAGTCATCAACAGAAATCCGAGGAGGACGAGGCGATGCTCCACACCATCGAAGCCGAGAACGCCGTCCTCCTGGAAAAGACCAGACAAGAGGTTAAGATCCTGCAGGAGAAGGTCAGCAGCTCCCAGGATGAGTTGCAGAAGGCTGACGGTAGGTACAAAGAGCTCCACTGCAGATACAAGACAGACATCACTGATTTGATACAACTAACGGAGCAGTACCAACAGCAGGTGACTTGTCTGCAAAATGACTTGGAGAGAGCCAGCCTGGATCTGTCTGGCTCTTTCCAAGTCATTTCTGACCTGCTGAGACAACAGAAGGATGGTCCCCAAGAGAAGGAGGTAAGTTCTCTAATTCAACTCGACCTGGTCCAAGTTTCAGCCAGAGGATTCTTCGGAGGAGGCGCTTTCTGGAGGACCTTGTTCCACCGACCAAGAATCCACAGAGGAGATCCCTGGCGAATCTGGCATGGAAGAGTTGGACCATCCACATACTGACACCATGCAGGAGGGTGAGAAGAAAAAGTCAAAATTTTCAATTTGGAAAAAAATTCGTAACACTCTGAGACTGAAGAAGTAAAAAAACCCAAAAGAGTGAAGGCAATTAGAGAAGGAGCAAGACATGCAAGAGAGACTGAGGACTGGAATCAGACGCAGGAATGTTGTAGCGTCTGCGTTCGGGGCGCCATGCGACGCTCCGACAGCAGGACGTTTACAGCAGCTACGTTTTTTCCCCAAATTTGATCCCTTCCCCACCCAATTGAAAAAACGTGGGCAGCACGGTGGCGCAGCGGTTAGCGCTGCGTCTGCACAGAGTCCCTCTGTGTGGAGTTTGCATGGTCTCCCCGTGTTTGCGTGGGTTTTCCCCGGGCGCTCCGGTTCCCCCCACATCTCCTAAAACATGCAGGTCAGGTCAGTTGGTCGCTGCAAATCGCCCCCAAAAAGAAACTCCCAACACATTTTACTGTGTTTTATTGCTAACCTTGTCAAATTTAGGTTTTATTTAGGACGTGACTGAAAGGTTTTGTTTGTCAACCTGCGTTTGATTCCCAGTCCTGGGGAATCTGCTGCATGTCTTTCCCTTCTCTCTTCTCCCAATTTCCAAATAATTGGGAGGAGCCTAAAAACTTAATTAGAGCCTAAAAACTTAATTAGACCCTAAAAAACTGAAACATTGACTTGATCTCACAAATGGACCCTAAAAAATCAACTTTCTTTCTCTCTCTCCCACAAATTAACAGATTACTTAACACACACACACACACACCCTTACAAGCATAACCAAGCCTTCCCCAACCAATTGAAAAAAACGTGGGCAGCACGGTGGCGCAGCGGTTAGCGCTGCGTCTTCACAGAGACCCTCTGTGTGGAGTTTGCATGGTCTCCCCGTGTTTGCGTGGGTTTTCCCCAGGCGCTCCGGTTCCCCCCACATCTTCTAAAACATGCAGGTCAGGTCAGTTGGTCGCTGCAAATCGCCCCCAAAAAGAAACTTACTTAACACACAAACACACACACACACACACACGCACACACACACACCCCCTCCATGGGCTGCCACCTTATCGTGGTGGGGGGGTTTGCGTGTCCCAGTGATCCTAGGAGTTCTGCTGCCCAGTGCAGACGGGTTCTAGGTGAGGGACCAGACCAAGTGCAGCCCAAAGATCCCTTATGATGATACGACCGTTGGAAACAGGGGTTGTTCTCTCCGTACATGAGGTCCCACCCTGGAGCCACCCTGGCCTGGGACACGCTGAGGAGCCCCTGGTGGCCGGTGGTGGTATGACAATAAAAACCCTTGAATCCCTGAACTATATCAACAATATGTGCACCAAGCAATACATACACTTAGCATTCCACAGATAAATGCTTTTAATCTGGTTAAGAATAATAATTGTACTGTCAATAAATGAGGCCTAATCGATGTTCTTAGTGACCAGAGGAACAATAAGGCCTTAATCAGCCCAGAGGTTCAAACTGATGAAACATGAGGATGGAGGCTCTCTATTAAAACATTCCTCACCATCTTCCATGTTCTTTCAGCAAACAGTTGAGACAGAGCTGGTTTTGGTTCCACCACTATTGACCTGCTGCTTTAGCCGCCATTGAAAGTTTTCTTAAAAGTCTGTCTGTCTGCAGGTCATGTGACCAAACCAGAAAACACACTGGAAACATAGAGTACAGCATTCTTTGTTTGAACTGGCAGCCATCTTGGTAGGCGGCTGCTATGACAACAATAAACAAGCCACAACAATACCAGAACATTACAACCGTTGTTTACGTCTATTTATGATACATTTTCTTTCCCACTCTCGTTTTCTATCTGGCCCCAAATGGAAATGAGTCGGATGCTCCTGATATACGGGATAAAAACAATGAATCAGGAATTATTCTTGTTTTCAAGGTAAAGAATAAAGAGTAGGATAATTGGTGGTGGAATGATGTCACTTCCCACCCCCCCTCCGACATACAAACACATGTTTTAAAGTTAAGATTTTTTGTATATTTATTGTTTTGAGTCATATCACACGTCTCATAACAGCCAATGAAAGTGGAAATAAATCAAATAGACTGAGGAGGAAACAGATCATGCATCAACAACAAATCAAGATATTTTTCTCATCAGCTTTTAAGAACATAAAAAAAATCTTTGTGAGTTTATAAATAGAAGAAAACTGTAGAAACAATGTATATCTTTCAGAGGAATATTTCTTTGATCAGTTTGTGACACGTCTCAAACTGTTTCAAACTGTCTGTTGACAACGCTGCTTGTCGGCTTGCATTTCATGAATAATCAAGCTGTGAAAAATGTATGTTTTCAGAACAGTTTTCGAGAAAGTTGAAAAGCGAACCTCTGACATTTGAGCTGGTGAATGATTCCTAAATATAAAGCTTGACATGTGGTGCTATAGTCAACCCTAAAATGGCTCAGACCCCTCTGCAAATTACCTTTGTTGGGAAAAGATAGAAGCTGGCAGCTGCTTCAACTGATTAAATTAAATGTGAGTGTATGATGTGTCTTTTGCAAACAAATGAAAAATGCATGTTTTTCCAGAGACCCATTGCTGCAAAAAATACCCTCCAAAAACACAAAATCTTACCAAATAATATTGGTATCTTAGATCACTTTAAATGAGACAAAACTAACTCAAAAGTAGCATTTTAGGAATCTATAGGAGATTGTTTCAGGTCGATAATTTCTTAAAATTAATTAAACTGTTTGGTCCAAAGGCAGACTATTTCACTATTAACAACGATTTTCCCATCTTATAAATGAAATAATGTGCTAATAAATAATCAATATTAAGGAATTATTGACTTAAAACAAGCTCCTATATCTTTCTGAAAAGTTACTTGTAATTATTTTTGTCCTATTTTAAGTGTATTAATTCATTTATATTTGAAACAGAACATTTAATGCTTTTGTGTTGTTGCAGTGATGTACCAGACAGTTTGCTCAGTATAACAGACTGAAACTGTTCTTTGGTTGATTATCAGTGGCAGTGGAGAAGTTCACTTGTTCAATTTAATCTGTGGGGTATTCCTTATTTCTAAGTAATGTGTGAGATGCAATATTACATCATTGTCAGAGTTTGTTAGGGGTTCACTTACGGACCAATTAGAGTGTTCTAAGGTCCATGGTCTGATGAAATGTTGCAGCTTAACTGCTGCAGTACTCAAAGTTAATAAGCCCCGAGGGTGTTATTAATAGAGGAGGAAGATGATGAAAATTTGTCATTGATCTGAAAGCAAAGTTAAATTTACTTTTTACTTAGAACTCAAAGGATTTTTTTTTCATTTATTTTTTCTTCTCAGCATTTTTATTTCTATGTTGTCTGTGAGAATTTAACTACAACAGTTTCTCCCAAGAGAACAGCTCCAAGAGAGCTCAACTCAGTCCGTCCGTCCGTCCATCCATCCATCCATCCATCCATCCATCCATCCATCATCCATCCATCCATCCATCCATCCATCCATCCATCCATCCATCCATCCATCCATCCATCCATCCATCCATCCATCCATCCATCCATCCATCCATCCATCATCCATCCATCCATCCATCCATCCATCCCATTCCTCTAGACTTACTTGTGAAGCTGAAAAGAATGCAGCAAACATTATGTTTTGCTAGTGTAACAATATTATCTTGTTATAATATAATATCTACATTATCAACTGCATTAAAATAAGCCTTTAAAAAAATAAATAAATTAGAAAACAGTTTCTTGTGCCTTATTTTATTTTGTGATTATGTTATTTATTTGTATTCTTTTTTTAATTTTAGTTTTTAAAATTCCAAATTTTGCACATAGTTTTAGTCCGACTGATTTTTAAATCATAAATCCAATGTGTACTTTTTACCAACTCCCTTTTTCACACATACTTGAATCACGTCTTGGAAGGAAACTTTTATTTTTGCTTGAGTAAACATTTTGAAGCAGTGCTGGTCTTACATGAGTACAATTTTTTTTATACTCTCCTCACCATTGATCCTGCCGAATGAGGGATACTTTACAATCAAGGCGTAAAGCAGTGAAACACTGTTAAATCATATTTTAAATTTGCAAAAGAAAATTAGGAATTACTAAAAATTCAAAACAAAGTGAAGTGCAAGGTTGCTAAATTGGTATAACACCATGTGCAAAGGCTTTATTCCTTGACATGGTTGTTTTGGGTTTGATTGCCGGTCCCAGGCCGTTTTGTTGAATGTCTTTCCATCGTACTTTTTGTCCATTTAATGTTCAATAAAGGCCAGTAGTTCCAAAAAGTCTTTTAAAAAAGAGTGGTTCTGTGGCCTTACAGAGTTTACATGATTAATTTGCCTTCAAGATAGATGGTCTGTGAAGAAAAATGTTTTTTTTTGTTTGTGTGTGTTTGTGTGTGCGTGTGTGTGTGTGTGAGGGCAACTTCTCTTTGATCTGCAGACTGAAGCTACATTCACACCTGCTACGCTTTTCTTCCAGACTCTCAGAAATCTGCCACTGCCACATTTCATACTCCTTTCCCGCTCTTGTACATTTTACCCTTTCTTCTTCTTCATCTGTTTACTTTACTTTATTGTTCATTGTTCACATAAATTTATTTCTCCTGTGTCTGTGTGATTTTTGGGCACATATTTCTTTCCCACAGTGATGTTATTCATTCTTCTTTTCAAATCCTTCAAGGTTTTTGATCTCTCTCTCATTATGTCTCCCTTTTCCTCAGTCCAATGCTCTTCTGACTCTGTCTCTTTTCCAAATGATATGCTCCTTTTTTCTACTATAAAAAAGTGTTGCTTTTGGCATGGCCATTTTTTGTTGCATATCCTTCTTATTAAACAGGGCATAAAATCCCCAAGAAAACATCTTGCATCTGTTTAGTTAAAAGGAAACTGGAACAATTGATGGCATGTTGACTTCTTAAAGAAGAGTCATATTTTGGAAAATTCAAACCACTCTTTGTATCTTCAAATGAAGGATCAAAAGGACGATTAAAGTTTGGAAGCAGGGATAAAAGTAAGAAAATGGACTTAACTAGGAGACGTAAGAGTTTAAGTCAGCAACAGCTTTCACAATTTAAACAAAACTTTGATGGAATGAGTAGCAGATATTAAGTACTTATGTGAAGAAAGTGATGACAACTACAAAAGAATTTGATAAAATTATACCATGTAAACCCACATAAAAATGGATTTGTAGTGCAGTAAAACAATATTTTCCCCCTTTGAATTCTGTTTCTGCTCATTACTCATATTTTAACTAAACACTTTTCAGTTAATATATGTGTATATGTGGTAAATATTTGTGTATATATCTGGTGTAAAATAAGTGTGAAAAGATCATCAGTTTTAAAATGAGATACATTTCTGACAAAATTCTCACCAGATGTTAGTCTACACATGCAAATAATTCAATTCCAGTTATCTGTAATAAGAGTGAATGACAGAAAAAAAAAATGCACAGTCTGGGCACCAGCTGACATCCATCAGAAAAATGTATATCAACTGTGCAAGTCCTCACTGCTAGCATGAAGAAAGGAGTTTGTCACATAATATCTCATGATGGTCAAAACCAATGAGCTCTTTCAAGACCTTAGCAACAATATTGTTGCACGCATACTGATGATGTTGACTACAGATTCATTTCTGAACTACTGAAGGACCCAGTGAGCAGCGGAGCCATAATTCATGATTATTCATTTCAATACTAAAATGTAAAAGATGAAGAATTTCTTACATCAACTCTTTGTGCAACAGTGAAACCCACAAAAGCAGATACCAAGGACAAGCATTTATTTAATATGTCTGGTTCAAAAATGCTTGTACTTTTTCTTTAGGAAGGGCTTGACACTGGAATCATAAAGTAATATTTAAAAAAATATAGAAGATGTTACATATCACTGTTTTACAGCTTCTGCTTGAAGCCACAAGTAAATTCTTGCTCATTATATGCAAGTAATCAGTGATTGTTTGTATTGATCTATAGCCTGAAGGAATGGGGTAGCACAGGGGACAGCCTGCATCATAGACTGAAATCAATGCTTTCACACTAATTGGGTTGGGATCCACTGGTAGGGAGAGCTCTCCATGGAGAGATTTGTCAGGAATGAAGTCATTCATTCAGGAAGAAACCCCAAAAAAATATTTTGCAAATAAGAGTACAGAAACTTGTCAATTCAATCCGAAAAGGCCTTTAGATATTTTTGCACAAATAGATTTGCTGTGTATATGGAGAGTTCATAAAAAAAAAACTTGCTGGTATAAAGAGTTGCTTCGGAATTATTTACTCTACCAATTACTGGGAAGAAGCCTGAGGCACATTGTAAATTATATACCATTACCACTGTGAAATTAGCACACCTTAAAATTAGTTAGCTATTTAACTTTATCAACTCAATGTAGAACTTTTCCTGGAGAATGCACTGCAATTCTTCAGATTATATATACTATACTTATTGTTTCAAAAGGAATGCACTTCAAGATAAATTGGATTTTTAATAAATTCACTGAAGAACAAAATTTTTTTGCAATAACTGAACTAACACCAACACTAAAAAACACATCAGTCTCTTTATTTTCAGTGTTGGGAGCTTCAGTTAAAAAACAAAAAAAAACAAACAAAAAAACTGTAAATGTTTTTTACTTAAATGCATGGGAACATTTAATGATGATGAGGAATACACTGTGATTGGTTAGCAGAACCCAAACTTTTATTTGAAGTTACCTATTGATACAAACTGCATTATTTCTAATTTAACACAAAATGAGCAGTATTGCAGTAACAAGGAAACAAGAATGCACTGTGAGTGAATTTGTTTATTAGTGGTTGTGCAAAAAAAAGAAACAAGAGAATTGCTAGTTTAAGCATTGTTGGTTTGACCAGAAATGGCTGTGTAATGGGAGAATGTAGGACTTTCCTTCAAACCAATCTGCAGAAAAAGGAATGCATCTTAATCAGGGATGGTAGATCCCATTAGTAAGTGGTTTCCTGGGAGAACACTTTTAATTTCAGTGAATCAGTGATTGATGGCTGCTACAGAGTTTGAATGAAGAAATGATTAAACCATCTGAATCAGAGGTTTTGTATCAGGAGTGCACATCTAAATCATGCACGACACGGCCACAAGAAAAATTACTCACCTCCGTTACTTGATAATCTGAGAAAAAAATCTGAGCTCCTTTGCCTCTTCCCTGAGGTTTAACTCCTATCTGCATGAATACTTTGCTCCTGGTCAGAAATGACCAATCAGAGCCAGAAGGACAGTTTTAGCAATGTCCATCATGTTCTAATGGTGGAAAAACAACATATCGTCACAGGAAAACTGTGACAATATTGAAAATCAGTAAGACATACTGCAGTGTTTCTGTCTAAAATTGTTCTTTTGTCATTGTCTTAATGATTACAAGATTTGTAGCCTTAATATAGGACAATGTTGAAATATTTTTAATTTTTGTTTTCAAAAAGCAAAATAACTTGTAGCCTGCAACAGATTTGGTGTTTTTTCCAGCCTTAATAAGCTGTGTGGCAAAAACAATATGATCAGAAATAGTTTTGCCATTGGCAATGAAATATTGGGTGCTGCTATTACTTTAAATAGGTCAAAGTTTGACTTCGAACTGTTTCTTTTGTTCTGTTGGAAAAGCAATGCTCTAGTGTTCTTTGTACATAGAAAAAAAATCAAGGTACACTATTTCAATTGCAGTAAGGTCTTACTTTCTTATTGCTGCTATTTTTAGATGCCCGCATCAGAGCTATTTTATATTATCTTTGTTCTTAGAGTCTCAATGGACCAGAAAACTGCAGAAGTATTTTACCAAAAATCAATGTAAAGCAACTTATTCTGGGCCCTTGCAATTATCTTAAACTTGCAGCCAGTTGGGTCCCAGATTTATGGTTTTGCACATAACACTGATGTTAAATCACTTTATGGCTGAGACCCAGATCATATTTCTGAATTACTGTCTCTCCACCAACCACTTCATTGCTTTACGTTGGAAAAAAGCAGTCTGCAGCTTTTGCATTCAGGAACAGCATGTGGAATTACACCTAAGAAGTGTCTCTGTGGTTATCTTTTTGCAACTGCTGTCCTACTGAATATGCTAAACAATAGATCACTCCATTTATCATTATGAATGTCACATTATGTCACAAGAATTTCTCTTGTTCATGGTTTCAGAGCTCTATTTGGGTTTTCTGTATTGCATGAAAACAACAAAACACCCACGTGTTTCTCAAACGGTGACAAACTTGAGAGAAACGGGAGAGGCAGCTGGCCAGGTGGTTGGTATTAATCTTTTTTATAAATGATGATCCTTCTGGAAATGTGAGAGGATCCTCACTCACACATTTTGTTCTCCTTACAGACTCCTTCAGACTCAAGGCAATCCCCAAACACTCACCCTAACCTTCACCATGATAACTACATGTTCTTGATTTCTATATAAAGCCTAAAAACAAGATTCAGCCTTTGTAAAGTGAACTGTTTCAGTTATTTGGGTGAAATGTTAAGCATAAAATGTTATTTATGCAAGCATTTCATTTAAGTGTGCTTTAGAATGACAAATGTGGTAACTTGGAGAATCCCCCTTTTTCCCTGTAATTCAGTCACTTCGATCCAATATTGGAGTACATATAATGTTACATTGTTGACCAATGTTGTTTAGTTTGGAGCTAACAAGTGTTAGTTGTATGGAATCAAACCAGTTAATTCTATTCCAACCTAACAAAAGAATCATTCAGATGTAGTTGAATATAGTCAAACTTGATCCAAATTATTATTTCATCAGATCTCATTGCTATATCCATACCATGTTGCAAAATTCTACCTATTCAAGAAAACTTATTTTATTCAGTCATTGAGTTTTCAGCAATCCCTGATTGTGAGAGAACATGTGGTGACAGATGAAAAGAACTACTTCTTTTTCACTGACAGAAACATTTGGCAAAAGGGGCAATCTGCTGTGACTGCATGGCTGAAAGTTGAGAAGGAAAAAACAGCGAGTGTATATCCAGTGACACAGCCAAGCTTCCTCTCTTTTTCTTTCTTGTAGAAAGAAAAAGAGAAAAAGCAAAACAGCACTGGAACTAAAAGTTCTGTCATTGGTTTCATTTAAGACTCAGAAAATACTATTCAAGATGTACTAGGAATATGAAGGAGACAATTAAATACAGAATATCTGAGCTACAGAAAAACTTTCTAATGCAACAAGTTGGAAAGAGTACATACAGATAATGGCAGCAATGACTTGGTTAAAAGCTCCACCCACCAAAGAGACGCAGCCACACAAAAAGAGCTGAGTACTTGCTATGAGAAAGAAACACAGGAAGAATATGCATAGTTAATATCAACTAGGACCAAGAAACACATTCACAAAAAAAGTACTTTTTGGTTTACTATAGATGTATCCCTTATGATGTAAATGTCATTTTAAATGCTAATATATGAATAAAAGGTTTATTTAATCTTTTTTGCCACCCAAGTCCCTGATCAATAATCAATATTATTCTGTCAGTAAAATACATTGTATGTTCATTTATAATTTTAGGAAAGAGTGAGTTTTAGAAGTGACCTTGCATGTTGTTATTTTTGTTGACACAGTAAGTCCTTTTTTCTACTTGTCTTATTTAATAATTTCTTATGAAGGACAAGAATAGCCTAAAATAATTAGGTTTGATGTGATTTCCTTAAGATGAAATATTTGTTTTATCAGTTTCTTGAGATAAAGGCATGAATCATGAGATAGTAGATGATAGGAAAACAGACATTTCTTCGGTTTCTCCAAGTTTCATCATTCTGTGTCACTGCGACATTTCATGAGAATAATTCAGATCAATAATGTGACACTGTGAAGCAATATTTTTTAGCTTGAATCAGTTCATTGTTCAAATTTCAAAAGTTAAACCTTTCTGGTTTCTGTCATTTTGAATGAAAACGTTTGCTTTTGTCAAAAACTTGCTGTGATAACCCTTCATTAAAAGAATGTATATTTATTATTTTGAGGTAATTAAGTAGAATGACTTTCAAAGTATGCTAAGCTTGCTGAAAGACCAACATAAGATTTTTTTTTATTTTACCAAGTTTTTATCAAACACCCTATGCTCTCATATTTCCAAGAGTTTTTTTTTTTTTTTTTAATCAGCAGATAAATTATGATACAGTCTTGGTCTTGCAATAAAGAATGGCTAAGCAGAGCTCTCCTCATCATATGCAAGTCAGGTGTTCTTTATGTCTTCACCTTTCAGGATGATCAGGTGGTGCTTGCTTCACACTCCCTTCTCACTGCTGTCTGGCTCAAATCCCCGTCAAGCCTTTTTCAGACTCTGGACAACTACTGGCTATGTAATCATTTTTACGTATTGGTGTGGCTGCAGACACAGAATCTGCTAAGAAGTTAAAGTTATATCATCATTAAATGGAAAAATATTAATCCATTGTTCAGATTGTATGTAATAAATACATGTCAGCATGTAAAGACATTGTGATTATGATCATTCTTTAAACCTTAGCATTTGCTAAGTGCACAGATGCCAATATTTTCTGTCCATATTAACATTAAATTAGTAGACTTTGGACCAGTCTTTTGTACAATTTTTTAAAAATGGTTATATCTTTCTCTGTTCGTCTATTATGTAGCAATGTTGTGTATAAGAGAGGCAAGTCTTTCAGTGAATTACTATTTACGATCAGCCTAATTGTACAGAAATGTTCAGAGAGGGCAGAATAATCTCTGTTGGTTATTGTATCTCTGTCTCACCAATATTCTTCAGACAGTTACATCACTACTGCTGACATTTGTCATTAAATACTCCCTAAGTATTAGTGTTAGCATAATGACATAGTCATCATGCTAGTACCTGTCATATGTAGATGAGGATTTAAATATTTTATCTTGGGATCATATCAGGAAAACTTTTAAAAGCGTTTTATTGGTTGAAGTCTTCATATAAAATTAATTTTCAATGTCAGGACAGCAAAAATAATAACCTATTGTGTAAAGAGAAAAGAAGCATGAGCATTTGAAAAAACAAAAACAACCCTAAACACTTGTTTTAGTTTTCATTATGTCAAAAAGTTTTGTTATGTCAGCATAATGAGAAAAGCAAATGATTACTCTGATTAAAAATTAGCCTTGAGCCCTCATTTTTCTAAACTGTGATGTGAATCTTATTTGTTGTCATATGTATTATATATATATGGTATATATTTCAATATGGAAAATATATGGGTTTATGCAAGACAGTGTAGAAATGGTTTACTTACAATCCAAACTTTGGACTTAACTTGACAGAATCATATTAAAGCAGTTTTTTTCATGGTTAGTACAGCCATAACATTTAATTTCAGTTTTATAGTTGTAGTCTAGATGGAATATGTTTCTTCTCCTTATTTGTCATATTGTTTTCATTGTTTGTTGTTGCAGGCTGGCCTATCAGTCAGTTAAGACTCACTGGGATTTCTCTTGTAAGACTGTCGTGTCGCAGTGCAATAAACAGTAATAGATATAAAGGAGCGGGTTAGGAAGGCGCGGGTGCTCTATTACTCAATATTATAGACTGCGGGTTGTTTTGGCTGTTGGATAACACTTACTAATATTCGTCAAGAGAGCGAAAAGGAACTGAGAAGTTTGCAAAACTATGAGATGCAAGTTGCAATGAGAAAAAAGAAAGTGGCAGTGTATTCCCCCACAAAGATCTGAACTGCAGTCTTATTGGCAAATAGAGAGGTTACATGAAAAAGGAGCCATGGCTTTCACTTCATGCTGCAGCTAAAAAAAAAAAAACCCATGGATCTGCATGGCAATAATTCTAATCACAAGTCCTGCCTGAATATTTTGTTGATGTGAGGCAATCCGAGAACATAACATCACTGTCAGTGTCATTTTAGGCGCATGTTTATAAAACTAGAGGTTAGGATAAGCTGGCAGGTAAAAAAACAAAACAACAAAAAAAAAAAAACAAACAAGGAAAAAAAAAAAAAAAACATTCAGAAACAAAACTGTACTGCTGGAAAAAATATGGGTTTACCAGAACAAAGGGAGCAGTGAAGGAAAAAGGAAGTGTTGAGTGGAAGGGGAAACGGATGAAAGCAGAAGCAAACAAACACCTGAGGCCCTTCTTTCTCTTCTTTCTTCTTGAGATCTGCCCACAGAATCTTTGGCAGTACAATTTTACTGCAATCCACAACCATCAGTGATAAATATATATATTTGCCTACCAGGGTCAAATGTTAAAAAAAATATATATATAAAAAAATTACGATGCAGGTAAAACACATAAAACATAATTTTAATTAATCCATTTTAGTGTCTTTCCTTCAAAACATGGATGTAAGGTTAATGGGAGACAAATTGAAAACAGAAAATGAATTGATGGCAAATGGATTTAACTTTCAGTTTAACACAGCATTATATAATCTGACAATACTACAGAGCACAAATAAAAATATGCTTCAAATACAAAGTGGTATAAAATGGTACATTTGTTTTGAAGTCTCAAAATGAGCACACCTTATTTTCCAACACTGACATTTTTGGGTGTTTTTAGTTTTGCTATGTGACTCAATCAAACTGGAAATGACAGTATAACACTATTTCCTTTTTCATCCAATCCTTGTGAAAATGTTACATTGACCAATGCATTTGAAATTTTTATGAAAAGACTTGCTTAAAATCAAGTGTTACATAAATCTTTTTACTCAAGTGAATTATTCAGATACTTCCTCTAGGATGCTTTCTCATCACTGGGTTTATTCCAAAGCATGAAATTGGTTTTGAAATATTCAAATGTTCCAAATAAACAGCTGCTTGGGGTATTTCAGTGGATTGGCAGCTTGGACATTATTAGAGCAAAATATCATAGAAAATTATTTATTTTCTTGTGTTGTCTGTTTCTCTCTTTCTCTCTCAAGAAAGAAGATTAAAGGTCAGGTAATAGTGCACAGAAAACAGTGTTTTTCTGTCAGGCTCTGTGTCCAGCCACTGTGACTATTTTACTGCACATTGAGTGACTTGTGAAAAAATGGGTTTGGGTGTCATCTGGCTCAGCCGTCCACCACATGCTAATCCTGCTGTCCTCGACACAGTGTTCCTGGCTTTGACTCCGGGCCAAAAAGCAATGAGGAAAAGTTTACAATAATCTTTGTTATATTTGTCAAGAGTTACATATTCAAATGTATAAAGTACATATATGTAGGTCCAGACAAATATTTACAAAAACAATGGACCTCTATTTTCTCACTGTTGGTTGTTCTTAAACCACTTTGTACATAATTTGGCTATATGATATGTTTGGCCCATTTTTCACCAAGCTATAGCTTCAAGACTGATGTCTTAAAATGTCACTTTAATATTTCCATGTAATGGTCTTCACTTGTGATGTCATCTCTTCTATGAAATGCATCAGTCTGAGTCTGATGTGGTATTAGTTATATTTGACTCTACGGTCGGCCACTTAAACACACAATATATTCAGCAATTGTGTCAAAAATATCAATGGATGCAACTGGGTTAAATACTTTCAATGTGAAGTGTTTTTTTATTCTAAACTTATACACAAAATATATCAATGAAGAACTTATTATTCATTATCTACACCTACTAATGACCTGAGTTAGCATTACAATAATTAGAAAAATGTCTGTTTGAACCTGCAGCTCACAAAATAGTGAACATAAATCCATAATAACACTAAGGATAAGTAAAAGGACAAACGTAATGTAACTATATACCTCTAGGATTTTGTTGTGGCTGAGATTCTTTGCTACATCAGCACACAGGATTGTTTTTCCTCTACTATTCTGTCGCAGTTCATCACAAATTGTTGGCAGCCAGAAGGCAGTTTTCCCAGGTAAGCTACTATTAAATAAATACTGATTAGCATTCTTACTCTTATAAATATGAAATACATTATAAACACCAGAGTTAGAGGTCAAAATGTTAACTTCAGTCATTTCGGATGATGACCGGCCGTGAACCTGTAAGCTGCTCTTAAGGAGTCGAAAAGCAAAACACGCCTGCCAGCTTCTTTCTCTTTCTCCTTTGTGGGATTTCCAGGAGAGGATGTCACTGAATCTGGATCAAAGAACCATTGTAGCACTATGATCCTCTTTTAAATTGCTTTAAAATAAACTATGACTTCCTGTGAGTCATTACCAGCTAGCAGTCAAAAGGGAATGAATTAGATAGTGCACGTTATTGGAATTTGCTTTTAAGCTTAATGGACCTAAATAATTAAAGATATATGACAGTAAAATGACTCAAATGGGTTTATGAGCTTCTTTAATTTCAAATTTTTAAACTGCACTTCATATTAGTTCCTATCCACTAAGTCAATAATGTTCAGTGAAGTTCATGACTGGCGAGGCACTGAGTCCTCTGGAGTCAGATGTGCAAATATGATCCAAGACAGAAGCTTGTATTTCAACCAGAAGCTTAGTTTAAAGATTGTTTTATTGATGTTTTAATCAATTCCATACTATTCAACAACACGATAGCAACGGGGGGAAAAATTCATACCAAATTTGACTATTTAAAAGCTAAATGTTTTTAATGTGGCTGATCTGTATGAAGTCAACATGCCAATCTTTATCCACAAATATCTCTGCCACCGTGTTGTGAAAATTACCTCTCTGCTCCAGTCTGAAATGAAGTTTTTGTTTGTTTGTTTTTAATACAATTTTAACTTGATCAAAATTTTAACCATTTGATCACTTGCCTGTGCTGAGAAAACATCTTCATTTTTATTCATCTAACCTCCAGACTTTTAACGTAAAACACACATGCTCACATTGTTTTGAAATGTCTAAAACTACCAGTCAATTGTGATGATCTATGGCAGCTTGAGTGAAATAACATAAAGGATCTTACCATGAATTTTGCTTTTTACTAGATCTTGAAGGAGAATCATCATATGTACAGGTGAACTTGTGCTGTAAAGCAGGACATTGTTTGAAGTTCACCTCTAAAGGGCTGAAAAAAAAGAAAATGAAGTAAAATCAATAATAATAACAACAATAATAATAAATTACCACATAAAAATGGTGCTAAAAAATAGACACTATTCCATAAAAGTCCTAACCTGAAGTTGAAGCAGCAAATTGAGTTTTCAGGCAGGATTTAAAAGACTGTAGGGACTTTGCAGTACAAATATCAAATCACAGAGTCCCCTCCATTCTTCAATTTTGACCTGGACTGCACTAAAAGCACCAGATGCAACTAGAGACATGATCATATTTTCAAGTCAAGCACTGTGTTACCTGTTATGTATTGTGTTTTGCAACAGAATAACCTTGATTTTTCCAGACTCAAGGGTAAGAAAAGACTATTTTTTCTGTTAGCAGGCACATTTATAATGTGCAATCATTCATTTTAAAACAGGCAGAAGCTTTAATTACATGGTAATTTATGCCCAGGTTTTAATGATGATGTTCTGAACTGATTCTGAACTTTTTAAATCTTTGAGTCCTAATATTTTTTTGCCACGACATATTTTACGTATAAATGTGATATTTTGTCACTAAGTTTTGTTTCCCTGATTCTATTTGTTAAAAGTCTCCCATTTTAACAGCTACTAACCTAGAGCTGCCTTCCACTATGACACACGTGCCGATTTGACGGGCTCTTGCTGACGTGACATTGAACTCCAGAAGAAGGACACTTTTTCTTGCCGACAAGCTGAAGTCCTGTTGAGCTCGAACAAGAATGTGCTGTGTTGGGCCTGCCTGATTACCTGCTTTTGCACTATCGTTTGATGAAACTCTGATTTTTATTTATTTATTTTTATTTATTTCATTTATGGCAGGATGTTCCTACCATCCTGGAAAAAAAACGTGATTTTTATTCCTGTTTCTATTCGCATCTGTCCAAGCACTGCCTGCACCCACGACGCCTAAAACTGCGATCATTCTTCTGTGAAATTATCCCCAGGACTGACGAAAAGGACATCGTGCCAATATTTACCAGACTCAAAAGATGATGCAGAGCAAACTGAAACAAGCTGCCAGCGTTCCACTCCTGGACAAGACATTTCCAAGTCTTCTGTGCTTGATAATAATTCAATGTTCAATGAAAAAAAAAAAAAAAAGAGTTCGCATACAATTAATAGTTAGCTTGCTTCATTAATGGAGAAATAAAAGCGACTGGATTACTTTATATTGCAATAATAAATAGAAGTTACACCACAATATTCAATTCTATTTTACCTGGTAATATTGATCGCAATACAGACATAATCACTCTTTGAGCCATTACCACTGTATAAAAGAGCAAATACAATTTCCAATAATCCATAAATTCCTGTATAAAACTGAGCAGTAAAAGTTTATGCTGTTAAACTAAGAGAAAAAGGACTGCAGGATGTCTAAAACAATCTCCTGTCAACATGCTGCTGAAAGCGCTAACTTGAACTGGTGGAAATACCATTAAATTACTCAAGATGTTTGAGACTTTAATAACATTCACAAATAAGCAGACACGAACATTTTCCTAATGAGGAGTGTCAAATTAGTATGCAAATATGAACAGCAGACTACTTATTAAGCAAACAGAAATGACCTGTGTGTCTCAGACAATCATACAACATCCATTCTCAATTTTGTACCAGCAAAATTTTTGCAAAGCTTCTTTACATTTAAATACATCAAGACAACATTATTTGTTTTTAAAATCAAGCTTCAAAAAATGAAATAAGTATTTTTTAAAGTCCAACTAAAGAGAAGTTAAAAACAATTCAGTAGGATCTTATGATTTTGGCTTTGTCTTAATGTTATTTTTAAATCTGCATCAAACAGAGTCTGTATATCTGTCAGTATACTCGAACCCATCTAAACTGCTTCCTCTTATTGGATTTCAACCATAAATAATTGATGACTTTACACCTCCCCCATCTGCCTCAGCCGCTCTCTCGTTGTCACCCCCCTCTCCGTCAGCGTTGGAGAAGGACACTCAAGGTGGAACAATGTGATTTCACGTGCATTTTTTATGTATGCAAGTGTGTTGGTGTGTGTGCGGGCATAAACCGTGACCCAGAGTGCTGCGGTCAAAGTGCAGCGAGTATCCAGGTATGCCAGAAAACTGATGAAGAATGAAAAAGCAGAGAGAAAGCCATGAAAACAAAGTGCACTGTGAAGCGCAATAAAATAGGGAGTAGAAAACAAAAAAATATGCTGCAGCTTCATATTATAGCCAATAAATTATTTATTATTCGCAAAAAAAAGTGGGTGCAGAAAACCTGGCCTCTTGTGCACTTTTACAGAAATACGCAGGTTTCTTGGCTTCTTTACTTTTCTTTCAAATTAGAGACTTCACACTAACAAGATTCCCACTGTAGATTTGCTCACATCATATATGCAGATAGAAAAACATTAACAGAGAATTATGCAAATGTGCATTGCCGCCTTCTGACACATTTCATGAATTTCAAAACGGGGACAGAGCACATAATTTAACCCTCCCAGTGCTGCCTCATGGCACTGGAAAAAAAAACATTCAAAAATGCAAAGATGCACCAGAATGTGAAAGACATCCATAAATTGAATCTTGTCAAAATTAGCCACTATCAGAGAGAAGAAGGAATAAATAAAGTTCTTGTATATTTTTTTTTATGATACCTTCACTATGCAATGAGTCAAGAACTGTGGCCCACTTTCCTGGTTTGACATATTTCAAGCTAAAGGATGCATATTCTCCTGGGTGGAACAACAAAAATGTACAAAGTACTACATCAATCGTGAATTATCATATCAGTAGTTATAGTAACAACATTAAAAAAAAATTAACTTCTTTAAATGTTTCTTGCGTTTGCTTTTGTCTCATCAAAATGTTTTTAACATATATCAGACAATGATAGAGGGAGTTCAAAACACAACTTTCAGATGAGGATTACATTATGTCCATTTGTCAAGAAGTATTTTTGGACAGGTGAGTTCAATTTTACAGGCCTGATTAGTGCCACACATGTAGATTCAAGAAACGACCTGAAAGAACAAAAATGAAGTCGGCTTAAAGTGCCCACAAAGCAACACATCATAACTACATCTAAAAATAATTCAAAAGCAGATTTAAAACTTAATTACCAAAAACAACACAAAGGTGTGTCTCATGTCTCCCAAAAACACCTTCTGTCATGCATATAGACCAGGGGTGTTCAGTCCTGGTCCTCAAGGGCCGGTGTCCTGCAACCTTTAGATGTATCTCCACTTCAACACACCTGAGTCAAATAATGAGGTCATTAACTTGACTGCATTTAGGGGGTGATTCAGCTATTGGATTCAGGTGTGTTGGACCAGGGAGACCTCTAAGAGTTGGTCCTCGAGGACCAACTCTTAGACTTTGGGAAGATGTTGTGTAGACTGACAGGCAAATAAGTTGCACCATAGTGAAGCAAACCAAGGACAATAAAATAATTAACATTATAATTAACACATGAGTGTGTGTGTGTTTAAAAGAAACACACACACTCACATAAAAGATTAAATGACAAAAAAAAAAAAATACTCAAAAAGTTGGTGATGCTCTGATGCTGCTTTTTATTCCTTCAGGACCTGGCAGTAACAGGTGGTGTCACGTTTTTGACAAGACACCGCCTTTCAATCATTCCTTGTCAGCAACTGACCAATCAGAGGTCGCAGTTCAGTTTCTCTGTTGTTTACCGCAAACAACCTTAAAGATCTGATGTAGGACTCGTTGGAGAATTTTCTTGCCTGGCGTCTTTGCCTCAGTGTTGGTTTAAAAGGCAAAAGTGCCTAATAAACGTCTGGGGTAATGCATTGAGAACCACCACCTTCTTCTTTTGTGTTTTATTGGGAGATGGCAAACCAATGTAATGTGCATTTACCGCCACCTATCGGACTGGAGTGTGGACATCAATAATAGAGAGAATTAATCAGTACACACATCAATGTGTGCATATGTATGTTGGATATCTGTATGTCTATTTATTAATCTAATCTATTTAAAAGACCCACTGATAATTTCAAGTAAATAATTGAAAGGAATAAAAATCATTTATTGCTGCTATGCATACATTTGAACATATGTGCAGACCATTCACCTGCAATCGTTTGCAAATAAATCGGAAGAAAATTGAAGCCTCCTCTAATGAATCAGAAAAGCATAGACATTGAAAACTTATTATTAGCATAGCAGCCTCATCCAAGCTTGCTGTGGCGATGAGAGAAAAGGTGTTGACGATCTTTCGAGGCTCTCAGAGAGTGGGAGTGTTGTCCACCTGTAGCTGCTGTGCATCTGCTGAGCTCCATGCACCACAAAAACCTTTATGGCATAATTTACATCACTGTTAACTTTTATCACATTTTTTGTCCAATGCCTTAAAATTTTATCCATGCCTGAAATTCTCTTACTGCCTGCATTACTAATGTGCCGGAGGGGGAAGGAATCTGAGCAAGACATTGAAGTTTCTTATTGACTAGTTTCAAATATGGTCTCCTCTGATTGGCTCAAATTGTGCAGGGCTTATCCAGTTACTGCCCCATTAAACCAGAAAAAAAAAAACCAAAACCTGCCCATCCGGTACTGCAAACCGAAACGCATATGTTGAATGAAACCACAAATGGAGTGTAGAGTTATGAGAGTTTGCCTAATTCCTTGTTATACCTTACATCTGTGCAAATAAATGATCAATATTTCATGATACAGCGGGAAGCGACCTTGAGAGGTTTTCTTGTTCGGGTCGAGCTGTAAATTGTGGCCTTGCTACTGTCGCCCTGACTTTATCTTGTTTTTAGTGTTCAGTTCCGATTAGCTCTAATCATACATGCAAAGACAATAAAAACTCACTGCCTTCTTGTTGCTGTTCATCCTTATTTCTCCTCTACTCCAGAGTAATTCAGTCAGTGTAAATGCATGCTGGGGAACAAATATTTTTTGTCCTGTCAAAAGCTTAATAACGGAGAGCTTGAGACCTTTTTTTGGATTCTGTAAACAGCTTTGTCTGAGAAATGATTAAATGGGACACATGGGCATTTTCTGCAGGAGTCTCGCTAAGAAAATTAGCATGAAATCATGCATTATTAATATGAGTGGTATGGTATCAATTCTGTTTCTGTTTCTGTTAAATTCAGCCATTTTCTGCTAAAATAATCCCAGTTTAATTCAGTTCAAAAGTTTGTCATTGATCCCAAATAGAAATTAAATAAGCACGTAAAGATACTTAGTGCTTAATACCAAGTCAGATATTTCTCAAAAGGAAAAATAAAAGCATTTAAAATCAAATAATTTATTTGAACAAATTTAGATAAAATCTGAATTTATACGATCAATCTAGCTAAATATTAAGAAGTCTTCCATTCAAATAATCAATTGTTCTTCACTTTCATATAAAACTGTAATTTAAATTAGAAGACGACAGAAAAGGGCTGAAGCTAATCCTCGTTAATTGCTGTTACCACTAACAACAATTAACATCTTACAATTTCATAGTTAGAGATCATCTCAAACAACAGTGTTGGTAGTTTTGAAGGTTGTCTTTTAGTATTTATGCTCTTCAGCCACAGATGATGCTATTAATCTGTGATATGGCATGATTATGTTTATTGTGTGATATTGTATTTCAGTAAACATTGATTGGTAAATTAACTATTTGATTTGTGAACTTATAGAATATGAAGAGAAGAAGGAGCTTAGCATGGGTGAAGTCAGATGTCAAAGTACTGCAACTGCACATAGCCAAGAAGATCAGGAAAGTGAAACCCTCCATGCTGCTCAAGCGCCAGTAAGAGCTTAATCCCCTGCTGCTCTGGTAAACTTGGTCAGGAGCCAAGACGAGAAATACAGAACTGAAATGTTTTAATGTAAATGTACAAAGTCAATTTAACATGTAACTAACAAAAGTAAGTAAGGTGTTGTTTCAACATTTCTGACTTTACCTTTTAGTTAGTTAAGAACCTTATGTGTTTGTTCCATGAAAAGGCTTTACCAAGATTTGCTTGTCTTTTGTTTTAAATGTAATTTATCTGATTTGTGTATCCCAGGTATCACAGAGAACCTTTAATTCATGTACTTTGAGATATCCTGACAGTGTAAGATAAAAGCTCTTTCTCCTAAAAGTGTTAAAAGCTGTAACACCTTGGGACGGCGTTGCTGCATGTGCGGCGCCTGGTGCAGATGGACTCTCTTAATCTTGCCGGACCTCCAGACTGATTAAGGAGTTAGACACAGGACACACACACACGCACACACACACACACACACACACACACCCCCACACACCCACCCACACACACACACACACCCACACACACACACACACACACACACACACGCACGCATACACACTGGAATGGCCTCTTGACTTCTCTGTAAAAGCTAACAGCAGTAAACCAACGGCAGATTGTTGGGTAATTAAGCATATCAGATGTGTCAGTGCTTGCTCTCTTTTCATTTAGATGATAGTGACTAAGTGACTAAATAATTCTCTTTAGATTACCACTGTCACTCTGTAAGAACGTCTTTAAGCTACAGTTATTACTATTGTGGATGGAGGGAGATTTTGGTAAAGGACTGGAAAAACATTTAGCATGAACCAAAATTGTGTGAATTCTGGTCTTTACGTTTGAAATTGTTTTTTTTCTAAAATGTATGTGTTGCAGTAATCTGTAGCTATATATCCCTTGTTTCTTCTTGGCTTCATGCAAAATATTCAAAAATAATAAGTGTGCTTCAAGCCTGCATCTATCAACAGCTTAATACAGTTTAATATATAAAAAAAACATATTTGTATGAAACAAAACCAGACATAGAATAATTCTTTTTGATGGATCAAACAATGAACATATTTTTTTAATTCAATATAAACAGCTAAACTTGTAAGTTTCCAAATAATTGATGAGAATTATAAATTTCCAGTTGCAAAGCTACCTAGGATTTTATTAATTAGTTTATATTTATCTGATAATTTAACAACAGTAAACAAAAAAATAAAGCACAGATCTGCAATAAATGTTATAAATAAGATTCAGACTGGCTCTACTATTTGAGAGGCAGAATATTTTGAAGATATATTTAATGCATATGGCCAGCGCAGTGCATCACAGCTCCGTAGCACATTTAGTGTCAATTGTTCCAAAACAGTGGAATGATTTTTTTTTACTGTCTTTGGCGCCCCCTGCAGTCTCGAAAACTTAATTACATATTCAGACCAGTTTACATTAATTTTTCATACTTGGCTGAGTTTAAACCTCATCATTTTATGATCTTATTTTTCAAACATAAATAAAATATTGTTCATGCATCTTAAAATGGCTCATGCCCCATTAGAATCTTATCAGACATTAGTAAAATGTGGCGTGACATTTATTCTTACAATCGATAGTACCATTAATTTTTACAACTTGGGTTTATTAAGCTAAAAGTCTTTGTAGAAGTGTAGGTGCTTTGTCACCCCTTGCCAGCAGTCAATGTTTAAGGGGAACTATTTGTTAATTTACGGGAGACACAGAAAACCAGGGATGCACAAACTCGCCTACTTCACCAAATAACAAAACATGCATGTTGGATTGTGGGTTAAAGCACTAAGAACCATGCAGAGGGAGATTAAAAAGACTTCACACAAAGGCTTTATCTGGGATTTAAACCCAGGACTTTCTTGCTTCAAGGTAACAGCTGCATCACTATGCAGGCTGCCATAACAGATAACATTCAATTAAATTAAAGCCCTCACACACGTTCAGTTTGGCAACAAACTGTCAGAAATATGGACAATGTTCTGTGATATAGAAATAAAAACAAAAAGGGAAGATGAGTTGTGATCTCCTGATAATCTATAAGAAAAAAATAATCCAGCATAGTTCAATGTTTAAAAAAGGCCTATTTCACTCTGGGGTGAACTGCAGTATCCATGGTTTATCTTTTTTCTGGTATATTTAGACTATTCTGACACACAGCTTTCTTGTTCTTCAGACTGAAAAGAATTTGATCTGGAAAATTCATAAAATAAAACATTCTTAGAGATCAACCCGATTAAGGCTCTCTTCAAATAGAGTAAAGGATACAAAGGTTTTGTGTGTAATGAGGAAAACGTATGTGTGCATGTGTGTGTGTGTGTGTGTGTGTTTGTGTGTGTGTGTGTCTATGTGTGTGTTAGACTTTAACTTCACCTTGATGACAAACAAGGATTCAATAATTCAGCTCCTACATCCTGTTGTGTTGGGACAAATAGAGGCTGCATCGATACGATGGCTCAATCCGAAACACTGTAGTCATGACCTTTGACTTGATACCAGCTGAATGCATTTCACATTCAGTCTCACAAAGTAAAAGCTTCAGTATGTGTTGTGAAAAATAACTCTCTTTTGCACTCTTAGACAAAGACAGACTTGATTATCATTCAGCTTTAAAATGTACATATTGAGGGAAATTTTGTTGCAAGACTCCAATAACGACAAGGAAAATAATTAATTAAATGAATAAATAATAAAATGCATCAATATAAATGTCCAATAAAAAAATATTCATGGAAGTTTAATAGTCTTAACCCATGAGAGATGAGGCTTTTGGGGAATTTTGTGTTCCGCATTTGAGGCTGCTGAATCTTTAGTACAGATACAAACTATCTGTACTAAATGCTGAAGTTTTTTTGTTGTTTTTACATTTGAATCACTAGGGGAAAAATAGTTTTTCTTGATGAAAAGAGACAATTCCTTTCCACCAGCAACAAATTGAAATGCAAGAACGTCTGCTTGTACATTATTGTGACAGTGTTTGTGGCTGATCATCCTAAAGAGAGAAGACAGCGGCAAACTCCAATCATTTTCTAATAAAGACAGTCCTCTTGAAATAATAATCATATCACATCACATCAGATCATTTTACAAATGAAACACCCACTGCTTTAAACAGGTTATAAAGAATACATTGTTGAAGTCAGTTTGGATTATAGTTCTAATTCATTAAAGGTGATGTTTAGGAGCTATGCAGCAGCTAACTTTTAAAAAATGTAATTACTGAAAGTTTGGATGGAATAACAGAAGAAATGATTACAGTTTTCACCCTAGACTGAATAATCCCAGCAAATAACTGAGAATAAGAGAATCTTCACTAAACATCATAATGTATCAAATTAATCATCTAGAAAGCAACTTGTTTAAGTCTGGTAATTTTCCTCAGTGGGGACAAGGAAGGTGGTCAGTGACAAATCAATGAAGATGCAAGACAATCTTGGAAGAAAAACTGTTATAGGTTGCAAAAGACTTAAGATTGGGACATTCACCCTCCAACAAGATAATGACCTTAAACATATTTCTAGAGCAACAAAGACTTTAAAAGAATTCCAGCGCTAAATCCAAATGAAAATCTGTGGCAAAGTATAAACATTTTTTAAATTCCGTCATGGAGAAACTACCGGAAAAATACTAACTGTAACTATGTTGTGGAAATAAATTTAAAGAACAAGGATTAGCGTAAAATTGCAGAGACCTAAGTGCTTTTGATATTGTTTCAATAAGTGTGTAACTCTGTAGCGTATCGGTGTGATTTTGTGTCGGTGTGACTGATTTTTGTCGTCGTGTGGGGAAACAGAGACCTGAATTATTGAAGGCTTGTTTTTCATCAAGGTCAAATTAAACTATCACACACAGGTTCAGGTGCATGCAGACACACACAAACACAACACACACACACACACACACCAACACACACACACACACACACCAACACACAGACATCACACAGCCATCAAGCCTGACAAATTACTTCTGAAAAACAAGGGAGGGACACAAAGGAAAAATGAAACATGTTACTCCTTTAGGGTCTGTGTGTGTGTGTGTGTGTGTGTGTGTGTGCGTGTGTGTCACTATAACACATTTCTCTTACCTTCATCTCCAGCCACTGCAGAGCCGAGGTCAGTTGTCACCACATGCTCTTGTTTCCATTTGAAGTTTCGGTTTAGCTTCACAAGGTCAAGAAAGAGATTTGAACATCAAACATATGAGATCCTGAGATCTTTTTTTGAAATAGCAGATTTTCCTGCAGACACATGTTTGTCGACCCTGATTATCGTCTTCCTCGAGTTGTAGGAAAAAGCAAAATGATGGTGCCTTCATTCTGTTGGCTTAATGGGGTAGTTGAGTAAAGCAAGTTTGACTTTGTGAAAAAGTCCTGTCTTCATTTTATAAATATATATTTTCCTTGTTTTTAATGATAATAATCTCTGTTGTGGCTTTTGTTTTATTGTTATAATATTTGTTTTCCATTAATCAGTCTGGGCCACCGCTTTAATGAGTACACAAAAAGTTGACCCTTTTATATTAGAGTCATTTTTATTTTAAGCTATGTTTGGTATATACAGCTCTTTCATAACAACTGAAGATAACATAGTTACTTGATAGTGTAATAACATGGCACAATATGTCTGGAAAATATACAATGCACCCCCTCTGAGTTATACTTCATCTACTTTTTGAATGCCTGACACAGTTGATGTTGTTATATGTAAAAAGTCTTGTAAAGTTTGTCTGATTTGCTCCACCACTCTTTCCTGATTGGTCTGTTTGGATTAGACAAGAATTATGCAAGACGTGAATTTTAAAACACTTTTTTTGAGATTGATCGAAGCTGCTTTGCAGATTTTCATTTTCTAATATCCTTCTTTTGAAGTGTCCTTTGACACAAAGTTCACTCAAAGCCCTTTTCTGCCACTTGTCTGCAATAACTAACCCCACTTATCGACTGTTTTTTATGAATTACTTCAGTGTTATTATTTTAGACATGAAAATATTTAACTGTTTTATGAGGCGGAAGTTGACATTTAATTTTGCTGACAAAGTGACAATTGGTTACAGTTGCATCTACATCACATTCAGGATGACATCTAAACAAAAGCACTGCTGCACGTTTCATTTTGCCATGCTATTTTTAGCTAAAAAACTGTTTAGGTGTTTCTGATGTGTTGCATGATGCATGTCACCCTGATCTACATTTTCACAGTTCAAACTCCTACGACACTGCTGTGGTTCAGTGCTGACAGGAAGGAGAAGGGTATTTTTGCTAAAGCTTAGCACAGCTGGTGAACAGGAAGTGAAAGAATATTACTCAGAGTGAAGTCTACATATACAAATATACTCTGAATTATCATAACCTATGTTTATGAAACAGCAGAAGTGTTTTAGTCCAATTTTATGTGAACATTCTAATACAAACTTATAAAACATGCAAATATGTATGGAATGTGAAAGGTGCCTTAACTTACATTTTCTCCTTTTTAAACCTTGAAAGAAATGTAAAAAAAAATGATGCTGATAGTGATCTATCTGCAGCAGAGGCTTTATCACCTCTCATGGCTCTTCATTTAAGTGCAAACTCAAGAAATGGGTGTTAAAATACTTCAGCCAGACCCATTACATAAGAGATATGTTGCAAGATAGGTTCATGGCCACTTTTTGTTTGTCACAGAATGTCAAGCTCTTTGTATACATATATCACTGTGCTGCTTTTAGATAGCAACAAAAACTAAAACTCAATAGTTTTCAAATTCATAAACAGCAACATCTACACCAATAAATAGCTTTGCAATCTATCTGGCCCAGCTTTACTCACCCCTGTGGTATGCGATGATGATAAATTGTCATCATCACATGATGATGAATTTGGATTTTTCCCCATATTTTGTTGTTTTTATTTTATTTTCTCCAATGCAGCAGCTCTCCTGTGTGCAGGGTATTCTGGTGATCACTGACAGCTGAAGCCCTTCAGCGTGTTTACCTGGAAACAGTTCTCCTTGACTTCAGTACTTGGTTGACTCTTATCAAGCCTCCCAGTGAAACCTCTTGAGAAACTAAACTTGGTGTTAAGAACCCTTGAGCCACTTTACTTGTTGTTAACCTCTTGTATATATCGGTATTTAGATTCCCTTGGAACTGTTCTGAAGTTCTCCCCTGTGCAGCTGTGGAAGTCTCTTATCCATCTTCAAGAATACATCTCTCCAACAAAGATCCTTCCTGTGAGAACTCACCTTTCTATATGAAGCAGCTGCTCTTGCCTTTCCATCCACCCAGCAGCCCTGTCACCCCATTCTCTGAAGATGATACCAGGAATAAGAAATAAGAAATTAACAATGACTAGATTGCTGGAAAACCTCGGCAGATAAAATCCAGTTCCTGGTTCTGCACCATTTGCTTCACACATTGATTTTGGGCTCTCAGATATTGAGAAATTATTGCTTCCTGGAGGTGTTGACTCTGTTGAAGTTTGAAATGATACCAAATTGCTCATGTTTGTCCATGACATGTGTAATGCGCCAGTTTGACACTATGAAGTTCAATGGAAATTGCAGCTGCTGCAAACAAGCGTCCTCCATGGCGAAGAGAGAAGTGCCGATCTGAACGAGGCGACTGTTATGTTGATTCAATATTTGGAAGCATGGCCGACACAGACTGAACGGCTTCGTTCACTTCCTCTGCTGCCATTGCTAAAACTAGAAAACTTCTCTTTCTGCTCGCTGATTGGCCGGCAGAAATTCTACCAGAGAAATCCAAGTGAACGGTGCAGACTGGGCTGTGAAGCGAGATTGGAATCGAGTGAAATTGCATAGGCCTGGTAATAACCAGGCTAATGGGAACCAACACAAGGCTCAAATCTTTGTCTTCACTGTTGGATTCTACCCTTATGGATGAATGAATAATAAAAAAAGAGAAGCCCAAAATTATGCTATGTTTAAAAAACGAGCTAATTCATGACTAAAATTACAGCCAGAAAACAATGTTTCTATGAAGTTTCTTTATTTCTACGTTCAGACTGGGAGAGTATGAACTCATTTGATCTATTTCGAGCAGGAATGAATCTCAACAAATAAGTACAAATAGATATAATTAGTTTTACATGTGAACTACATATAAAAAATTTAAGAAGCTATGGAAAATGATATGCTTTTTTGATATAATTATTTATATCAATTTTATTTAACTTTTTCATTCACAGCCACGAGAAAACCTTTGAGTCAATTTTTATCAGTGTCTTTCAGCTCTGTGTCTTGTCATTTTGGGGCTTTGCGTTTCCTCTTCACTTGGTGTTTGCAGCCTTTTCACAGGAAGTTATGGTCTGCCCTGCCCCTGCTGCACATCTCTCAGTTGTATTTTTCTGCAAGCAGAGTGTGAACAGCGGCTCACCCTCATCTGATAAATGCCACAGCTCTTCTTCTTGTTTGAGAAAAAGCCTCCGTTCATCTTCTCCTCTGCTTTGCTGCAGCAACTGATCCATCTGTCACTCAACTACAGCCGGGCGCCACCATGAGCTTACGGAAACTCGGTGAGTATCATCTGTGCATGTGTGAACCTGTTGTTAATATTTGTGGTTCTTTTTACATACGTTGCTCCATCATCCAGTTTTGCAATATCTCAGTTATGAGACATAACAAAAGTGTTTTATTTTAAAAAGCATATCAACTATGTAGAGCTTCAAACTCACCTTGGTGTGAAAAAAGCTAGAGGTGGCAAGAAAAGCCACCACTTTTCTTTACTAAGAAAAAGCTTCTGACTGGATGTTTGATATGTTTGTCAGAATTGTTAGCTAAAATGAATTGATGCATACACTGGGTTCAAAATTATTATGCAAGTGATATTTTCTCACATTTTCTTAAATGGTCAATGTAAATGATGGTCAGTAAAGTTAGTGTAATCCAATACACTGAATATACTCAAATGACTGTTTGCTGCTTTGTACGGGCATTTTAACAGCTGCTCTGTCAATCCCATAAATTTGTCTAACAGAAACCTTCCTCATTATGCCTTTATCTGTACAAACACATATTTGTTCGGAATCAGCCACAAATGTCTTTACAGTATGACAACGCTTCAGTTTTTAAAAAATATCTAATGTTTTCATAGCTTGTCATACTTTCGCCAGCAGAGATCCTTTCTCTTTCCCATGTCGCTTGAAACCTGTGGCCTGCTTAATGATGTGGAACATCCTTCTTAAGTAGATTTTCTTTAATTGAGCTCACCAGACAAACTATTCAACCAGCTCTCTGAAATTAATTATAGTGATTCAAAGAGCCCTGACACACAATTCCACCTATAGATTTAATAGCACAACAAAAAAATGTAATCTCAAATCTAATTTGCATAATAATTTGGAACATGTTGTACATTATATTGATCTTTGGGGGGCACAGTTATAGGTAGCACTGTTGCCTTGCAGCGAGAAGGTCCTGGGTTTGAATTCTGGCTTGTGGTCTTTTAGCATGGAGATTGCATATTTTTTCTGTGTGCATTTCCTCTGGATTCTCTGGCTTCTTTCTACAGTCCAAAAGCATTACTGTTGGGCTAACTGGTCTTTCTAAACGTGTTCTTAGGTGTGTGCGCGTGAGTGTTATTTGTCCTGAGTTTCTCTATATTGCCATGTAATGGATTGGCAACCATTCCATGCTGCTGGAGATGCAGGGGTGGGAGAAGCCTGCAATGATAAGCGAGTACAGCCAATAAATAGATGGACATTCTCATTAATAGTCAGGCTTTCATTTTTAATGTTAATGCTTATTTTGCCATTTCTGGTGCTTACATTTACAATGTGCTCAATAAAAAAAGAGTCTTTGGAGACGCGGATCAACTTTATGGACTTAAAATGCAACCACACGTGGTAATTTCTCAATGTCAGCACCAATCATATTGTCATCCTCCTCACTGTTTGACTCTCAGTAAACACAAATGACTTGTTGACGATTTTTATAAGATGTGCTACAGCTAAATTCTAAACTCTCAAAGAGCAGAAAAGTAATAAAAAACAAATTAAGGCATCTGTAATCCCAAGTAATGTTGTTGCTGACCAACATGGCATATTTCAAGGGTAACTTCTTCCAGTTTGGCCTTGTGGGAGCTATATGTTAAAAGTGGTAATAGTGAAACAATTGTATAATTTAGAAATAATCGGAATCGTCAAATAAGATTTAAAAAAAATTGCATCTCAACTGGACATGCATATAAACAATAGGAAACTTGTTATGTGAGTTTTGTCCCATGTCCCCCAAAGGAATAGATATTACCGATTTTAGGCTTTGAAACCTGCACCTTGAAAGATTTGTAGGTTTGCTGTTTCCTTTTAGTAAATGTGCAACAAACATAATTGAATTCACAATTTCTACATACAGTAAATTGTTAAATGCAGAGATGGCTCATTCATTGCAAATCTGGCATTTTAGAATTAATCATTTGAATGAGTTTATAGGTTACAGTAAACTGCTTTGTCCCTTGCAGAGTTATTGTTTTCAGAATCTTTTACTCTGTTTATTGAAATGCAAAGTTTGATGGCCACATTATGGGCAATCTTGGGTGGGTCTGTTCCACTTCTTTTTCATTGTCACTTCCTCTTTTCAGTTATTTTAGGAGATGCTATGCAATGTTAGATTATTTATATACTGAGTAGTTTCCTATAAATGAAATGAGTTATGTAAAACATTAGTTAAAAAAGGGAATTTCTAAAGTACAATTTTGAATTGATACAATTTCTATAATATTCAAAATGTTGCAGAATTGTCAGACCAATCTCACCTATCCATGCTCTCAAACTGTTCCCATTTAAGGTTTCAAATGGTTTGGCAGCCTAACCAACATCTCTTTTCGTCGCTCTACTGACAAATCGGACTCAAAGGCCTCCAAGTCAAAGACTGGAGATGATGGTGAATGTGCTGCCTCAGCTAAGTTGAGTCCAGTTGCTGAGACAACGCTGGACGATCTGGGGGCAATGCGTCCTCGCACTGCCAGCTACGTCCGCTCCAGTGAGGACTACACACATGTGGGCACGCTGCCTCGGTTGCTGATGAGAAAGAGGGACAAAAGCAGCAAAGGTGAGCAGCAGTGATGTTCAACAGATTATTACAAATTATTTTTTACTGGTAGTTTCTGAAACAGAGAGTTTCTAATAACCCATCTCGCTACAGCAATCTCCAGCAGCAGTAAAAAGACTAAAGAGAAGAGCAGCATCAACAGAAGTCAAAACCAGAGACCAGCAGGAGACAAGAAAGAGGTTTCACAGACACTTACAGTTTCTAATACATCTGAGGTTAAAGCAGAAGTCACTGCTGACACCGGGTTGAAAAACGTCCCTTCAGCTGAGGGTGTAGAAAATATCCCAGATGTCACTTCAAGTAATTTTAAGACCCAAGTGATTGTAGAAGATCCCACAATCAACCAAAGCATCCCTTCTGGAAACAATACTGCCAGTGAGGAAGTGCTGCCACCTGGTGGTTCAGATGTAGTACATCAGCTGGAGGAGAAGAAAGTGTTGAACCCTGAAGAGACTCCTGTTAGTCAAGAAAGAGAAGAAACTATAGAAAGTGACGGATTAGAGCAAAAGGAGGATGAACAGGAAGCAGAGATGGATAAAGGAAACAACATTTACTGGTGAGTTTCTGTCTTCTAGTTTTCTCGTTTTCATGTCAAGTGGTCAAAACAAAGACATTTTGAATATTGTCAACTTTGTATTAAAGTCTCATGATTTACCTAATGACACTTTATGACAACAGTCATAAATATTCATGAAGACTTACTCATGTTCATGACAGGTAATATGTCATATTTATGACGGTGTCATGACAGTCTTTTTCACAACCGTCAAATAAACAGACCACTCTGTCCCTTTTACCTAATTTATGGTACAATGAGGGAATGATGCACACAGAATTAAAATATAAATGCTTGGTCACATATGTACTTACACTCTCACTAGTATTTATTTAAATGTCTTTCAAATAGTTGCATCGGAATGTTTTTCTTTCATTTTTAGACATGACAGAGTTCATTTAGATTTCAGGGGAGCCTGTTAGTTGTCTGCTTGCAACACCAATTAAGCCTGAGTTTTAACCATCTTGGATCATAAAATCACAGTAAATTTATAGTTGCGTATCAAATCTTCTTTTCAAATTTCAACTGCATATACGTATATATATTTTTTTCCCTCATACTACAAAGAGAGATCCCTTGAAAAGGAATCCTGAAAAATCCAAAATGAATGATATTCAGTGTTTTGATGAGCATAAGTCAGATTTTACCAGCACTGGTAAAGAAAGATGATGGCAGAACCATCATCTTAGTTTGACTGCTGTGCACATACACAAAGCGATACATGTTACGCTGCAAACATAGTCTTCTTTTAAATGATGCGTGTAAAGTGAGAAGATACTTGGATTCATTCCTCCGCTTTTTAAGGCAGCAACTAATATTGATTGCTTTTATTGATCAAATGTGTCTGGAAAGCTGCCGGTCGGCTGCTGGTTGGATGATTTCTCATTTAGCATTGATTAGCTCTTACACACAAAAGATCCTGGGAAATTAGTCTTCTTTGGGCTTATTGTGTATGCTTCTCACTGGGGTAGCCGATTTATTAATAACTTTGGATCTTTGGGAATTTAAGGGAGGAATTAAACCTCTATATGTGCCCAGGCCACCTTCACCTAGACAGCTTGTACTCCCCGCACCGTCATCCCTGGACATGTGAAAGACAGAGCCCCTAGGATCTCCTGCATAAACGCAGAGTGCACATATTAGGTTTCATTCGTGCCGTGAGTGTGTGTGCTTGTTGAAAAGTGCAGGCCGTATATGTGCTGCCATGTAAAGACTCCCATGTGTGAGCAGAGAGTGTCTGGCTGCCCATTAGTTCAGCTCTGTTACCGTGGGAAATAAAGCTCTGTACATGATGCTCATTCAACAGCTCTCCCTCCTACAGCATGTCAGCTCAACCCCAAATCACCACTCTGTCTGTCCGTCTCTCCGACTGCCTCTGCTCTGTGCAGCTCTTTGCATCCTTTTCCTTCTCAGTTGCCTGACAGTATCTCTCGCTTCTTTTGTTTGTTGGAAAATGAAGAAAATAGAAATGGCATGCCGCCAGTGTGTTTCTGTGATAATCAGCTCATCTGACAAATGTGAGGTTTTATCTTTAGCCTTAAGAAGTTTTTTTGTGCTTCACTATTTTAAACTGATGGCATGTGTGGTATGAGATTAAATTGAACAATGGTTCAGATGTCCATCCCTGTACCTGGTTTCATTCGGCTTCTTTAATGAAACGCTTAACTTTTGTTTGTTGTGTATGTGTACCACAATTTAATTGTTGAAACATTTTTCAAGTTTCTTGTTTTTATAGAGCTCAGAAATGTACACTGTTCTTCTGATTTATATTTGAAATGGTCCCAAATATGCAGCTCTAGCAAGTGTAAGGGAAATTCATGCATATGCAAATTGTATAAAGCAAACTAGAGCGTATGTATACATGTATATATAGTAACCACACTTCATTTTCTGTGTGGCTTCAGAAACCGCATCTTTAGAGCCCCCGTGTTTGAAAAACGTTTGCTGCTAGCCTCTAGTTTCTCTAGTCCTTAGTCATGCTATGTATGTGTTCACTTTATTGCTTTGATATCAAAAACATTTGGTTTCCACACATGGATATTTTCACACATTCATTTTTAGTCAACGTACCAGAACTTGAATTATAAAAATTATCAAAATGTTTGGTTTTTAAGTAATTTTTTAGATTTAATCTTAAACTTTAGCAATATTTTTCTCTAAGTTTTTTTTTCTCACTATAGGTCAATCAACAAGCCAGAAATCCTCTTTAAACCACTTTGTGTGAAATGGACACAGTTATGTGTCTACATATCTGTACTCACTGACAATAAGTCTTCCAACTACCATGAATTAACACAAATTTCTGCCACTATCTAACAAGAAATTATTATTTTAGCTCAATTCTTATGGAGAGATGCTGGTGTTATCGGCACAAAAACAGAGAAAAAAAATGCAAATTTCTGAAGATAACAGTGGGAGCTTTGTAAGACGTGGAAACTATCACCATCCCCTCTCCCACTGCCATAAAATGGACCTTTTATTCTGACCTCTCCCTCTGGTTGTGTGTAACACTGCTTAACTCCCGGCCTTCTGAGACGCATCTCTCAACTGGGACTTGCACCAATTGATCTTAAAACTTGCCTGAGAGTATAATTGCCTCCTGTGCTTGCTCTGGCTCCACACTGCAAAGCTGATCTGCAGTAACCGCGGACGGACTTCCAAAGCTTTTTGACACACGATCGGGATCCATCACAAGCTCGTGTTATATGCTTGCTACCAGATTTGAGAGTCCACTCTCAGAAACCCTTGAAGCGCAGCAGGGTTTGTTACGTTTTTCTTTTTTTCATGAGGCTGAGCAGCATCCACATTTTAAGCACTTCAAAGCCTGCAGTAGACATCCAGGGGAATACAGGCTTTTCTCTTTTTTTTTTTTAAAGAAAAAAAGAAGCTTGTATGTCTGTGGTAACGTGCACCTGTTAGACAAGCACATCAAACACAAAAGAAAGGGGGTGAGTATCAAAGCACAGGTACACACAATTTAGATAGCCTTTTTATTCCCTCTTGTTACACTGCTGAACATCTCCCTTCTTTCATCTCTCTTTTTCTTCTACATATTCACTTCTTTTCATTCTCCTTTTCCAGCCACATGAAGCCGGCAGAAACCCAAGCAGAACAAGTTCAGGTCAGTCTTTAGATGTCTTTCCATTTTTATTCCTCCCAGGTTAATATTTCTTTGGATGTTGTGTCTAGAATTGTCACATAAAACACTTTTTAGCTTTCGTCTGTCCTTTTTTGGTGTTGGCATCAGTGTTTTGTTGCATTTACTTGTTTTTTGCACTGTTCAGCTGGAAGCACATCCCCTCCTCGACATTATTGAATTAAAAATTTTATGCAAGTGGTGAGATGTTGGTATCAGCCTTCAATCTGTCCTCTGTTCTGCTCATTTCAGCAGACTCACTCCATATCTAGCCTAATTTAACCGGCCATTTAGCTAATTGAATCTTTAATGGCAATGTCAGCGCTCTGCATTCGTCAGCAGCGTGCGCTTCCTCCAGCAGATGGCGACATCTTCTCGAGCTGAGAGCTCCATGTTTATGTTTGTGACCTTGGGCATGGTTAGGTTTAATGCACCACGTACACAAACAAACTCTTCAGGAATAAGATCAAAAGTGGACCCTAAGAGATGAAGGATGAGGCTAAATTAGAAAGGATGCGAGAAGAAAGAGACAGAGGGAAAGTGGGTGCTTGCGGAGCAGTTTTTGTATTGATTACACATCACCGGTGAGGTGATAAAAGCCTCCTCCTGTGACCCTGACCTGTATTCTGTCTTTGTAAAACAAATGTCTCAGACTCAACAAATTGACTGTAGATAAACATCCTCCCAACTTTTCTCTTCTTCATGTTATTCTTATTATTTGAGACAAACATAAGTTATAGTTAAAGTCTAAATAGAAATAAAAAACACAACTTTACACATTTGAACTCAACAATTGTGCCAATATCTTCCAAATATGTGACATACGTACTCAAATACTCCTGAAATATTATTTTAACCTATACTGATGATCTTTTATAGGACCTTACTGTTTTATTTCATGTCTTTTGTGGCAACCCTCTCTTGCCACAGTTTCAGTTGTTGTAAATTTTTTTAATTGTTGCTCTGACTGCAGATATGGACATCTTAGAGAGCAGCTCTGCTTTTTGTGAGTTTGTGACATATAAAGATCCACTTACATAGTATGCTGTCTTGACTTTCCCATTTTGAAGAGTAATGGACCTCTGTGCCACAGAAAGGCAAATACTAATAAATGTTAACATTGATACATGATTCATTTTGAAAAGCTCCAACTGACAAATTACGTAATAAAATTTTAATTTCTTTTTATTTTACACTGAATCAAATAATAAGTTGGATTTTTCCACATTCTTCCGACTATTCTGTATGCAGTAATATATGAATTTTCACCAGTGATGTGAGTGGATGTGTTGGGTGGTGCATGCCTCTCACATTAACTCTGACATCTATAATACTGCAGTCAAATTATTCCACCATGTGTGCTCTTTTAAACTTTCTAAACTGCATGCATACAAAGTAAATAAATAAAAAAAAGCTTTGCACTTCTTTCAACTCTTGCAGACCTAATATTTTATGTTCATTATAAACACCAATCCTGCATGATTTGTCACCCAGATTGTCACCAAAGCAGCCTCGCCCACCACTCACCCGCCCACCTGCCACCCCTCTCCCTAAAAGCTGCCAGCAGTGTCCCCTTCTACTTCCACCTCTCTGAAACATTTATGACAGCTGATGTTTAAATCAGGAGTCGGCCTCAGCGAGCCCTGTTATAACGGGAGAGACCAGCCCAGCGACTCAGTTTTCCACATGTGCTCAGTCACACACATGTATACACACACAAACACTAGCAATAAAAATTGGACAACAATGAGCAAATATGATGTATTGGATTTTTTTTTTAAATAATTATTTGATTAAATGAAAAACACACACACACACAAAAACAAAAGTATTCACTTCTCAATTTCTTCATTTAACATTTTTGCCGGGTTTTTATGGGGTGAAGAAACTGGCTCTGCTGGTTTTGTGACTAATTTAAGCAAAGTAACAAGCATCTTTAAATGCTTTGTGGATAGTAAACACTTGTGAAGTCATAAGTGTAGTCCTACACTCTGGTACTAATTAGCTCAATCTCAGTGTGTTATTACTTTATGTGACGTTCTTGTGAACTGTTTTACAATAACATGCGTCTATTATTGCCTGCGACCCAGCCTTGCTTTGTCTCCTGCTTTGTTCAGCGGTTCGGTTTAACAACAACGGGATGGGGCCAAAGGGGGGGAGGTGGAACGGGTTGGTTTATATGAGGTTTATTAACATATGTCTGGGACTCTCGTCGCTGCTCGGGAGAAAATATTGTGTGCGCTTTGTGTGTGTGTGTGTGTGTGTGTGTGTGTGTGTGTGTGTGTGTGTGTGTGTGTGTGTGAGGGGGTTCAGCTGTGGATCAGTGTGTTGCTGAATGTTTGATTATGCGAATGGTTTTAAATTTCAAAGATATGTATGCGTCTGAGAGGTGCTCAATTAAATCAAAGCAGCACCCTTTGGGGGGATTGCGTGCATTATGTGTGCCCCTGCTACTGTAGGCTGAATCAGTGAGCCACCTTTTTTTTTTTTTTTTAAATAAATGAATATTTTTAGAAAGGCCTGAATATCTTTGACATCAGCTACAGTTATTTTGGTGGGCATCTTAACTATACATCTGCGTGCTGCGTGAAGTTTAATTATATATTAGATTTATGTCAGCAAAAGTGATAAAAATATAATAGCCATCTATTAATCATAAAATCTTGTGTGTGCTACTTTCTCCTGTAACTTGTGAACAACGTTTTGAAGCTCTACCTCAATCTATGGAGAATGCTTCTCCATTTAAGTGTCAGATGACCGCTGGCGATTTGATGAACTATTTTAATTTTACTGTTCTTCTCCAGCAAAGTTCAGCAAATACAGACTCATTGACCTCAATTATCTCCATGTCAAAGCCAGACCCACGTAGGTACCTGACTATATAACTTCGGTGACTTGAACAGCAAGATTAAAAGACGGGAAACACGGTCAGCAATTTAAAATAATTCATTTTGACTGTCACAACTTGGTGATATGGTTGTTGCAAGTTACGCCTGTAAGTTTTGGAGTGATTTCTTTCCTTTGTTAAAGTTTATTTTTATGGAATGGTATAATAAGATCCCATTTTAAGCAATGCATTCTGTGATTACAATGTCTTTCCTTTCATTTTTTTTTTTATATCTTCGGACTACTTTGTGCACGTCTGGTGCTACACCAATAAACTTGCCTTAGTTATAAAACTTGTAAAGTTTTATAACTGACTACATAACCCACAGTCAGACATGTACAAAGAACTTCTAAAAATTACCACACTGTCAAAGTCTCAGCTTGGACTCAAATTCATCCTCCCCTCCTTTTGCGTATTTTGTCCACCTCTTCAAGGTCAGCATGCCACAAATCAGCACACAAAGCCAGGAATGATGCCACATTCATCTCTCTTATGTGCTGCTTTATTCACACTAAAAATGTGCCTCGTTGCCACAGCAACATATCGGTTGAAGGTTTAGACATTTTAATGTGATTATAGCAAGACAGCTGAATTTAAATTGCACAATTTTATGCCTAAATCAAAAATATCCGTGGAGACAAAGTGTTTCGAGTTTCCTCTGTATTGTAGCAGCCTGGTGTTACGAACAGGCTTTGACACACATATCTGTGGTTTAATGCGGATTAACCAGAAGGTGGTTAAGGTCCACCCTGATGATGATCAGATACACCAATCACAGAGAGGCACATACACACAGATCATTAACTGCAGCCTTTTAACCCCCCCACAGCCTGCATGGCCTTTGTTTTTAGGGCATGAACACACACATTGACACAGTTACAGATGTGTTTGCACACATAATCTCTATCCCGCGGTCTATCTATCTCTCTTTTTTTTTCCTCACACACTCTTCCCACTCACACCTTTTCTAACACGTGCCTATCTCCCTCACATCCAGACACACTCTTTCATTAGTAAGACGCTCACAGGCACAAGCAGGGATTCTCCATTGTCCTCCCTATCAGCCTGCGGGATGAGGCTTACTAATTAATATTTAACTGAAGCCCGCCTCCAAGCCGGGGAAGAGATGAGGAGATAGAGGACTGGAACGAGAGGAAGGTGGAGGGATGGCCACGGAGGAGAGCAGGAGGGCGGAGGAGAAGAGTGGGGAGAGGGATCAGAGAGGAGAAGAGGCTGGAAGGAGGAGGTTAGGCTATTGATCAGAGGGATAAGAAGGTGAGAGATGAGAGCAGGAAGGCGGTGACGAGACTGGAGAAACACTGGATTTGACGGAGGAAGAGAGACAGTCATGGTGCAAAAGAGACAGAACAACCTCAATGAATGTATGACAGGATAAACTCTTAGAAAAAATATTTTTTTGGTTAATTACAGGAAGGAAAAATGCAATTTTAATCCATTTAGCACATCAGCAGAACTCAAAATTTACATCCTCTCAGCTGTGTATGAAAACTAGCATACTCACCAGAAATCCTATTGCACTCTTGGATCATTATTATTTATTTTCATTTTTTGAAAAGAAAAGTTGACTCGGTCTTGCTTTGCTTCATGCTGCATCTCCCTCGCCACAGCAACTTGAAAGGTGTCATTGTGATTCATCTGAGGATGCGAAACGACACACGTAAACAAGTGTAAGGCTTGGGAAACCATTACACGTTGAGACAATGACAACTTGTGCTCTTTCTGAGCAGGAACCTTTCACTGGTGCAAATCTGCAGAAGTGGAGGAAGCTGGAGTTATTGGAGAAAAATAAAGTATTCACACAATTGCAGAATGTGGTGGCTCTGTTCACAATTGGGAGACAGTTTGATCACTTTTTTCCCTCCTCTTCTTACCTCTGTTAGTGGTTATGTTAAGGATACAATTCTTTTTTTTTACAGCCTACAATTGCTCACAATGAATTGGTTGATATTAAATAACGCAAACAATCTAATACAGTTTTCAAAGTCTCCAGATTTTGAAGTTATAGAGTCTGGTGTCACTCATAAAGAGAAACACCAAATGAGAAAAAGAACACAGGTTCATCCTTCTTTGGAGTTAGGGAGGTTTGCACAATAATGAATCCAATTAGTTTTTCTTTCATACGATTTGTTTTTCATACATTTTCATCTGCAACGGTTGATTCAGTGAAGTGAACTGAACACAGTTACAATATGAACTTCAATGAAATGCAGGTCTGAGATTTTATCACATTTGTCACAACAGATCTTCAGTTTTTGCTGTAGTTGATGTGTTCACTTAGGTTCAAACACCTCGGTTGCATGTCTAATTGCTCAGCAAACAAACCCACAGCTAGCCCACCAGCGCAGCGCTTCTCCACCCCACTCTCCTTCCCCTTCACTCCTTCCATCCTCATCCCTACCTTTCTTTTTCATTCTCAACCCCTGCACCTGATTTATAAACTTTTGTCCCATCATCCCTTCTTTATGATACTTCCATATTCTTTTTTTTATACGTCTGTTTATTTTTAAGTATTTTTATCCTATCACCAATTTTTTACAATCCCTTTGTCCCACTTGTCCTCCTCATTCTTTTGTTGCAACCTCATTTAATTCCCATTTAATCCCTCTTGTTCTCCTCATTTGACCTTTTTTCAAACATCCCATTGTCACTATCCATTTTTTAAACCCGTCCTCAATCCATCCATCATTCTCATGCCCGCTTGTACTGGGTTCAATAGAACATTACAAAGCAACATTTTTTCTTAGATAACTGACTTCTGCCTTTCGTTTTACCTTTTCCAGACAGCAATAATCCTGTCTGATTACAAAACAACTTTTTAATGCTTTCTTATAAATTTGGTGCACAGACAAGCAACCAGTATGTGTGGGTGTAGTGCGCCACAGCTATAATATACTCATGGCTGTCATCAAAGGTTTTGTCGTGGTATTATCGAGCAAGCTCAAGAGGAGCGCAGGGCTCCGAGAGATTATTTGCGTCCCTCGCTGTGTAATCTGTCTAATCCACGGCTGGATGATTTGAGATTACATTAAGAGGAGACGATGTGGTTAATGAATCATCCTGTGTTTTGTTGCTCTGCATTTGTGACCTTTGGTTTTTATTCCTTTTGGCCCACTAGCATAGACTCAACAAGCAGCTTAGCGTGGGGTCAGAGTATGCGTGTTGGTACAACGAAAGGATCTTTCTTTCCTCCATCGCTCTCCTTCATTCTGCATTGCTGCAGTGATGCAGGCCCAATTAAGTGCAGTGTCAGAATTTTGGATGCTGTCTGGGTTCCCTGGCTGGTATTTCCATGGCGAAGCGTCCTCAACAAAGTCACTCAGGAGGCCTCCGGAGACAGGTCCCCACCCCACCTGACATCTCCCTGCTGCTGTGTGTGTTTCTGTGTAAAATTGGCCAGTGAAAAATCACACCCTGTTATGCTTGAAACACCTGCCTCTGCTTTCCAGCTCATAATGAGCTGTCTAGCTGCAGCCGGCACGGCCTTTTAGAGACACATCATTATGTTCAGCTACGCACAGGCACACACAGGTAGCGTTTACGAAACAACCAAACTGTCTGCAGATGTGTGTGTGTTAAAATGTAGAAGGGAAGCTAAAGAGATAGTTCTGGATTTTTGACGTCGAAAAAGGCTCGGATGCTTTTTTATGTGCCTCCCTTTACCTCCATCTCACCTGTACAATAAAGCTGGCTTTCATTCACAAACTTTAAACTGTCCCTTTAATGCTTTTTAGCAGAGTCTGTGTCACTTTACTTGTTATGGGAATCCAGTTGTTTTGCTATTTCATCGTTATAAGTGGATAAAATTGACCTTTATCAAATCAAGCGTTGGTCAAAATGTGTAATACTAAACCTTTTGCAATGTAATTGATCACTTTATCTTGTTGCCAATGTATTTAAAAATATGAGTTTTACTTCTCAAGGAAAATATCCCACAGACTTGATTAAAATGCTTTAGAATAAATTTCAGGATCTATCAAGTTGTTCATTCAGTATAGTTTTTACTAAAACCAACATTTTCTTCAGTGAAACTGACAACACGTGCTAGTCACAGTTTTTTATTCCCTCCATGTCCTGTCTCGTCATGGCAGCTTTTTCACAGTACTGACATGGATAGAAATGACATTTACTTCTAGTTTGATTTAAAGACTATGTAGATTTTATCTACTTAAAATTTTGATTTGAAGTATAATTTATTTTAGCCTGCTGTGTTTTTATTGTATTTGGAAACTGGCTAAAGTTGATTGACTCGCCCTTTCTGGCCAAATGGTAACGTGTCCATAATATTTTATTGAATAAGACAGAAAACAGCGAGCTTCAACTATTTACTTGTTGTTTTTTTTTTGTTTTTTTTGTAGTCTGCAATTTTTGAGCATACTATATTAAAAATATTAATATTCCAATAATGAAGTTCCTGAGCTTCAGTGTTTTAAAGTGTGCCTCCGCCATTGAGATCATCAATGCTCAGCATCTGTCCAACCTTTACAAACTTTCTGTTCCGAATCTTTTTATTGCAAAGAGGTGGAACTGGGAAAGACTGAATGAAAACTGCAATCACAAACTTCTATAGGATTTTTCTCTCTGACTTCAACATCACAAATACTTTTGCGCCTATTCTTTGTAGGAACCCCTGCGACAAATTATCTTGAGACTTGCATCATTGACTCAACCCCAGATGTCTACTTCTATTCTCAACTTCTAGTGTCAAACCTGAAGACGTCCTGAGACATCAGCGATCCAGAAAAACTTTGCTTTTCTTTGGTACACTTTTAAAAAAATCAGTTTTTTTGTGGTCCCCTCCAACCCGCCTCCACTCTGGCTGTTATATATTTGTATATTTCTTCAAAAACTGGAAGCACACCTCTGCACCTCTGGCTCTGCAATGTGGAGATGTGACCATGAATGTTGCACAAAGCCGGCTGCACACGTCCTCCGTTCCTCTCCCTAATCTTCATTCATCATCACATCTTTTAATTTTCTCCTTCTCCTCCAATCTTTTTCTCACATTCTCTCCATCCCTGCGCTTTTTATACCCTTGCTGCTTGTCAGCATTGTCTCAGCCGCTCTGGGAGCTGAAGGGAAGAGGGGTCGGGTGTGGTGGGGTGGGAGGGGGTCATTGTAGGGGTGGGTGGGGTTTCTGCCCAGCAATTCAACAGCACTCCTCTCAGCTTCAGCCTGCAAGCATTCTGCCCCCTCCCCACCCTTCATCATACACCACCCTCCCACCATCCCTCTCCCTCTGGTCCACCCTCCCCCCACCCACACCCCTTTCATGGGCAGGCAATGAGGTAATCCCTAGCAGCGGCGTGAAGCAAGTGCAGAGAGAGAGAGGGGGAGAGAGAGAGAGAGAGAGAGAGAGAGAGAGAGAGGAAGGCGAGCAGGAGCGAGCTGAAGCAGAAGCCGGTGCGGGGCAGGAGTGTGCGGGGAGGGATGTCAGCAGCTGCACCATCTCTCGCTCTCATCCTCAGCGCTGCTCGTGAGTGAAAGGCTGATGTTGGGAGCTGGCAGCCGGAGCTTTTTTTCAGATGTGTCGCTTTCGCTGCCTGCTCTTGTTTGCGAGTGGTGGCAGAATGTTGAGGGTCTGTTAGAGCAGGCGGGGAGGAGTGGGAGAGGCTTTTAAGCTCTGAGGCTGGTGTTGCTTTGGACTCCAGGAGTGAGAAGAAGGCTAGGTGAGGTAAACCAAGAAAAAAAGAAAGGAAAAAAAAAGCAGAATTAAAGAGATTGGAGTGGGAAGGTGTGAGCCCAACATGACGGAGAGGTGTAGTCTGTGGAGCGCTCTGTCAGCTGCAGCATGCTGCTTCTACAGGGGATCCTTCATGCAGGTGCAGGTGAGTGCTTTTTTTTTTTTTTTTTGCGCATGTCACCATCAGACATATGTGCACTCTGACTGCACGCACCTTTAAATTGACTTATTTTTGGACACATTTGATTGAGCATGCATGAGTGTGTGTTTAGGCTGGTCTTCCTGGGCTTACTCCTGGCTGCCTTTGCTGTCCTGGCAGCCGGTAATGTCAGCCTGCCTGGGTAGTTGGCAGACTGATGATATCATACACTCTGCACAGCACTCGGGTGTCAGATGGACTGTGTGAAAACTCTGCGTGGACAGAGTTGGAGAGGGGTGCTGAGGGAGGAGAGGGCTTTTTTTAAAGGGGGAGTTTTTGAGCTTGTATGAGGGAGGGAAAGGAGCACAGGGAGGAATGAGTATTTATTGTGGGAGAGCTGAAGAATGTGTCCGAAGGGCACAGTAGAGAGTGTATGGTATCATCTTCTACTTTGGTCTAAATATGGCTTGAAGCTTGAAACCAAATATCTGGCCTTATTCTAAGAGAAAGTGACACCCTCGGCTTGTTTTGTCTGCATTTTCGTGTTTTTTTATGTGACATACTCTCTGTCGTCCTCATCATTTCTTACTTTTATGAAGAAAAAAGATTATGGAGAGCCCTGCAGAGCAAAGCATTAATCCTGATGTTGGGGGTTGACATGTCCCACCTTGTTTAAGAACATTTCGTCACTGTCTTTGTTGGGTTTTCTGCCTCTTGTGTCAACTTTTTTTTCTCTTCTTTTTCTTTTTTGACACGTCTGCTTTTATTTAGTAACTCAAACTATTGAACTTACTTGAATTAAATCCTCTGTAGGGGTGCCTGCGGTAGAGCTATGTGTGTGTGAGGCAGGATTTAATTACAAGTCACTGAATAGTTAAGAGTTAAGTGGGAGCGTTTCTTGGATAGGAAAATAAATTGCTTTAATTCACTCTAAGTTGGTTGTGTTTACAAATAGTGTGATGCTGCGCAAAGACTAATATTTACTCTGCGTTTCGTTCTAATTAAATAGGCCTGTCGGGCACAATGCAGGGAACCAAACACTTTTCTACACGGAGAAGCTTTAACTTTATTGTTTCTATTCAAGTGGAATAGGAGCAGGCAGTCTTTTATTTCTTATTGACAGTCAAAGCGGATGAATTGTGTCTCCGTTAGATTTCTTCCACTATAACCCGAACCCATATAGTCGCACTGAGATCAAATCGCCGTCCAATTCAGTCCAAATTATAACACAATGCAGTCAAAGTTATTACTATTCAACTTTGACATCTGAGGAGGTCCAGCCAATTAGATTGAGACAATAAGTCTGTTCAAGAAAGAGCACTGATCCAGGATCCATCTATGGTAAAGAGCATCATGGACTGTAATGGCAGCAATAAATCCCTAAATGATTCAAAGAAAGAAACACAGCCAGACACATGAACACCTGGCCAGGAATACTTTCTATAAGACAGAGGAGAGTGCATGTACAGTCGTAAATGACTGCAATTGCTCCATCTAAAGATGACAAGCAGCATTTTTGATGAGCACTCGACCAGGGCTACTGAAAGGTAATGTGAATATGAGCTCAATCAATAACCCAGGGCACTGAGCTACAAGTACTTTCTATGAGAACTGAAAACAAAGAGTAAAGATTATTTATTGTAGCTGTGTGTTGCTGAGTGATTTTGTCCAGGGAAGAAACAACAGTCAGTCACAGTGCTACTCAGTACCTGGTCAGGAGTACTTATAAAATCTTCTTACTGTGTTTTTGTTTATTTTACTTCAGTTCTGCAAGTTATACATAAGACTGCCTGAGTTGCTTGACTGCTGGGATTTCAAACACATTTTATTTTGTTTCTGTTAAATGTCTAGCAGCATTTTGTTACCGTTTTGCCCCTTTATGTTGTCACTTATCTTTTTTCCAGTGGCTTGTCTCGATGTCAATAAACATAATAACCATTTTAACAAGTTTATAATTCGCATGTCCAAGAAATGATTCCTAAGGATTTTATTTAGCCTTCAGTAAAGTCATCTTAAGGAAGAAGGAGGAGTGGTGCTTCATCCATTTGGATGTATGACTCTGGAGCAAAAGTTTTACACTGATTTATAGCTGCTGCTTTTTGAATTCTGCACCATGTTTTGGTCATAAAGTTCCACAACAAGTTTCTGTGCTGGCTTGGTTCAGATAAAATCTCAGATCTGTTAGAGTAGTTGGCAATATGTTGCTGTGTTACTCCCAAACCATAAAAAAAGACCAAATATATGAGGCTAGAGTTAGTCCAACACCACAATTACCTTGACTCCAATCATCTTCAAGTGTATACTTTACGTCTTCATCTTTGTTTGCAGTGTATTTCTGTAGCAGTATTATGTTACCACAGACAGGTTTTGCATACTGACCCAAAATGATTCAGCTAGATTTGCACTTTTATTGGGCACAGCGCTTTTATGTTTCTTTCCAGCTTGAAAGTGAAGGTTTTTGTTCTAATTTCTGGTATAGCTAACTTAAAAAACTTAAAGCAGTGCTTTTTTTGTTTCCACATTACTACCACACAGAAATATTCTAATATATATTCACAAAAAAAGAAAAATTTCTATTAAAATTGCTTGAGATGAGATGCTAAAGGTGTATCTCAGTTTTGAAAACTGAAAGGTTTGTATTGACCTGGTGAGTAACAGTGAGAGTAATTACTGAGCATCACTATGCATCATTAACATCTGCAGTCTGTTTTTGCCCACGCTGGGTCCTGCTGCTTGAATGTCCATTAGTGACGTGAAAAAAAAACCATGTATAACTTTTTCTTCTCTTTTTTTCTCAAATCTTTCAAGGCAAATCTTTGTAGCAGCTCATGACAATCGTCCCAGTCAGATCAACTTTCATAAAGACAAAAATGACCAAAAATGAATTAAAATGTCATGAGAATCACTTGTAATACCTTCATTTTCCAAAAGACAAATTTCTGAATTTAAGGAGGCCACATTGTTTAGCTGTTGCCTTCTGGAAAAAATGCTTTTGACATGGTGACAGTGGTCTATGACCTACGTTCATCAGCTGTATCAGTGGAGAGATTACACTTGATCCCTTGGTCTAGACTGCAGTGTGCTGACTGTGGACACACAAAACCCCGTATATGTTCACATGCGGAATAATATGCGGCTTAACAAATGTGTCTGCAGTGCTTCAAGCATGTAAGTGGGACCCTCTCAACAAGCCCCCAGACGCCGACACATACACACATTCACAAACGCATAAAAAAAAAATGCATCAGCACGCACAGAATGATGGCCTCTTCTGCTTTGATTGTTTTTAAAATTAATCTTTTGTCTTCCCCCTCTATAGCATCTACCTTCCCTTACCTCCCCCGCCCATCTCTGTGCCTCTCAGTGTTTGAGCCTGATTCCCTGCTGACCTGACCAGCTTTTGGCTGTCGTCATTCCAGCCAGCAGCCGGTCCTTGTGTCCTTTAGCGTTCCTGCAGTCCCACTTTATCTAGAATGTTGCTGTGACCTCCAACCTTGCAACATGGCACTCCTCTGCCATCCAGTCCCTTGCAACATAATGCAGGTTTCTGCTTGCAAAGGCTTACAGCACTGATGAATAGTGTGGTGTTTTGTATCACAGTCTAACTGCTTTTTTGTCATTTTGAATTCTTGTTTCATTCAAATGCATGCTTTGGATTAGCAAGACTAAATTGTTCATTTGAATATGATTTTTTTCCAGGGAGACTTTTTTAGAAGCTCACACCATAGCGTGAGTTGATTGATGTTTGACTTTTGTTTGTGAAAGTGTAGTTTACTAAAGCTAAACTTAGCTAATTGTCTGTTGGTTAGTAAAAGACTTTTCAGTTTGCCCAAGTGGCAGTGCTAACTTTAGCTTGTTTTCTTTCTTTTTGTGACTTTTTGGTTTACTGATGATCTAAGCTTAGTTGCTCGTATGCCTGAATTTGACAGTTTAGTTAAAGACGTTTTATTGGCTTAAACATAACCACAAAATGGTTTCTAGAATTGCTTAATATATTTATTAAGTAATTTTGGTTATTGAAAAAGTTTTCCTTAGAACTGATTAATTGATTGTTTTTAAAAGGAAAACTATAAACATTTAATTTGATCAATTTATGGGAACCTGAAGGATTTCTTATTGCATGAAGCTATTGGGGTTTTTTTCCAGATCACCTGTAATAAATCTTTCCTACATATTGAAGTGGTGAACTTTATTACATTGATATCTCTTCTGTATATCTTTTCCATTCCTCCTTCACAATTTAATAACACAAAATTAAACTCTGCACTGTTTCTAGGTTGTCTATAGGATTTCCTTTATTATCTCTAAAGTATTTTATTGTGTTTACCTTAGATTTATTAGTTTTGGTGTAAAAAAATTATTTTTTTTTTGCTGTCAGTTCGCACCGCTTGCATGTTTGCTGAAATATAACTTTAAAAGAGTAGCAAGATTTAAGTTGGTTTTGGTCCTGAGTTCTGTCCTGGTAGGCTGTACATCAGTTCATCAGTCATGTCCCAGAGGGGGGTCGATGGTGTTTGGAATAAGCTTTACCCATCACCCCACTCACTGTCTCGTCTGTGTGGCGTTGACGGTATGAGATACGGCAGTCCTAATGCTGTTTGTGTGTGTGTCAGTCCGTGCCAAAAAGGGGAGTCCAAACTGATTGTTATGTTTTAGTACTGAAATATTCACCATGTAATCCCCTCTTCTCCACTCCTCCTATCTCTCGCTCTCTCCCTCTCCTCCCCAAAGCTTTGCACTGCAAATCCTCTTTTGGCGTGCCCGCCTGTCATACCCTGCAGGCTCGTGGTGTGAAGGGCAGCTGTGCACGCATGTGTGTGTGTATGTTTGTCGGGGCGTGTGTCTGTGTGTGCAAGCTAGAATTGCCTTGCTCCCGACTCCATATTCTCATTAAAGCATTGTGATAGTTTGGGCACTAATGAGGAGCAAGAACTCTGTGGGTTTTGTGTGTTTGTGTGTGTATTGGCTGTAACGAGTGTGTTTTATTTATTTATAATAACGTGTCTGATTCTCTAGAATGTTACTTACTGGTTAGTAATGGCTATTTTCAGAGATTATTGTTTTGGCATTAGTTAAAGAGAGCACTTGGTTTAAGCCTCTGTAACTGAGAAGATTTTTTATGTTACGTTTTTGACATATTTAAACTTTTGTGATCCCCATCGAGCAAAGATTTCCTGAAATTAGTGTGAGCCAGTTGGCGTCAAGTCAAACAAAATGTGGAAAAACGTGCCCCTCCCGAGTCAACCCCTCTTTGTTTACTTGCTTAATTTTGCACATTTCCCAATGCCTTTGGGATCATGGGTATTTTCTTTGATCCTCTTTATGCAAATACTGCTATTTGATATAAGATCAGACGATGAGATGTGATGCATAAAGAAAAGGCTTGTCCTGAGGAATTTATTAGTTTTTGACTCTGTGAAAGCAAGAACAAAGTAAAATTCCCCAAAGCTGCATACATATTTAAACCTTTTCTGTAAACAGTCTCCTTTCATGCCAACATCACTTCCATTCAGTTTTGCATTAATATGTTCAGGGCTGGTGAGACTCTCCTTTTGACTTGGAAAAACTTTCATTGTTGTCACATTCCAGGGGTGATAAAGTTTGTTTCCAAAACTGACACAAAGTTCCCCTGTACTTTGTATACACCAATATCACTTGCCAAATAGCTCTGACAATAAAGTCTGAGCTCCAGTGGTGTAGACAATCATTTTGCAGGAGACAAAAAGATTCACTTCTTCTCCGTTTCCAAAACAGATGCGCTCCTTCCTCCTGATCTCTCCTTGGTGAGGTTTTGGGCTTACAGCAGTATAACTTCACTTTTGTTTTCCTAAAGAAATCAGTCACGATTGGTGCAAATGCTAGACAGTATTGGTCTTGAAAGTATCAAATTTTGTTCAAGAACAAACACCATAAGTTGATTGTAACCAGTTGATTTTACACATGACAGTCACATGGAACTGATCCCTATTTTAATTTTTTCATAGTATGTTAATGTCTTTCATACTGTAAACATGTTTAAACTGCTTCATTTAATGCTTAGGTAATTAAAATAACAATGTTTGTATTACGGTACACAGAGGTTGTTCCTTTGTCACAAAGAAAAAATATATTAGCGAAGGTTGGGTTTGAAAATGGTGATTTATTGAAAATCTGCTATTAGTAGTAATGATTAGGTTTACTGTATACTAGCAGAAGTGAAGAATTGTAGTTTTTGATGTAGTTTTTACAGAGCCAGCAGCATAAAGAAACTCCAAACTAATCCTCTGGGTTTCAGTTTCAAACACAGCACCTCCAAGTGCTTCTCTGATCATTTCCTGAGTTAAACATTGAAGGGTTTGATGTTTCCTTCACTAAACTAAGTCTTCAAACTTTTGTCACTTAAATCAGTCTACTGAGTCAATATAATAAAGATGAAAATGCTAATATTATGCAAAGCAACATTAAAGGAAAAACCTATTGCATTTTTGCTTGAAGGTTTTTATTGGAAACCAATACAGGAAATATCGAGTTCCACATAGGAGAACGCTAACGAGTCCACTGGTAATTCATTCTTCAGCGCTAGTTTGTCTCTTTCAGATTTTGCTTTTAGGCTCCTTTTATCTCCTTATATTCGCTTTGGAAGTTAAATCACTGAAAGTTAATTGGGTCTTTGGCTTCAATTTACCTCAAGGAAAGGTTACTATAAAAAGGCAAACATGTTTTTCATTTGTAAATGTACAAAACGTGAATTAGCAGATTATGTTGACATATGGCTCACTGAATCTCTCACGAGCAACTTTTGACTTATTTGCAAAGGCAATTGAACAGATTGAAATCTCAGCTTAGACTGAGATTAGTCTTTAGGTCGATGAGGAGATGGCGATAAATGAGGAGTTTAAATAAATCCCTCAGTGCGTCATCTGAGGGTATACCAGATAGTCCAGCAAAATGCATCACCCGCTTGCCACTTAAACAAGAGAAAATGCAAAAATGGGCTCTTCATATTGTGGCTTCTAGCTGCAGGCGAGGATCACGGAGCTTTCCAGCTCAGTGCTTCGTGTAATCATCTTCTCCCTCCTGCATGATAGACGAAAGCTCTATCAAGAAGAACACAAGAACATAAACCTGTGGTGAATGCTCCTGTGCATTTAATCACAGGTTAGACTCTTAAAACGGAAGCTGGTGCAGGAGAGATTACGCTCAAGAAAGCATTGAAGCATGGCAGTTTGAGATGAGATTTGACTCAAGATCATCTACCGCTGGCAACCTTTCTTGAAAGTTCTTTGCAGTAGCTTGTGTTAGGGTTCATATTATTCTATTAGATTTCATAGTGTGGATTTTGGCTTATGGCAAAATACATAAATAATTTAAATAAACAAAAAGCATAGTAAAATTGGTTTCAAAAAGCTCTTAGGTTGTTTTTTTATGTCCCACATTCATTCACAACTTTGAACGATGACTCATGAATGATGGGATCTGTCTCTCATCTCTGTTTCGCCACTAGACTCTCAGAACTGACTCAA